>NC_056434.1:17196995-17822995 GCF_018296145.1 Oncorhynchus tshawytscha | reverse complement strand
CCTTTCGTGCTCTCTCTCTCTCTCTCTAGTCTCTGTGTGTGTCTTTCATTGGCTGTCTCTCCTAGTCCTTTTCACCAACCCACCACAATAACAGACTATTTCCTCTCCATTGTTCTGTAGCAGATCAGAACCATTCAGTGATGAATGGGAGACATAATCAATACAGAATGGCTCCAGTAGCACGTGCCTCACTGTCAGCGCTCTTTTGTCACCCTGTACCTGAGAGGGTTCAAGGAAAGAAAAGCAAGAGAGAGAAGACGTTGCTCTCATTGAGAGGCTTTTTTCATAACCTTCTTCTCTGCTTGCTATCTATCCCTCATGTCCCTGTCACGACTATCACCCCTAAATGGCAGTTTCTTTAATAACTCAGTGTACATAATGCTTTGTGGGGCTCATGAAGCACGTCCACGGTCATTTGAGCACATTTTGGTACTGTTGTTTCCGCACCGCTGTAAATAAATCAATCCTTTTTTCCCCACCCAGACAGCAACAGGGTGCCGCAGCAGTGACTGACAGACAAGCACGTTCCCGTGGGATGACAGTCCCCAGCACCAACGCCACCCCATACTTATCTGGTACTTCATGTGGGTACTGACTGCTTCTGTGTGGAATCTCATGTAGAGTGGTTGCATTGGAAAACTCCCTTTGTAAGAGCCTTCTCCTAATCAGGTGTGTGCATTGGGAAGACATAATCAGAGTCAGCATAATTACATGGTACCTCTGGATGTACAGTGGCAAGAAAAAGTATGTGAACCCTTTGGGATTACCTGGATTTCTGCCTAAATTGGTCAGAAAATTTGATCTGATCTTCATCTAAGTCCTTTGTAATTTTGTAATTAAAAAAGGGTTGACACTTTTTCTTGCCACTGTATTACACAGACAGGAAGACAGACAGACAAAGAGGCAGACAGAAAGAGGGAGGGGCAGATGGGGGACAGATGGAGAGGAGGACAGATGGGCAGATGACCAGACAGATAGATGAAAAGATGTGCAGATTGTCAGATGGACAGATACCTGGTTACTGTTTTAATTGAATACGTACTGTACCATTGGGGGACTGACCCTAGACTCACCCCTCTTCTCTCTCTGAGTGGCTAATGTTTCTCCAGGCCCCTACACAGGGGACATGTGTCTTCCCCATGGAACCCAACACCTCCTGCTTCAATAGACACAGAGACCTGACAGCTCTTTTGGAGGTCTGGCTGGAACCCAAAAAATAAAATCGCTGCTAGGATTGCTTCTGTTTTTCGCAAAAATAAATACAAATAAAATTAACTTCAGAGAATTGTTCTGCCTTTCCCATACTTTTCACTTGAGGTTTTCTGGGCAGTGTACAGTTGAATTTCACACAGCTTCGCCACCTCTCTCTGTACTGAAGGAGTGTCTAACTTCTGAGACATTTTGCATTCTCATGATCTGTGTAGGAAGCCAAAATTACAGCATTACACATTCAGCATCCTGCACACAGTTGCTGTACTTGTGCCTTTGGATGCATGCTCTTGATAAACTCTTCAATGAAAAAAAGGTGACAGGTGTACTGATTGAAGAAGGTTAATCTAGTTACTTAGATGTTTATGTCATAATCTGTATTTACTGACTCATAAACCTGCTGTATCTGGGATAGTGTTGGAGATATTTTTGATCAAATTTGTTTATCCTGTGTGTGAGAACACAAACTGTTAGTTGATGGTTAAACTAATACATGCAGTTGCAAGGCTGATACCTCAGCGTTGGGGCGCAAGGAATCCTGTAACTGAATAATTTAACACTGGAATTATTAAGCCTCCGAAACCCAATACACAGTGGACAATGGCAATTTTGTCAGGGGCAGGGGCAGGCAGAGTGGTCAGACAGGCTGAGCTGAGAACAGAAACGCTAGTTGAATTGACAAACAAGACGAACTGGCAATGGACAAACAGAGAACACAGGTATAAATACACAGAGGATAATAGGGAAGATGGGCGACACCTGGAGGGGTTGGAGACAATCAGAAGGACAGGTGAAACAGATCAGGGTGTGACAGGGGTGCCACCTGGCGTCCTACCTGGGCTCATACCTGGTTGACTGGGGCGTTGAAAATCCACAATGAGGCCTGGGTCCAGGATGTCCCTGGCAGGGACCCAGCACCTCTTCCCCGGGCCATTACCCTCCCAGTCAACCAGGTACTGGAACCCACTGCCCCGAGGTCGAACCTTCAGGAGATGCCTCACCGTGTAAGCCGGTTGGCCGTCGATGAGACGGGGGAGAGGGGGTGGACCTGGAAACAGAAGACAAAGGGCTGTGAGACATAGGTTTGACTCTGGACACATGAAAGGTGGGATGTATACGAAGGGTACGGGGCAACAGAAGATGAACAGCAGAGGATTTAATAATCTTAGAGATGGGCCGATAAACTGGAGGGAGAGTTTGCGGGATTCCACCTGGGGGGGCAGAACCCGGGTGGATGGCCATACCTTCTGCCCGAGACGATACCAGGGAGCCGGGATCCGATGGCGATCCGCCCTTCGTCGATACCTGGAGGTTGTCTTGAGGAGGGCCGACCGGGCTCTCCTCCAGGTACGACAACATCAGCGGACAAACATCTGGGCAGAAGGTACGCCGACCTCTTCCTCCTGCCCAGGGAAGAGCGGGGACTGATATCCCAGGGAACACTCAAACGGAGATAGGCCCTTGGCAGAGCAGGGAAGGGTGTTGCGGGCGTACTCAACCCACACCAGCTGCTAGCTTCAGGAGTTGGGGTTGGCGGAGACCAGGCAGCACAGAGTAGTCTCGCTCCGACTGGCCATTAGACTGGGGGTGGAACCCAGAGGACAGGCTGCCCCCCGGGTTCGGCTAGGACCGCTACGCCTCCCGAACCTGTTTCCCTATATCCCAGTTGAGTGCCATCACCAGGCACGGGGTGGGAAGGATGGTCTCGGGCTACGGGGTGGTACCTATGGGGCTATAGCGGAGGGACAGTGCATCCGGCTTGACATTCTTGGATCCCGGCCGATACGAGGGGGAAAAGTTTAATCATGTGAACAGCAGGGCCTATCTGGCTTGCCTGGAGTTGAGGCGCTTGGCGGTGCGGAGATACTACAGGTTCTTGTGGTCGGTCCACATGATGAATGGGTGTTCTGTCCCCTCCAGACAGTGCCTCCATTCTTCCAACTCCATCTTAACCACTAGAAGCTCACAATTTGCCTCATCATAGTTATTTTCCGTGGCGTTGAGTCGGTGGGAAAAGAAGGCACAGGGATGTAGCTTGAGGTCCCGGGCAGAACGCTGGGACAGGACCACTCCCACTCCGACATCAGAAGCATCGGGCTCCACCACAAACTGGTGGGAAGGGTCCAGATGAACCAAGATGGGAGCTGTGGTTAAGTGATGTTTGAGGTCCCGGAATGCCCATTCAGCAGCTGAGGACCATGTGAACGGAACCTTGGGTGAGGTGAGGGGATTGATGAGGGGATTGTGAGGGGATTGTGTCGCTGGAGCCAGGAGAATCCCAATATCACGGAAATCTGAAGTGAACTTAATGAGCAGGAACTGGATAGCCTCGCTGTGGTTCCCTGACACATGTAGGTTAATGGGAGTCGTGTTGTGGGTGACTCGGCCTATAGAGCGCCCATCCAGCTCTCTGACGTCCATGGGAATGGAGAGAGGCTGAGTGGGGATGTTCAGACACAAGGGTAGCGTCCAAAAAGCTCTCGTCGGCCCCAGAGTCAATGAGAACCCGGAGAGATTTGGACTGGTCTCCCCACAGCAGAATGGCATGAAAAGGGGTGCGAGTAGGGGAAGCAGGAACGTTCTCTATGTGGCCTAGCAGAGTACTTACTCACTCCTACCCCTGTTTTTTTTAAAGGCCACCGTTCCGCTGGCGACAGCCCAGCTCTACCTAGTGGCATAGGCTCAGGAATCGGTGACTCGGATGAGGTAGGCTATCTTTGAGTGATCCGAGGGGAAGGAGAAGGGCTGAAGCCAGAAGACAAGGATACACTGTGCTAGGAATGCTCGACAGGTGCTCGGCTCGCCATTGAAGCGTTCCAGAGGTGGTAAGCGGGGCTCCCGAGAAGGTGGAGTGACCAATGAGACGGCGCTGCTAGCAGCTGTGGGGTTACCACCATGGTAGGTGGCCTCCCAGACAACCCGTGGAATTGCTCCAGCAATCTGTCCAACGCCCGGTCAAGGTGTTCAGCTAACGTTTGGACCCCTTCCACAAGGCCACAAAGAAATTCCTTGTGCCTACCGATGGTGATTCCCTGGGTGGAGATGGCATTGAGCAGCTGGCCCGGGTCTGCTGGGTCAGCCATGGCCAGTTCGTACTATCAGACCCAGATGCAGACACGCCAAATTGACAATGGTTTAATAATCCAACAGCGGTAAGCAATAGATAGGTCAAGGCAGGCAGGGGTCAGTAAACCAGAGGTGGGGCAACGGTACCGGATTGCAGGCAGGCTAAGCGTCAGGGTAGGCAGAGGTCAACAATCCAGAGGTGGCGCAAAGGTACAGATTGGCAGGCAAGCTTAGGGTCAGGGGCAGGCAGAGTTGTCAGGCAGGCAAGCTCAGAGTCAGGACAGGAAAGGGTCAAAACCAGGAGGGCGAGAAAAAGGAGAGACTGTGAAAAGCAGGAGCTGAGAACAAAAACGCTGGTTGACTTGTCAAACAAGACAAACTGACAACAGACAAACAGAGAACACAGGTATAAATACACAGGGGATAATGAGGAAGATGGGCGACACCTGGAGGGGGGTGGAGACAATCACAAGGACAGGTGAAACAGATCAGGGTGTGACACTACCATTATTTATTTTGTTCATTCACTGCCTTAAAGCCCTTGGAGTTGGCCTGCCTGACTATTCTGAAACAGTTCCAAGACATTGTGTGCATCAGTGGAGGCTCCTCAGAGGAGGAAGGGGAGGACCATCCTCCTCAATAAATTTTCATAAAAACACTGAAACATTTAAAAAGTTATCCTTTTTAGATAAAATTATACAAAATATTCACGTCACCAAATAATTGATTAAAACACAGTTTTGCAACGAAGGTCTACTGTAGCCTCAACAGCACTCTGTAGGGTAGCACCTTGGTGTAACCAGAGGACAGAGAGCTTCTGTTCTCCTCTGGGTACATTAACTTCAATACAAAACCTAGGAGGCTCATGGTTCTCACCCCCTTCCATAGACTTAGACAGTAATTATGACAACTTCTGGAGGATATCCTCCAACTTGTCAGAGCTCTTGCAGCATGAACTGGAATGTTGCCCACCCAATCAAAGTATCAGAGAATTAATCAGGTTCTAACACGCTAGTTCCATGAGCTATGTTGACTATGAGGTTACTTTAGCTAATATGGTGAGCTAGCTGCGATTATGATATGAAGGTTTGGCTTGGAAAGGTTTTTTCACCTGGTCACAGAAAGCTGATGTGTTTTGCATTGAAGTCCAAAAGTGAAGAGAAAAAGTGATAAGAGGAGAGCGCGTAGATGCGAGAAGGAATATAACGAGCTGTTTGTATGTGGCTACGAAAGTTAATTGTTTGTGTGTGATCAAGGGTGTATTCATTCCACCGATTCTGTTGAAAAACGTTTTTTAAGTGGAAGCAAACTAAACGAAATGTAGGATAAACATACCTGAATTTGTACAATAGAATCTCTCTTTTGAAACTATTGGACTAATGATTACTCCCTAGGTCAGCTAGATGCAGGCAAGACTGTGCAAAGCGCTATTGTCACTGTCTGTCCATGTGTCACTTTCTGTCCTCTCAAATCTTTCTCTCAACCTGTGTGAACCTACGTTGAATTCATAGGCTAGGTTGTAGCAACCTCATTATGGGTATAGGGAAAATTTGAGTATTATGTAGCCTAAACCTGTCGCTGTTAAACTTGGTGAATGGAATATGAATGACAGTCATCCAATATGCTGTAATAGAAATAAGGCCATGCCCCAAAAAAAAAAAAAATTGCCCTCACTCATTTTAACCGGCACCGACCACAACTGGTGTGCATGCGTTTCAATGGAAAGTTCTATAGACCGCATCAAAATACATTTAGATAACTTGGCATACAACATTCAGTAGGAGAGGGATACAATTCTAAAGTCTATGTATGCCACAACCCATTTCGGATGAACTCTCTTAGCTAACACTTTGATTGAAGTTGTGTAACAAAGTGCTCTGCAGTGCCAACAAAATTCTCTGCCAACATGGCCCCCACCCATCAACAACGTACACCTCAGCATGTTACCAGTCGTCGCCGCTTTTGTTTTTTCACCTGCATTTCTGTAACACTCAGGAAGGGAAAATAAGTGCTAGTGTCCAGAAGTACAGTAATTGCCTTTGGAACCTGCATCCTGTCAGAAGAAAGGGAAGGGAGCAGCAACAGGGGGAGACGAAAGGGCCCGGGCAGAATGGCCAGGGAAGTTAGGCTGATCTTAATTGAAGAGTGGAGCCCTGGAATCTGGGATTAGACAGGGTCTTTGCCTAAGATTACACTTCAATCACCTAATGCTGATAAAAGTGCAGAGGGAGAGGGGGAGACCGAGAGACGGAGAGACGGAGAGAGGGAGAGAGAGCGGGATTCTCTCTTTGTCTCTCCCAGAATGCAGCCATTGATCACTTCATCCAATGCAGATTTGAACAATACTCAAGTATTGCATTGCCCTCTAGTTCACTGTTAAAGTGGTGTGTTTGTACAATGCATTTTAAATCTTCAGAACACCTCATAATTTTCTATGGTTGAAGACCGTTCAGCTAGTGTATTGGCTTGTCTTTACGATTGCACATTGGTAGCCCCATAGCCAGATGTCTGAGCTTGCAAAGGCACTTCCCTGCCCAGATCAGGGGTGACAAAAGCTCTCTAGTTTCAATAGTCTAGTATCAGCGACCTCCAGCCATGACCCACTGCAGCCTGCATTTGACCTCATTGGAAATCCTCAGCCGTACGGATGGATTATAGACAGTGCCAGAGACAGTAGGCTGTGAAGCCCAGAGATGAATAATGTGTTAGATTGACACGGGGTGGCCTCGGCACAGTAACATAAAGACACTTTTTCACCGGACTCATTCTGATTAAGAACTGTATTACACTGTTTAAAGCTTGTTGACTGGCACCGCTGGCACCGCTGTGGAGTGTATTTTGTGAATGGACTTGCATATCTAGCTTTTTGTGACTTTCACTTCACTTTCAGAAAGAATATCTTCCTCACAGAAGAACACTTGAATGAGGGTTGGACAAGGCTGTCTCTCAGTAAGATTGATAAGGCGTTGGCTGTAAAAACTGTTAGAGAGAAGAAAGACCGTGCTGAAACATATTTTTAGAGCCTCAACCCCCAACACATTTCCCTCAATAGTTGATGTTTTTTTACCACAGAAATAACATTAGTTTATCAGAAAGGACCTCTATTGGCCTTGGGGTATAGATGCTACAGGAGCACAGTCTGGAAGGCTACATTAACTGTTAAGGCTACATTAACTGTTGAGGCTACATTAATTGTTAAGACTACATTAATTGTGGGCCCTCTGACAGAGCTAGTTGTAATGAGCTGCTAATTTACGGGAGGCTCTTTGGCAATGGCTTCAGTTTGCTCAGTATAAAAACCTTGAAATGCAGATAAATTGTCCACAGGCCACATTCACTGGGTCATTAACTTTGTATTAATCAACAAACCTTTTAATAATAATGAAAACACTTTTATTCACACTGTGATCATGCGTATGAGGAAGAGGAAGGTAACAGTACAGCACTTTGACTTTGTAAGAGGCATCTTTCACACTGTCAAGTCTGGGAACAGCTGTCTCCTCCCATAATGTCATAGTGTGAATAACATTTATATACTGCTCTTTAGTGTGGAATCGGCAATAAAATGACCACATAGTCCATACACTGTGACTATGCTGTAAAGATTTACAAAGGCTACTTGTATTCCCCAGTGTGTGTGTGCATACATGAGTGTGTGTACATGCATGTGCGTGTGTGTGTTTGTGTGTGTGTGTGTGTGTATACGGACCGCTTTGTTGTGTGCCCATGACCAGTGTGAGCTGCCAATGGTCTCCTGTCCTCCAAGTCCCTCCTCAGCTCATTACTGCCATTAGTTGACATTAGATCCTGCTGCCACAGCATGTCTCAGTCACCACCACCTCGCTATGCTGCTGCTGCTTCACCTACACAGACTCTCTCTCTCTCCCTCACCTCTACTGAATCATTCACAGCACAGCCCCCTTTCAAAAATGTGTAGTACATTTTGTATCCTGTGATTATACCTTTTCACTGTTTGCCTAGCCTTCATACCTACAGCACCCATTCTTTGTGGAGATTAAGAGCAGACCTTTTTGTAGGGATGGTGGTGATTGAGACATGCTGTGGCAGCAAGATCAAATGTCACCTAATGGCAGAAATGAGCTGAGGAGGGACTTGGTTTCCATATGTTTGATGTGTTTGATAACGTTCCATTTATTCCATTTCATCCATTACAATCCTCCTATAGCTCTCCCCACCAGCCTGGTTCAGAGGCAATTCAGTTTTAAACGCTTTTACTGAGGTTATAGAAAATGAATTCTGTATTAACTCTTGGCCAACAATGTCCGCGCCCCGCGGAAATCTAATTAACAAAATACAAAGATCTTCATCAAAATCTGTCTGTTTAAGCTAGAGATATCGCCCTTCCGCATCTGCTGAAACGTGGCAGAGCTAGAGCCATGTTTGTCAGACCATGAGACATCTCAAAAATCGGTTTGACCTACAAACTATTATTGAAAGATGAGACTCTCAGGAACACAATGGTGTTCTCCGTTTTTCTTTAGGGCGCCCACAATGTCATGACAGTAATGAGCTGAGGATGGACTTGGAGGATAGGAGACCATTGGCAGCATAAAGAGTTTTGGAAGGTATTTTATAATCCTGGTGTGTGTAATGCTCAGTGGCAACGCGTCACACCAATCTGCCTGTGTGTCTTACATGGATATCAGCAGGCATAGGCATCCTCCTCGGGGAACGACTAGCCATTCCTCTTTCTCCTGTGGGTAATTTAGGGAGAAGTGCACTCCACAGTCCACTACTCCCATCCCTGGAGGGAGAGAGCTGGGATGTTTCATAGTGGGCATTCAAGCCCAGATCAATACAGATCGTGCTTTCCTCCTACGTCAAGATGCCACAGGCAGGGTACAGAGGCTGACCTGACCTCAACCACTCCACTCCACTCCTCACCTCATCCTACTTCACCATAAGGAAGAACAATATGCTGATGTGTCATCATGATATGACTGTTATTAGAATACATTTATGTTTTCAATTGAACCTCTTGGCAAGTCAGTTAAGAACAAATTATTATTTACATTGATGACTAACCGGGGAACAGTGGCTTAACTCTCTTGTTCAGGGGCAAAACAACACATTTTTACCTTGTCAGCTCTGGGATTTAATCTAGCAACCTTTCGGTTACTGGCCCAATGATCTAACCACTAGGCTACATGCCACCCCAAAATCAATTAATTCTTTATATTTCCGCTGCATTTGGTGAGACGCTACACCTTTCACCCACGACTCCATGTTACATGACTTTGTGTCTGATCGTGTGCAATATATGAATGATGGGCTATGAGAGAGTCTTTGATGTAGCCTACACTATGGAATGGCTCCAGCATGGCTCTAGCCTGCCATCACAGCACTCCTGTTAATTGGCTGTGCAGCCATCGGCTGCTCTCTCTCTGCTCTTTGGAATGGCAGATAATTGGGAGGGTTAGAGGACTGGCCCGCCTTTACTCCGCTAACCCAGTAATTAACTTGTGCTCGGCCAGAGCTTCACACAGCCAAACTCAATTTGTGTGTGTGTGTGTGTGTGTGTGTGTGTGTGAGAGAGTCACTGCTGCACTCCTGTAGTTGCCAGGGCAATGATGAAGTGACAGTTACTGTATGATTCTGTATAATATGCAGTACCAGTCAAAGGTTTGGACACACCTACTCATTTGAGGGTTTTTCTTTATTTTGTACTATTTTCTACATTGTAGAATAATAGTGAAGACATCAAACTATAAAATAATACATATGGAATCATGTAGTAACCAAAAACGTGTTAAACAAATCAAAATATATTTTAGATTCTTCAAAGTAGCCACCGATTGCCTTGATGACAGCTTTGCACTCTCTTGGCATTCTCTCAACCAGCTTCACCTTGAATGGTTTACCAACAGTCTTAAAGGAGTTCGCACATATACTGAGCACATGTTGGCTGCTATTATGTAATTTTTATATATATATATATATATATATATATATATATATATATATATATATTTATTTATTTATTTATTTATTTTTTATTTAACCTTTATTTAACTAGGCAAGTCAATTGGGTTGAGGTCATTGAAAACAAATGAGGGTCCCACTAAGCGCAAAAAAGATGGGATAGCGTATCACTGCAGAATGCTGTGGTAGCTATGCTGGTGCCTTGAATTCAAAATAAATCACTGACAGTGTCACTTGAAAAGCACCCCCATACCATCACATCTCCTACCTCCATGCTTCACGGTGGGAACCACACACGCGGGGATAATCCGTTCACCTACTCTGCATCTCACAAAGACACAGCGGTTGGAACCAAAAATCTGAAATTTGGACTCGTCAGACCAAGAACAGATTTCCACCAGTCTAATGTGCATTGCTCATATTTCTTGGCCCTAGCAAGTCTCTAATTCTTATTGGTGTCCTGTAGTAGTGGTTTCTTTGCACAAATTCAACCATTAAGAAGGCCTGATTCTCCTCTGAACAGTTAATGTTGAGATGTGTCTGTAACTTGAACTGTGAAGCATTTATTTGGGCTGCAATTTCTGAGGCTGGTAACTAATGAACTTATCCTCTGCAGCAGAGATAACTCTGGGTCTTCCTGTCCTATGGCGGTCCTCATGAGAGCCAGTTTCATGGCGTTTGATGGTTTTTGCGACTGCAGTTGAAAGTTCTTGAAATGTTCTGTATTGCCTGACCTTCATGTCTTAAAGTAATGATGGACTGTCGCTTGTATTTGCTGATTTGAGCTATTCTTGCAATAATATGGACTTGGTATTTTACCAAATAGGGCTAACTTTACAACTGATTGGCTCAAACGCATTAAGAAGGAAAGAAATTCCACAAATGAACTTTTAACAAGGCACACCTGTTAATTGAAATGCATTCCAGGTGACTACCTCATGAATCTGGTTGAGAGAATTCCAAGATTGTGCAAAGCTGTCATCAAGGCAAAGGGTGGCTACTTTGAAGAATCTCAAATATATTTTGAGTTGTTTAACACTTTTTTGCATATATGATGCCATATGTGTTATTTCATAGTTTTGATGTCTTCACTATTATTCTACAATGTAGAAAATAGTACAAATAAAGAAAAACCATTGAATGAGTAGGTGTGTCCAAACTTTTGACTGGTACTGTGTATATACAGTGCCTTTGAGAAGTATTTCGACTCCTTGACTTTTTACTTATTTTGTTAGGTTACAGCCTTATTCTTAAATTAAGGTTCAATATATAGAGTGTATAGAGTAGAGAGCTTGACAACAAGGTTGATGAAATCCGAGCAAGGGTAGCATTCCAGAGGGACATCAGAGACTGTAACGTTCTTTGCTTCACGGAAACATGGCTCACTGGAGAGTCGCTATCGGAGGCGGTGCAGCCAGCGGGTTTCTCCACGCATCGCGCCGACAGAAACAAACATCTTTCTGGTAAGAAGAGGGGCTGGGGCGTATGCCTTACGGCTAACGAGACGTGGTGTGATCACAGAAATATACAGGAATTCAAATCCTTCTGTTCACCTGATTTAAAATTCCTCACAATCAAATGTCGACCGCATTATCTACCAAGAGAATTCTCTTCGATTATAATCACAGCCGTATATATTCCCCCCCCAAGCAGACACATCGATGGCTCTGAACGAACTTTATTTGACTCTTTGCAAACTGGAATCTATACATCCTGAGGCTGCATTCATTGTAGCTGGGGATTTTAACAAGGCTAATCTGAAAACAAGACTCCCTAAATTGTATCAGCATATCGATTGCGCAACTAGGGCTGAAAAAACCTTGGATCATTGTTACTCTAACTTCCGCGACGCATATAAGGCCCTGCCCCGCCCTCCTTTCGGAAAAGCTGACCACGACTCCATTTTGCCTGGTAAACATGACCGAATACAAACAGTGCAGCTATTCCCTCCGCAAGGCTATCAAACAAGCTAAGCGTCAGTATAGAGACAAAGTAGAATCTCAATTCAACAGCTCAGACGCAAGAGGTATGTGGCAGGGTCTACAGTCAATCACGGACTACAAGAAGAAAACCAGCCCAGTCAGGGACCAGGATGTCTTGCTCCCAGGCAGACTAAATAACTTTTTTGCCCGCTTTGAGGACAATACAGTGCCACTGACACGGCCTGAAACGAAAACATGCGGACTCTCCTTCACTGCAGCCGAGGTGAGTAAAACATTTAAACGTGTTAACCCTCGCAAGGCTGCAGGCCCAGACGGCATCCCCAGCCGCGCCCTCAGAGCATGCGTAGACCAGCTGGCCGGTGTGTTCACGGACATATTCAATCAATCCCTATACCAGTCTGCTGTTCCCACATGCTTCAAGAGGGCCACCATTGTTCCTGTTCCCAAGAAAGCTAAGGTAACTGAGCTAAACGACTACCGCCCCGTAGCACTCACTTCCGTCATCATGAAGTGCTTTGAGAGACTAGTCAAGGACCATATCACCTCCACCCTACCTGACACCCTAGACCCACTCCAATTTGCTTACTGCCCAAATAGGTCCACAGACGATGCAATCTTAACCACACTGCACACTGCCCTAACCCATCTGGACAAGAGGAATACCTATGTGAGAATGCTGTTCATCGACTACAGCTCGGGATTCAACACCATAGTACCCTCCAAGCTCGTCATCAAGCTCGAGACCCTGGGTCTCGACCCCGCCCTGTGCAACTGGGTACTGGACTTCCTGATGGGCCGCCCCCAGGTGGTGAGGGTAGGTAACAACATCTCCACCCCGCTGATCCTCAACACTGGGGCCCCACAAGGGTGCGTTCTGAGCCCTCTCCTGTACTCCCTGTTCACCCACGACTGCGTGGCCACGCACGCCTCCAACTCAATCATCAAGTTTGCGGACGACACAACAGTGGTAGGCCTGATTACCAACAACAACGATACGGCCTACAGGGAGGAGGTGAGGGCCCTCGGAGTGTGGTGTCAGGAAAATAACCTCACACTCAATGTCAACAAAACTAAGGAGATGATTGTGGACTTCAGGAAACAGCAGAGGGAACACCCCCCTATCCACATCGATGGAACAGTAGTGGAGAGGGTAGTAAGTTTTAAGTTCCTCGGCATACACATCACAGACAAACTGAATTGGTCCACTCACACAGACAGCATCGTGAAGAAGGCGCAGCAGCGCCTCTTCAACCTCAGGAGGCTGAAGAAATTTGGCTTGTCACCAAAAGCACTCACAAACTTCTACAGATGTACAATCGAGAGCATCCTGGCGGGCTGTATCACCGCCTGGTACGGCAACTGCTCTGCCCACAACCGTAAGGCTCTCCAGAGGGTAGTGAGGTCTGCACAACGCATCACCGGGGGCAAACTACCTGCCCTCCAGGACACCTACACCACCCGATGTTACAGGAAGGCCATAAAGATAATCAAGGACAACAACCACCCGAGCCACTGCCTGTTCACCCCGCTATCATCCAGAAGGCGAGGTCAGTACAGGTGCATCAAAGCTGGGACCGAGAGACTGAAAAACAGCTTCTATCTCAAGGCCATCAGACTGTTAAACAGCCACCACTAACATTGAGTGGCTGCTGCCAACACACTGACTCAACTCCAGCCACTTTAATAATGGGAATTGATGGGAAATGATGTAAAATATATCACTAGCCACTTTAAACAATGCTACCTAATATAATGTTTACATACCCTACATTATTCATCTCATATGTATACGTATATACTGTACTCTATATCATCTACTGCATCCTTATGTAATACATGTATCACTAGCCACTATGCCACTTTGTTTACATACTCATCTGGGGCGCCAGGGTAGCCTAGTGGTTAGAGCGTTGGACTAGTAACCAGAAGGTTGCAAGTTCAAACCCCTGAGCTGACAAATAGTACAAATCTGTCGTTCTGCCCCTGAACAGGCAGTTAACCCACTGTTTCTAGGCCGTCATTGAAAATAAGAATTTGTTCTTAACTGACTTGCCTGGTTAAATAAAGGTAAAATATGTATATACTGTACTTGATAGCATCTACTGTATCTTGCCTAAGCTGCTCTGTACCATCACTCATTCCTATATCTTTATGTACATATTCTTTATCCCCTTACACTGTGTAAGACAGTAGTTTTTTTTTGTAATGTTAGTTAGATTACTTGTTGGATTATTACTGCATTGTCGGAACTAGAAGCACAAGCATTTCGCTACACTCGCATTAACATCTGCTAACCATGTGTATGTGACAAATAAAATTTGAATTGATTTGATTTGATTTGAGATGTTGTTCTACCTAACATAAGAATGGGCAAGATGCATAATCTAAGATACTTTGACTGTGGTATGATTGTTGATGCCACACATGGTGATTCCAGCATCTCAGAAACAGCTGCCTTCCTGGGATTTTTACACACTACAGTCTCTAGAGTTTACAGAGAACAGTGCGATAAACAAAACACATTCAGTGAGCGGCTGTTCTGTGGTCAAAAACACAGTGTTAATGAGAGAGGTCAGAGGACAATGTCCAGACTCATTCAAGCTAACGGAAAGGCCATACATGCTCAAATAACAGCTGTTTTAAACAGTAGTGTGCAGAATGGCATCTCTTTACGTACAACACTGTGAATAATTCAGGCTGTTGTGGAGGCAAAAGGGGTCCTACCCAGTACTAGATAGGTGTACCTAATAAAGTGGCCGGTGAGTGTACAGTAATGTCAAATCTGAAAACATGGTCTGGAAAAGTGGTACATGGGACCATAGAAACTGTGTCTGATAAAGAATGATGATGAAATATTACTTCCATAGATAATGTAGTCCAATTGGTTGGTTCCACGGTAATTGGTCTCAATGGATCTCATTATCCTGAAACTTTCACTATCTAAACATGGAATATTGTTTGTCAGTTTCCATAAAACTATGCATTAAGAGTAATGCAACAGTTACTTATCATTTTGAGCAGTTGTATCAATTGATAGTTAGATCATTGTAATGAAATGAATAGACAGTCATCTCAGATGTAATGTGTGAATTGCATTTTGAAATGGTAATACTTTTTTATTTTTTATTTATTTATTTTACCTTTATTTAACCAGGTAGGCAAGTTGAGAACAAGTTCTCATTTACAATTGCGACCTGGCCAAGATAAAGCAAAGCAGTTCGACAGATACAACGACACAGAGTTACACATGGAGTAAAACAAACATACAGTCAATAATACAGTATAAACAAGTCTATATACAATGTGAGCAAATGAGGTGAGAAGGGAGGTAAAGGCAAAAAAGGCCATGGTGGCAAAGTAAATACAATATAGCAAGTAAAACACTGGAATGGTAGTTTTGCAATGGAAGAATGTGCAAAGTAGAAATAAAAATAATGGGGTGCAAAGGAGCAAAATAAATAAATAAATAAAAATTAAATACAGTTGGGAAAGAGGTAGTTGTTTGGGCTAAATTATAGGTGGGCTATGTACAGGTGCAGTAATCTGTGAGCTGCTCTGACAGTTGGTGCTTAAAGCTAGTGAGGGAGATAAGTGTTTCCAGTTTGATGTTAAGTTGTGTCATTTTGAACAGGTGATTTTAGTTCAATGAACAAATTATCTTAGTTTTATGTGTATTGTATCCAAGCAATTGGAAAAAGTGTTAGAGTTTTGAAACATTTGCATTTTGATCATTGGTTGTGAATTTTGTGTCTAGAGTTTTGAAAAATGACATCAAGGTTCCGAAATTAGTGCCAAAGTGATTGTAAAAAACTGTAATGAAGATCCATCAAACCTTTCAATGACTGAAAGTTTAAAAAAAAAGTATAATCTGTCAACATGGGGGAAAGTTCAATTTCATGGTCACAGAATAAAAGATGCATGCTGTTTGACATAATTTTCCCCATCTGACAATGTTTGCTTGATACATAATGAATACTACTTTCGTTTACCCACTCTGTGTGAGTGAGCGTGTCTGCATGTGGGTTAGTGTTTCTGTGTGTGTGAGTGTGTGTCTGTATGTGGGTGAGCGTGTCTGTATCTGAGTGAGTGTGTCCATATGTGAGTGAGCGTGTCTGTATTTGGGCGAGTGTGTCTGTATTTGGGTGAGCGTGTCTGTATTTGGGTGAGCGTGTCTGTGTGTGAGTGAGTGTGTCTGTATGTGAGTGAGCGTGTCTGTATTTGGGTGAGTGTGTCTATATGGGTGAGTGTGTCTGTATGTGGGTGAGTGTGTCTGTATTTGGGTGAGTGTGTCTGTATGTGGGTGAGTGTGTCTGTATGTGGGTGAGTGTGTCTGTATGTGGGTGAGTGTGTCTGTATGTGGGTGAGTGTGTCTGTATGTGGGTGAGTGTGTCTGTGTGTGGGTGAGTGTGTCTGTAGTTTGGTGGGTGTGTCTGTATGTGGATGAGTGTGTCTGTATTTGGGTGAGTGTGTTTGTATTTGGGTGAGTGTGTCTGTATGTGGGTGAGTGTGTCTGTATGTGGGTGAGTGTGTCTGTATGTGGGTGACTGTGTCTGTATTTGGGTGAGTGTGTCTGTGTGTGAGTGAGTGTATCTGTATGTGAGTGAGTGTGTCTGTATGTGAGTGAGCGTGTCTGTATTTTTGTGAGTGTGTCTGTCTGTGGTTGAGTGTGTCTGTATTTGGGTGAGTGTGTCTCTCTATCTTGCTCTCTTTCCTCTAATGCCCCATGTCGCATTGAATTGCTTTTTTGACCTCTTTCCTTGCATGCCTCCTGCCTGAACTGATGTTGTTGTTCCACGAAAGGTTTTCATAATCGAATCAGCAGATAATCTTTAGGGAATTAGGACTGTCTCTCTGGGTTGGAGGACTAGATGTGGTGGGGTGAGGTAGACTGGACTCTCAACCCACATGGGATTTGATGGATCTGATGCTCTACATATGATATTATGAGAGACAGAAAGGCTTCGTTCATCTCAGGACAAGCAACCTTGAGAGCAAAGAAAAGCAAATACAAAGAGCAAGGAGATAATGTGATAATGCATTAATGTGATAATGTGGTGGATGAATTCTGTCTGTTTTGACAAGGTCGCCATGAGCCCCTCTATGCAGAACCAAAATTTGACTCAATATTGCCATGGACACGATACCGAGTTATTCAAGAATATGACCTCGCCAGTTAAACCAAAAGCCGTCAGTGTATAGTCACATGAACTAAAGCACTTTAAATGCTAATCGTCAGATTGAACTCAGTGCCCCTCTGCCCTTCTGGATAGAGCTGTATCCTTTGTACACATTGTCAAAGCCTTTATCATAATACACAGTTTAGGGGTAGGACAGACACGGCAGAGATATATTGTTACCAAATTGGTCCATTGAGAACCAATCCTTATTTCCAATTAACCAACTCCCTCCTATAATGGCCGTTATCCCTGTAACCTCTGCTCCTCTGAAGCCACTTCTGCAGGCTGGCTGCACCAACAGCCCCAAATACTGTGTGTCCTTGAGTCAGGTCATGATGCCCTCTGATTTGGTCTGGGCATAACAGTGTGGCCACTTCACACATGATAGCCTCCAGCTCTTGGAATACTTTAGGGAGCACAGATGGAGAGCAAACAACCCCTTCCCACTGCTCCTCTCTCATTGACTTAGAGTGTGATTGTACTGTACTGAATGTTTTTTACACTGCAATGTGAAAATACCACGAACAACTGAATTCTAACAGCTTTATATCAAATCAAATCAAAGTTTATTTGTCACGTGCGCTGAATACAACAGGTGTAAACCTTACAGTGAAATGCTTACTTACAGGCTCTAACCAATGGTGCCAAAAAACAGGTATGTGTGTGTGTGTGTGTGTGTGTGTGTGTGTGTATGTAAGTAAAGAAATTAAACAACAGTAGAAAGACATTTGAAAAAAGAGTAGCAAGTCTATATACAGACACCTGTTAGTCAGGCTTATTGAGGTAGTATGTACATGTAGGTATCGTTAATGTGACTCTGCATACAGTGGGGCAAAAAGTATTTAGTCAGCCACCAATTGTGCAAGTTCTCCCACTTAAAAAAAATGAGAGAGGTGTCACGGGATACTAGGAGTGGTGGGTTGGAATCAGGCACAGAGAGCAGGGTTCAGTATATCGTGATTTTATTCTCCGCCCAAAAAACGGTCACGCCAACATACAGGGCGCATAGAACAGACCAGCCCAAAACACAGGACCAAACAGTCCGGAGAATACACACATGAAAACCACAATCCAAGAGAGTAACAAAAAACAATCCCGCACAAAACAAGGGCGGGACAACCTACTACATATAGGGAAGCTAATTAAACTAAAATACACACAGGTGAAACTAATGAGACAAAACCAACAGATAAACGAAAAAGGGATTGGTAGCGGCTAGTAGGACGGTGACGACGACCGCCGAGCACCACGACGACCGCCGAGCACCGCCCGAACAGGCAGGGGAGCCAACTTCGGCGGAAGTTGTGACAAGAGGCCTGTAATTTTGATCATAGGTACACTTCAACTATGACAGACAAGATGAGAAGAAAAAAAATCCAGAAAATCACATTGTAGGATTTTTAATGAATTTATTTGCAAATTATGGTGGAAAATAAGTATTTGGTCACCTACAAACAAGCAAGATTTCTGGCTCTCACAGACCTGTAACTTCTACTTTAAGAGGCTCCTGTGTCCTCCACTCGTTACCTGTATTAATGGCACCTGTTTGAGCTTGTTATCAGTATAAAAGACACCTGACCACAACCTCAAACAGTCACACTCCAAACTCCACTATGGCCAAGACCAAAGAGCTGTCAAAGGACACCAGAAACAAAATTGTAGACCTGCACCAGGCTGGGAAGCCTGAATCTGAAATAGGTAAGCAGCTTGGTTTGAAGAAATCAACTGTGGGAGCAATTATTAGGAAATGGAAGACATACAAGACCACTGATAATCTCCCTCGATCTGGGGCCCCACGCAAGATCTCACCCCATGGGGTCAAAATGATCACAATGATCACAAACGGTGAGCAAAAATCCCAGAACCACACGGGGGGACCTAGTGAATGACCTGCAGAGAGCTGGGACCAAAGTAACAAAGCCTACCATCAGTAACACACTACGCCGCCAGGGACTCAAATCCTGCAGTGCCAGACGTGTCCCCCTGCTTAAGCCAGTACATGTCCAGGCCCGTCTGAAGTTTGCTGAAGAGAGCATTTGGATGATCTGGATGATTTGGAGAGCGTGATCACACAGTCGTCCAGAACAGCTGATGCTCTCATGCATGCCTCAGTGTTGCTTGCCTCGAAGCGAGCGTAGAAGTGATTTAGCTCATCTGGTAGGCTCGTGTCACTGGGCAGCTTGCGGCTGTGCTTACCTTTGTAGTCTGTAATAGTTTGCAAGCCCTGCCACATCCGACACGCGTCGGAGCCGGTGTAGTATGATTCAATCTTAGCCCTGTATTTACGCTTTGCCTGTTTGATGGTTCGTCGCAGGGCATAGCAGGATTTCTTGTAAGCTTCCGGGTTAGAGTCCCGCACCTTGAAAGCGGCAGCTCTACCCTTTAGCTCAGTGCGAATGTTGACTGTAATCCATGGCTTCTGGTTGGGGTATGTACGTACAGTCACTGTGGGGATGACGTCCTCAATGCACTTATAGATAAAGCCAGTGATTGATGTGGTGTACTCCTCAATGCCATCGGAAGAATCCCGGAACATGTTCCAGTCTGTGATAGCAAAGCAGTCCTGTAGTTTAGCATCTGCTTCATCTGACCATTTTTTTATAGACCGAGTCACTGGTGCTTCCTGCTTTAATTTTTGCTTGTAAGAAGGAATCAGTATAGACTTGTGGTCGAATTTACCAAATGGAGGGCGAGGGAGAGCTTCGTATGTGTCTCTGTGTGTCGAGTACAGGTGATCTAGAATTTTTTTCCCTCTGGTTGCACATTTAGCATGTTGATAGAGATTTGGTAGAACTGATTTAAGTTTCCCTGCATTAAAGTCTCCGGCCACTAGGAGCACCGACTCTGGGTGAGTGGTTTCCTGTTTGCTTATTTCCTTATACAGCTGACTGAGTGCGGTCTTAGTGCCAGCATCTGTCTGTGGTGGTAAATAAACAGCCAACAAATGTTGGACCAGTAGAACACACAGTGTGTAGCGAGGACATTTGTGCATTTTTACACTGCCTATTATTAGGGCTAAGAGGACACATGACATCCAGGTAGGTAAATGTTGTTCATCACAGGAATAGACACCTCTTATTGGAATGTTCTGATTACTTCTGTATTTGACTAATGATTGCATAATGTCTTAGGCAGTCGTCAGGAACAAAGGCCACATACACTGTCAGTCCATTGATGAGAGAGAGAGAGACATTATAGTAGGTACTCATTTCTGCAGATTACAACATGTGGCCTCGACATCGGTCTGAGGTGGACCAGGAAATGAGTTCTCTCCATCTCCCTCTGCCACGTGCCATAATGTCACCCGAGTTATTGCTTCTCACTCATTCACCTTGTCTCCAATGCTCCATTGAGCAAGGGCAAAAGTTTGGGCCCTTAAGATGGAAATGCTGTTATATCGCAAGTGGAGAGGACGATAGGCGGAGAAGCAGTAAATGCCACTTTGATTGGTTTTCTGAAATGATTGAGCAGGGAGAATACCAGGCTGGTACTTCATGATGGAGTGCAAACAGACCAAAAACACATCTGTTTTGGAGCGTTTCTGGGCTATTCACATTGCTTATAAGTCTAGGGGATTCAGGTTTGAAATTGTAAACAAACATCCCCAGAATTCAAGGTGAAGAAATATCAAAGAACAGAGCCTGTCTCCATGGCCTCCTGTCACTCTGTACTGAACAGTATGTATCCTTCTCTATTCAAGCCTAACCTAGGGCTGGTAATATCGATCCCGGTGGCTCTTTTCAGAAACGCCAGCTCCAGTCATCACAGGCACATTTCTGGTCAGGTGACTTGTTCCTACTCACGCCTTACGTGGCCACGAGAGGACAATAGACAGGTAACTAAATTTGTTTTCTTCACTTTTACTTCTATTATTTCAGTTTCAAGCGTTGGTTTATTGAGTGCAGGAAAATAAAGATGAGTGAGGGTGTCAAGTAGTCAAACCATAACAAAGGAGAAGACGCTGACAGAGTGGGAGTGACGTCGTCCCTTCTCAGCAGTAGACATATTCAAAAGAGTGCGCGGTGTTAGCCTTTTTGAAGCGGGGTACAAAATGATAGTTCTAGTTTGCCTGCGTGTTCAGCATGGAAAGGAGACCTAATTTGAAAATACATGTGTGATGTGGTTTGTGTACAATGTGCCACAATTTCTGACCCTGGATGGGCTATTAATCAAAGTTCTAGCAAATTAGTTGGTGTAGAATGTTAAGAATTCAAATCATTATTAATAGTCACCTGTGTTAGTGGCTTCATCATGAATTTCCCTCTGCAGCTCGGAAAAGTCTCAGTACGACCAGTATGCAATAAGTCACCTTCCAAGAGATGACTTCAACAGACAGTTCAACTTTCCAGGACTCTAACTGAGATCAACCAAGTACAGTCAGTCAGATGTTATCCTAATATAATAATATAATACATGCCATTTAGGGGACGCTTTTCTCCGAAGCTACTTATAGTCATGCATGAATACATTTTATGTGTGGGTGGTCCCAGGAATCAAGCCCACTATCCTGACATTGCAAGTGCCATGCTCTACCAACTAACTACAGAGGAGTGGCTACATGAACTTTTAGTTTCTTAAATTGCACAATGCACTTTTAATTGATGCCTTAAGTGTTTAGACATATCTTTTTATACTGTCTGTCTGTGTGTGTTCATCCTATTTGAAGCACCCTGTCAGCCCTGAACGAATTGCCCCTCTGAGATTAATGAAGTTGTATTGTTGTATTGTATATCACTGCATATTTAGCAGCTTTGTACATGTGTTTAAAAATGACATATTTTCCAGGTAAAAGTTTAACTTGAGACTTTGCCACGAGAAAGTGTTTAATGAAAGTAAAAAACACCTTTACCCTAAAATTCTTATCTTTGTGCTAAAAAAAATAATAAATAAAAACCATTCCGCGAGCACACTGAGAACTCTTATCTGAACAGTCTCTCTTTAATGATGTGAGTGCTGGGGTTGAATTAGAGAGTAGGCAAGTCAAAAGACACACTTCATAACACCTGGGTTTTAAAGTGACTCTAGCAGGAGTGTATTTGGTTTTTGAACATTGGGGGCAAAACATTTTTTTACCTTTACTTATCTAGACAAGTCAGTTAAGAACAAATTCTTATTTTCAATGACAGCATAGGAACAGTGGGTTAACTGCCTGTTCAGGGGTAGAACAACAGATTTGTACCTTGTCAGCTTAGGGATCTCAACTTGCAACCTCCTGGTTACTAGTCCAACGCTCTAACCACTAGGCTACCCTGCCGCTCCCAATTTTGGTGGAATATTTGTTCAAATTCAAAACAGATTTCCTGCATTTTAAAGGTCTAATGCAGCTGTTTTTTTCCCCAATATGAAATAATTTCTGGGTAAAAATGAAGTACCTTACTGTGATAGTTTTCCATTAAAGTGGTAAAACAAAAATACATATTTTTTGTTGCAATTATTTTTTCTAATGCAAGAATGCTGCTAGGACAGTGTGGGAGTTTTCTGAGTGGGGAGGAGAAGGGCACCAACGTGTTGCATTAACCACAGTGTGGATCAATTCACCAGAGCAGAAGGCCTAATGGGAGGGAAATGTATCCTAACCTGAAAAATAGCTATTATTGGCAGAGAGGTTGAAACTGGTCTATTAACTTATGCCTCAACTCCACCCGAGTGGGCTCACTAGTGGCGCAGTGGTCCAAGGAACTGCATCTCGTGCTATCTCTATCTCGTGCTATAGAAGTCACTACAGACCCTGATTATCAATTTATGTTTATGGCCTCTGGAAAGTTTGTAGAAAACATAGTAAAAGAGAGTAAATACAAAATTGTGTGGTGTTTTAAGGACAACATAGAAAAATACAATGTGCCTTCAGAAAGTATTCACACCCCTTGACTTTTTCCACATTTTGTTCTGTTACAGCCTGAATTTAAAATGGATTAAATTAAGATTTGTTGTCACTGGCCTAAACACAATAACCCATAATGTCAAAGTGGAATTATGATTTTAGAAATGTTTACACATAAAAAAATGAATAGCTGAAATGTCTTAAATCAAATCAATAAGTATTCAACCCCTTTGTTTTTGCAAGCCTAAGTAATTTCAGGAGTAAAAAAGGTGCTTATTAAAAAGTCTGATAAATTGCATAGACTCCCTGTATGCAATAATAGTGATTAACATGTTTAAATGGCTACCTCATCTCTGTACCCCACACATACAATTATCTGTGTCTTTATGTCCTTGAGCTGTTCTTGTCTACTAATTTTCTGTATTATGTTTCATGTTTTGTGTGGTCCACAGGAAGAATAGCTGCTGCTTTCGCAACAGCTAACGGGGATCGTAATAAAATACCAAATATCAGTAAGGTCCCTCAGTAGAGCAGTGGATTTCAAACACAGATTCAAACACAAAGACCAGGCAGGAAGTCCAGGATGGTTTTCCAAGGCCTTGCAAAGAAGGCCTATTGGTAGAAGGGTAAAAACAAAAAAGCAGACATTGAATATCCCTTTGAGCATGGTGAAGTTACAGTATTAATTACACTTTGGATTGTGTATCAATACACCCAGTCACTACAAAGATACAGTCATCCTTGTTATCTCAGTTGCCGGAGAGGAAGGAAACCGCTCAGGGATTTCACCATGAGGCCAACGGTGACTTTAAAACAGTCACATAGTTTGATGGCTGTGAAAGGAGAAAACTGAGGATTCATCAACGACATTGTAGTTACTCAACGATACTAACCTAAATGACGGAGTGAAAAGAAGGAAGCCTGTACAGAATAAAAACATTACAAAACATGCATCCTGTTTGCAATAAGGCACTAAAGTAAAACTGCAAAAAAATTGTCCTCAATACAAAGCATTATGTTTGGGGCAAATCAACACAACACATCACTGACTACCACTCTTCATATTTTCAAGCATGGTGGTGGCTGCATCATGTCATGGGTATGCTTGTCATCGGCAAGGACTAGGGAGTTTTCTTTAGGATAAAAATAAAGTGAATAAAACTAAGCACAGGAAAAATCCTAGAGGATTAAAAATACACATTTCACAAAATTTTGATATGAAATATTTTGGACATCACAGCAACCTTGAGGGAATCTTATTTGAGTTAGAAACGGATGTTCATATGAAAGTGTAGATATACAAAACCTTGCAGGGAGCCTATCCAACTGACAATCTCTTTGAAAAAAATGAGAAACTTTTGGAACCAAGACTTAAAATTGATGATGTTGGCACAAGATAGAAGGAAAGTTGGAGCATGACTAATTAAATTACAAAAATGTAACACTAGGCTACCTGCCTGCGGTGGTTAGAGTGTTAGTGGTTAGACTGGTGGGCAAGTAACCTGAAAGGTTGCTGGATCAATTTTTTAGTTTTGTCACGACTCCGACCGAAGGTGGCTCCCCTTCCCGTTCGGGTGGCGCTCGGCGGTCGTCGTCGCCGGCCTACTAGCTGCCACTGATTCTTTCCTCCCCCTCCTTATGTGTTTATTGAGATCACCTGTTTTGAGTTGGGTATAATTAGACGCAACAGTCTGGAATGGCCCAGACTCAGCGAAGGAGCACTACCTAGAGTTTTCCCGCCATTTCCGTGCCGTGTTTGACCACCCTCCAGATGGCCGAGCGGCGGGAGAACGACTATTCCATCTCCGGCAGGAGAAGAGGAGCGCCCAGGATTACGCGCTGGAGTTCCGGACCTTGGCAGCAGGATCTGGGTGGAACGACAGGGCCCTTAATGACCACTACCGGTGTAGTCTCCGGGAGGACGTCCGCAGGGAGCTAGCGTGTTGGGACACCGCTCTTTCCCTGGATGAGCTGATTGACATGTCCATCCGACTGTACAATCTGCTGGCTGCCCGCGGGCGTTCGGAGAGGGTCCTGTGTGTTCCACCACCCAGCACCTCCACTCCCGTTCCGATGGAGTTGGGAGGGGCTGTGCCGAGGGGTACCGGAGGAGGAGGCTCCCCCTGCACCAGCTGTGGTCGTGGAGGACACACGGCCAATCGGTGCTGGGGGGGTCCGTCTGGGAGTCGAGATGGCAGGCGGAACACTTCTCGATCACCCCAGGTGAGTCAGCACCAAACTCACCCAGAACCCCCTGTTGGTCCCATGTTTGTCTTGATTTTTTTCCTTAAATATTTCCCCTCTTCCCAGCATAGGGCGCTAGTCGATTCAGGCGCAGCTGGGAACTTTATGGATCACGGACTCGCTATTAAATTAGGTGTTCCGCTTGTGCCGATAGATTCTCCCTTTCCAGTGCACTCCCTAGATAGCCGGCCATTTGGGTCAGGGGTGGTCAGGGAGACCACGGTTCCAATGGACATGGTAACGCAGGGGAATCATAGGGAGCGTATCAGTCTCTATATTATTGATTCGCCTGCGTTTCCAGTGGTGCTAGGGATTCCCTGGCTGGCCCGGCACAATCCTAAGATTTCGTGGAGACAGGGGGTTCTCCAGGGGTGGTCAGAGGAGTGTTCTGGAAGGTGACTGGGAGTTTCCATCGGTGCCACGTCGGTGGAGAGTCCAGACCAGGGTCCCACGGTGCGGTTGCGGTGGTCAGCAGAGGCGGACGGAGCTTTCAACAGGTTGAAGGCGCTGTTCATGGATGCACCCGTGTTGGCGCATCCGGACCCCTCTCTAGCATTCTCTAGCATTCATAGCGGAGGTGGACGCGTCCGAGGCTCGAGGCTGGGGTGGGTGCCGTGCTATCACAGCGCTCGGGTACGCCACCAAAACTTTCTTCTCGAGGAAGCTCAGCCCAGCGGAGCGTAACTATGATGTGGGGGACCGGGAGTTGTTAGCGGTGGTCAGGGCTCTGAAGGTGTGGAGACATTGGCTTGAGGGGGCTAAGCACCCCTTTCTCATCTGGACCGACCACCAAAATCTGGAGTATATTCGGGCAGCTAGGAGACTGAACCCACTTCAGGCAAGGTGGGCCATATTTTTCACCCGATTCCGGTTCACGTTATCGTATAGACCGGGCCCCCAGAACGTGAAGGCGGACGCACTGTCCCGCCTTTACGACACGGAGGATAGGTCCACCGAATCTACTCCCATCCTTCCTGCCTCAAGGCTGATAGCACCAGTGGTATGGGAGGTGGACTCGGACATCGAGCGGGCGTTACGGGCTGAACCCGCGCCTCCTTTGTTTCTGGCGGGGCGGAAGTACGTGCCGCTTGGTGTTCGGGACCAACTGATTCGGTGGGCTCACATCCTACCCTCCTCGGGTCACCCTGGGGTGAGGAGAGCAGTGGGGAGCCTTCGGGGGAGGTATTGGTGGCCTACCTTGGCTAGGGACGTGAAGGTTTATGTCTCCTCCTGTTCGGTATGCACCCAGAGTAAGGCTCCTAGGCACCTTCCTAGAGGGAAGTTACAACCCCTCCCCGTTCCACAACGGCCATGGTCACATCTATCCGTAGATTTCCTGACCGATCTTCCCCCGTCTCAGGGGAACACCACGGTTCTGGGGATTGAGGATCGGTTCTCTAAGTCCTGCCGTCTCCTCCCGTTGCCCGGCACTACAGAGTGCCGGAGGACATCGTTTCTGATCGGGGCCAGTTCACGTCCCGAGTATGGAGGGCGTTCATGGAGCGTCTGGGGGTCTCGGTCAGCCTGACCTCCGGGTTATCACCCTGAAAGTAATGGGCAGGTGGAGAGAGTAAACCAGGAGGTGGGTAGGTTTCTGCGGTCGTTTTGCCAGGACCGGCCAGGGGAGTGGGCGCAATACATCCCCTGGGCCGAAATGGCCCAGAACTCACTACGCCACTCCTCTACTAATGTGTCCCCCTTTCAGTGTGTGTTGGGGTACCAGCCAGTCCTGGCACCGTGGCATCCGAGCCAGACCGAGGCTCCTGCGGTGGAGGAATGGGTGCAGCGCTCCAAAGAGACCTGGAGGGCCGTCCAGGAATCCCTTCAACAAGCTAGTGGACGGCAGAAAAGGAGTGCTGACCGCCACCACAGTGAGGCCCCCGTGTTTGTACCGGGGGACAGGGTCTGGCTCTCGACCCAAAACCTGCCCCTCCGCTTGCCCTGCCGGAAGCTTGGGCCGCAGTGTGTAGGGCCTTTCAAAGTCCTGAGGAGAATAAACGAGGTGTGTTATCGATTACAACTCCCTTCCTATTATCGTATTAACCCCTCGTTTCATGTGTCTCTCCTCAGGCCAGTGGTAGCTGGTCCCCCACAGGACGGTGAGGTGCCGGAGGTTCCTCCTCCCCCTCTGGACATGAGGGGTGAGGTGAGGGGCCTGCAGTACCTCGTGGACTGGGAGGGGTATGGTCCGGAGGAGAGGTGCTGGGTACCGGTGGGGGACATTTTGGATCCGTCAATGTTGAGGGATTTCCATCGCCTCCATCCGGATCGCCCTGCGCCTCGTCCTCCGGGTCGACCTCGAGGCCGGTGTTGGCGCGCTGCGGGAGCCATGCGTTGGGGGGGTACTGTCACGACTCCGACCGAAGGTGGCTCCCCTTCCCGTTCGGGTGGCGCTCGGCGATCGTCGTCCCCCCGGCCCACTAGCTGCCACTGATTCTTTCCTCCGCCTCCTTATGTGTTTATTGAGTACACCTGTTTTGAGTTGGGTATAATTAGTGAGGCTTTATTAGTCAGCCAGCCCGCCTGGTTCTTTGTGCGGAATTAATTATTGTGACCTTCTGTTTTGTGTAACTTGTGTGCACGTCTGTGGGTTACGTGTTTCCCATTTCGTGGGTTTTGCTGGACAGTTTAAGTCCCCGTGTTTGGGGCGTTTGTTTTGTTATACGCCCTGTGTTTTCGTGGGGTTGGCTTATGTTCGCCGTTTTGTGCATTAAATTAGCACTACCCTGAACTCTCTGCTTCCTGCGCCTGACTTTACACCCAGAGCGTTACAAGTTTATTTTTTTAGTTTACTTTTTTAGTTTATTTAACCAGGTAGGCCAGTTGAGAACAAGTTCTCATTTATTACTGCGACCTGGCCAAGATAAAGCAAAGCAGTGTGTCAAAAACAATAACACAGAGTTACACATAAACAAACGTACAGTCAATAACACAACAGAAAAATCTATGTACAGTGTGTGCAAATGTAGAAGAGTAGGGAGGTAAAGGCAATAAATAGGCCATAGAGAAAAAATAATTACATTTTAGCAATTAAACACTGGAGTGATAGATGTGCAGATGATGATGTGCAAGTAGAGATACTGGGGTGCAAAAGCGCAAGAGGTTAAGTAACAATATGGGGATGAGGTAGTTGGGTGAGCTATTTACAGATGTGATCGGTTAGCTGCTCTGACAGCTGATGCTTAAAGTTAGAGAGGGAGATATAAGACTCCAGTTTCAGTGATTTTTGCAATTCGTTCCAGTCATTGGCAGCAGAGAACTGGAAGGAAAGGCGGCCAAAGTAAGTGTTGGCTTTGGGGGTGCCCAGTGAAATATGCCTGCGTGCTACGGGTGGGTGTTGCTAAGGTGAGATTTACATACACCTTAGCCAAATTCATTTAAACTCAATTTTTCAGAATTCCTGACATTTAATCATAGTAAAAATTCACTGTCTTAGGTCAGTTAGGATCACCACTTTATTTTAAGAATGTGAAATGTCAGAATAATAGTAGAGAGAATGATTTATTTCAACTTTTATTTCTTTCATCACATTCCCAGTGGGTTAGAAGTTTACATACACTCAATTAGTATTTGGTAGCATTGCCTTTAAATTGTTTAACTTGGGTCAAACATTTTGGGGAGCCTTCCACAAGCTTCCCACAATAAGTTGAGTGAATTTTGGCCCATTCCTCCTGACCAAGGAGAAGGGGGGGATAGCCTAGTGGTTAGAGTGTTGGACTAGTAACTGAAAGGTTGCAAGTTCAAATCCCTGAGCTGACAAGGTAAAAATCTGTCATTCTTCCCCTGAACAAGGCAGTTAACCCACTGTTTCTAGGCCATCAGTAAAAATAATAATTTGTTCTTAACTGACATGCCTAGTTAAATAAAGGGTAAATAAAACAGAGCTGGTGTAACTGAGTCAGATTTGTAGAGCTCCTTCCTCACACATGCTTTTTCAGTTCTGCCCACAATTTTTAATAGGATTGAGGTCAGGGCATGGTGATGGCCACTCCAATACCTTGACTTTTTGTCCTTAAGCCATTTTGCCACAACTTTGGAAGTATGCTTGGGGTCAATGTCAAATTGCTGGGGTCAATTTGGAAGACCCATTTGCGACCATGCTTTAACTTCCTGACTGATGTCTTGAGATGTTGCTTCAATCAAATCAAATCAAAATCAAATTTATTTATATAGCCCTTCGTACATCAGCTGATATCTCAAAGTGCTGTACAGAAACCCAGCCTAAAACCCCAAACAGCAAGCAATGCAGGTGTAGAAGCACAGTGGTTAGGAAAAACTCCCTAGAAAGGCCAAAAACCTAGGAAGAAACCTAGAGAGGAACGAGGCTATGTGGGGTGGCCAGTCCTCTTCTGAATGTGCCCGGTGGAGATTATAACAGAACATGGCCAAGATGTTCAAATGTTCATAAATGACCAGCATGGTCAAATAATTATAATCACAGGCAGAACAGTTGAAACTGGAGGTGGACTGGGGACAGCAAGGAGTCATCATGTCAGGTAGTCCTGAGGCATGGTCCTAGGGCTCAGGTCCTCCGAGAGAGAGAAAGAAAGAGAATACTTAAATTCACACAGGACACCGGATAGGACAGGAGAAGTACTCCAGATATAACAAACTGACCCTAGCCCCCCGACACATAAACTACTGCAGCATAAATACTGGAGGCTGATACAGGAGGGGTCAGGAGACACTGTGGCCACATCCGATGACACCCCCGGACAGGGCCAAACAGGAAGGATATAACCCCACCCACTTTGCCAAAGCACAGCCCCCACATCACTAGAGGGATATCTTCAACCACCAACCTACCATCCTGAGACAAGGCTGAGTATAACCCACAAAGATCTCCACCACGGCACAACCCAGACAGGAAGATCACATTAGTGACTTAACCCACTCAAGTGACGCACCCCTCCTAGGGACGGCATGAAAGAGCACCAGTAAGCCAGTGACTCAGCCCCTGTAATAGGGTTAGAGGCAGAGAATCACAATGTCAAGAGGGGAACCGGCCAGGCAGAGACAGCAAGGGTTGTTCGTTGCTCCAGAGCCTTTCCGTTCACCTTCACACTCCTGGGCCAGACTACATGGGCCAGACTTCATATGACCCACTGAAGAGATGAGTCTTCAGTAAAGACTTAAAGGTTGAGACAGAGTCTGCGTCTCTCACATGGGTAGGCAGACCATTCCATAAAAATTGAGCTCTATAGGCGAAAGCCCTGTCTCCAGCTGTTTGCTTAGAAATTCTAGGGACAATTAGGAGGCCTGCGTCTTGTGACCGTAGCGTATGTGTAGGTATGTATGGCAGGACCAAATCAGAGAGATAGGTAGGAGCAAGCCCATGTAATGCTTTGTAGGTTAGCAGTAAAACCTTTAAATCAGCCCTTGCCTTAACAGGGGGCCAGTGTAGGGAGGCTAGCACTGGAGTCATATCATAAAATTTTGGGGTTCTAGTCAGGATTCTAGCAGCCGTATTTAGCACTAACTGAAGTTTATTTAGTGCTTTATCCGGGTAGCCGGAAAGTAGAGCATTGCATTAGTCTAACCTAGAAGTAACAAAAGCATGGATTAATTTTTCTGCATCATTTTTGGACAGAAAGTTTCTGATTGCAATGTTACGAAGATGGAAAAAATCTGTCCTTAAAACAGTCTTGATATGTTTGTCAAAAGAGATATCAGGGTCCAGAGTAATGCCGAGGTCCTTCACAGTTTTATTTGAGACAGCTGTACAACCATTAAGATTAATTGTCAGATTCAACAGAATATCTCTTTGTTTCTTGGGACCTAGAACAAGCATATCTGTTTTGACTGAGTTTGAAAGTAGCCATCCACATCCTTATGTCTGAAACACAGGCTTCTAGCGAGGGCAATTTTGGGGCTTCACCATGTTTCATTGAAATGTGTGTCATCCACATAGCAGTGAAAGTTAACATTATGTTTTCGAATGACATCCCCAAGAGGTAAAATATATAGTGAAAACAATAGTGGTCCTAAAACAGAACCTTTACAGTTGATTTCTCAGAGGACAAACCATTCACAGAGACAAACTGATATCTTACCGACAGATAAGATCTAAACCAGGCCAGAACTTGTCCGTGTAGACCAATTTGGGTTTCCAATCTCTCCAAAAGAATGTGGTGATCGAAGGTATCAAAAGCAGCACTAAGGTCTAGGAGCACGAGGACAGATGCAGAGCCTCGGTCTGATGCCATTATAAGGTCATTTACCACCTTCACAAGTGCAGTCTCAATGCTATGATGGGGTATATAACCAGACTGAAGCATTTCGTATACATTGTTTGTCTTCAGGAAGGCAGTGAGTTGTTGTGCAACAGCTTTTTCTAAAATTTCTGAGAGGAATGGAAGATTTGATATAGGCCGATAGTTTTTTATATTTTCTGGGTCAAGGTTTGGCTTTTTCAAGAGAGGCTTTATTACTGCCACTTTTAGTGAGTTTGGTACACATCCGGTGGATAGAGAGCCGTTTATTATGTTCGACATACGAGTGCCAAGCACAGGAAGCAGCTCTTTCAGTAGTTTAGTTGGAATAGGGTCCAGTATGCAGCTTGAAGGTTTAGAGGCCATGATTATTTTCATCATTGTGTCAAGAGATATAGTACTAAAACACTTCAGTGTCTCTCTTGATCCTAGGTCCTGGCAGAGTTGTGTAGACTCAGGACAACTGAGCTTTGAAGGATTACGCAGATTTAAAGAGGAGTCCGTAATTTGCTTTCTAATGATCATGATCTTTTCCTCAAAGAAGTTCATGAATGTATTACTGCTGAAGTGAAAGCCAACCTCACTTGGGGAATGCTGCTTTTTAGTTAGCTTTTCGACAGTATCAAAAATACATTTTGGATTGTTCTTATTTTCCTCAATTAAGTTGGAAAAATAGGATGATCGAGCAGCAGTGAGGGCTCTTCGATACTGCGCGGTACTGTCTTTCCAAGCTAGTCGGAAGACTTCCAGTTTGGTGTGGCGCCATTTCCGTTCCAATTTTCTGGAAGCTTTCTTCATGGCTCGGGTATTATCTGTATACCAGGGAGCTAGTTTCTTATGAGAAATGTTTTTAGTTTTTAGGGGTGCAACTGCATCTAGGGTATTGCGCAAGGTTAAATTGAGTTCCTCAGTTAGGTGGTTAACTGATTTTTGTCCTCTGACGTCCTTGGGTAGGCAGAGGGAGTCTGGAAGGACATCAAGGAATCTTTGTGTTGTCTGTGAATTTATAGCATGACTTTTGATGCTCCTTGGTTGGGGTCTGAGCAGATTATTTGTTGCAATTGCAAACGTAATAAAATGGTGGTCCGATCCAACACATCCAACACATTTAGGCTTAGCGGGTGCAAGAAACAAAGAAATGTCACACACATTGTAAAGCCCTTTGAACCCCTGGACTCTGCTCCTTCAACTCACAACATATTGTCATATGTTGGCTTTGCCGAGAGACAACATACGCCTACAGTACGTATACAGGACCATATGTGTAGACAACCATATGACTCTAACCAGCTGCTTTACAACCTGTCACAACCATGACTAGAAACGTGTCAAGAATGCAGAAGAACAGGAAGAGATAGAGACACGTTTCGATTGGCCGTCCTTGTCATTCCGGAGCCCTGGCTGAGGGTTGTGGGTAATGTTCTGTCCTGCATGCTGGTATTAAATTAAATTATACTCTCAGACTGAGGAGAGCAGCCACTCATCCCACCAATTAGTGTTGTTCTGAGATCTTCTCCCCTACTTGTGAGTACGGCAGCGGTGGTACACTTACGTAACATGTTTTCTTCTGTCTGTCATACTTTTATTGCCCTCCTTTGCCAACATGGCAGATTTATTATTGCCTCAAACAGAGCCAGAGGAGAGAGGGGGAGAGTTAGGAAGTGAGAGGTTCCATAAGCCTGGGATGCAACATGATTGGATTATGAAATCATGGAAATTCATGCTTTATTTAAGAGGACATAAAACCAACCCAAAAGCAACACGATAAGAAGCTCTCAGGCTGGTTACAGGCTCAGAATAGCTAATGCTGCTCGGCCTAATAGGATCAGTGTTCAGAGTAAATGATGCAACCTGATTAGCAGCAGCCCTCCCTGGTTTGAATAAGTACTGTAGTGTAACACGTTAGGCAAATATGTATCGCCATCTAGTTATCACCTTTATGATTTAATTTAAAATATTATCAACTACTGCGTGCCTATTCCTTTTCTGATGACTGTCACTGGCTGATGCCTCAGAGTCAGAGGTTGTGAGAGATGCAGTCCTAACATGCACAACATTGGCGATAAGTGGCTTAGTTGCCGCCGGTGACTGTTACAGTGACTCTCATCTGTAGCCAGGTCATCTAGTTCCCAAGTGTCACAGCCAAGACTGGGACACTGTGAACTTTCACCCTTCAGTAATCTGGACACTGTGGACAGAGAAAGTTGTTTGTGTGTCTTATGGTGGGAAAGGACTCAAGAAGACAAACTGAGTTCCATTCTGAGATGCCCACCCTCTTTGCCACTTCTCTTCACAACCAACTCTCCGGATTTGAACCTCTCCCCAGCTGACTATTGTACATACCTGAAACATGTGGGAGTTCTTTATATCACCCAGATGAGGGTCACTGCATATCTGAATGTGTGGAATGGTCTTTAAACATACAACATTAAACTATAATCTCAAGCTGTCTGTTTACATTTGTTAAGTGAATGGCAAACCAGTTTCAACTGTTTTTTGGACCTGAGTGAACTGTATCAGGATAGTTAGGACAGCAGACCCCATTAACATTGAAGTCACTCTGCCAGCCTCGGCACGTACAGTGTCCCTAGGCACCCATTTAGTGCTGCAGATGGGATGTGGAGTATCGGCAGAACCAAAACATGTGAGACCAGGGCGCTTCTAGTGGAAGGATTAAAAGCATTAGCCTCTTGACCTACTTAAAGATTAGACCAGCCAATAGATTTAGGCCACATCTGAAATGCCCATGTCTTTTAATGGGATGGATGTTTGAATTGCTGAGGGAAAGTTATTCAGAGAAAGTTTTCGAATCATTGCTTTATGTCAGTAACTTAGTCCACAAATTCTGTGTACAGATGTAAGATCATAATTTGAACAAGTTTGCTACAGCAGAAATTTTTTCCTGAAGCAACAGGAAATTTGAATTATGTGGATTATAATTAATGGACATTTTGTGGGGGTTGATACATTTTTGTAAGGAAAATTAAACCTAAAATACACTACCATTTTTACATTTCCTGCAGGAAAGTGCTGCAACAGAGTGTTCAAATTACAATCCAACATCTGTAGTCCAACCAATTCCTCTTTGCACAGTTCCTTCTATGCTCTCAGAAAAATGATGGATGTTAGTTACAGTAATACGCTTAAAGGTTATCGCTATATGGAATGTCAATGGCATGAACTACAATACGAATCGCATTATATGGGGTAGCAACATAGAAACCATGTTTAAACCATGTTACACCTCTTTTGGTGTATTTGCACACTGCTTACTTGACTCAGGTCTTTCCCATCATGCTTTTGGTAGTGCTCCATTTGCTATCCTTTATTGCGGCCGATAGCATCAGTGTTAATTCAAGAGGCATTAGTCTAAAACCCTGCATCAATAAGCAGACAGAGAGAGCCTGATTGAAGCGGAGCCGGGCCAATCCATAGTCCCTGGAATACTCAGAAAACCCCAGTGGAGATCTGTCCTCTCACTGTGAATAATGAGAAAGACTTATGATTGGTTTTGTGATTTCAGAACACGTACAGTATAGACCAGGGCTCTCCAATCCTATTCCCGGAGAGCTACCTCCCTGTAGGTTTTTGCTCCAAACCCAGTTGTAACTAACCTGATTCAGCTTATAAACCAGCTAATTATTGCAATCAAGTGAGCAAGATTAGGGTTGGAGTGAAAACTTACAGGACGGTAGCTCTCCAGTAGCAGGGCTGAAGAGCCCTGATATAGATCTATCTCTGTGGTTTAGAATGCTTTGGTTCTGTGAGTGTGGAGCTGCACTTCCCTACTCAACCCCCCCACTCAGTACTTTGCCATGGTTATGAGTACGACAAAGGAGTGCACATTTTTTTTTCTTCAAATTAACCATGCAGTTCTATACAGTACATTATGTAGCCCACAGTATCAAACTGTTTGTTTTCTATCAGGTCACCACTGTGTAACGGGTGTCGTCGGAAGGATGAGACCAAGGCGCAGCGTTCTTTGAGTTCCACATAATTTAATAATGAAGTTAAACTTTTAGAAGAAAAAAAACAATAAACAATACAACGACCGACCAGCTTCTTTGTGCCACCTACCTGCACACAACCGAAAGAACAAGATCCCACACTGAAGTAGTGGGGGGGGGGAGCTGTCCCTGATTGAGAACCATACCTGGCCAAACACAAAGAAATAGAAAACATAGAAACATGAACATAGAATGCCCACCCTAGTCACACTGATGTTAGTGCTGTGACTGTAGAAAATGCTAACAAGATTATTATATATATATATTTTTAAACAAAGAACAGTACAGTTCTGAATAACAGACCCTGTCCTAAGTACTGTTGCTACAGTATATATGTGTTACATCAGAACAGTGTTGGACATTATGTAATTTAACATAGTAAGTTGGATATGTGCGTGTTAACATATTATCCATGCTCCAGATAATTCATGAAAGTAATGCTCTCTAATTGGGTGATTAATTTGAGTGAAAACACATTGTTTTCTTCCTTGAGTCACTTCCTCTCAAATATTGATCAATCAATTAGCAATGTCCTTGCAGCGTTGGAATATGTTACATCTGTGTCATGTGTTTATGACAGTGCCTGGGGGGTCATGGTTCATGTGGGGCAAATTACATTATGAAAGGCAGCTCAGAACAGCTGAAGATGGATTTTAAAGAACTGATTGGGTCTCTACTTGACACCAACAAATGCCCCATAATATCGGGCCCTGTTTTGAGATAATGACTTATCAATGACCCAAGTCTAGCTCATCTAATCCCTACCATTGTGTTGCTGAGTTGTCATAATGCTTCAGCAAATGTACATTATCCTAGGGGTGTTGGGAGACACAATGTAAATAACCTAATTACTCTTACTGCCTGGAATGCCTCTGCGGATCCTACAGCTATTACATGCAATAATCATATGCATATGAACCAGAGTAATACTTTTAGCACTAAGGTGGCGTGCCCTTGTAGGAAGTCCACTGTGTGCAGCTCACCCTGCACTAATAAAATTAACCCGAGTATGTCTTCCCCTGCTAAGCTTCCCAATTAAGCAAGAAGAAATATCAAGCAACACAGAAAAGTGTTAGAAATAGCCACATTGACATATGTAGCTTAAGAAACAAGTTTCATGAAATCCATAATTTGCTAGTAACAGATGACATTCATATTCTGACAATCTCTGAAACTCACTTAGATAATACATTTGATGATACAGTGGTAGCAATACAAGGTTCTAACATTTACAGAAAAGACAGAAATACCAAGGGGGATGGTGTTGCAGTCTATATTCAGAACTACATTCCTGTAAAGCTTATACTGTTGAAGTAATATGGCTACAGGTTCACCTGCCTCACCTAAAGCCCATTCTGGTGGGAAGCTGCTACAGACCACCAAGTGCTAAAAGTCTCTGGATAACCTGTGTGAAGTGCTTGATAATGTATGTGATATCAATAGAGAGGTATAGTTTCTGGGTGATTTAAATATTGACTGGCTTTCATCAGGCTGCCCACAAAAGAGAAAGCTTCAAACAGTAACCAGTGCCTGCATCCTGGTTCAGGTTATCAATCAACCTACCAGGGTAGTTACAAACAGCACAGGAATTAAATCATAAACATGTATTGATCATATCTTTACTAATGCTGCAGAAATTTGTTTGAAAGCAGTATCCTAATCCATCGGATGTAGTGACGACAATATAGTAGCTATATCTAGGAAAACCAAAGTTCCAAAGGCTAGACCTAATATTGTGTATAAGTGGTCATACAATACGTTTTGTAGTGATTCCTATGTTGTTGATGTGAAAAATATTTGTTGGTCCGTGGTGTGTAATGATGAGCAACCAGACGCGGCAATTGACACATTTATGAAATTGCTTATCCCAGTTACTAATAAGCATGCCCATTAAGAAAATTATTGTAAAAACAGTTAAATTCCTGTGAATTGATGAGGAATTGAAAAATTGTTTGGTTGAGAGGCATGAGGCAAAAAAGATGGCAAATAGGTGATTGGCTGAGAGAAATTGATGTTAAAAGGATTGTGGGGCTTTTGACATTATCGATCATAGTCTGTTGCTGGAAAAACATATGTGTTATGGCTTTACCCCTCATGCTATATTGTGGATAAAGAGTTACCTGTCTAATAGAACACAGAGGGTGTTCTTTAACTTCTTTGGGACTGTGGGGCAGTATTGAGTAGCTTGGATGAATAAGGTGCCCATAGTAAACTGCCTGCTACTCAGACCCAGTTGCTAATATATGCCTATCATTAGTAGATGTGGATAGAAAACACTCTGAAGTTTCTAAAACTGTTTGAATGATGTCTGTGAGTATAACAGAACGCATATGGCAGGAAAAAACCTGAGAAAAAAATCCAACCAGGAAGTGGGAAATCTGAGGTTTGTAGTTTTTCTAATCCTTGCCTATCGAATATACAGTGTCTTTGGGGTCATATTGACTTCCCAAGGTTTCCACTAAATGTCAACAGTCTTTAGAACCTTGTTTGATGCTTCTACTGTGAAGGAGGGGTGAATGGTAGCTGAATGAGTCAGAGGTCTGCCAGAGTGGCATGAGCTGATCACACGCACTACAGTGAGAGTTAGCTTGCGTTCCATTGCATTTCTACAGACAAAGGAATTCTCCAGGTGGAACATTATTGAAGATTTATGATAAAAACATATTTTTCATTATTTTAACATCCTAAAGAATGATTCTATACTTCGTTTGACATGTTTCTACGAACTGTAATATGACTTTTCGTCTGAACTTTCACCTCGACTTGCCCGCGCGTCGTGAGTTTGGATTGTGTACTAAACACGCGAACAAAAGGAGGTATTTGGACATAAAGGATGGACTTTATTGAACAAATCAAACATTTATTGTATAACTGGGATTCCTGGGAGTGCATTCTGATGAAGATCATCAAAGGTAAGTGTATATTTATAATGCTATTTCTGACTTCTGTTGACTCCACAACATGGTGGATATCTGTATGGCTTGTTTTGTTGTCTGAGCGCTGTACTCAGATTATTGCATGGTGTGTGATTTTTCCGTAAAGGTTTTTTGAAATCTGACACAGCGGTTGCTTTAAGGAGAAGTGGATCTAAAATTCCATGCATAATAATCGTTTATCAATGTTTATTATGAGTATTTCTGTAAATGGATGTGGCTCTCTGCAAAATCACCGGATGTTCTGGAACTACTGAACATAACGCGCCAAAGTAAACTCAGATTTTTGGATATAAATATGAACTTTATTGAACAGAACATACATGTATTGTGTGACATGAAGTCCTATTAGTGTCATCTGATGATGATCATCAAATGTTATTGATTAATTTTATCTCTATTTCTGCTTTTTGTGACTGCTCTCTTTGGCTGGAAAAATGGCTGTGTTTTTCTGTGACTAGGTGATGACTTAACATAATCATTTGATGTGCTTTCGTCATTAAGCCTTTTTGAAATCGGACACTGTGGCCTGATTTACAACAAGTTTATCTTTAAAATGGTGTAAAATACTTGTATGTTTGAGGAATGTTAATTATGGGATTATCTGTTGTTTTGAATTTGGCGCACTGCAATTTCACTGGCTGTTGGCGAGGTGGGACGCTACCGTCCCACATATTCCAGAGAGGTTAATGGAAGCCTCTCCAGCATAATGCAGGTAGAATCAGGAATTCCCCAGGGCAGCTGTCTAGGCCCCTTGCTTTTTTCTATATTTACTAACGACATGACACTGGCTTTCAGAAAAGCCAGTATGTCTATGTGTAACGGTTTTCTTCTGGGGAAAGAGAGGCGGACCAAAACGCAGCGTGGTTACTTGTAAACATCGTTAATAAAGATGAACAATGAACAATCTACAAAACAAGAAATGTGAAAAAAAACGAAACAGCCCTATCTGGTGCAACAAACACAGAGACAGGAACAATCACCCACAAGAGACCTAAAGAATATGGCTGCCTAAATATGGTTCCCATCAGAGACAACGATAAACACCTGCCTCTGATTGAGAACCACTCTAGGCAACCATAGACTTACCTAGAGTACTACTCTAACCACAATCCCATAACTACAAACAACCCCAGACAAAACAAACCACATAAATCCCCATGTCACACCCTGGCCTCACCAAAATACTAACGAAAACACAGAATACTAAGGCCAGGGCGTGACACTATACGGATGACTCAACACTATACATGTCAGATACCGCAGCAACTGAAATAACAGCAACACTTAATAAAGAGCTGCAGTTAGTTTCAGAACCGTTGGCAAGGAATAAGTTCATCCTAAATATTTCAAAAACTTAAAGCATTGTATTTGGGACAAATCATTCACTGAACCCTAAACCTCAACTAGATTTTGAAATGAATAATGTGGAAATTGAGCAAGTTCAGGAGACTAAACTGCTTGGAGTACCCTGGATTGTAAACTGTTATGGTCAAAACATATTGATACAACAGTAGCTTGGTTGGGGAGAAGTCTGTCTATAATTAAATGCTGCTCTTCATTCTTAACAGCACTATCAACAACGCAGGTCCTACAGGCCCTCGTTTGGTCACACCTGGACTACTGTTCAGTCGTGTGGTCAGGTGCCACAAAGAGGGACTTAGGAAAATTGCAATTGGTTCAGAACAGGGCAGCACGGCTAGCCCTTGAATTTACACAGAGAGCTAACATTAATAACATGCATGTCAATCTCTCCTCGCTGAAAGTGGAGGAGAGATTGACTTCATCACTACTTGTATTTGTGAGAGGTTTTGACATGTTGAATGCACCGAGCTGTCTGTTTGAACTACTGGCACACAGCTTGGACACCCATGCATACCCCACAAGACATGCCACCAGAGGTCTCTTCACAGTCCCCAAGTGCAGAACAAACTATGGGAGGAGCATCGTACTACATAGAGCCATGAATACATGGAACTCTATTCCACATCAAGTAACTCATACCAGCAGTAAATTAGATTTAAAAAACAGATAAAAATACATCTTATGAAACAGCGGGGACTGTGAAGCAACACAAACATAGACACATGCATACAAACTCACAACAACATATGCACTATACACACATGTACACATGGATTCTGTGTTGTAGATGTGTATGTGGAAGTAGAGTAGAGGCCTGAGGGCACACACTTAATATGTTGTGAAATCTGTATTGTAATGTATTGTAATGTTTTTTTTAAATGTATGACTGCCTTAATTTAGCTGGACCCTAGGATCCATAATAAATACAAATACAAAATGTTGAATAACAGGTGGATATTAATGTGTTCCAGGACAGCATGGATTTGTGAAAGGGCATACAGGGCCCAAGTGGTGTACTCAGCACACCAGGATTTTGTTTCCAAAAATCAATCTCCATTTGTAGTGGTCTGAGGTCTGACAAGGTAATGTTGAAAACATGGGCATAGAGAGTGCTTCTAGTTCTTTTTAGGTGCTGTTTGGTAGCTGACAACTCTCTGTGGATTGTCTCTGTGGGGCTCGTCGATGGGTTAGAGAATTGGTGCAGTGTGAGCGTGTTCTGAGTGCAGTAGCCTAGTTTGGTGGTGAACTGCTACAGACCTATATCTATCCTACCCTGCCTTTCTAAGGTATTTGAAAGCCAAGTTAACAAACAGATCACCGATCATTTAGAATCCCACCGTACCTTCTCCGCTATGCAATCTGGCTTCCGATCTGGTCATGGGTGCACCTCAGCCACGCTCAAGGTCCTAAACGATATCATAACTGCCATCGATAAGAGACAATACTGTGCAGCCGTATTCATCAACCTGGCCAAGGCTTTCGACTCTGTCAACCACCACATTCTTATTGGCAGACTCAACAGCCTTGGTTTCTCAAATGACTGCCTCGCCTGGTTTACCAACTACTTCTCTGATAGAGTTTAGTGTGTCAAATTGGAGGGCCTGTTGTCTGGACCTCTGGCAGTCTCTATGGGGGTGCCACAGGGTTCAATTCTCGGGCCGACTCTCTTCTTTGTATACATCAATGATGTCGACGACATCATTCTGTACACTTCTGGCCCTTCTTTGGACACTATGCTAACTAACCTTCAGACGAGCTTCAATGCCATACAAATCTCCTTCCATGGCCTCCAACTGCTCTTAAATGCAAGTAAAACTAAATGCATGCTCTTCAACCGATCGCTGCCCGCACCTGCCCGCCTGTCCAGCATCACTACTCTGGACGCTTCTGACCTAGAATATGTGGACAACTACAAATACCTAGGTGTCTGGTTAGACTGTAAACTCTCCTTCCAGACTCACATTAAGCATCTCCAATCCAAAATTAAATCTAGAATCGGCTTCCTATTTCGCAACAAAGCATCCTTCACTCATGCTGCCAAACATACCCTCGTAAAACTGACCATCCTACTGATCCTCGACTTTGGCGATGTCATTTACAAAATAGCCCCCAACACTCCACTCAACAAATTGGATGCAGTCTATCACAGTGCCATCCGTTTTGTCACCAAAGCCCTATATACTGCCCACCACTGCGACCTGTACGCTCTCGTTGGCTGGCCCTCGCTTCATACTCATCGCCAAACCCACTGGCTCCAGATCATCTACAAGTCTTTGCTAGGTAAAGCCCCGCCTTATCTCAGTTCACTGGTCACCATAGCAGCACCCACCCGCATAATGCGCTCCAGCAGGTATATTTCACTGGTCACCCCAAAGCCAATTCCTCCTTTGGCCGCCTCTCCTTCCAGTTCTCTGCTGCCGATGACTGAAACGAACTGCAAAAATTGCTGAAGCTGGAGCCTCTTATCTCCCTCACTAACTTCAAGCACCAGCTGTCAGAGCAGCTCACAGATCATTGCACATGTACATAGCCCATCTGTAAATTGCCCATCGAACATCCAATCCCCATACTGTATTTATTCATTTATTTTGCTCCTTTGCACCCCAGTATCTCTACTTGCACATTCATTTTCTGCGCATCTATCACTCCCGTGTTTAATTGCTATATCGTAATTACCTCGCCACTATGGCCTATTTATTGCCTTACCTCATTTGCACACACTGTATATATACTTTTTTCCCCTACGTATGTTTGTTTATTCCATGTGTAACTCTGTGTTGTTGCATGTGTCAATCTGCTTTGCTTTATCTTGGCCATGTCGCAGTTGTAAATGAGAACTTGTTCTCAACTAGCCTACCTGGTTAAATAAAGGTGAAAAATAAATAAATATAAATAAACTGTGCTTTGTGCAGTGGAGCTGTGTGAGCTTGTGACGGAGACACTGAGTGAGTGAGGGCTGAAGGACCCACTGGCCTAGTCTTTGTGGAGACGGTTTTTCCTGAGTTCATCCGGTCTTTTGCTCCAGCCTCTAACACTCATTTTTTAAAGGTGTGTATGTGTGCACACGTGTGATTGTGCACGTGTATGAATGAATCTTGTTTGATTAATAGTGAGTTGTCTCCCTCGTTGCTGTTATGAGAGACCTGTCATGTCTTCTACAGTCTCCAAGTGGCTTCAATAGAACAGTGTAATCTGGTTACGAACAACAAAGGATTTGTGAGATTTTGTGATGATGTTAGCGCTAATACCAGCCTAATACCATCCATGTATAATATCACCATCAATGTAGTATGACTCAGACCCAGTGGTACTGTCAATCAGCCTCACACAACCAGAGGATGGCCCATAGAGCCTCAGGAGGACCTAGCTTCTAAAGGACCCCATTGTATTCAGGTCAATAGTACCTCTCAACATCATCACGTTACAGGGGCATATCATGAACTTTGATCTGGGAAATTACATTTACAACCCTGTAAGGACTTTAGTAAGCCTCACACACAGCATGGCATTGTGTGTGTTATCCGAGCCCTTCGTTTGGCTGAGACATGGTGCGTTAGGATTACAGTGAGCCATGCTGGAGCTGCACTGTGCTGTGTGCGTGTGTTTCTCTCAGTATGACTTGGTTTTCTTTGTCAGCTGTCTCTCTGCAGCCTCTCATTGCTAGAGTTCATAACCAGGACCAAGCACATACCAGACTGTACAGCATCTGCTTACGACAGCCTTTTTGTCTGCTGTACCTCATATCCATCCCAGCTTGTGGGCTTGTGTTGGTTTTTGGACTGTACAAAACGTTTTGTAACATTTCATGTAGTACAATAATACTAGGTGAATGTATTTCAATTTTATTCATGCAATTATTCTGGCACATGCTCACTCTAATATATACAGTATATCACAAAAGTGAGTACACCCCTCACATTTTTGTAAATATTTGAGTATACCTTTTCATGTGACAACACTGAAGAAATGACACTTAGTGACAGTAGTGAGTGCACAGCTTGTATAACAGTGTAAATTTGCTGTCCCCTCAAAATAACTCAATACAGAGCCATTAATGTCTAAACAGCTGGCAACAAAAGTGAGTACACCCCTAAGTGAAAATGTTCAAATTGGGCCCAATTAGCCATTTTCCCTCCCCGGTGTCATGTGACTCGTTAGTGTTACAAGGTCTCAGGTGTGAATGGGGAGCAGGTGTGTTAAATTTGGTGTCTTCACTCTCACACTCCCTCATACTGACTGGTCACTGGAAGTTCAACATGGCACCTCATGGCAAAGAACTCCCTGAGGATCTGAAAAATGAATTGTAGCCTAGTGGTTAGAGCGTTGGACTAGTAACCGAAAGGTTGCAAGTTCGAATCCCTGACAAGGTACAAATCTGTCATTCTGCCCCTGAACAGGCAGTTAACCCACTGTTCCTAGGCCGTCATTGAAAATAAGAATTTGTTCTTAACTGACTTGCCTAGTAAAATAAAGGTAAAAAAATACAAATTAAAGATAGCCTGGGCTATAAGAAGATTGCCAAGACCCTGAAACTGAGCTGCAGCACTTTGGCCAAGACCATACAGTGGTTTAACTGGACAGGTTCCACTCAGAATAGGCCTCGCCATGGTCGACCAAAGAAGTTGAGTGCACGTGCTCAGTGTCATATCCAGAGGTTGTCTTTGGGAAATAGACTTATGAGTGCTGCCAGCATTGTTGAAGGGGTGGGGGGTCAGCCTGTCAGTGCTCAGACCATACGCCGTACACTGCATCAAATTGGTCTGCATGGCTGTCTTCCCAGAAGGAAGCCTCTTCTAAAAATGATGCACAAGAAAGCCCACAAACAGTTTGCTGCAGACCAAGGACATGGATTACTGGAACCATGTCCTGTGGTCTGATGAGACCAAGAAAAACTTATTTGGTTCAGATGGTGTCAAGCGTGTGTGGCGGAAACCAGGTGAGGAGTACAAAGACAAGTGTGTCTTGCCTACAGTCAACCATGGTGGTGGGAGTGTCATGGTCTGGGGCTGCATGAGTGCTGCCAGCACTGGGGAGCTACAGTTCATTGAGGAAACCATGAATGCCAACATGTACTGTGACATACTGAAGCAGAGCATGATCCCCTCCCTTCAGAGACTGGGCCTCAGGGCAGTATTCCAACATGATAACGACCCCAAACACACCTCCAAGACGACCACTGCCTTGCTAAAGAAGCTGAGGGTAAAGGTGATGGACTGGCCAAGCATGTCTCCAGACCTAAACCCTATTGAGCATCTGTGGGGCATCCTCAAACGGAAGGTGGAGGAGTGCAAGGTCTCTAACATCCACCAGCTCTGTGATGTCGTCATGGAGGAGGACTCCAGTGGCAACCTGTGAAGCTCTGGTGAACTCCATGCCCAAGAGGGTTAAGGCAGTGCTGGAAAAGGATGGTGGCCACACAAAATATTAACACTTTGGGCCCAATTTGGACATTTTCACTTAGGGGTGTACTCACTTTTGTTGCCAGCGGTTTAGACATTAATGGCTGTGTGTAGAGTCATTTTGAGGGGACAGCAAATTTACACTGTTATACAAGCTGTACACTCACTAATTTACATTGTAGCAAAGTGTCATTTCTTCAGTGTTGTCACATGAAAAGATATACTCAAATATTTACAAAAATGTGAGGGGTGTTGTCACGTCTAATCAAGGTGGGTGGAATCAGGCGCAGAGAGCAGATAGCGATATAAAGTTTATTCTCCGGTGAACAAAACAAACACGGTCAACCCAAACACACACAGGGTGAAATTATCCAAAACAGGATAACAGACTAACCGGAGAATAAGAAACACAATAACACCGACAGACGAAAATGAATGACAAAATAAACAATCCCGCACAAAACAAGGGTGGGACAACCTACATTATATACAGACACTAATTAACTAAACAACACACAGGTGAAACCAATCAGACAAAACCAACAGATACACGAAAAGAGATCGGTAGTGGCTAGTAGGACGGTGACGACGACCGCCGAGCACCGCCCGTACGGGCAGGAGAGCCAACCTCGGCGGAGGTCGTGACAGGTGTACTCACTTTTATGATATACTGTATACTCTGGGTTGTTCATTAGACCTGTTCTGTCATTTTTCTTTTCTTGTTTAGATTTTTAAAATTATTTTTGTATTTGTATTGTATTTGCGATACATTCTACTGCCCTTTTGGTGCTAGTAACATAAGTATTTCACTTCACCTGCTATAACACCTGCAAAGATGTGTAAGCGACCCAAACACTTTTGATTTGATTTGATTAGATTAACACTATGCATGTTCCGTCCAAGCTTATAAGAGCAGCTTGACATATTACAGCATGTCACATTTGTGAGTGACTAATGGGAGGCTATGTAATTAAGATAATATTACATCACATCAAGTGTCTATTCCCTTGAATTCTATTTCATACGAGATTACTCTGACAGCCAAAATTATTTTGAACCAGTGAATAACCTTGAAACGGTCATAATAATTCATAATGTTTCAGTTTAAAGTGTGTAAGTAAGACTGATTGCCACAGGATGGATGGCAAATTTGACCAGTTAATAGGGGAACTGTAAAACACAAACAACAAAAAGAAAGCAGGAAATGGCTCTTCACAGTGTCATGTCTGCTTCTGCGTTTCTGCCCGCATCCGGTGTCCTGCTGGTCTGTGATATGTGCCAACTGAGGAAGTAAAAAGTTAACAAAAAACTGTGAACTTCCTTCTGACTAACAAACATTGAGGCTGACAGATGCAGTACCGTACAATGCATCATGGTACAATACATCATGGCACTGTGCCTCATTAGAATCAGCTGATATTCTGAGGAACTGGGCCTCTTTTGACACCCAATGGCTATCTAGTTTCAGTTGACAGGTACAGGCTAACATTTTCAGTATTCATAATCAAAAATCTAACATTTATTTTGCTTCCATTTTTGACTATGATAAGATGATAAGAAGATGTGTAGTTTTAATAGAGAAAGCAAAGCTATATGTAAGGTGTGAAACGAGGAGACATCAGACAACTGACCAAGTTTTCTGTGTCATCTTAGCATCCTCGCTGGCCAAGGAGAGATCAGGGACTTCATCCAGACCAAACGTCTCTTTATAAAGTCTCTCTGTGGAGGTGAGAAAATTCTTTGGCTTTCTTTAGGCATGCACATATCTCCCGTTCTTACATCCACTCAGAGGTTGCAAGCAACTGAGGGAGAGCTTAAATCACTACGTGTGGAAAATATGAATCCATCAGAACTCAGAGAAGTTAGCTTGCTGACCCAGTGCCCATCATAATACTTTTATGACCGCCCTACAGCTACCCCAGCTTGCCCATACAGTACATTGTAGGTCTTAAATGTACAGTTCCTGTAAATCCTTTAAACTGGGTCAAGGAAAAACTTTTCAAGTAGTATAGGTAGTACTTATTGGGATCCCCAATTATTCTTCGTGGGGTCCAAAAAGTAAACTAAACACACTAAATAGAAGACATAAAATATATAATATAATAATATACATAACACTACATAATATCCTGCCTCTGCCTCACGCTTCAGAAACAGGAGATAGCTCCTGCCAATTCCACTCGCACAAGTCAAGTCAAGGCTCGTGCAAGGCCACCCACCTAGATGATACAATACATAACACAGTGTAAATTACGATAGAGAATATATCAAAATAGCTGTGTCTTTTCACAGTCCCCGGTGTGCCGTAAGGTGTTCTTTATCAGTTGTAGTGTTGACCCATTCAATACAATTTGCTTTGACATTACTATGGCTTCCTGAATGGGAAGACTGAGGCATTGCATACAGATCCATTTTATTATCAATTATCCTTCTTTCCATTCCAAGCCCATTCAAGATATGCAGGGCTCTGAAAAGCATGTGAACGTATGTGTGCTTTGTCATAACGGTTTAAGATACACAGCATAGGCTATTGAGGAAGTTGATATTGTTATTGATAGAATTTTCGGGGATGTTGATTCAAGGTACAATTGTTGAGCAAACTCACAACAAAAAGTTTTTGTGTGAACATTTTGTTGAACAAACTCACAATCCTATTGCAGCTGGTTGCCTTACAATTGTACGTTGAATCAACATCCTTTATTTTTTTTGCAATGACAGCTGCCATCCCTCAGGAGTGCTTCCTGTAACAAAATCTTCTCAATGAACACCAGACATTTAAATAGTGTCATAAAATGGCTTGCGTGTATGTAGTTCATGATCTTTGTGGTGTAATTATGCATGAAAAGCACTATATACAAATAAAGCCTATCAGTATTGTCAAAATGTAAAATATACTACAGTAGCTAACTGAGATTGAATATGATTTCTCTTGTTCCCAGTCCTCATCTCCAGTCCTCCTATCATTGGTATTCTGTGGGAGAGCTGCTCGACCGCTGGGAGGATATGGTGGGCTGTGTACGATACGCTGTGCGTTCACTGCTGATGAGTTGATGATGGTCACAGAGTTAAACAGAGTATGAAAACACCATCTCCCCTGGACGGACGTGACGGCCATCTTAACTTGTCCAGCACAGCACAGGTAGTAGAGTCAATGGGGAAATTGCTGGAGACCTACTGTCGCCCTTCTCTCAGTCCCACACTGACAGTATGATCCCATGTTTCCTAGTAGTCTTTAGTTGTAGGGCCAGAGGCGTAAACCGACATAGTACATAAAGTATTAACCAAACAGCATTTGTCATTATAACTTGTTGTTTTATGCCTATGAAGTCTCTGTGTGTGAGTGAGGAAAGAATACTAACAGGATAAGGTTGATTTATAAGAGACATGGTTGTGTTCCCTAAAAGCATCATTTCCATCATCATCACTCCTCATCTTCACTGGGGCTCTGAATAGACCAGCCACAGATGTGTTGAGCTTGTGATTAACGATACAATGGGCTGTTTGTTGCTGCCTCTCTCTCTCCACCTGGGCCTCTGTAGATGGAATCATCCCTGGCAGCACTCATGACCAGCTTGAATCAGCCCTTCTGTTTGGGTCTGTTAATGATGTTGTCATTTCTATAGTACCTTCTGTCTTTATCCACTCTGATCTACCTGGCTTGGCTTGGCTTTAGCTAATGATCCATTTGAACAGCTGGACGTGTTAGTAAGGATGTTAGTGCCTTGCCTTGCTTAAGGGTACGCAGAGCAACGAGCCAATGTGGCCCCTCATGATCAAATCAAATCAAATTATTTATCACATGCGCCGAATACAACAGGTGTAGACCTTACAGTGAAATGCTTACTTACAAGCCCTTAACCAACAATGCAGTTTAAAGAAAATAACTTTAAAAAAGTAGGAGATAACAATTAATTAAAGAGCAGCAGTAAATAACAATAGCGGGGCTATATATGAGTTCTGTTTTTTGGGGGCCCTCACCACCATCAAAGTTGCCCATCCTTGCACTACACTAAAGATTAGTCCCTACTGAGCTCTCTGTGTGTGTATACAGTTGAAGTCGGAAGTTTACATACACTTAGGTTGTAGTCATTAAGAAGCAGCGCCTCTTCAACCTCAGGAGGCTGAAGAAATTCGGCTTGTCACCAAAAGCACTCACAAACTTCTACAGATGCACAATCGAGAGCATCCTAATCGGGCTGTATCACCGCCTGGTACGGCAACTGCTCTGCCCACAACCGTAAGGCTCTCCAGAGGGTAGTGAGGTCTGCACAACGCATCACCGGGGGCAAACTACCTGCCCTCCAGGACACCTACACCACCCGATGTCACAGGAAGGCCATAAAGATCATCAAGGACAACAACCACCCGAGCCACTGCCTGTTCACCCCGCTATCATCCAGAAGGCGAGGTCAGTACAGGTGCATCAAAGCTGGGACCGAGAGACTGAAAAACAGCTTCTATCTCAAGGCCATCAGACTGTTAAACAGCCACCACTAACATTGAGTGGCTGCTGCCAACACACTGACTCAACTCCAGCCACTTTAATAATGGGAATTGATGGGAAATGATGTAAAATATATCACTAGCCACTTCAAACAATGCTACCTAATATAATGTTTACATACCCTACATTATTCATCTCATATGTATACGTATATACTGTACTCTATATCATCTACTGCATCCTTATGTAATACATGTATCACTAGCCACTTTAACTATGCCACTTTGTTTACATACTCATCTCATATGTATATACTGCCTCCATACCATCTACTGTATCTTGCCTATGCCGCTCTGTACCATCACTCATTCATATATCTTATGTACATATTCTTTATCCCCTTACACGTGTGTCTATAAGGTAGTAGTTTTGGAATTGTTAGCTAGATTACTTGTTGGTTATTACTGCATTGTCGGAACTAGAAGCACAAGCATTTCGCTACACTCGCACTAACATCTGCTAACCATGTGTATGTGACAAATAAAATTTGATTTTGATTTGATTTGATTTAAAACTGATTTTTCAACCACTCCACAAATTTCTTGTTAAAACCTCTCTGGGATATGTGGGACGCTAGTGTCCCAATTGGACAAAAGCCAGAGAAAATGCAAATACATTCCTATAAAAATCAAACTTTCATGAAATCACACATGTAAGATAACAAATTAAAGCTACACGTGTTGTGAATCCAGCCAACATGTCAGATTTCAAAAAAAATTTTTCGGCGAAAGCAAACGTTGCTATTATCTGAGCATAGCACCATAGTAAACAAAAGAGAGAACATTTCAACCCTGCAGGCGCGACACAAAACGCAGAAATAAAAATAGAAATCATGCCTTTGATGAGCTTCTTCTGTTGGCAATCCAATATGTCCCATAAACATGACAAATGGTCCTTTTGTTTATTAATTCCGTCCATATATATCCAAAATGTCAATTTATTTGAAAAAAATACAAATAAAAACACCGGTTCCAACTTGCGCAACGTGACGACAAAATATCTCAAAACTTACCTGTAAACTTTGCCAAAACATTTCAAACTACTTTTGTAATACAAATTTAGGATTTTTTAAAAGTAAATAATCGATCAAATTGAAGACGGGATGATCTGTGTTCAATACAGGAAGAAAACAAACTCAAGCATGCTTTCAGGTCTTGCGCCTCTATCAAACAGTACACATGAAGTGACAATTGTTCAAGATGGCCGTACTTCTTCGTTACACAAAGGAATAACCTCAACCAATTTCTAAAGACTGGTGACATCCAGTGGAAGCGGGAGGAACTGCAAGAAAGTCCCTGAGAAATTTGGATTCCCAATGAAAACCCATTGAAAACAGGGTGACCTCCCCCCAAAAAATCAGAATGTTTGTCCTCTGGGTTTCGCATGATACATAAGTTCTGTTATACTCACAGTCAGGATTCAAAAAGTTTTAGAAACTTCAGAGTGTTTCCTATCCAAATATACTAATAATATGCATATCTTATCTTCTGGGGATGAGTAGCAGGCAGTTGAAATTGGGCATGCTTTTCATCCAAAATTCCAAATACTTCCCCATATCCTAGAGAAGTTGTTTAACAAACTATAGTTTTGGCAAGTCGGTTAGGATGTCTACTGTGTGCATGTGTGCAAAAAATTGTAGACCTCCACAAGTCTGATTCATCTTCGGGAGCAATTTCCAAATGCCTGAAGGTACCACGTTCATCTGTACAAACAATAATATGCAAGTATTAACACCATGGGACCACGCAGTCGTCATACCGCTCAGGAAGGAGACGCGTTTTGTCTCCTAGAGATTAACGTGCTTGATGCGAAAAGTGCAAATCAATTCCAGAACAACAGCAAAGGACCTTGTGAAGATGCTGGAGGAAACAGGTTCAAAAACATCTATATCCACAGTAAAACTAATCCTATATCGACATAACCTGAAAGGCTGCTCAGCAAGGAAGGAGCCACTGCTCCAAACCGCCATAAAAAAAGCCAGACTATGGTTTGCAACTGCACATGGGGACAAAGATCGTACTTTTTGGAGAAATGTCCTCTGGTCTGATGAAACAAAAATGGGACTGTTTGGCCGTAATGACCATCGTTATGTTTGGAGGAAAAAGGGGGATGCATGCAAGCTGAAGAACACCATCCCAACCATGAAGCACGGGGGTGACAGCATCATGTTGTGGATGTGCTTTGCTGCAGGAGGGACTGGTGCACTTCACAAAATAGACGGCATCATGAGGCAGGAAAATTATGTGCCAATATTGAAGCAACATCTCAAGACATCAGTCAGGAAGTTAAAGCTTTGGGTCTTCCAAATGGACAATAACCCCAAGCATACTTCCAAAGTTGTGGCAAAATGATTTAAGGACAACAAAGTCAAGGTATTGGAGTGGCCATCACAAAGCCCTGACCTCAACCCTATAGAAAATTTGTGGGCAGAACTGAAAAAGTGCATGCGAGCAAGGAAGCCTACAAACCTGACTCAGTTACACCAGCTCTGTCAGGAGGAATGGGCCAAAATTCACCCAACTTATTGTGGGAAGCTTGTGGAAGGCTACCTGAAACGTTTGACCCAAGTTAAACAATTTAAAGGCAATGCTACCAAATACTAATTGAGTCTATGTAACTTCTGACCCACTGGGAATGTCATGAAAGAAATAAAATCGGAAATAAATCATGCTCTTTACTATTATTCTGACATTTCACATTCTTAAAATTAATGTAAAATAAATGTGAAAGACTGAGTTTACATGTACTTGGCTAAGGTGTATGTAAACTTATGACTTCAACTGTATGCATGTATGCATGTATATGTGTGTCTAATGGGGATAAGGTAGTAATGCAGAGGGGGATAGCACTCAGATAGACAGACAGACAGTCCCTAATGAGCTTTAGCACAATCTGCTCCCTGACGCATTATCACTGCACCAAGAACACAGGATGTGTACAAATGCCGCCGTAATCCTCACTTCACTGAGTCCTCACGAACACTCCGTATGTGGAGAAGCCTGGGAGATGACTTCATTAATTCTTCTTTATTAATGTTCTTCTTCACTCACAACTTCTGCTGTGGCCGCCTGTGCTGGGAGTACATGGGGACAACCTGGGACACATTCCCTTTATCGCCACTTCCTAGAATGCAGGAGGATTAGATCCTAGGGGGGTTCCTTAAAGGACCCCATGTGAGTGGTGGTCGCATTACCCACCCAGCAGGCTTAGAGCAATGAGATTAGAGCAGGGCCTGTCTAAATTTAGCCTGTTCAAAAAAGAACAGACAAACACAAATAAAAATTTTAAAAACTAAATGGTGGCGAGAGGAAGGGCACACACTGACACATCACATGGGGTTCCTGGCATATACCGAGAAAGAGAGAGAACATGTTCGTGTCCTGAAGTATTAGATCATGCTCTAACTCCACCATCTCTGAAGCAAATTGCATATGGCAATTTAGGGGTGGTCTTACTCTTAAGATCATATGAGGATGATACTGTATTCAGGTGAGATATTTCACATAGTACCTTTCATGTACTTATTAACTGGATTACCCATTGAAGTATGCATATTCTGACCATAGAGACACACATTTTCACATTTCAACTTCAGCATTTCAACGTCAACTTCCCTCCTCTGTTCTTCTTTGTTCTCCTCACCTCCACCTTCTCCTCTTCCTCCTGCCCCGTTCCTCCTCCTCTTTAGTCCAGGCCTCCTAAATCGTGTTAGCTCATCTAAGGAGCTCAGTGGCTATGTTGTATACACTGTATCTCCTGCCATGAACAAAACAGCTGCTCGTGTTTTAATTACAGTTCTAACCAGGTTTTAAAGCTCTACTGTGTTTGTTTACCATTACATAAAAGTAAAACAAGATTTAAAAAAGCTTATATTTTGGGTTTTGATGGGGTAAGACTAAAGCACATGAGGCATTTATAAGTTATATGCTTCAATAATCGATGGCTATCATTGAATTAGAAGTACAAAAATGGATGTAACAATCCTGGATTTCCCTTTTCATTTTTGTCCCCCATTCACATCAATGCATGACGAAGTGAAAGTTTGTCTTGTGGAAGTGTGTCCCTATTTGAACTCTGACATACCCTATACACATAAATGACATACATCATGCACGTATATCACCCATCTATTGATTACAGGATGTGCTAACAGAAAGTGAATTACTGACAGCAGTTTCACCTTCAGCTAGCATGTTAACCCTTGCAAGGCGACCGGCCCAGACGGCATCACTAGCCACGTCCTCAAAGCATGCCCAGACCAGCTGGCTGGTGTGTTTACGGACATATTTAATCAATCCTTATCCCAGTCTGCTGTTCCCATATGTTTCAAGAGGGCCACCGTTGTTCCTGTTCCAAAGAAAGCTAAGGTAACTGAGCTAAATGACTATCACCCCGTAGCGCTCACTTCTGTCATCATGAAGTGCTTTGAGAGACTAGTCAAGGACCATATCACCTCCAGCCTACCTGACACCCTAGACCCACTCCAACTTGCTTACCGCCCCAATAGGTCCACAGACGACGCAATCACACTGCACACTGCCCTAACCCATCTGGACAAGAGGAATACCTATGTAAGAATGCTGTTCATCGATTACAGCACAGCATTTAACACCATAGTACCCTCCAAACTCATCATTAAGCTCGAAACACTGGGTCTCGACCCCACCCTGTGCAACTGGGTGCTGGATATCCTGACGTGCTGCCCCCAGGTGGTGAGTGTAGGAAACAACATCTCTATCCCGCTGATCCTCAACATTGGGGCCCCACAAGGGTGCGTTCTCAGCCCTCCCCTATACTCCCTGTTCACCCATGACTGTGTGGGCATGCACGCCTCCAATTCAATCATCAAGTTTGCAGACGACACTACAGTGGTAGGCTTGATTACCAACAACATCGAGACGGCCTACAGGAAGGAGGTGAGGGCCCTCGGAGTGTGGTGTCAGGAAAATAACCTCACACTCAATGTCAACAAAACAAAGGAGATGATCATGGACTTCAGGAAACAGCATAGGGAGCAGCCCCCTATCCACATTGATGGGACAGTAGTGGAGAAGGTGGAAAGTTAAGTTCCTCAGCGTACACATCACGGACAAACTGAAATGGTCCACCCACACAGACAGCGTGGTGAAGAAGGCGCAGCAGGGCCTCTTCAACTTCAGGAGGCTGAAGAAATCCAGCTTGTCACCAAAAACATTCACAAACATTTACAGATGCACAATCGAGAGCATCCTGTCAGGCTGTATCACCGCCTGGTACGGCAACTGCCCCGCCCACAACCGCAAGGCTCTCCAGAGGGTAGTGAGGTCTGCACAACGCATCACCGGGGGCAAACTACCTGCCCTCCAGGACACCTACACCACCCGATGTCACAGGAATGCCAAAAATATCATGAAATACAACAACCACCCGAGCCACTGCCTGTTCACCCCGTTATCATCCAGAGGGCGAGGTCAGTACAGGTGCATCAAAGCTGGGACCGAGAGACTGAAAAATAGCTTCTATCTCAAGGCCATCAGACTGTTAAACAGCCATCACTAACATTGAGTGGCTGCTGCCAACATACTGACTCGAATCTCTAGCCACTTTAATAATTAAAAATTGGATGTAATAAATGTATCACTAGCCACTTTAAACAATGCCATTTTATATAATGTTTACATATCCTACATTACTCATCTCATATGTATATACTGTACTCTATACCATCTACTGCATCTTGCCTATGCCATTCGGCCATCACTCATGCATATATTTTTATGTACATATTCTTATTCATTCCTTTACACTTGTGTGTATAAGGTAGTTGTTGTGAAATTGTTAGATTACTTGTTAAATATTACTGCATGGTCGGAACTAGAAGCACAAGCATTTCGCTTCCCTCACATTAGCATCTACTAACCATGTGTATGTGACAAATACAATTTTATTTTATTTATCCTGGTAGTAAACACACCTGACAGTTACTTCTCTCTGTTTTCCCTCAAAACCACTCTACCGTTATGTACAATATTTACTGTCATTGATTAATAGCTTCTCCTTTTCTTTGAATACAGTAAGTTTGGAATGTAAATGTCCTCTTTCGACTTCCTGTATCCACTTATTGCAGTCAGGGTAACTTATTATCCAGAATTGCATACTCCGGGGAGGGGTCAAAGGGGACTTTGACAGTAGGTCTAGGTCTGAACTCTAATCAATGTTAATGCTTTCTAGTCAACTAGTGATGACTACGTTGTTGTAGCTTTAACTCCTCACTGTGTCCATTCCAGTTGGTTTGTGTTTTGACCACTGGGAGGTAGTAGTGGGGTTTTCTCCACACTCCCTGCAGCACTCACTCACCAGCATACACTTGTCTGGGTGATACACTGCTTCACTGACAGTCAAATAGTGGGAAACATCCTGAGAATCAAGGCAACGTACACATCTGATACACTGGCTGTGTGTGTGTGTGTGTGTGTGTGTGTGTGTGTGTGTGTGTGTGTGTGTGTGTGTGTGTGTGTGTGTGTGTGTGTGTGTGTGTGTGTGTGTGTGTGTGTGTTTGCGTGTGTGTGTTCGTTCTCAGAATGTTTGTGGAAAAACATTCACTTTCTCTGGTGAGTGTCTTTGTGAAGGTAAAGGGAAATGTATTGTGACAGAGATCTGATACTTCCCCTACAGTTATGTTGTATTGTGAGAGAGATCTGATACTTCCCCCACAGTCCTGTTGTATTTCCCTCTTTCATTCCTTTCTGTAGTTCCTCTCTCCTCTGTGCTCTCTTTATCTTTCTCTTGGACTGGAAACACACTCATGTGCATGCAAACACACTCACACTCACACTCTCATCTGTACTCAAACACACGCACACATGAACACACACGCACGCATGAACACACAGTTTTCCTACACACACACACACACACACACACACACACACACACACACACACACACACACACACACACACACACACACACACACACACACACACACACACACACACACACATCATAACCTGAAGTGAAACCAGCCCCACAGAGGTTAGATACATTTTGGGTAACACCAATGCTAATGGAGGCAAAGGGCCTGCGTGCCTGGTTCTCACTCTCCAGATAAGGTGAGTATTATTGACAACCACTGCTGGGTGAATTTGATCCCGGCTTATGTAACTTTAAGTTCAGCAGGGTATCAGCCCAAAAATGTTTGGAGACTTTATGATGTAACAGATTTTTCTGCCTTAATGGATTGTGGGAATTGCAAGGCTGGCTAGATTTCGTCTGGGTTCAAGGGCAACGTGACTGGGGGCACCACTCAGTGCTCAACCTCAGGCCTCAACTCCTCAAAGTGCCCATATCACACCAGGCCAGTCACCTCCAATCCAGGGTCACCCCAACAACCTCTTCAACCCGCTCTACCCCCCCTCTCTCTCTCTCTCTCTCTCTCTCTCTCTCTCTCTCTCTCTCTCTCTCCCTCTCCCTCTGTCTCCCTCTGTCTCTCTCCCTCCCTTTCTCCCCTTCTCTCTCTCACCCCATCTCTCTCTCTCTCTCTCTCTCCCACTCTCCCCCTCCTCTCCCTCTTCACTCACCTCTTATAGATCCCAGAGTCAATGTTCTTTTCATCTTTGGAGTGCAATATGCTTTTTCTCTGATAAAAGCTTAATTGAGAAAAGCCTAAATGATTATTTTTGAAGTGGTGAGAAAAAGGCCATCGCCACAGTCCAGAGGAGAACAAGTGGGAGGGGTTAGACACAAGATGAAGGAGCTCTTCTTCTGTGTCTGCATCGGACGTCCTCTGACGTAGCCAGCCTCTGAGTCATCTCATGAAAAGTCTTCTATCGTTTCTATTTCATAAGTGTTTTGACTGTGTCTCTCGCTAGACTGAATAATAAATGCATTGGTGCATCAGATGGTACTTGGGTTTTATTGCCCATGCAGGTAATGGAGGGGTGGCGCATTGTTGGCAGGCTGGCATACCACCTCTCCTTACAGTTTTTTACAATCACTTTGGCACTAATTTCAGAACCTTGTGGTCATTTTTTCAAAACTCTAGACACAAAACTCAAAACGGTCATCACTTGTAACACAGGCTGTCCACTGTTCAAAACATTGCATTGTGCATTCATATCTTTAAAGACACCTTGCACTTGCAGAATCATTGGTTCAAATAACTAATTTATCATGAAATACCATAGGAACATTCATTTAGATCACCCACACACAAGATACCGATAGTTTCACAGTGTAGTTGTTCGTACAATCATTAAATATTGTAGTACAAAATATGTGATACATGTTTCGTTATGCTTCTACACGTAAATACATCACTGTAAAAGGACTAGTAGAGAGAATACTACACCCACAGTGGAATCATTGAACAAAATATGAAATTTATTGATGAAATACAATGTCACGACTTCGCCGAAGTCGGCCCTTCTCCTTGTTCGGGTGGTGTTCGGTGGTCGACGTCACCGGCTTTCTAGTCACCACCGATCCATGTTTCAGTTTTGTTTTGTCTGTATTACACACACACCTGGTTTCTATTACATATTGCGTTCCTTATTTAACCCTCTGGCATACATTCCTGTTCTGTCCGTGATTGTTTATGTCGTTAGTGGTTGTGTTTTGTGCTAGTGTTTTTTGTATGTTCCTATTTAGAATTTTGCTTGATATTTTGAGTAAACTCAGTTATGTTACTCAATACCTGTGTCCTGCGCCTGACTCCGCTATAACTCTGCACCCAATCACTGACATGCAATGAAATCACAACATCGGTTTCTTTGAATCAAAGCAAAAATAATTAGCTCCAAAAAAAAGAAAAAAACTACAGTAAAACCTCAAATGCAGTGTTCCTCACCTGGCTTACTGTAAAAAGCTAAACAACGGATTGATTACTGTACTTCTATATTTCCCTCTACCCTGTCTTGTGGATTTGGCCATAGGTTCTCATCCACATCACAATGGATGTTTTCATTAGCCAAACATCTTGGGAAGAATCTTCGGGCAGGGCGAATCCAGGCCTGACACTGGTCTGCCGTGATGTCATTGCATGCGTCATCCATGGCCTGGAGAGGGCGGCTTGTTCGTGAGGGCGCCTATCATATACCTTGCACCTCCATGTGGAGAAAAATTCCTCAATCGGGTTAAGGAAAGGAGAGTATGGGGGTAAGTACAGGGTGGTAAATTGTGGATGGGCCTGAAACCATACTTGCACCATTTGAGCATGGTGGAACCTGACATTATCCCACACAATGACATAGGTCATGCCATCAGCTCTACAGACCTGATTTAGCTCATCAAGGAAGGTTACATTCGAACAGTGAATCATGTGGCTGCCTGCAACTCAATATATAGAGTATATAGAGTAGAGAGCTTTAGATTTAGCAACTTTGACCGTGGTAGGATTGTTGCATCTCAGAAACAGCTGCCCTCCTGGGATTTTTACTCACTAAAGTCTCCAGAGTTTACAGAGAATGGTGCAATAAACAAAACACATTCAGTGAGCTGCATTTCTGTGGGCAAAAACACCTTGTTAATGAGAGAGGTCAGAGGAGAATGTCCAGACTCATTCAAGCTAACAGAAAGGCCACAAATGCTCAAATAACAGCTGTTTAAAACAGTGGTGTGCAGAATGGCATCTCTTAACATACAACACCATGAATAATTCAGGCTGTTGTGGAGGCAAAAGGGGGTTCTACCCAGTACTAGATAGGTGTACCTAATAAAGTGGCCGGTGAGTGTACAGTAATGTAAAATCTGAAAACATGTTCTTGAAAAGTGGTACATGGAACCATGGAAACAGTGTCTGATAAAGATTGATGATGAAATATTACATCCATAGATAATGTAGTCCAATTGGTTCATGTTCCACGATAACGGATGTCAATGGTTCTTGTTATCCTTAAACTTTCATGATCTAAACATGGAATATTGTTTGTCAGTTTCCATAAAACTATACATTAAGAGTAATGCAACAGTTACTTATCATTTTGAGCAGTTGCATCAATTGATAGTTAGATCATTGTAATGAAATGAATAGACAGTCATCTCAGATGTAATGTGTGAATTGCATTTTGAAATGGTAATACTTTGATGTTAAGTTGTGTCATTTTGAACCGGTGATTTTAGTTCAATGAACAAATTATCTTAGTTTTATGTGTATTGTATCAAAGCAATTGGAAAAAGTGTTAGAGTTTTGAAACATTTGCATTTTGATCATTGGTTGTGAATTTTGTGTCTAGAGTTTTGAAACATGACATCAAGGTTCCGAAATTAGTCCCAAAGTGATTGTAAAAAACTAACGTTAGAGCTTATGCAGGTTGTAATCTACCAGCGTTAGAACTAGGGTATACAGTATAACACCTCCTCACTGCAGCGAGGAAAACCATATCAGTTGGTCTCGATGTTTCTGAATTAATTTATGAGTATAGGTGTCTTAAGCGCTCATGATATACAAATTGTCTTTGATATACATATGTGTTTGTGTGTGCGTGTGCATGTGCATGTGTGTGTGTGAGTGAGTGCGCGAGTGTGTGTGCGCATGCAGGTACACACAGCTATGTTGTCACAACTCCGACCAAAGGTGGCTCCCCTTGCGGTTCGGGTGGCGCTCGGCGGTCGTCGTCGCGGGGTCTACTAGCTGTCACTGATTCTTTTCTCCCCCTCCTTATGTGTTTATTGATTACACCTGTTTTGAATTTGTTGTAATTAGTTGGGCTTTATTAGTCAGCCGGCCCGCCCATTTCTTTGTGCGAGATTGATTATTGTAACCCTGGGGTTTGATACAGACGAACGTGTTGGTTTATGTTCATGTATAGTGCTGGACTGTTTTCGTTTCTGTCTGGGGCATTTTGTTTTGAGCACCCAGTGTTTAGTGGGGTGGCTGTGGTTCACCGTGTGTGCATTAAAAGTGCACTATATTGAACTCTCTGTTTTCCTGCGCCTGACTTCACACTCACGACACCCAGTACCTTACATACAGTGCCTTGCGAAAGTATTCGGCCCCCTTGAACTTTGCAACCTTTTGCCCCCCCAGTGGAAAGCATTCCACAGGGATGCTGGCCCATGTTGACTCCAATGCTTCCCACAGTTGTGTCAAGTTGGCTGGATGTCCTTTGGATGGTGGACGTTCTTGACACCCACAGGACACTGCTTAGCATGGCATGAACAATCCAGTAGCTTTACAGTTTTTGACACAAACCGGTGCGCCTGGCACCTACTACCATACCCCGTTCAAAGGCACTTAAATATTTTGTGTTGCCCATAAACTCTCTGAATGGTACACATACATAATCCACGTCTCAATTGTCTCGAGGCTTAAACATTGTTCTTTAAATTGTCGCTTTAACAAGTGATATCGATAAGGGATCAAAGCATTCACCTGGATTCACCTGGTCACTATATGTCATGGAGAGAGCAAGTGTTCCTAATGTTTGTTTTATATACTTTTATATGTGTATATCACCACAACATCTGCTCAGTAATCTGCAAAGCCTCCTCTCTACCAGGGATATTCTCCATTAGCACCCTAACCAATGACCTTATAATGAATGAACAACCTAATCTGACCTCCTCCTTTTCCGCAGCAACCAGTGATCCGGGTCAACAGCATCAATGTAACAGTATAGCTTCCGTCCCTCTCCTCGCCCTTACCTGGGCTCTAACCAGGGACCCTCTGCACACATTGACAACAGCCACCCTCGAAGCATCGTTATCCATCGCTCCACAAAAGCAGAGCAAGGGGAACACCTACTTCAAGGTCTCAGAGCGAGTGACATCCCTTTTATTTTTGTCCACTTAAACTATCTGAGAACTGTTGGTTTCAGATTTTCTATAAAATGTTGTTCTTGTGCCGTTTTGCACTAATAGTGCTCATGCTTTCCCTCCCTTTAGGTCACCGTCTTTTTTATTTTTGGCTGGAGTGAATGTACACCTGTTTATATTACATGGCCTATATTCTTTGATGAATGGAATTACTATATAAGTGGGGGCTGGAAGAAAATATAAAAATACTGTATTCTGGGATAAAAATCCACGATACGATCTGAAAACAAATAACTGTATTTTCTAATTCAACACACTGAAACTTGTTTGCCACTATCTTTCTCATAAAGCAACCTCCCGACCTTGGATGGTGGGTCAATGATTTTCATCATTAGTAACAACATTCAATCAAACAATGGATCCTTTTTGTTCAGTTATGTGTTGAAATTCATTGAGTGTATTAGATATTGTTTATCATTTTCATGCTTGAATACACTTGAGGCGTCCATGTCAAACCACGTTTCCATTCTTAACTGATTTGTGGGGCAGCATGTCCAAATCCCCAAAGAACAGCTAAACCAATTCCTTGGGTAAACATAGGTTCTTCAAATAAAAGTGCCTATAAATATCCTGTTGGTACTCGTTGCAGTGATGGTTGTCTTGTTGCTTTACCTCAGGGGCTTAACAGTCAATCCCTGTTATGCTACTGTTGATTCTGGATTCCTCTCCATGCAGATGGCCTTGCTTCATCTGGCCACATGAGCAACCTGCACTCAGGGGTAGACGTAACATAGTAAAGGTATTCCAAGAAACTCCATTTAATATTATATGTTACGTTTTGTATGGTATGTATTAATTTGTGGATGACCATCATCCATTTCATATGATATGCTATGAATTATAATTAGTATGATATGTTACAAATTGCAACTCGTACAATTTGTTATGAATTTGCAAAACGTATGATGTTACATATTCCAATTTGTTGTGGCCAAGATTAGCTAGGTGGCTAACACTAATGTTAGCTAGGTTAGGGGTTAGGGTTAAGGTTAGGAGTTTGGTTAAAGGGTTAAGGTTCGGTTTAGGGGAAGGGTTGGCTAACATGATAAGTAGCTGCAAACAGCTAAAAGCAGTAAGTAGTCACAAAGTTGCTAATTAGCTAAAATTCAAAAGTTGTCTGTGATTAGATTCGTACACACAACCTTTTGGTTGCTAGACTTTCATTATATGCCCACCCATCCATCCATCCCAACCGACCAACCATCTTCCGTTCGTTTTGGCTTTAAGTAACCTTCTGTTTTGAGTAACCATACCAAACGTAACCTATCACACTCGTTTGATTGTCCCGGTTTACTATGTTACATCTAGTCTATGAGACCAGGCTGACATGAGACGTGGGTAGTATCACTCTTGATTAATGTAAACACTAACGAACATGGCACTGCCACCCGTCTTCTCTAAGGGCCCCTGCTGGAGGATGGGAGCCAGGGTCGTCCTGCTCTCTGTGTGGTAGTGGAGGAGGGAGAGGAACACAAACATGACGAATAGAGGGAGCAGAGTGGCCCCAGATTGCAGAGCCTCCAGTGAGGCTTCGGGCAGTCCTCTGAAAGTCAGGTGGAGAGGGGACCAAGAAGCTGCTCCATTACCGGATATGATGTCACCCTCCATTGTTTCAAGGGCATGTTTTTTTTTCTCTTCCTTCCATCGGCCTTGGAGGGGGATCTCTGCTGGGCTTAATTTGGCTGCCACACTGCCTGGCTTCCAGTGGCCAGCTCATTTGGAGAATGATAAATGTTGTGTCTAATTATTGTCTCCTCTTCATCCCAAATTTTTCCACCCTGATGAATTTGTATTAACATGCCGATTAATTACATGCACCAAAATAAAGGACGCAAATACCATTTGAGATCAGAGGTATGATGGGAAATGGATGGACATAATCCAGTTCTCCATAATGGAAGAATGCAGGGCTGTCCAAATCAGCAACAACAACATCATCAACAGCAACAATAACACAAAAACAACACTTCCAATAGGGTAATGAGAAAGCTGATATAACAGTCAGAACAAAGTCCTGCCCATATTTTTCCAAGAATAACAAGATTGGCCTCACAGCATGGCATTCATTCAAGATGTCATGTTAGGACACAGCCCTGGTGCGTAGCCCACACACATCTAGCTCATTATTCTCTGACCCTAACCTTAACCCCAGCCTTGACCCTTACCTGAACCTCTGATGTCAGGTTAGCCATAACAGATGGCAAAGCGTGTTACAAACTGGCCTAAACCCTGAACAGGTGATCATAGAGAGCCCATACTGAACATGTTGAGCTAGGATGTTGTTGAGCACAGCACTCTCTAATATGTTTGTTCTAAAGAGAGAAAGCTAAAGATGCAAATTTGGTTAGCGTAAGTGTAGTTTGACTTGCCTAGTTAAAAATAAAGGTTCAATCAAAAAGTAAAATAAAAAAGTGTAGTTTGACATTGTTTTTTAAAACACATCTTTGTGTCTTCAGCCTGCACTGTCACCACTCCCTTGTCTTACAATAAACAATAGTAGACGTTTCAAGGATTTTCCCTTCTGGCAGACTGGTCTCCCATTGTACTCCAGTCGCACTCATAACATCTGGGTTATTAAAAGTACACTCCTTCTGGCCTTCTGATCCCGGATCCGGGAGCGTAATCATCGCCTCAAACTAATTAGCATAACGCAGTGGACATAAATATCCCTAGAAAATTGTCCTATTCATGAAAATCACAAATGAAATATATTGAGACACAGCTTAGCCTTTTGTTAATCTCACTGTCATCTCAGATTTTCAACATATGCTTTACAGCCAACGCTAGACAAGCATTTGTGTAAGTTTATCATAGCCTAGCATAGCATTATGCCCTGCTGGCAGCAGGCAACATTTTCACGAAAACAAGAAAAGCAATCAAATTAAATGATTTACCTTTGAAGAACTTCGGATGTTTTCACTCACGAGACTCCCAGTTAGATAGCAAATGTACCTTTTTTCCAAAAAGATGATTTTTGTAGGCGAAATAGCTCCGTTTGTTCTTCACGTTTGGCTAAGAAATCGGCCGGAAAATGTGGTCACTACAACTCCAAACTTTTTTCCAAATTAGCTCCATAATATCGACAGAAACGTTGTTTAGAATCAATCCTCAAGGTGTTTTTCACATATCTATTCGATAACACATCCACCGGGACAATTGGTTTCTCATAAGAAGTGATTGGAAAAATGGCTACTTCTGTACTTTACGCAAGATTTTCTGCGGGAGCCATCATGTGACCATTTGCTCAATGTGGTCCCTTACGGCTATTCTTCAACATAAATGCGTAAAAAGACGTCACAATGCTGTAGACACGTTGGGGAATACGTAGAAAGCGTAAGCTCATTCGTAGCCCATTCACAGCCATGTAAGGAGTCATTGGCATGCAGAGCTTTCAAAATATGGGGCACTTCCTGATTGGATTTTTATCTGGGTTTTGCCTGTAACATCAGTTCTGTTGCACTCATAGACAATATCTTTGCAGTTTTGGAAACGTCAGAGTGTTTTCTATCCAAAGCTGTCGATTATATGCATAGTCGAGCATCTTGTCGCGACAAAATATCCCGTTTAAAACGGGAATGTTTTTGTATCCAAAAATGAAAATACTGCCCCCTACTTACAAAAGGTTAAAAAAAAGTATCAACACAAAAACTACAGACTGCATTACATCTTTAGCCTGGTTGTCCAAAATAGCACAACTAGTGTATTTTAATACCAATAAACCCAACCATTAAAAAATGTATTTAGTTTATGTCAATCTAGCAAACCAGGTAACTAAAATCAACTTTTTAAACAATGTTTTGGTTAGTATCTAACTTGTTCGCTAGCTTGCCAATGTTAAGTTAGCTTGTTAGCCAGTACAAATCTTATAACTTGTTTTTGATAACCATCACATACACATATTTAGCAGATGTTATTGCGGGTGTAGTGAAATACTTGTGTTCCTAGCTCCAACAGTGCAGTACTATCTAACCATATCATATAGCTAACGTCTTCACTTTAGCTAATTGTTTGTCATTATTACAGGAAAATAAACTCGTAACAAGATCATTATTTACAAGTTAACGGCGAGCTAATTACAGAAAATAGCTTATAGTTGTGAGTGTGATTAAATAAAATCAGGGCATTCTACAGGAGAATTTTAGAACTTGGACACGTTATATCCTAATTTGACTTTGATGCAGGTCATGTTCTTCACATTACTCTGGGAAACACATACTATATCAAATAAAACCTTGTTTATCTGTCACATGCACTGACACAGAAGGTTTATTGAAATGGTTACTTGCATAGTGCAGTCTTTTGTTTAGACATGTAGCTAGTTAGCTAAACAATTAACAATAATCCCAATTTATAACGTTACTACCGTGCATTAATCTGCAGGTAGTTAACCAACCAGGTTCAATGTTAGCTAGCTATAACTATCAATGCAAATGGCTCTGAGATACAAATAATATTACTAGCTAGCTAACAGTAAGCTTTAACTTGAAATGAAAATGACTTCATGAATGGACGACTGTCCCTCTCTGTCACGGATGCCATTGTTGCCCTTTGTTTGAAGATGTTATCCGGTGTATTATACAACAGCCTTCTGTGTGTTCTCTTTTTGACTCCCTCTGCATATTTGCAATCAAACTCCAGATTTTTCTCCATCTCCTTAACTATCACAATCTAATTCCACCGGGCATTCCACTGGTTTCAAAACTCTGTCCTCCAGAAAATGGAGAGCAACACTTTTGAAGTTCTACTACGTGAGATCTTTCAGAAAGTTTGTTTTAGAAAGGATTACCTACACATACCGACCAGCTCATGCTATAGACAGAAGCGTGTTCCATGGCAGATCAACCTGAACTCATCTCTCAGCATGTCCAGCCCAGGCATTGTCTCAGCCAATCATGGCTAGCGGGAGGCTCCTGTCTTTTTCTGTGGCTAAACCAACTAGGCTCGCAATTTAACTATTTTATTTGTATTTACAGATGGCATTGTAATGTGGTCTGTGTGTAGCTTGTGCAGAGGAGTCAGGCGCAGGACAGCAGAAATGAGTAAATAAATGTAATTTACTCAAAATAGACAAATATAATACAACAAAGCAAGCCCACATAACGGACCATATTACAAAGAAACAATTACTCACAAACAAACATGGGGGAACAGAGGGTTAAATAATGAACAAGTAATTGGGGAATTGAAACCAGGTGTGTAAGACAAAGACAAAACAAATGGAAAAAGTGGATAGGCGATGGCTAGAAGGCCGGTGACGTCGACCGCCGAACGCCGCCCCCGAACAAGGTAGGCGACCGACTTCAGTGGAAGTCGTGACAGGCATACAAGTTTGTCATTAAGGCACATTAAAGTTCACATGTTCCAGAAGACATTTCTACCCAAAACCGGATTTTGATTTTTTTAAACAAAGTTTATGTTCGAATGCATCTCCTGTGAAGTAGCATACGCGCGACATACACCTAGTTTCCTGAAACTAGTCACATATCTGATTAATATCACAATGTTATTACTGAACCACTATGTTGTAGTGTTTGAGTGTTCGTCTAAACGCTGCGCCTCTATAGCTGGCTTATGTTTTTATTGACAGCTAGAAAGTAGTGTCAGCTCAGGGACCTAAAGGATTGATCCTGGATTGGTCCTGTTCATGTTAGAAGACCTCTATGGTGACATCAAAGGGGATGATCCCGCTTTGTTTGCCCGCAGTCTGCCTCCTGAGCCAGTAACATCTTCTTCTTAGCCTCGCAGCCGTCCAATGCGAGGAAACAGCTTAGGAGGTTGGAGGAGCTAACTATATCGTAAGGCGCTGGGCTAAAATTAGACGTCCCTCTCTTGCGGTAAAAGCTGACTGTCCACAGCCAGAATGCCGTGTGGCAGTGAGTCAGCCTTCATGTACGACGTACACCACTCAAAAAAACACCCAAAGATCCCAAGCCCACACTCAACCAAAACAAAGCTCTTAAAAAGGAATCAGGATTGGTTTTATGGCGACCACTGGGTGTTTTGTGGCTGTCCAGTCACAAGCTTCCTGGTACAAGTGCCTTTCTACTTATCATACACTATTCTAGCCAGGCACACATTGTATCTGAAGAAGAGTGGTTAAAGTTGAAGTTGAAGAATAGGTCTAACTCACTGCAGAGAGGTAGGACCAAAATAGAGCTCACCTGCAGTGTCCAAGCCTACGCATTAAATTAAACTTCCTTCCTCTGTTCTAACTCTCTAAGTACACGCTCACTCTCCTCCCTGTGGGGTTCTGGCCTGACGGAGAGACATTAAGGTTGAGAGAGTGAGAGAAGGAGAGAGAGTGTTGAGGACTGCTTGGGCTCAGAATTAATTGACTACGTAAAAATACATTTCGACGATTGCTTCATGCTTGTTTTCCTCCTAGTCGTCTCATATACACTACAAACACATAAGAGAATGATGAATAAAATGACAAATTTGAGCCAATGTGTCACGTCTTCGTTAATGATGTCTCTGGAGCAGAGTCTTAAGTAATCCTCAGGATTTAACTGCTGGGAGCTTTTAGTAGGAAGCAGCAGCGCTCATTGAACATGTACTGTAATCATCAACCCATTGACATGTAACAGTCAACAAAATGCAAATGCTAAACCACTTTACCCCGCTAACGCTGTAGGATTGAATTGCAATGGAATCTTATTAATTGTATTCCATTCATGTGTTCACTTATTGAAGTGATAGCATCATCTAGCAGTACTGAGACAAAATAGCTGATCTGGCTGAGCTGACAGACTGTTAAAGAACTATAATCATAGTGAGGTGCTTTTTGAAAGTTTCCCTTAATCCAAGAAGTTGATGCAACTGTGCTGCAACAGGCATAACATATATATTGGCTCATGTCTCAGTGTGGTCATAGCTCACCCTGTCATCCTGTCACAAGTGGGTTAGAGACAGACACAGAAAGCGGACCTCGTCTCTGGCAAAATGACTTCCTCTTGTTAATTGTTTCTCTCTCTCTCTTCAGTATCCCGTCATGCTCCCAGGCTGGCTCATTTTTGCTGCCTGCCAACACACTTACCTGTCACACGTTATATATGTATCAATGCTGACACATAGTTACAGTACTGTATGAGTCAAAGTAATCAATGTGAATTTGTGAATTAGCTGTTTCTAACCCTGTGTTTTTCTGTGGAAAAATTCTGAAATACTTTGAATAATAAATATATTTTCTGTCTATGTTAAAACTTTTGTGGAAAATAGAAATCAAACTGGATGGTCTTTAGAAATAGATGGGAGGGGTTGAGGGTAGCAGAAGGAAAGGAGTAAAAACAAACAAAAGATAACTAATGTAAATACATTGTTGTCTGTAAAATGTATTTAGTATGTAGAAGCTGGAAGTAGAAACCTAAGTGTTGTTGTTCATTAGTTTACTCCAATTAGGGGAGGGGTGGTAGGGTTAGTGGATTAAAATGGAGGAAAATATATTTTTAAAAGATGTGTAAATATATATGCAGTTGAAGTCGAAAGTTTACATACACTTAGGTTGGAGTCATTAAAACTTGTTTTTCAACCACTCCACAAATATCTTGTTAACAAATTATAGTTTTGACAAGTCGGTTAGGACATCTACTTTGTGCATGACACAAGTAATTTTTCCAACAATTGTTTACAGACAGATTATTTCACTCATAATTCACTGTATCACAATTCCAGTGGGTCAGAACACTAAATTGACTGTGCCTTTAAACAGCTTGGAAAATTCCATAAAATTATGTCATGGCTTTAGAATCTTCTGATAAGCTAATTGACATCCTTTGAGTCAATTGGAGGCGTACCTGTGTATGTATTTCAAGGCCGACCTTCAAACTCAGTGCTTCTTCACTTGACATCATGGGAAAATACATTGTAGACCTCCACATGTCTGGTTCATCCTTGGGAGCAATTTCCAAACGCCTGAAGGTACCACGTTCATCTGTACAAACAATAGTACGCAAGTATAAACACCATGGGACCACGCAGCCGTCATACCGCTCAGGAAGGAGACGCATTCTGTCTCCTAGAGATGAACGTACTTTGGTGCGAAAAGTGCAAATTGATCCCAGAACAACAGCAAAGCACCTTGTAAAGATGCTGGAGGAAACCGGTACAAAAGTATCTATATCCACAGTAAAACGAGTCCTATATTGACAAAACCTGAAAAGAAGCTCAGCAAGGAAGAAGCCACTGCTCCAAAACCACCATAAAAAAGCCAGACTACGGTTTGCAATTAAACATGGGGACAAAGATCGTACTTTTTGGAGAAATGTCCTCTGGTCTGATGAAACAATAATGGAACTGTTTGGCTATAATGACCATCGTTATGTTTGGAGGAAAAAGAGGGAAGCTTGCAAGGCGAAGAACACCCTCCCAATCGTGAAGCACGGTGGTGGCAGCATCATGTTGTGGGGGTGCTTTGCTGCAGGCGGGACTGGTGCACTTCACAAAATAGATGGCATCATGAGGCAGGACAATTATGTGGATATATTGAAGCAACATCACAAGACATCAGTCAGGAAGTTAAAGCTTGGTTGCAAAATGGGTCCCCAAAATGGTCAATGACCCCAAGCATACATCCAAAGTTGTGGCAAAATGGCTTAAGGACAACAAAGTCGAGGTATTGGAGCCCTGACCTCAATCCTATAGAAAATTTGTGGGCAGAACTAAAAAAGTGCGTGCGAGCAAGGAGGCCTACAAACCTGACTCAGTTACACCAGCTCTGTCAGGAGGAATGGGCCAAAATTCACCCAACTTATTGTGGGAAGCTTGTGGAAGGCTACGTAAACTTCTGTATGTAAACTTCTGACCCACTGGGAATGTGATGAAAGAAATCAAATCGGAAATAAATAATTCTCCCTGCTATTATTCTGACATTTCACATTCTTAAAATAAAGTGGTGATCCTAACTGACCTAAGACATGGCATTTTTACTTTGATTAAATGTCAGGAATTGTGAAAAAACTGAGATTAAATGTAGTTGGCTAAGGAGTAATCTTCCGTCTTCAACTGTATATGTACAGTGCATTCAGAAAGTATTCAGACCCCTTGAGTTTGACATTTTGTTACATTACAGCTTTATTCTAAAATGTATTCAATTGTATTTTTCCCTCATCAATCTACACACAATACCCCATAATGACAAAGCAAAATCTTTTTTCTTTTTTTTTAGCAAATTTCTACACATAAAAAAAACTGAAATATCCATTTACATAAGTACTCAGACCCTTTACACTGTACTTTGTTGAAGCACATTTGGCACTGATTACAGCCTTACATCTTCTTGGGTATGGCGCTACAAGCTTGGCACACCTGTATTTGGGGAGTTTCTCCCATTCTTCTCTGCAGGTCCTCTCAAGCTCTGTCAAATTGGATGGGGAGCGTCACTGCACAGCTATTTTCAGTTCTCTCCAGAGACGCTCAATCTGGTTCAAGTCCAGGCTCTGACTGGGCCACTCAAGGACATTCAGAGACTTATCCTGAAGCCACTCCTGCGTTGTCTTGGCTGTTGCGTATGGTCGTTGTCCTGTTGGAAGGTGAACCTTCGCCCCTGTCTGAGGCCCTGATCACACTGGAGCAGGTTTTCATCAAGGATATCTCTGTACTTTGCTCCCTTCATCGTAGGGATGGTGCTTGGATTCCAGAAGTCACAATTGGCATTCAGACCAACGAGTTCAATCTTGGTTTCATCAGACCCGAGAATCTTGTTTCTCATGTTCTTAGAGTCCTTGGCAAACTCCAAGTGGGCTGTCATGTGGCTTTTGTCTGGCCACTCTAACATAAAGGCCTGATTGGTGAGTGCTGCAGAGATGGTTGTCCTTCTGGAAGATTTTCCCATCTCCATACACAAACTCTGGACCTCTGTCAGAGTGACCATCGGGTTCTTGGTCACCTCCCTGACCAAGGCCCTTCTCCCCGATTGCTCAGTTTCGCCGGGCGGCAAGCTCTAGGTATAATCTTGGTGGTTCCAAACTTCTTCCATTTAAGAATGATGGAGGCCACTATGTTCTTCTGGACCTTCAATGCTGCAAAAATGTTTGGTACCCTTCCCCAGAACTGTGCCTCAACACAATCCTGTCTCTGAGCTCTACGGACAATTCCTTCGACCTCATGGCATGGTTTTTGCGCTCATGCACTGTCAACTGTGGGACCTTATATAAACAGGTGTGTGCCTTTCCAAATCATGTCCAATCAATTTAATTTACCACAGGTGAACTCCAATGAAGTTGTAGAAACATCTCAAGGATGATCAATGGAAACATGATGCACTTGAGCTGAATTTCAAGTCTCATTACAAAGGGTCTGAATACTCATGTAAATAAGGCATTTCTGTTTGAAATTTTTTATACATTTGCAAAAATTATAAAAAACTGTTTTCTCTTTGTCATAACAGGGTATTGTGTATAAATAGATGATGGGACACATTTGTTTTTATTTTAGTAGGCATTTAAGAACAAATTCTTATTTTCAATGAAGGCCTAGGAACAGTGGGTTAACTGCCTTGTTCAGGGGCAAAACAACAGATTTTTACCTTGTCGGCTCGGGGATTTGTTTTTGCGACCTTTCAGTTATTAGTCCAACACTCTAACCACTAGGCTACCTTCTCTAACCACTAGTCAAGGGGTCTGAAAATGTCCAAATGCACAGTATATATATATATATATCAGAGAACATTGATTGGAACATTTACTTATTTTTTGTAAATGTATAAATATTTATACATTTACAAAAAATATATGGGGGATTGGAAATGATGCAGACAATTGCGTGTATGGAAGCCACACACTATCTGCAATATTCAAGCTGATCTACCCCCCAATAAAAAATTTAAAAAGATTATAATTTAAAAAACTTCTGTGTAGCTGTGTCTCATCTTTAACCTTCTCTCTGTACAATACATATGCATATTCGGTTTAAGTGCTCTATTCATTCTATAAAGCTGAAGCATTACAGATTCCGCTACGTACAAATAAAGGTAATTTTCGATTCAGGCGACATATGCAGCGTTTACCGTGAATGCGGGCTCCGCTAAAGAGGGAACATTTCCTTTCATTTCAATCGCACTGTAATGCTGAACTTCAGCAATGTGGATTGAACGGAGTCCTTAATTAACCTTTTACTGCAGTGGGCTAAATCAGGGTCACACAGAGTTTCTTGAAAGTCTTAACCAAATCTACAAATCTACAAATCTACTAAACACAAGTACCTCACACACATGGTTATGGGCACCTGTACCATGCCAGATATAGAGTTGAAATGTATTACATTTTGAGTTTGCATCCCAATATTACATGTTATATGTATCACACAAAACTGTTTCACATAGAAACACCAAACTTTCAGCGCAAAAAAAAAAGTAATTATTAAATTATGAAAAATATGAATAACTTTCCACCCATGAGGCCACGAGGTCATTGGACTGCTAGGAGTGGCTACTATTTTTGAGAATTCACACACAACAAGCAGAATTATTTAAGATGCATCAGAGAAGAAGACAGCATAACCCACAGTTCATTTCATGAGCTACTGTGTAACGATGTACGCTGAGAGTTGGGAAGCAAGTACAGGGAGTGAGTGTTTAATAAATAAACAGTACATAAAACAAGAAACACAAACAACGCACTGACATGAAACAGAGTCAATAACACCTGAGGAAAGAACCAAGGGGAGTGACAAACATCATGAGGCGCTAATGCACGTGACGATGGTGGCAGGTGTGCGCATTAATCAGCAGCCTGGTGACCTAGAGGCTGGAGAGGGAGCACACGTGACATACTGCTGCATTACTGATGCATTACTTAAGCCTCCTCTACTCTCCCTCTTTACAGTCTCTCTGTCTCTCTCTCTCTCTGTCTCTCTCTCTGTCTGCCTCTCTCTCTGTCTGCCTCTCTCTCTCTGTCTCTCTCTCATTGTGCTCTAACTCAGTGTAACCCAACAGCCAGCCATATTGGCATCTACATAATGGATAATCCATAACGATTTACAGTACGTTCCTTAATTTTCTTGGCACAGCGATGCTGTTCAATAAACAATCCATTGGGCCTGGAGCCGTGCATGTTAGCAAGCAACTGTGTGGTGTCCCCGTATACCTCATTGTTCCAGCAAATTGTCGTGACAGCTAATGCAAACGAGTGCAGCCTTCTGGACTTTTGTCCTCACCTGTCCTGCCAGGATAGCTGAGTAGGAAATTGTACAGCACCAGTCAATGTTCTCTGATGGTATTTTTGCCCCTAGGCTCCATTTCACTTCACACAAAAGTCACATTTGATTTTAAATAGGGGCTTAATACCTGCTGTGAGAGGTTATCCTCGTAGGACCTAAGTTCGTTCTTGGTTTCCGAGTCACAACTAATCATGATCACCAGATATCACCACTTGTCCTCATTACACACAGAAGAAGAGGAGAGAAGTAGCTGAAGGTTTTCCCACCAAAAGACCTTGAAAGACTGTATTCATTCTGTGTATTCTATCCAATAATCTTTCTCGCCCACTCTTTCTGAGTCCTTCTGTTTGTATCCTCCATTTGTTTGGTGTCTTCCTCCAGTCTTCTTTTGTGTGTTGTGTAGTTGCACTATTTTCATGAACGCTATCTTGAAGCTTCATGACCATGTTAACTTGCTACTGTCTACTATTGCAATAAACAACCAGTGACATCTTGGTCAAATTCAATATACTGTAGATAGACTGAACAAAAAATACCAATATGGGTTACTTGAATCGTGCTTTCTAAAATATTCACCTTGAGATTATGTCAATCAATATTAAAACATATCGAGCAATGCAAACTTTGTGACCCAGTTTTGATTTATGTCCTGTTTGGTGTTTTTCTAATAAACTTGAACTTGAACAAGCCACTGATGTGACTGGAATATGGCTATATGTAGTCATTGGTCAAGCACTAGTATTTTGGTTATTTTTGAGTTATACACGTCTTTTCTCAAGGTCTGGGTCAGAAATCTCCTCAAAAACATCAGTAATATTGTCAATTCAATTGGAGCATCATTTCACGTTTTCAATCTGACATCATCATACATCCCTTTTAAAATTCAACATTTGAAAGGTCACTCTGGCTTTATATTGGTGGGCAGTCTATATATGATCCAGAGTCCTTAATCCTGCTATTAATGTGACTCAAATGGTTCATGAATCAATAGCTATGCTCAAAGGGGTGGAGATGAAGCCACTGTAATGGCATTGAGGAAATTAGTGGCATTATGAAGACAACATTCATCATCATGGCAGAGACGTCTAGGTCAGAGCAGTGTGTGTCAGAAGAATCCTGTAGATGTGGTGGTGCCAAAGTCTGGCCGTCAAGATACACAGTGTTAAACTGAGGATGAGAGATGAACTTAGAGGAAGCTCAGATCAGTCCCTCTAGAACAGGTATTCCCAAACTGGGGTATGCTGGGGGTACGCGCAATGCCATCAGTGGTACGCCAAATAAAAATGTGATTCACATTTGTAAAAAAAAAAAAAAAAAAAAAAAAAAAATGTTCAAACAGTCCATTTATATTTTCCAACTGGGCTCTACATTTGGGTGAGGTTTTTTCTCACCTGAGTAGCCTTGTTTCACTGCCATGAATAAAATGAAACCATCTAGGGTTCAGCAAAATATCAACACAATGTCAAATACAGGTAGCCTAGTCAAATAATGAATGTCCAATCACATTAACCTTACTCTCTCGCGGGAATTCCACTAACGGACCGTATGTAGCCAAATGTAGCTGCTGCTCATTCCGTTTGGTCTAAAATTGATAAATGGTTAAAAAAAGGTAAGGCCCACGTCCATAGAGACACATACCAGCTCTACTGGTAGTACTGCTACTACCATCAGTATTACACCTGCACCTGTCGACGACATCAAGTTGTTCTGCTTCCTCGAGCACATCCAATGCTAGCATCAGTAATTCTACATTTGTTGTTCGCCCAGCTAGCATGGACACTTACAGTTGTGAATCTGATGCAGCCGAAGAGCTACTGCCACCTTACCCGGGAAAGCACTGAACAACAACAGTTTACTTGGACCATCGAAGAGGTGCAAATATGATGAGAACTACATTGATTTGGGGTTCACTTATATTGGGAGTAGTGTCCTTTTCTCAGGCACAGTGTGTTATACAGTGAGGGAGAAAAGTATTTGATCCCCTGCGGATTTTGTACGTTTGCACACTGACAAAGAAATGATCAGTCTATAATTTTAATGGTAGGTTTATTTGATCAGTGAGAGACAGAATAACAACAGAAAAATCCAGAAAAGCGCATATCAAAAATGTTATAAATTGATTCGCATTTTAATGAGGGAAATAAGTATTTGACCCCCTCTCAATCAGAAAGATCTCTGTCTCCCGGGTGTATTTTATACAGGTAACGAGCTGTGATTAGGAGCACACTCTTAAAGGGAGTGCTCCTAATCTCAGCTTGTTACCTGTATAAATACTTTCAAATACTTTCGCAAGGCACTGTATGTGCTTTCTTGAGCAGGGGGACCTTGCAGGCGCTGGATTTCATTCCTTCACAGCGTAGTGTGTTACCAATTGTTTTCTTGGTGACTGTGGTCCCAGCTGCCTTGAGATCATTGACAAGATCCTCCCATGTAGTTCTGGGCTGATTCCTCACCGTTCTAATGATCATTGCAACTCCACGAGGTGAGATCTTGCATGGAGCCCCAGGCCAAGGGAGATTGACAGTTCTTTTGTGTTTCTTCCATTTGCAAATAATCACACCAACTGTTGTCACCTTCTCACCAAGCTGCTTGGCGATGGTCTTGTAGCCCATTCCAGCCTTGTGTAGGTCTACAATCTTGTCTTTTTTGTACGTTATACAGAGACTTGATTACACACAGGTGGATAGTATTTATCATCATTAGTCATTTAGGTCAACATTGGATCATTCAGAGATCCTCACTGAACTTCTGGAGAGAGTTTGCTGCACTGAAAGTAAAGGGGCTGAATAATTTTGCACGCCCAATTTTTCAGTTTTTGATTTGTTAAAAAGTTTGAAATATCCAATAAATGTCGTTCCACTTCATGATTGTGTCCCACTTGTTGTTGATTCTTCACAAAAAAATACAGTTTTATATCTTTATGTAAGCCTGTCTTTATTCTTTAATCTTTATTGAAGCCTGAAATGTGGCAAAAGGTCGCAAAGTTCAAGGGGGCCGAATACTTTCGCAAGGCACTGTATACATGTCCATCTGAAGTTCGCCAATGAACATCTGAATGATTCAGAGGACAACTGGGTGAAAGTGTTGTAGTCAGATGAGACCAAAATGGAGCTCTATGGCATCAACTCAACTCGCTGTGTTTGGAGAAGGAGGAATGCTGCCTATGACCCCAAGAACACCATCCCCACCGTCAAACATGGAGGTGGAAACATTAGGCTTTGGGGGTGTTTTTCTGCTAAGGGGACAGGACAACTTCACCGCATCAAAGGGACGATGGACGGGGCCATGTACCGTCAAATCTTGGGTGAGAACCTCCTTCCCTCAGCCAGGGCATTGAAAATGGGTCGTGGATGGGTATTCCAGCATCCAAAACACACATCCAAGGCAACAAAGGAATGGCTCAAGAAGAAGCCCATTAAGGTCCTGGAGTGGCCTAGCCAGTCTCCAGACCTTAATCCCATAGAAAATCTGTGGAGGGAGTTGAAGGTTCGAGTTGCCAAACGTCAGCCTCGAAACCTTAATGACTTAGAGAAGTTCTGCAAAGAGGAGTGGGACAAAATCCCTCCTGAGATGTGTGTAAACCTGGTGGCAAACTACATGAAATGTCTGACCTCTGTGATTGCCAACAAGGGTTTTGCCATCAAGTACTAAGTTGTGTTTTGCAGAGGGGTCAAATACTTATTTCCCTCATTAAAATGCAAATCAATTTATAACATTTTTGACATGCGTTTTTCTGGATTTTTGTTGTTGTTATTCTGTCTCTCACTGTTCAAATAAACCTACCATTAAATTCTAGAATGATAATTGCTTTGTCAGTGGGCAAACGTACAAAATCAGCAGGGGATCAAATACTTTTTTTCCCTCACTGTATGTGCAAAAGTATTATCTCACAACTCGATGAAACCACTCTTGCGCAGACATTTAGAAACAAAACATGCCATTTTGAAAAATAAGCCACAGGAGTTTTTTGAGGGAGAATTAAGACTACGTTCGAGGAGTAGGACATGTATAAAAGCAACACATACCATTAATAAGAAGGGTCTAGAAGTGTCTTATATGGTGAGCTAGCGAGTGGCTAGGACAGGCAACCCCCATGCTATTGCAGAGGACTTAATTCTTCCTGCTTACGCGGATATGGCTGGGACAATGCTGGGGGAAAAGGTCAAAAAAACTATACAGACAATGACTTCACCAAACAACACTGTTTCACGACATATCAGTGACATGGCAGGAGATGTTTTGAAACAATTACTGCATCGCATACAAGCCAGTGAATTATATGCGTTGCAGCTGGATGAGTCAACAGACGAGGCGGACCTGGCACAGATTCTGGTATATGTCCGTTACGTTTATGGGGGGTCAATTAAGGAAGACATCCTCTTCTGCAAACCATTGGAAACCAAATATTTGTTTTAAGTGCTGCACAGCTTTGTGACATCAAATGGATTTTGGTGGTCAAGATTTGTTTGTATCTGTACTGATGGCGCTAAAGCCATGACAAGGAGACATAGTGGAGTGGTAAAGCGCGTGCAAGCAGTTGCTCCTGACACCACTTGGGTGCACTGCAGCATCCACCAAGAGACTCTTAACTGCCAAGGGAATGCCTGACAGCTTGAAAGACGTTTTGGACACTACAGTGAAAATGGTTAACTTTGTTAAAGCAAGGCCCCTGAACACCTGTGTATTTTCATAAAGAAGTGCGCTGGTTATCAAGGAGCAAAGTATTGACACGTTTTTTTAATTGAGATATGAGCTTAAAGTTTTCTTTACTGACCATAATGTGGTCAGATTGGCCTACTTGGGTGATGTTTTTTCTCTGCCTGAATTATCTTTATTCTAGGATTACAGGGACTCTCTGTAACTATATTCAATGTTATATATTCAAAATTGAGGCTATTATTAAGAAGTTGGAGCTCTTCTCTGTCTGCATTAGCAAGAACAACACACAGGTCTTTCCATCATTGTATGATTTTTTGTGTGCAAATGAACTCAAGCTTACGGACAATGTCAAATGTGATATAGAGAAGCACCTGAGTGAGTTGGGTGCGCAATTACGCAGGTACTTTCCCGAAACGGATGACACAAACAGCTGGATTCATTATCCCTTTCATGCCCTGCCTCCAGTCCAATTACTGATATCTGAACAAGAGAGCGAAATTTCATCGAAATTTCAACAAGCGGTTCTGTGAAAATTGAATTTAATCAGAAGCCACTGCCAGTATCCTGCCTTGGCAAATCGCACAGTTAAGACACTGATGCCCTTTGCAACCACGTACCTATGTGAGGGTGGATTCTCAGCCCTCACTAGCATGAAAACTATATACACTGTGTGTGGAAAATGATTTAAGACTGAGACTCTCTTCATATTCCTAGATATTCCTCGTTGACCAACCCACAATCACTACGTCATCAGAGCGTGACGTATGTTTGTTGTTGTTGAACGCTGTCAAACGCCGAAACCTGAACGAAAGACATCAGTTTAAAAGCTGACAGTGTTTTTATATGACAGTGCTTTTATATACTTTTATTTCATTTTGAATCCTGCGACTCTGTTGGGCTAAATTGCTGGGAGCATGGCAATCTGTCCCTGGATCCTGCCAGATTCCATATGGGGGAGAGACCTGAAAGCCCAGCTAGCCTAGCTGGCTCGGTGGTCTTAAATGGAGGCCGCTAATTGAACGTTTCCAGCGCTGCAGGAGCTGTGTTTACTTTGCTTTGTTCCGGGACAATGTGGACCGCGCTGACTTTCAATGTAGCAGCTGCTTGCTTGCGGAGGACTACAGGAGCGAAGTAGCTACTCTTAGCAAACAAGTTGCAATCCTACATAAGCTGTTGGGGAACCCAAACCAACCTACTTTTTATTTTTCTTCCACCCCAGTAGCCGGACGCCACTCTGGTCTGGTGGAAGTTTCGCCGCCGTGTCGGCTCTCCACAGCCGACTGGCCGGTGCTATGCAGGGTTCCATCCCCAAAGGGGTCTCCCCCTTCCCTGGAGAACGGAGCTGTTCTCGACCCAACCAACCAGCCATGGAGGTACGTCACTAGCCGTGGAAGTCGAAGAAGGAGTCCTCTGGCAATGGGGGTCTCCATGGAGATGTTTAGCATGGAACTAACACAGACTAGAAACAGCTTTGCCGCCCTGGATCCAGAGGTTCTGGCGCCTTCGCCCTTGGTGGTTTCCCAATCAAGATCGGATCCAGAGGTATCTGCGTCTTCGTCCTCGGTTCACCATCTCTGGTGGCTTCTACCTCGGGTTCAGATCCAAACCGTGAGGCTGCCTGAGAGACCGACCCATTCAACATCACCAGCTGTCATCATAGGCAGCTCTATGGTGAGAAACATCTCAGTCCCCAAGGCAAAAACTCTGTGCTACCCAGGAGCACGAGTGCAGGACATAACATGGCTGCTTCTGACTGTTCTACCACAGATGTCGGGAGCTGACACTGTCGTAGTCCATGTGAAAGAACTGATTTTAGCATTAAAATACTCCAGAAAACGGCCCATATTTGCACACCGCGGGTGTGAAAGATTCAGCAGACTGCTGGCATTACACATCTGGCTAAAAGACTGCTGTAGCTCTGCTGGAGTCACTTTTATTGATAACTTTGACACCTTTTGGAAACAGAAGATACTCTACAGGAATGACAGAGTCCATCCAAATCATCTTGGCTCCTGGACTCTGTCCACACATTTTAAGGCTGCATTGAAACAATGACTGATAAATTATCCAAGACCAGCTCAGTTAATCCCTACCATTGTGATAATGAGTCATCATAATGCTGCATCAAATGTACATGATCTTAGGGGCATTGGCAAACACAATGTAAGTAATTCAATGTATGTACCCCTAATTGCACCGAATACATCTGATTATCCCACAGCTATTGTAAGCAGTAATCATGGGACTATAAACCAGCGTTACATTGTTAGCGCTGAGGTGGTGTGCAATAGTAGGAAGACCACTTTATGCAGCTCAACCTGCACTATCAGCTCCAATGTAAATAGCATGAGTAAGTCTACCTTTGAAAAGTTTCCCAGTAAAGCATGAAAAACAATCAAGCAACCCAGAAAAGTGCTGAAAATAGCCCATATTAACATATGTAGCCTAAGAAACAAGGTCCATGAAGTCAATAACTTGCTTGTAACAGATGAAATTCATATTCTGACTATATCTGAAACTCACTTAGATAATGCCTTTGATGATACAGTGGTAGCAATACATTGTTGTAACATCTACTGAAAAGACAGAAATGCCAGCAGAGGAGGTGTTGCGGTCTATATTCAGAACCAGATTCCTTTAAAGCTTAGAGATGACCTAATGTCAAATGCTGTTGTAGTAATATGGCTCCAGGTTCATCTGCCTCACCTAAAGCCCATTCTTGTGGGAAGCTGCTATAGACCAACAAGTGCTAACAGTCAGTATCTGGATAATATGTGTGAAATGCTTGATGATGTATGTGATATCAACAGAGAAGTATATTTTCTGGGTGATTTAAATATTGACTGGCTATCATCAAGCTGCCCACTCAGGAATGAACTGTAACCAGTGCTGCAACCTGGATCAGGTTGTCAGTCAACCTACAGTGCCAGGGTAGTTACAAACAGCACAGGAATTAAATCATCAACATGTATTGATCATTTCTTTACTAATGCTGCAGATATTCACCTTAAAGCAGTATCCAAATCCATAGGATGTAGTGATCACAATATAATAGCCATATCTAGGAAAACCAAAGTTCCAAAGGCTGGGTCTAATATAGTGTATAAGAGGTTATACAATACGTTTTGTAGTGATTCATATGTTGATGATGTGAAGAATATTTGCTGGTCTGTGGTGTGTAATGAGGAGCAACCAAACACTGCACATGACGCATTTATGAAACTACTTATTCCAGTTACTAATAAGCACGCACCCATTAAGAAAATGACTGTAAAAACTGTTAAATCCCCTGAGATTGATGAAGAATTGAAAAATGGTATGGTTGAGAGGGATGAGGCAAAAGGTATTGTTACGACTTCCGCCAAAGTCGGTCCCTCTCCTTGTTCGGGGCGGCGTTCGGCAGTCGACGTCACTGGCCTTCTAGCCATCGCCGATCCACTTTTCATTTTCCATTTGTATTGTCTTTGTCTTACACACCTGGTTTCAATTCCCCAATTACATGTTCATTATTTAACCCTCTGTTTTCCCCATGGTTTTTGTGCGTGATTGTTTTATGTATGTTCGGTCCGTTATTGTGGGCTCGGTATTACAACATGTACACTGCTCAAAAAAATAAAGGGAACACTAAAATAACACATCCTAGATCTGAATGGATGAAATATGTCACGCCCTGGTCTTAGTATTTTTGTGTTTTCTTTATTATTTTGGTCAGGCCAGGGTGTGACATGGGTTATTTATTGTGGTGTGTTTTGTCTAGGTTTTTTTTGTAGGTTATGGGATTGTGGATAGTGGGGTTGTCTAGAAAAGCCTATGGTTGCCTGGAGTGGTTCTCAATCAGAGGCAGGTGTTTATCATTGTCTCTGATTGGGAACCATATTTAGGCAGCCATATTCTTTGAGTGTTTCGTGGGGGATTGTTCCTGTCTCTGTGTTTGTTTGCACCAGATAGGGCTGTTTCGGGTTGTCACGGTACGTTTAGTATTGTATCGTCATTATCTTTATTAAAGATTAATCAAAATAACCACGCTGCATTTTGGTCCTCCTCTCCTTCATCGGAAGAAAACCTTAACAGAATCACCCACCACAAAAGGACCAAGCGACGTGGTGACAGGCAGCGGCAGCAGGAGCAACGAAGTCTGGATTGATACGACTTGGGAGGAAATAGACAGGTGGGCGGTCGACCCAGGGAGAGTGCCGGAGCCCGCCTGGGATTCGCTGGAGCAGAGCGAAGAGGGTTATAGGAGAATGGAGTTGGAGAGACGAGCACGGCGGTGTGGATGGAAGCCCGAGAGTCAGCCCCATAAATGTCTTGGGGGGGGCACAGGGAGAGTGTGGCAGAGTCAGGAGTCAGACCTGAGCCAACTCCCCCTGTTTATCGTAAGGAGCCAAGGAGGAAACCAGAACCAGAGCCGGTGTTGGAGGTGAGCGAAGCAGAGACTGTGAAGACTCCGTCTCATGCTACCACTAGAGTGAAAGCACCGCCAGCATTCAAACGTGACCAAAACATCAGCCAGGAAGCATAGGAACTGAGAAGTGGTCTGTAGTCACCACCTGCAGAACCACTCCTTTATTGGGGGTGTCTTGCTAATTGCCTATAAGTTCCACCTTGTCTATTCCATTTGCACAACAGCATGTGACATTTATTGTCAATCAGTGTTGCTTCCTAAGTGGTCAGTTTGATTTCACAGAAGTGTGATTGACTTGGAGTTACATTGTGGTGTTTAAGTGTTCCCTTTATTTTTTTGAGCAGTGTATTTGGAATATTTGAGTAAAGTTACTTGTGTTACTCATCTCTGCTGTCCTGCGCCTGACTCCTCTGCACGAGCTACACCCAGACCATTACAGGTATGGCAATTAAATCTGGCAGTCCAACTGGTTGGCAAACAAACTGCAAATTAAGAAATCATGTGACTAAACTAAATAACAAGAAAAATAAACTACACTATGAAACATAGATAAATTATATAAAGAATGATAGTAAAAACACAATATTGCCACTCCTATTTGCCACATCTTCAATTTAAGCCTACTAGAGAGCGTGTGCCCTCAGGCCTGGAGAGAAGCTAAAATCATTCCGCTAACCAAGAATAGTAAACCCCCCTTTACTGGCTCAAATAGCCAACCAATCAGCCTGTTACCAACCCGTAGTAAATTTTAGTAAATTGTGTTTGACTAGATACAATGCTATCTCACAGTGAACAAGTTGACAACAGAATTTCAGCATGCTTATAGGGAAGGGCACTCAACATGCACAGAACTTACACAAATGACTGATGATTGGCTGAGAGAAATTGATGATGAAATTATTGTGGGGTCTGTCTTGTTAGACTTCAGTGCAGCTTCTGACATTATCGATCATAGTATTCTGCTGGAAAAATGTACATGTTAAGGCTTTACACCCCCTGCTATAATGTGGATAAAGAGGTACTTGTCTAACAGAACACAGAGGGTGTTCTTTAATGGAAACCTCTCAAATATAATCCAGTTAGAATTCAGAATTCCCCAGGGTAGCTGTTTAGGCCCCTTGCTTTTTAACATTTTTACAAACAACATGCCACTAACTTTGAGTAAAGCAAGAGTGTCTATGTATGCAGATGACTCAACAATATACACGTCAGCTACTACAGCAACTGAAATGACTGCAACACTCAACAAAGAGCTGCAGTTAGTTTCAGAGTGGGTGGTAAGAAATAAGTTAGCCCTAAATATTTCTAAAAATAAAAGCATTTAAATTTGGAACAAAACTCACTGAACCCTAAACCTCAACTAAATCTTGTAATACATCATGTGGAAATTGAGCAAGTTCAGGAGACTAAACTGCTTGGAGTAACCCTAGATTGAAAACTGTCATGGTCGAAACATATTGATGCGGTAGTAGCTAGCATGGAGAGAAGTCTGTCGATAATAATGCAGTGCTCTGCCTTCTTAACAACACTATCAACAACGCAAGTCCTACAGACCCTAGTTTTGTCGCACCTGGACTACTGTTCAGTAGTGTGGTCAGGTGCCACAAAGAAGGTCTCGGGAAAATTACAATTGGCTCAGAACAGGGCAGCATGGCTGGCCCTTGGATGTACAGTACACAGAGAGCTAATATTAATAAGATGCATGAGAGACTGACTTCATCGCTGACTTCATAGAGCCTGACTTCATAGAGCCATGACTACATGGAACTCTATTCCACATCAAGTAACTCATGCCAGCAGTAAAATTAGATTTAAAAAACATATTATGGAACAGCGGGGACTGTGAAGCAACACAAACACTGGCACAGACATACACACACACACACACACACAATAACATACATACTATACACACACATGGATTTAGTACTGTAGATATGTGGTAGTGGTGGATTTGGGGCCTGAAGGCACACAGTGTGTTGTGAAATCTGTGAATGTACTACAATGTTTTTTAAAATTGAATAAACTGCCTCAATTTTGCTGGACCCCAGCTGCTTTTGCAGCAGCTAATGTGTAACGGCTCTTGTTTGTCGAATGAAGAGTAGACCAAGGCGCAGCGTGGAAAGTGTTCATGATTTTAATATTCAAAAAAACATTTAAACAAAGTAACAAAAGTGAAAATGAAAGCGCACAGTTCTGTCAGACACAGACACTAAACAGAAAACATGATCCCTGTAACGGGTGTCGTCGGAAAGATGAGACCATGGCGCAGCGTTCTTTGAGTTCCACATAATTTATTAACAAAGTGAAACTTTAGAAAAGACAAAACAATAAAGAATACAACGACCATACAGCTTCGTTGTGCAAACTGCCTGCACACAAACAAAGAACAAGATCCCACACAGAAGGAGGGAAAAGGGCTGCCTAAGTATGATCCCCAATCAGAGACAACGATAGACAGCTGCCTCTGATTGGGAACCACACTTGGCCAGAAACAAAGAAATAACATAGGAAATAACAACATAGAATGCCCACCCAAATCACACCCTGACCAAACCAAAATAGAGACAGAAAAAGTCTCTAAGGTCAGAGCGTGACAATCCCACAAAACCCAAATGGAAAATGACAACTTATATATGCTCCCCAATCAGAGACAACGATAGACAGCTGACTCTGATTGGGAACCACACTCGGCCAAACACAAAGAAATAGAAAACATAGACTTTCCCACCTGAGTCACACCCTGACCTAACCAAACATAGAGAATAATAAGGATCTCTAAGGTCAGGGCGTGACACCCCCAAAGGTGCGGACTCTGGCCGCAAACCTGAACCTATAGAGGGTCCGGGTGGGCATCTACTCTTGGTGGGGGCTCCGGTGCGGAACGCAGACCCCGCTCCGCCTGAGGCTCCCCCCACTTCGGTGATGCCTCTGGTGCAGGGATCATCGTCGGGACCTCCGGCCGGTGAATTGTCGCTGGAGGCTCTGGACTGGGGACCGTCGCTGGAGGCTCCTGACCGGGGACCGTCACTGAAGGCTCTGTGCCATGGACCGTCACTGGAGGCTCCTTGCCATGGATCGTCACTGCAGGCTTCGTGCCATAGATCATCACTGCAGGCTTCGTGCCATGGATCATCACTGGAGCCTTCGTGCTATGGATCATCACTGGAGGCGTCGTGCCATGGATCATCACTGGAGGCTTCGTACGTGGAGCCGGAACAGGTCTCAACGGACTCAGGCGACGTACTGGAAGCCTGGTGCGTGGAGCTTCCACAACGCGTCCTGGCTGGATACCCACTTTAGCTCGGTGAGTGTGGAGAGCTGGCACAGGACGCACTGGGCTATGAAGGTGCACTGGAGGCATAGTGCGTAGAGCCGGCGCAGGATATACTGGGCCGAGGAGGCGCACTGGAGGTCTGGAGCGTAGAGCTGGCACAACGCGTCCTGGATACCCCCTGTAGCATAGCAAGGAAGCTGGCACAGGCCGCACTGGGTTGTGCTGGAGAACTGGGGAGACCGTGCTTAGAGCTGGCGCAGAATATCCTGGGCCGAGGAGACACACTGAAGAACAGGCCCGCTGAGCCGGCACAGTCCGACCTGGCTGGATGCCCACTCTAGCACGGCAAATGCGGGAGCTGGAACAGAGCTCACCGCGCACTGTAGACATATTGCGCATCACCACATAACACGGTGCCTATTATTATTATGTTATTATTTGTGCCCACGTCCTATAAGAGCTCTTTATCACTTCCTATGTGCCGGGTTGTGACAAAAACTCACACTCATTCTTATGTTTAATAAATGTATCATATGGTGTGTGTGGCAGCACAATGAGGGGGTATGCAGCTGGAGGTTGAATGTTTGAAGGGGTATGGGATTATAAAAAGTTTGAGAACCACTACTCTAGAACAACAAATCAAATCAAATTAAATTGTATTTGTCACGTGCCAAATACAACAGGTGTAGACCTTACAGTGAAATGCTTACTTTACAAGCCTTTAACAAGGCGACACTCCATATGAACTCCTCCACATTTACTGGATTGGTTGAACAGCGCAGAAGAGAACCTCCCCCTACAGTTTTTTTCTTACCGTCAAGACCACTATGTAGTGGATCTAGTTTCAGACATTTCTTCCTTCTTTCGAATCCCTGAAATGGTAAGGTGGACAAATCTACCGGTACAGCCTTTGATTAAGGCAGCCTCCCACACCTCTCTGATTCAGAGGGGTTGGATTAAATACAGAAGACACATTTCAGTTGAATGAATTCAGTTGTACAACTGACTAGGTACCTGCCTTTCCTTTCCTTATCGCAGGGACCGGCACGGGACTCAGCCTTGCAAATGTTGTCTACAGACAAGGCAAAGGGAGATCCCATCGCTTCACCACTTTAAACATACACACTCAATCACACACACCCCAATCACACACACACCCCAATCACACACGCACACTTGATCACACATGCCTCAAGTACAGTACCTGTTCCACTTGGCTCAATATAGCTGCTGCTCGGGAAGGGAGAGGGAAAGGAGGAGGGAGAGGGGGGTAGAAGGAGGAGGGAGAGAGGGGAGAAGGGGTGAGGTAGAGGATAGGGAAAAGAGGTGGGAACAAATTCTTTGCAATTATGTTGCTAGCAAAGACTCTCTCTTTGTGTTCCTCACCCAGTTCACATAGAGACCAAATATAAGAGGTAAGGGATACACCTGTGGCTGTCGGGGCAATGGCAGGAAGCAACATATCAATTGTTTAAATGAGGGCACCTGACTCTTTAATTCAGTTAACGTTATTTATCTAGTTCTAAACACATACCCTCAACTATTATATGATACAACAACAACAATAATTAAAAGGCATTGAGAACAGAACAAAAAGAATGTGACAGACTTCAGTCCACTGTGTTGAGGACATGAGTGTGAAGGAAGCCCCAGGGTGTTGAGAGAACAACAACAACAGCCAGAGGAAACATCTGTGGACAGAGGGTCAGCCGCACATACTGTAATTTCCGCACACAGATTGTTAGAGAGACTGACTCATGTCTTTTTCCTCTAAAAGTTAACATCTCTGATATGGCTGTTTTTTCCCGTGGTTCAACGACCACGTTACAGTACATAACATCCACAATTTTCATCCTGTACAGATCAATTGTCTCGGTCTGTTCAGAAAGTCCTGCTGAAGGTATTTATTTCAATTTGTATTTATTAAGGATCCCCATTAGTTGTTGCCAAGGACAGCATCTACTCTCCTTGGGGTCCAGCAACATTAAGGCAGTTATGCACAGTTTAAAATATTATATGACATTACATTTCATAACACTTTACCCAATACATTTAGTTCCCTCAGGCCACTACTCCACTAGCACATGTTTACAATACAACATCCATTTGTACAGTACGCTTGTGTAGACTGTGTGTCTTACTGTATCATCTCAACACTTTTGATCTGCCAATATACCAGCTGTATCTCCCAACTGGCGCAGTGGTCTAAGGCACTGCATCTCAGTGCAAGAGGTGCCATTACTGTCCCTGGTTTGAATCCAGGCTGTATCACATAGGGTGGCACACAATTGGCCCAGCGTTGTCTGGGTTTGGCTGGGGTAGGCTGTCATTGTAAATAAGAATTTGTTCTTAACTGACTTGCCTAGTTAAATAATATAAAGTCTATTTTAAAAAATGTAGTAATACAGTAAAAAGCTCTTGAATTTCTCTGGTGGACTCTCAGGCAGGTCTCAGAGGAAGAGTGTCATGAGACTTCTGAAGATGAATTAACCAAGAAACGAACTAGGGTTAAATGAACACAGTACACTACGTCATCCACATTCCTCTGGAAAATTCTCAGAAAATGAGCACTGCGACTAGCAGTGATCATTAGTTAGCTTGTACAGAATATGACTGCAGGAGACCATCTAATGCTCAAAGCCAAATGTAATGTGTCCCACTGTGTTGTGTCTACGTGTGAGTATGTTTGTACACATCTCAATTCCTGGAGGGAAGCGAGACGTCAATACTCACAGGTCTTCCCTCAGTCACTCTCTACACACCATAGCGTTGGTGTGCCTATAGAAAAAGGCTTGACTGTTCTCTAGATGCCTAATGTTATCCAATCTACAGCACATCAGGTGCCAATTAGGTTGCTTCTGACTAGCTTTTATTCTCTGTCCTGATTTAATTGCCTCACAAGGTCAGTTTCTATAAATCGCAATTACATTGAACACTGACTGCCCTGCTACACTCAGTGTGATTCTACCCTTCTGCAGCACTGCAGCTAGCGTCACTGCTAACTTTCACCTGCAAAAAAAATATTATGTTAATATTAGATATATCAAATATCAAAGATTCATTTATTTTAACAGTTATAGAGTACAAGGTCACCAATCGTGAAGGTTTGCGATCACCTCTTTCTGCGTAATGTACATTGTAGAAATTTCTATCTTGAGTTATTGTAAATGGCAACCCCCCCCGATAACTGTTGAATGCATACAACTTCACGTGTTCAATGGAATGTCACATCTTCACATACACAAACAATGTGTAGATGGCAAGGGTTTGGTTCCCTTCTCAACTCACAGGAAAACACACCATTGGTCTGAGCCATGAAAACACTGACCTTCATTGTACCAAAATTAGTGTGTTCATTGCCTTGTCATTCTTGCATCAGCTAGGGGATAAATTATGATTTCCTCTCAGTACCATGGAGAAAACAATGGCTTGCTTTGATCACAGTGTGTTATTATTTCCAGTCATCAAATTATACATGTCAGTGTTGCGATTGGAGGTGGCATTTACAGTGCCTTGCGAAAGTATTCGGCCCCCTTGAACTTTGCGACCTTTTGCCACATTTCAGGCTTCAAACATAAAGATATAAAACTGTATTTTTTTGTGAAGAATCAACAACAAGTGGGACACAATCATGAAGTGGAACGACATTTATTGGATATTTCAAACTTTTTTAACAAATCAAAAACTGAAAAATTGGGCGTGCAAAATTATTCAGCCCCCTTAAGTTAATACTTTGTAGCGCCACCTTTTGCTGCGATTACAGCTGTAAGTCGCTTGGGGTATGTCTCTATCAGTTTTGCACATCGAGAGACTGAAATTTTTTCCCATTCCTCCTTGCAAAACAGCTCGAGCTCAGTGAGGTTGGATGGAGAGCATTTGTGAACAGCAGTTTTCAGTTCTTTCCACAGATTCTCGATTGGATTCAGGTCTGGACTTTGACTTGGCCATTCTAACACCTGGATATGTTTATTTTTGAACCATTCCATTGTAGATTTTGCTTTATGTTTTGGATCATTGCCTTGTTGGAAGACAAATCTCCGTCCCAGTCTCAGGTCTTTTGCAGACTCCATCAGGTTTTCTTCCAGAATGGTCCTGTATTTGGCTCCATCCATCTTCCCATCAATTTTAACCATCTTCCCTGTCCCTGCTGAAGAAAAGCAGGCCCAAACCATGATGCTGCCACCACCATGTTTGACAGTGGGGATGGTGTGTTCAGGATGATGAGCTGTGTTGCTTTTACGCCAAACATAACGTTTTGCATTGTTGCCAAAAAGTTCAATTTTGGTTTCATCTGACCAGAGCACCTTCTTCCACATGTTTGGTGTGTCTCCCAGGTGGCTTGTGGCAAACTTTAAACAACACTTTTTATGGATATCTTTAAGAAATGGCTTTCTTCTTGCCACTCTTCCATAAAGGCCAGATTTGTGCAATATACGACTGATTGTTGTCCTATGGACAGAGTCCCCCACCTCAGCTGTAGATCTCTGCAGTTCATCCAGAGTGATCATGGGCCTCTTGGCTGCATCTCTGATCAGTCTTCTCCTTGTATGAGCTGAAAGTTTAGAGGGACGGCCAGGTCTTGGTAGATTTGCAGTGGTCTGATACTCCTTCCATTTCAATATTATCGCTTGCACAGTGTGCTCCTTGGGATGTTTAAAGCTTGGGAAATCTTTTTGTATCCAAATCCGGCTTTAAACTTCTTCACAACAGTATCTCGGACCTGCCTGGTGTGTTCCTTGTTCTTCATGATGCTCTCTGCGCTTTTAACGGACCTCTGAGACTATCACAGTGCAGGTGCATTTATACGGAGACTTGATTACACACAGGTGGATTGTATTTATCATCATTAGTCATTTAGGTCAACATTGGATCATTCAGAGATCCTCACTGAACTTCTGGAGAGAGTTTGCTGCACTGAAAGTAAAGGGGCTGAATAATTTTGCACGCCCAATTTTTCAGTTTTTGATTTGTTAAAAAAGTTTGAAATATCCAATAAATGTATTTCCAATTCATGATTGTATCCCACTTGTTGTTGATTCTTCACAAAAACATACAGTTTTATATCTTTATGTTTGAAGCCTGAAATGTGGCAAAAGGTCGCAAAGTTCAAGGGGGCCGAATACTTTCGCAAGGCACTGTATGTGTTCCTGCACACAGGCATCTTCCCTCCCTGACCTAGTAATCATTCTGTTCCACAAGAGAGATGCTCAAACAGCCTCTTTATTCATTGTAGCGGGGGAGAACCCTGCATAAACCACTTGTTAACTTTCTTTAAGCTTGTGTGTTATAATTACCACCTCAAATGTTTTATATATATCTCTCTCACTTTTTTCTAACAAATACGCATCTGCAAATGCTCACACACATCCCAGTCCAGTTATTAATAGTGCTGTAGTATTTTGGTATTTTGTTAAGATCCCCATTAGCTGTTGCAAAAGCAGCAGCTACTCTGTATCACACTGCATGTCTGAGGCGAATCTGATAAAGCCACTAAAATGAGTGTATCTAGCTATCTGTGTGGACTAAATAAATCAGTTACCCAGAGCAACAGAGAATCAGATATAAAGTAAGTATTACTTTTTATGGCCTTTCCTTTTAAGGGCCTTATGGCAAGCGTTGTTGCTGTAGATACCGTGGGAGCCAGTCAACCCATTGTCTTTTCAGCAATTCCAGGTCCTCTGTAGCTGCCATCGGATATAGGGATATACTGTAGCTTAGGAGCAGACTGTATTGTACACAGGATGCTGTCAGATCAATAGTTTGGCTCATGATGACCTGGCGATCGGGTTCATGTACTGTTCATGTACTCGATCGGGTTCATGTAGTATCTGTGACTAACTTCTCAGTGAGTCCACCAGCACCAAGGTCACCCAACACATTAAAGAAGACATACTGCTGCTGCTATTAGAGAAGGCTGACTGACGAAGGCTTCCCTGCAATGGAACATCCATTCTCCATTAAGTTTATGATTTGGCAGATTTAGACCTGCTACTACCCAGGACTGAAGGCCTGCAGATGGTTATGAAACACAGTAGTCCTCTGCATGCCCCACCCCACGTGTCTGGTTGTTTACACGGTAGAAGCAGCCATAATGGAAAGGCAGTGTTGCGTGAGAGATGGAATGTGAGCCATTGAAAATCAGTTTGTCATCTTAATCTATGTGACCAGGTATTGTGTACTAATGAACACAGAACATGACAAAGCTCCATTAAATACATAGACACCATCCTTAATAATTAACTCAATGGACAGATCATCCAACAGGAAAAATATCTGTTTTTCATTCAATCATCACCATGGTGTTGCAAAGAATATCCTGTCAAAATGTTGCTCGACCAGTGTGCTGGTGGGAGGAGCTATAGGGGGAAGGGCTCATTGTAATGGTTGGAATGGAATCAATGGAACGGATTCAAACTTGTTTTCCATATGTTACCATTCCATTTATTCCATTCCAGCCATTACAATGAGCCCGTCCTCCTTTAGCTCCTCTCATCATACTCCACTGTGCTCAACGTAGAGTAAATTGGTCCACCTTTAAAGAGCGGCTGAACTCACCGATTCCGCATGTTTGATAAGTAGACCAGAGCCTGCTGTTATTGGACAGTTTATCATAGAAAAAATGTCTTACACTTATTTTCTGTGTAAGTGGGTGTTCCCTCTCTTTTTGCAGAGGTCTTAGTCGCACAATTTTACACCCATCTAAGGTATTTACTAGTCTTTTACAAAACAGGTCGGGGGGACACAAGATGCTCACAAATGAGATTTGAATTTTGTAAGTTTGACAAGTGGCAGTTGGGATGCAAGTGTGCATCGTCTCAATTCTCATTTTGCCCAAACAGTTGGAGACTTGAGTGATCACTATCAAATACAGTGAGCTCAAAAAGTATTGGGACAGTGACAATATTATTGTTGTTTTTTCTCTGTACTCCAACACTTTGGATTTGAAATGATACAATGGGACCAACACTTTACAAGTTGTGTTTATATTTATATTCAGTATAGACACTACCGTTCAACGTTTTGGGATCACTTAGTTTTTTAAAGAAAAGCACATTGCCAAGAAATTGCCAAGAAACTGAAGATCTGGTCTTTATTGTTTACTCCATGTGTAACTCTGTGTTGTTGTCTGTTCACACTGCTATGCTTTATCTTGGCCAGGTCGCAGTTGTAAATGAGAACTTGTTCTCAACTAGCCTACCTGGTTAAATAAAGGTGAAATTTAAATAAAAAAATTAAAAATGCATGCTTCCCATTGCTTGCCTCGAAGCGAGCATAAAAGGCATTTAGCTCGTCTGGTAGGCTCTCGTCACTGGGCAGCTCACGGCTGGGTTTCTCTTTGAATTCCGTAATAGATTGCAAGCCATGCCTCATCCAACGAGCATCAGAGCCGGGGTAGTAGGATTCGATCTCAGTCCTGTCTTGATGCGTTGCCTGTTTGATGGTTCATCAGAGGGTATAGTGGGATTTCTTAGAAGTGTTCAGATTAGTGTCCCGCTCCTTGAAATTGGCAGCTCTAGCCTTTAGCTCAGTGCAGATGTTGCCTGTAATCCATGGCTTTTGATTAGGATTTGTACATATGGTCACTGTGGGAGTGAAGTCCTCAATGCACATCTTAATTAAGCCAGTGACCGATGTGGTAAACTCCTCAATGTCATCAGATGAATCCCGGAACGTATTCCAGTCTGTGCTAGCAAAACAGTCCTGTAGCTTAGCATCCGCCTCATCGGACCACTTCCGTATTGAGCATACCACTGGTACTTCCTGTTTGAGTTTTTCCGTTTTTTGCTTGTAAGCAGGAAAGATAGAGTTATGGAAAAATATAGATTAAAACTGTCTAGCTAAATATAATTGTCTACAGCTAATCATGAGATATTCAAGGGAGCAGGACATTGAGACTTCCTTAAGGGATAGCTCACCAGCTGTTGTTAACAAAGAGACACAGCTTCCCCCTTGAGCTTACCAGATGCTCCCGTTCTGTCCAGCCAATGCATAGAAAAACCAGCTAGACATATATTATTCATGTCCTTGTTTATCCATGACTCCGAGAAACATGGGATATTACAGTACTTCAGGTCCCGTTGATAGGATAATCTCGAAATGAGCTCGTCCAGTTTGTTCTCCAGTGATTGTACGTTCACCAATAGAATGAAGGGTAGAGGCGGTTTATATACTCGCCAACATAGTTTCGTCAGGGTACCCTCACGTTGGCCTCTCTCACGCCACCTTTTTCTTTTCCGTGTCTCTGTGATTAGGGCCTGGTCCGGGGTGAGCAGTATGTCCTGCACCTCTGACTCGTTGAAGTGGAAATCTTCATCCAAATCGAGATTAGTGATCACTGTTCGGATGTCCAGTAGCTCTTTTCGGTCATAGGAAACAATGGCGGAAACATTATATACAAAAATACACACAAAATAGCAGAATTCGTCAGGAGCCCATAAAACAGCTGCTATCCATTGCAGCACCATTCTCTATATATTTAATACATTAACACTGTACAAATAACATGATTTGAGACTCTATAATCACAAGTGTCTTAAATACAACTCCACAATGACATGGTGTTAGCCTCGCTATTGTTATTTTACTGCTGCTCTTTAATTATTTGTTACTTGTATCTCTTACTTTTTTTTAGGTATTTTCTTAATACTGCATTTTTGGTTAAAACTTCTTATAGCTGGGGTCAGTATTGAGTAGCTTTGATGAATAAGGTGCCCAGAGGTGCCCAGAGTAAACTGCCTGCTACTCAGTCCCAGAAGCTAAGATATGCATATAATTGTATTTGGATAGAAAATACTCTGAAGTTTCTAAAACTGTTTGAATTATGTCTGTGAGTATAACAGAACTCATATGGGGGTGCGTCACCTGAGTGGGTTGAGTCACTGATGTGATCTTCCTGTTTGGGTTGTGCCGTGGTGGAGATCTTTGTGGGCTATACTCAGCCTTGTCTCAGGATGGTAAGTTGGTGGTTGAAGATATTCCTCTAGTGGTGTGGGGGCTGTGCTTTGGCAAAGTGGGTGGGGTTATATCCTTCCTGTTTGGCCCTGTCCAGGGGTGTCCTCGGATGGGGCCACAGTGTCTCCTGACCCCTCCTGTCTCAGCCTCCAGTATTTATGCTGCAGTAGTTTATGTGTCGGGGGGCTAGGGTCAGTTTGTTATATCTGGAGTACTTCTCCTGTCCTATTCGGTGTCCTGTGTGAATTTAAGTGTGCTCTCTCTAATTCTCTCTTTCTTTCTCTCTCTCAGAGGACCTGAGCCCTAGGACCATGCCTCAGGACTACCTGACATGATGACTCCTTGCTGTCCCCAGTCCACCTGGCCGTGCTGCTGCTCCAGTTTCAACTGTTCTGCCTTATTATTATTGGACCATGCTGGTCATTTATGAACATTTGAACATCTTGGCCATGTTCTGTTATAATCTCCACCCGGCACAGCCAGAAGAGGACTGGCCACCCCACATAGCCTGGTTCCTCTCTAGGTTTCTTCCTAGGTTTTGTCCTTTCTAGGGAGTTTTTCCTAGCCACCGTGCTTCTACACCTGCATTGCTTGCTGTTTGGGGTTTTAGGCTGGGTTTCTGTACAGCACTTTGAGATATCAGCTGATGTACGAAGGGCTATATAAATAAATTTGATTTGATTTGTTTTGATATGGCACTCAAAAACCTGAGAAAAATCCAACCAGGAAGTGGGAAATCTGAGGTTTGTAGTTTTTTAACTCTTGGCCAATCAAATACACAGTGGGATATTGGTCATATTGCACTTCCTACGGCTTCCACTAGATGTCAATGGTCTTTAGAACCATGTTTGATGCTTCTACTGTGAAGTGGGCGCAAATGAGAGGGGAATGAGTAAGGGCTCTGGCAGAGTGCCATGAGCTGACCATGCTCGTTCACGCGAGAGCGAGCTCTGTTCCATTGCATTTCTACAGACAAAGGAATTCTCCTGTTGGAACATTGAAGATTTATGTTAAAAACATCCTAAAGATTGATTCTATACTTCGTTTGTCATGTTTCTTCAACCTGTCATATAACTTTTTGTACTTTTCGTCCGTACTTTTCGCTGGACTTGCACGGGCGTCGTGAGTTTGGATTTGTTTACCAAACGCGCTTACAAAAGGAGGTATTTGGACATAAATGATTAACTTTATCGAACAAATCAAACATTTACTGTGGAACTGGGATTCCTGGGAGTGCATTCTGATGAACATCATCAAAGGTAAGTAAATATTTATAATGCTATTTCTGACTTCTGTTGACTTCACAACATGGCGGATATCTGTTTGGCTTGTTTTGGTCTCTGAGCGCTGTACTCAGATTATTGCATGGTTTGCTTTTTCGGTAAAGCTTTTTTGAAAACTGACACAGCGGTTGCATTAAGGAGAAGTTTATCAAAAGTTCCATGTATAACACTTGCATTTTCATCAACATTTATGATGAGTATTTCTGTAAATTGATGTGGCTCTCTGCAAAATCACCGGATGTTTTTGGAACTACTGAACATAACGTGCCAATGTATACTGAGATTTTTTAAACTTTATCATATGAACTTTATCGAACAAAACATACATGTATTGTGTAACATGAAGTCCTATGAGTGTCATCTGATGAAGATCATCAAAGGTTAGTGATTAATGTATCTCTATTTGTGCTTTTTGTGATCTTCTCTTTGGCTTGAAAAATGGCTGTGTTTTTCTGTGAATAGGCACTCACCTAACATAATCGTTTGTGGTGCTTTCGCCGTAAAGCCTATTTGAAATCGGACACTGTGGTGGGATTAGCAAGAAGTGTATCTTTAAAATGGTGTGAAATACTTGTATGTTTGAGGAATTTTAATTATGAGATTTCTGTTGTTTGAATTTGGCGCCCTGCACTTTCACTGGCTGTTGTCATATCGATCCCGTTAACGGGATCTCAGCCCAAAGAGGTTTTAACATAACATACAATAGAACAAGTATAAATATAATTGCATGAAATTGTCATTTCCATACCAACCCCAGGGGATGAAAATGTTTACTAGGTTTTTAAAAATGTTATAAAGGTGGGGCTCCTACAGACAATTGGTAATGAGTTGACAAAAACGTAGTTGCCCCACTTCTATTCTGGACCAGAATGAGACAGCCTCATTACTCAGTAGTGTCCTGTCTTTAGACAGCCCCCCGCCTCCTCTCAATGTGCTGTAGGGGAGAGAATAATTCATGGTGCTATAAATATCTGATGGTGGGTAATATTACCCCACCTGGAGACAGGTGTGTGTGTGTAGGTGTAAATATAACAGAGTTTCTCACCTCTCCTACATATCCATCCTCATTACCATAGCGGTAGCGCTCTGCCATTTCCCCAACAACTGGAAGTTCCAGTTTTCAGAGGAAATGGAAAGACAGCCTGTGATGCGACTTCCGCTTTTGGACATTAATGTGACAAGCTTTGCATGCGTATGTAACAAGTTTTCTTGGGGACAGAACTCTTAGTAATAAAAATCTTTCTGAATTCTTGTGAGATTCCAGGGAGCACGGACAGAACAGTTCTCCACACAGTGTATGAGTGTATGTGTGTGTATGTGTGTGTGTGTGTGTGTGTGTGTGTGTGTGAAAATGTGTGTGTGTGAAAATGTGTGTAAATATGTCTGAGCAGTTGGTGTATGTATGTCAGTGTGTATGTGTGTGTGCATACTGTGCATTATGTAACCATGACTGGAACATGGCTGCAGGCTACATGTTGGGCCCCAGCTGTAGACACACTGAGGAATGCCAGCGTGTGACAGGCAGATCTCTACCATAATAAGGCAATGACTGCTCTTACACTGCATAGTAGGCAATCATTAACCAACACACCTACAGGCAACTCACCTACCTGGAAGTGCAAGTGTAATCTCACTGATACAAGCACTCAAGTAAGACCATGAACGGTCCGTTGAAAAATGAGTTATTGACACAGACATGCTCTCTGAGAAGGGTTCTTTGCTAGTAGGCCAGTTATCCAGTATATAGCTCAACACTTCAGTCAATTTGACCTCACTAGATTGATAAATCCTTAAAACGAAAAGACAGTTACAAAGCAGAATCTATGTAGAACGTGAAACTTTAATGTCCACTATCTCCGAACTGTCCTTTCCCAGATAGAAAACAGTCCTCAACTGATGTTTGTTTTCTATGGGATTAAAGAGGCAGATCATTTCTCTGCGTGCTACCCAGTCGGGCTTCCCTCAGTCGGGCTCCGCTCCGGGGCACAGTGCTTCCTGCAGTGTTCCGTTTATTTCTGCTCTCTGTCTGTTTCCATTAGTGGAGGCTGGTGGGAGAAGCTACAGGAGGACAGGCTCATTGTAAAGGCTGAAATGGAATAAATGGAACAGTATCAAACAAATCAAACATATGGAAACCACATGTTTGACTCCGTTCCATGTATTCCATTCCAGCCATTACAAGTATCCTGTCCTCTTATTGCTCCTCCCCCCAGCCTCCTCTGGTTTCCATCCTTTATTCTAGCTTTGTCTTCACACAGTTGCCTGTTTGGATGCAAGGCCACAAAACAAGTGAACTCCTCAAAAGATCTGTGACCACCCTCATTATATTCAGTCTCACATAAACACAGTTAGAGGAGCTGTGTACGGTCACTGCATTACATATGGGATTGTAGGACCATGAACACTGCTAAATAGATAGCTCTGTGAACTGTGACATGAACTTTAGCACTCTAATCAGTCAAAAACATCTAATGTCCTTAAGTTTATTCCACAAACAACACACATTAAAGTCACTGAAAGTTTGAGGTGAAAAAGAGAAGCTCAACAGTATGTCACTGTGCAATAATTCAAACATTGTTTCTCACAGTGTGGATTATCTAGGCATAAGAGCAGCTCCTTTTATATGTGGGAGAGTTAAAAAGGTTATTCCATCAAACTTCAAATGATTAGAATAGTACACAACGCAGAACAGAACAACCAGGTTGAGGGTCAGTGGCCCAAGCCCGCCAACAGGAATATTCCAAGTTCAGACAGAAGGGGGGGGAGTCAGATCGCTATGATCGCCAGGGAACTTTACTTTTGATGTCTATTTTTAATTGTTGCACTACTGGTGCTGCCTGTTGATGTTAGGTATGCAGCTACAGTAGCTGAATGATGTTAACATGTTTGGGTTTTGTTTCATTACAATTATTTTATTTCATCTGGGTGCTTGCGTCACCTGTGTGTATGTGTGTGTGTGTGGATTCTTCTTATGGCACTGTCCTCTCTGTGGGGAACATGCTGGCTGAGCAGCCCATTAGTATGCTTGTCTAAATCAGGCAGGGTGGATACAGTGAGCTTAGTGGGCTAGTCCCTGGAGGCTACAAGCTCAAACAAACATAAAAACTCCATCTGCCCCCACTCTATCCATTTATAGCCCGCAGCAACGACCCTCACAAACCCTGCATGCAGTATTCTTAGCTCTGGTCTATGAGGCGATAAGCAATTGATGGTTTGTGACGTCTGTGTGTGTGTGTGTCTGTTTGCATGTCTGTGTGCATGTCTGCGTGTGTGTGTTTATGTGTACCATACCTGCCTGTGTGCATGTGTGTGTGTGTGCATACTGTACGTGCTAGAGGTTGACCGATAATGAATTTTCAATGCCGATACCAATACCGATTATTGAATGACCCCAAAAAAAAGCCGATGCCAATTAATCGGCCAACTTTTATATATATACTGTATTTGTAATAATGACAATTACAACAAAACTAAATGAACACTTATTTTAACTTAATATAATACATCAATAAAATCAATTTAGTCTCAAATAAATAATGAAACATGTTCAATTTGGTTTAAATAATGCAAAAACAAAGTGTTGGAGAAGAAAGTAAAAGTGCAATATGTGCCATGTAAAAAAGCTAACGTTTTTAAGTTCCTTGCTCAGAACATGAGAACTTATTTTTATTTATTTCACCTTTATTTAAGCAGGTAGGCTAGTTGAGAACAAGTTCTCATTTGCAACTGCGACCTAGCCAAGATAAAGCATAGCAATTCGACACATACAACAACACAGAGTTACACATGGAATAAACAAAACATAGTCAATAATAGAGTAGAACAAAAGAAAACAAAAAGTATATATACAGTGAGTGCAAATGAGGTAAGATAAGGGAGGTAAGGCAATAAATAGGCCATGGTGGCAAAGTAACTGCAATATAGCAATTAAACACTGGAATGGTAGATGTGCAGAAGATGAATGTGCAAGTAGATATACTGGGGTGCAAAGGAGCAAGATAAATAAATAAATACAGTATGGGGATGAGGTAGTTGGATGGGCTATTTACAGATGAGCTATGTACAGGTGCTGTGAGCTGCTCTGACAGCTGGTGCTTAAAGCTAGTGAGGGAGATATGATTCTCTAGCTTCAGAGATTTTTGCAGTTCTTTCCAGTCATTGGCAGCAGAGAACTAGAAGGAAAGATGACCAAAGGAGGAATTGGCTTTGGGGTGACCAGTGAGATATACCTGCTGGTGCGCGTGCTATGAGTGGGTGCTGCTATGGTGACCAGTGAGCTGAGATAAGGTGGGGCTTTACCTAGCAGAGACTTGTTGATAACCTGTAGCCAGTGGGTTTGGCAACAAGAATGAAGCGAGGGCCAACCAACGAGAGCGTACAGGTCGCAATGGTGGGTAGTGTATGGGGCTTTGGTGACAAAACAGATGGCACTGTGATAGACTGCATCCAGTTTGTTGAGTAGAGTGTTGGAGGCTATTTTATAGATGACATCACCGAAGTTGAGGATCGGTAGGATGGTCAGTTTTACGAGGGTATGTTTGGCAGCATGAGTGAAGGATGCTTTATTGCGATATAGGAAGCCAATTCTAGATTAAATTTTGGATTGGAGATGCTTAATGTGAGTCTCTTTCGATGTAATGTAATGTCTCTTATCGATGGCGGTTATGATGCCGTTTAGGACCTTGAGCGTGGCTGATGTGCACCCATGACCAGCTCTGAAACCAGATTGCATAGCAGAGAAGGTACGGTGGGATTCGAAATGGTCGGTAATCTGTTTGTTAACTTGGCTTTCGAAGACCTTAGAAAGACAGAGTAGGATAGATATAGGTCTCCAGCAGTTTGTCACCCCCTTTGAAGAGGGGGATGACTGCGGCAGCTTCCCTTTTGGGAATCTCAGACGATGCGAAAGAGAGGTTGAACAGGCTAGTAATAGGGGTTGCAACAATTTTGGCAGATAATTTTAGAAAGAGAAGGTCCAGATTGTCTAGCCCGGCTGATTTGTAGGGGTCCAGATTTTGCAGCTCTTTCAGAACATCAGCTATCTGGATTTGGGTAAAGGAGAATGCTGGTCATTTATGAACATTTGAACATCTTGGCCATGTTCTGTTAAAATCTCCACCCGGCACAGCCAGAAGAGGACTGGCCACCCCACATATGCTCTCTCAAATTCTCTCTTTCTTTCTCTCTCTCGGAGGACCTGAGCCCTAGGACCATGCCCCAGGACTACCTGACATGATGACTCCTTGCTGTCCCCAGTCCACCTGACCGTGCTGCTGCTCCAGTTTCAACTGTTCTGCCTTATTATTATACGACCATGCTGGTCATTTATGAACATTTGAACATCTTGGCCATGTTCTGTTATAATCTCCACCCGGCACAGCCAGAAGAGGACTGGCCACCCCACATAGCCTGGTTCCTCTCTAGGTTTCTTCCTAGGTTTTGGCCTTTCTATGGAGTTTTTCCTAGCCACTGTGCTTCTACACCTGCATTGCTTGCTGTTTGGGGTTTTAGGCTGGGTTTCTGTACAGCACTTTGAGATATCAGCTGATGTATAAATATCAGCTGGCTATATAAATGCATTTGATTTTGATTTGATTTGGGGGCTTTGGCAGGTTGCTGTGGAGGGTGCCGGGCAGTTGACCGGGGTAGGAGTAGCCAGGTGGATAGCATGGCCAGCTGTAGAGAAATGCTTATTGAAATTCTCAATTATAGTTGATTTATCGGTGGTGACAGTGTTTCCTAGCCTCAGAGCAGTGGGCAGATGGGAGGAGGTGCTCTTGAGTTAGTACTACAGGATGCACATTTCTGTTTGAAAAAGTTGGCCTTAGCTTTCCTGACTGTGTATATTTGTTCCTAACTTCCCTGAAAAGTTGCATACCACGGGGGATGTTCGATACTAATGCAGAACGCCACAGGATGTTTTTGTGCTGGTCAAGGGCAGACAGGTCTGGAGTGAACCAAGCACTATATCTATTCCTAGATCTACATTTTTTAATGGGGCATGCTTATTTAAAATGGTGAGGAAGGCACTTTTAAAGAATAGCCAGGCATCATCTACTGATGGGATGAGGTCAATGTCATTCCAGGATACCCCGGCCAGGTCAATTAGAAAGGCTTGATCGCAGAAGTGTTTTAGGAAGCTTTTGACAGTGATGAGGGGTGGTCGTTTGGTCGCAGACCCATTACGGATGCAGGCAATGAGGCAGTGATCACTGAGATCTTAATTGAAAACAGCAGAGGTGTATATGGAGGGCGAGTTAGTTAGGATCTATGAGGGTGCCCGTGTTTACGGATTTGGATTTGTACCTGGTAGGTTCCTTGATAATTTATGTGAGATTGAGGGCATCAAGCTTGGATTGTAGGATGGCCAGGGTGTTAAGCATGTCCCAGTTTAGGTCACCTAGTAGCACGAGCTCAGAAGATAGATGGGGGGAAATCAATTCACATATGGTATTTAGGGCACAGCTGGGGGCAGAGGGAGGTCTATAGTAAGCGGCAACAGTGAGAGACTTGTTTCTGGAAAGGTGAATTTTTAGAAGTAGAAGCTCGAATTGTTTGGGTACAGACTTGGATAGTAATAGAGAACTCTGCAGGCTATCTCTGCAGTAGATTGCAACACCGCCCCGTTTGGCAGTTCTATCTTGGCGGAAAATGTTATAGTTAGCGATGGAGATTTCAGGGTTTTTGGTGGTTTTCCTAAACCAGGATTCATACACGGCTAAGACATCTGGGTTGGCAGAGTGTGCTAAAGCAGTGACTAAAACGAACTTAGGGAGTAGGCTTCTAAAGGCTGTTATGGTTACAGAAGTCAACAAATGAGAGCACCTGGGGAGTGGAGGTGGAGCTAGGCACTGCATGACCTGGATTAACCTCTACATCACCAGCGGAACAGAGGAGAAGTAGGATAAGGGTACGCCTAAATGCTATACGAACTGGCCGCTTAGCACGTTCGGAACAGAGAGTAAAAGGAGAAGGTTTCTGGACACGATAGCATAGATTCAAGGCATAGTGTACAGACAACGGTAAGGTAGGATGTGAGTACATTGGAGGTAAACCTAGGCATTGAGTAATGATGAGAGAGATATAGTCTCTAGAGATGCTTAAACCAGGTGATGACATTGCATATGTAGGAGGTGGAACAACATGGTTGTTTAAGACATATTGAGCAGGGCTAGAGGCTCTACAGTGAAATAAGACAGTAATCACGAACCAGGACGAGGCATATTGATATTAGAGAGAGTCATGCGTAGTCAAGTGAATATATGGGTCCAGTAAGTGGTTGGGCTGACTGGAAACACGGCGATTCAGACAGTTAGCAGGCCGATGCTAACACGCTAACAGTTAGTAGGCCGGGGCTAGCAAGTTAGCCTTTGGGGGACGTCGCCATGGGGGTAAGTCTGTTTTTTCCTCTTCGTGCGGTGACGTCGATAGACCAGTCGTGGAGTTAGTAGGGTTCCACGTAGCTCTAGGTAGCTAGCAGGCCCAGCAGGTTAGCAGAATGGGCCTTCAGTGGGTGTCGCGCCTGAGGGGCCTGTTGGAATCCTCGGGCAGATTATGTCGGTATTCCAGTCGCAGAGGATCGGTGGGGTTCCGTGCCCCGTACCAGCAGTAGAAGGAGTCCAGATACTGTAGCCCAGGAGTGAGCCGGGAGATGGGTCTAGCATGGGCTATCCCCAGGCTAGTTGGTGCTAGCTCCGGGACGGAAACATTAGCCAGGAGTAGTCCACCCAGGTTGTGGTTAGCTAGCTGTGATGATCCAGATGAAAAGGTTCAGAGTTTGTGGTAGGAATTCGGGGATATGGAGAGAAAAATAGGTCCGGTATGCTCTGGTTTGAAATGCGTTGTACGAACTGGCGAGAGCTTTCCGAGCTAAAGGTTAGCTGATGACCGCTAGCAGTGGTTAGCTGACTGATAGCTGGTAGCTAGTTAGCTAGCTAGCTTCAGTTGAGGTATTCCAGTTCGGAGGTAAATAGAAATACTTTAAGGGATAAAAACAGAGACACACCACATTGGGTGAGGCGGGTTGCAGGAGAGTATTTTGAAGTTGAGGTTTAGGAAAAATATTAAAAAGAACACAAAGAAAAAGATGTATACACATGGGATGAGACAAGACAAAGACGTCTGACTGCTACACCATCTTGTGAGCATGAAAGCTGGTGGTTCCTTTTAATATGAGTCTTCAATTTTCCCAGGTAAGAAGTTTTAGGTTGTAGTTATTATAGGAATTATAGGACCATTTCTCTCTATACCATTTGTATTTCATATAACATTGACTATTGGATGTTGTAATAGGTACTTTAGTATTGCCAGCCTAATCTCGGGAGTTGATAGGCTTGAAGTCATAAACAGCGCAATGCCTGAAGCACAGCGAAGAGCGGCTGGCAAATGCAGGAAAGTGCTGTTTGAATTAATGCATACGAGCCTGTTGCTGTCTACCACCGCTCAGTCAGACTGCTCTATCAAATCATAGACTTAAGAGCCTTAAGAGGTCATTAATATGGTCAAATCCAGAAACTATCATTTAGAAAACAAAGCGTTTATTCTTTCAGTGAAATGCTGTTACATTGCACAACCTTCAATGTTATGTCATAATTACGTACAATTCTGGCAAATTATTTACGGTCTTTGTTAGTAAGAAATGGTTTTCACACAGTTCGTAATGAGCCAGGTGGCCCAAACTGCTGCATATACCTGTAACCGTCGTCGTATGAAGGAGAGGACCAAAGCGTGGCTCTGGCAGCTCCTGACTGACGGGCGGCTCTGGCAGCTCCTGACTGACGGGCGGCTCTGGCAGCTCAGGACAGACGGGAGACTCTGGCAGCTCAGGACAGACGGGAGACTCTGGCAGCTCAGGACAGACGGGAGACTCTGGCAGCTCAGGACAGACGGGAGACTCTGGCAGCTCAGGACAGACGGGAGACTCTGGCAGCTCAGGACAGACGGGAGACTCTGGCAGCTCAGGACAGACGGGAGACTCTGGCAGCTCAGGACAGACGGGAGACTCTGGCAGCTCAGGACAGACGGGAGACTCTGGCAGCTCAGGACAGACGGGAGACTCTGGCAGCTCAGGACAGACGGGAGACTCTGGCAGCTCAGGACAGACGGGAGACTCTGGCAGCTCAGGACAGACGGGAGACTCTGGCAGCTCAGGACAGACGGGAGACTCTGGCAGCTCAGGACAGACGGGAGACTCTGGCAGCTCAGGACAGACGGGAGACTCTGGCAGCTCAGGACAGACGGGAGACTCTGGCAGCTCAGGACAGACGGGAGACTGGCAGCTCAGGACAGACGGGAGACTCTGGCAGCTCAGGACAGACGGGAGACTCTGGCAGCTCAGGACAGACGGGAGACTCTGGCAGCTCAGGACAGACGGGAGACTCTGGCAGCTCAGGACAGACGGGAGACTCTGGCAGCTCAGGACAGACGGGAGACTCTGGCAGCTCAGGACAGACGGGAGACTCTGGCAGCTCAGGACAGACGGGAGACTCTGGCAGCTCAGGACAGACGGGAGACTCTGGCAGCTCAGGACAGACGGGAGACTCTGGCAGCTCAGGACAGACGGGAGACTCTGGCAGCTCAGGACAGACGGGAGACTCTGGCAGCTCAGGACAGACGGGAGACTCTGGCAGCTCAGGACAGACGGGAGACTCTGGCAGCTCAGGACAGACGGGAGACTCTGGCAGCTCTGGACAGACGGGAGACTCTGGCAGCTCTGGACAGACGGGAGACTCTGGCAGCTCTGGACAGACGGGAGACTCTGGCAGCTCTGGACAGACGGGAGACTCTGGCAGCTCTGGACAGACGGGAGACTCTGGCAGCTCTGGACAGACGGGAGACTCTGGCAGCTCTGGACAGACGGGAGACTCTGGCAGCTCTGGACAGACGGGAGACTCTGGCAGCTCAGGACAGACGGGAGACTCTGGCAGCTCAGGACAGACGGGAGCACCTGTAGGGAGGAGACGGAGAGACAGCCTGGTGCGGGGGGCTGCCACCGGAGGGCTGGTGCATGGAGGAGGCACCAGATAGACCGGACCGTGGAGGCGCACTGGAGGTCTCGAGCACCGAGCCTGCCCAACCCTACCTGGCTGAATGCTCCCCGTAGCCAGGCCAGTGCGGCGAGGTGGAATAGCCCGCACTGGGCTGTGCTGGCGAACCGGGGACACCATGCGTAGGGCTGGTGCCATGTACCCCAGCCTGAGGAGACGCACTGGAGACCAGATGCGCTGAGCCGGCTTCATGGCACCTGGCTCGATGCCCACTCTAGCCCGGCCGATACGAGGCGCTGCTATGTACCGCTCCGGGCTATGCCTGCGCACCGGGGACACCGCGTGCCTCATGGAATAACACGTGCCTGCCCGGTCCCCCTCTCTCCACGGTAAGCACGGGGAGTTGGCTCAGGTCTCCTACCTGACTTAGCCACACTCCCCGTGTGTCCCCCTCCCCCCAACCAAGACATTTTTGGGGCTGCCTCTCGGGCTTCCAACCACGCTGCCATGCTGCCTCTTCATACCACCGCCTCTCGGTTTTCGCTGCCTCCAGCTCTGCCTTGGGGCGGCGATACTCTCCCGGCTGTACCCAGGGTCCCTTGCCATCCAGGATCTCCTCCCATGTCCAGGAGTCTGGAAATCGCTGCTGCCCGTTACCACTCTGCTTGGTCCTTTGGTGGTGGGTGATTCTGTAACGGTCGTCGTATGAAGGAGAGGACCAAAGCGCAGCGTGGAAGTGTTCATCTTGGTTTTTAATAAGAATAGTGAACACTGAAACAAAAACAATTAAATGACAAACGAACAGTTCTGAACGGTGAAATAAAACACAGAACAGAAAATAATCACCCACAACTCAAAAGTGAAACCAGGCTACCTAAAGTATGGTTCTCAATCAGGGACAACGATTGACAGCTGCCTCTGATTGAGAACCATACCAGGCCAAACACAGAAATCCCAAATTGTAGAAAAAGGAACATAGACTGCCCAACCCAACTCACGCCCTGACCATACTAAAACAAAGACAAAACAAAGGAACTAAGGTCAGAACGTGACAATACCCTGACTCTGCTTGCATAGAATGCAAGATAAGTGACACAATTTCCCTAGTTAAAAGAAATTAACGTTAGCAGGTAATATTAACTAAATATGCAGGTTTAAAAATATCTACTTGTGTATTGATTTTAAAGAAAGGCATTGATGTTTAGGTACACATTGGTGCAACAACAGTGCTTTTTTCACGAATGCGCTTGTTAAATCACCCGTTTGGCGAAGTAGGCTGTGATTCAATGATAAATTAACAGGCACCACATTGTTTATATGCAACGCAAGACAAGCTAGATAAACTAGTAATATCATCAACCATGTGTAGTTAACTAGTGATTGTGTTAAGATTGATTGTTTTTTATAAGATAAGTTTAATGCTATCTAGCACCTTACCTTGGCTGCTTGCTGCACTCGCATAACAGGCAGTCAGCCTGCCTCGCCTCATGGAGTGCAATGTAATCGGCCAAATCGGTGTCCAAAAATGGCGATCGCCAATTGTTATGAAAACCTGAAATCGGCCCTAATTAATCAGCCATTCCGATTAATCGGTCGACCTCTAGTACCTGCATATGTGTGTGCGTTCACTGTGCGTCTAAAGAGGAGTAGGGTTAAACACAAGATAATATATCAGACACTATATATACACAACGGTCTAACGAGGGTGTCACACCCTGATCTGTTTCACCTGTGCTTGTTATTGTCTCCACCCCATCCAGGTGTCGCTTGTTTTCCCCAGCGTATTTATCCCTGTGTTTCCTGTCTCTCTGTGCCAGTTTGTCTTGTATGTTCCAAGTCAACCAGTGTTTTTCCCGTATGCCTGCCTTTGCTATTCTCCTTTTTATAGTCCTCCCAGTTTTGACCCTTGCCTGTTCTGGACTCTGTACCCGCCTGCCTGACCATTCTGCCTGCCTTGACCTCGAGCCTGTCTGCCACCTTGTACCTCCTGGACTCTGAACTGGTTTTGACCTTTTGCCTGTCCACGACCATTGCTCCGCCTACTCCTTTTTGGATTATTAAACATTTTAAACTCCAACCATTTGCCTCCTGTGTCTGCATCTGGGTCTCGTCTTGTATCATGACAGAGGGCCTTTGTTATTAATCTCACCAAGAGCTACGAGATTTCTCCTGTGGGGCATGTGACTGTGTCAGGGTGGTGGTATCCTCAGTTAACCCAGAACTAAAGTCTTGCATAATTGCTCAGCTGCTCGATTAAGTTTTGGGTCTATATGTGTTATAGATGATAGAATGAGGAGCAGAACCGGACAGAGTAGCTCCCCCCTCTCTCTTTGCAAGATAAGGGGCGAATGTCCGGGTGGTGGCAAAATAAGTCAGTTCTGGTGAGGTGTGTTTGCTCTGCATGGCTACATGTGCCTTTTGTGAGAATCTACCTTCTCAAAGACCAATTCAGCCCTATCACCCAAGAGCTCGTTAGGTTGTGTAATGGTGAAAAAGGATGAGCAACAAGTCAGGAGCACTATCTGCAGACTCTGGGTCTTAACTGTGTCTCTGTCTCTCTCTGTGTGTGTGTGTGTGTGTGTGAAATACATTTTCTGCCCGTATTACTCATAAAGAGAAGATGATCAAATATGCCTCAGTGGAGATTCACTTACGCTTCCTACTGTATCTGCCACAGGCCCTTGTTACCTGGGGTTGGGATTCAATACTGGGAAAATGGACTTGTCTTTAAAAGGGTCAGTGAACAAAATGCAGGCCTAAAGTCATTATAGTGAGTGATTTCTGTACCATGACCTCGCTCTCACACGCTTGAGGACATTTTCGTCCTGTGTTATTTTTCCAACAACACAGACAAGAGATGTGTGTATGCGTATACGAGAGTGTGTGTTTGTCTATGCAGGCTTCCCAGAAACAGCAAGCAGCTTGTTATGTTTCCTGAAACTATATAGAGACCTGCAGAGAATCATGCATCCATAATATTTTCTGAATCAGAAACTTAACTTGCAAATCCATTAAACTCCATAATGAATTACCGGTTGGTACCATGCAGAAAGTTATTTTAACTGGAAGCGAATGTTCCTGTAGATTGTTTCTTTGTGGGAAATGTATCCCTCTCTACCAGACAGGTTAAATCACTGCTGTTGTTGTCATGAGCATTTTCTACTGTAACCTTACCCCAGCTTGTGAGCCTGCGGGACATCTGTTAGTGTATCACCCTTAGATGAATCTGTGTTTAGTAAAAAGGTGTCGGTTTCAACACTCCTATGAAAGGGATACTATTCACTCAGCTCCTGCTGCAAAACCAGGGTGAATAGAACATGACGTTGCTGTTGTGATGAGAAAATCTGTTTACCCATAATCCCCTGCAGACAAAAACATATTTTTAGACAGCTGCCTGAAACCGTTAGATGTTCTAAGTTGCATATTTTCAACATCCATGAAAATAGGTCAGATCTTTTTTGGGGCTTGTTAGATAAAAGTAGCATGTACTGTAGGCCTACAGAACATTAGATTTTTGAGATAAGTAATAGCCTATGGATAAAATGAGAGATTTGATTCTGCATTCTACAGTAAATGGTATGAATCTGACGAGAAAAATAATATACATTTATCAATTTCATATGAACACCAAGTGACCTGTCATGACGTTGGCCTGGGGGATAGGTTTATGACAGTCATAAATACCTCTTCCCCCCTGTTTCCACTCTCTACCCTACTGATATGAAATTTGAAAACCCCTTGGTTAACACAGAGATTCTGGGAACATCAGAAGGTGGGAGGAAATGAACTATATTCTGGTAATCCGACCAATTGAACATATGCGGTGGTACTTAATGAATATGATGTCAGTTCGGTTGTCATCTGAGACATTCTCATCAATGATAAGATGACCTAAACTCTACAGTGGAAAGTCTGCACATCAGAGTTATCGGATTCACATGGAATTGTTGTTCAATTTAAATGTTTGAATATACAATTATTGGTGAAGAGAGTAAATGTAATTTTAGCTTCCAAATGAGAGATTTGGGTTTTCATAAGGTTAGGGCTCTGCTCAATCAGTGGCCCGCCCCTGTAAAGGGACATGGGTTATAAAACTTTTCAAACACGCCCTCCTCTCCCTTCCTATATAAAGCCTTGATGACAATATAACCTCCTGTTCCGAGGATGTGAGGACGACTGTCCGATGTCAGAATGGTTCAGATGATAACTACAGAACGAAGCCAACATCAGCGTGAGCTTTTGTTGCGAATGGTATGAACTTTGAACTCTTATTCACTACAGAAGTGATACCTCCTAGCCGTTGAGTTAGCAACAGCAGCTGCAAACGAGGGTTAGGAAGGAACAGACAGAGTATCCCGTCTATCACACAATGACGTTACTACAACGTATATAATTGACCACCAGAGACATTCTTCAAAGGACAAAGGACTCAGTTTGGCAATACGGCCTTCCATCTACCACCAACCTACCGAAGCGCAGCTCAGAGTAAATATTTATTGCATTTTCCTTTCCAAATGGGCGGTAAATTTAGAAGGCATAAGATACTGTATTTACGACAGCACAGCTTCTACCTTTGTCCCTCAGTCTTCCCGCTCTTTCATTCAAACCCAGCCCTTTTCTTTTGTGTAACCAGCTGTCATATCTGTTCCGCCCGCTAGGGACGTTTTCCTTTATGACGTAATTTCTAATCAAGGTATAATTCATTATATTCATTATATGTAATTCTGTGTGATTAATTAGGTATTTGGTAAATAAATAATTAAACCCAATTTTGTATTGCTGATTCAACTTGTTAGCCAGGGTTCGTGAAGATAACCAAGAATGTACAACTTTCAGATGAGACTGAATTAAGGTGACGATTAATATTGACTGCTATTGATGTAAAACATTACTAGGTCTTTAAGAGTTTATTCGGAAGATAACAGCTCTATAAATATTCTTTCATGGTGCCCCGACTCTCTAGTTAATGACATTTATATGATTAGCTCAATCAGTTAATGTTAATTACGGAGAAATTATTTTATAGAATAGCATGTCATATCACTTAATCCGGTACAGCCAAAGACACGACAGACCATTTAGTCTCATCTGTGTGTAAGTGGTTTATGAGAACAGTGACAGTTCTCATCTGGCTCTTATGGTATAATCCAAGTCTTAGTTCCAGTACATTATTTACAGTAATTTACTGTTAAACCAAAGTTACTTTGGAATTTACGTTAATAAAACAGTACATTCTTTACAGTAACAGGTTACCAGTAAGTTACCGTATACCGGCTGCCAGTAAGTTACTATATGAACAAGTTTTTTTTTTTTACAGTGTAGCTAGTGTCAGAGTAGCCTCTTTAATTTTACAGCTAGAATGATGCTGTATTTTTATAACAGGTAGTGTGTTGTTGCTGAGGACACAGTCACCCCAGAGCCAAATAGTGATTATCAACAGTGATTCATCATACTGTCGAGAATATGGGAGATAGCCCCAACCTAGGACTCGAAACCTCTGGTCCAGCGACTGTCAAGCCAACACTTTAACCTTTACACCAAGAGGTCCAAACCCCTTGAAGAGGTTGCTAAGTGTTGGGTTAAGGTTGCTACAATGCGCTAAGGTGAACAACCTCAAACATTCACAGAACTTATGCTCATGTTACGAATCCCTTTTGGCCCGACAGTCTAGGGGGGGATGGTAATGAGACCCGTAACATAACTCATGCAAATTATTATTGTGACAAAGTAAAAGTGTGAACGAAATAACCACGACAACAGAAATCTACCGTCAAACTCCAGGTTTATTTATAAACACACGGTAATGGGGGGGGAGCAGGAAAAGGGGCTGAGCTGGACCCAAGGAAAGAAACAATAAATATACAAAAACACCCCTAAGCTAGACTAGCCTACTTTAACAACAGCAAACTAACTAACCAAAAATACAGTGGGTGGTCCGCCCAGTTCTAACTAGTGTATTTAACAAAGTTCACCTACGGGTAGTGTATGCCCATGGGCGACTTGTCTTGGTTTCCCCCTTTTCCCACCAGCAACAAACAAACACCATAACCAAAAACAATACTCACAGGTGATGACAAAGTGCTATGGAGGTGCTCAAACAAAAGAGAGGTTAAGACACAAAGCGAGAGTGAAACAGAGACCTACAGACATGGCATTTACAGAGAGATTGAGCTCTAGAGCAAACAAATGATTGGGTTTTTAAACCATGGGGAAGGAACTGTGATAGGGTAGGAAATAGGAGGAGGTGTGTCTTCTGATTGATGATTGATTGTTGACTGATTGGGGAGTGATGATTTTCACCTGTGAGGGGAGAAGGAGAGAAAAGAACACAGGATACACACACACACAGGATACCTGTATCCGTAACAGCTCATGTGTACCAGTGAGAACTGTTGGTTACTTGTTTTTACAGTTCGCTATGTACTTAGTATTTATTGACAAAGTAATTACATGATATTACCAGAAATTATTATCTTATAATAACTACATAATAATGACATCTTAGTTTCTTCAGGATTCATTGAAACAATAACTACAGTCGTGGCCAAAAGTTTTGAGAATGACACAAATATTAATTTCCACAAAGTTTGCTGCTTCAGTGTCTTTAGATAATTTTGTCAGATGTTACTATGGATAATGAAGTATAATTACAAGCATTTCATAAGTGTCAAAGGCTTTTATTGACAAGTACATTAAGTTCATGCAACCATCCTGACTGATGGCAGCCCATTCTTGCATAATCAATGCTTGGAGTTTGTCAGAATTTGTGTGGATTTGTTTGTCCACCCGCCTCTTGAGGATTGACCACAAGTTCTCAATGGGATTAAGGTCTGGGGAGTTTCCTGGCCACGGACCCAAAATATCAATGTTTTGTTCCCCAAGCCACTTAGTTATCACTTTTGCCTTATGGCAAGGTGCTCCATCATGCTGGAAAAGGCATTGTTCGTCACCAAACTGTTCCTGGATGGTTGCTCTCTGAGGATGTGTTGGTACCATTCTTTATTCATGGCTGTATTCTTAGGCAAAATTGTGAGTTAGCCCACTCCCTTGGCTGAGAAGCAACACCACACCTGAATGGTCTCAGGATGCTTTACTGTTGGCATGACACAGGACTGATGGTCGTGCTCACCTTGTCTTCTCTGGACAAGCATTTTTCCAGATGCCCCAAAAAATCGGAAAGATTGCCAGAGCCGCCCATCAGTCCGGAGATGCCAGAGCCGCCTGTCAGTCCGGAGCTGCCAGAGCCGCCTGTCAGTCCGGAGATGCCAGAGCCGCCTGTCAGTCCGGAGCTGCCAGAGCCGCCTGTCAGTCCGGAGGCGCCAGCTCCGTCTGTCCGGAGCTGCCAGAGACGCCCGTCTGTCCGGAGCTGCCAGAGCCGCCCGTCTGTCCGGAGCTGCCAGAGCCACCCGTCAGTCCGGAGCTGCCAGAGCCGCCCGTCAGTCCGGAGCTGCCAGAGCCGCCCGTCAGTCCGGAGCTGCCAGAGCCGCCTGTCAGTCCGGAGCTGCCAGAGCCGCCTGTCAGTCCGGAGCCGACAGAGTCTCCCGCCTTTCACTCCGGCGCCACCAGAGCCGCCACCACGGTGAAATGCCCACCCAGACCCTCCCCTATAGGTTCAGGTTTTGAGGCTGGAGTCCGCACCTTTGGGATGGGGGGTACTGTCATGTCCTGACCTTAGTTCCTTTTTTATGTCTCTATTTTTGGTTTGGTCAGGGCGTGAGTTGGGGTGGGCATTCTATGTTTTTGTTCTATGTTTTGTATTTCTGTGTTTGGCCTGGTATGGTGCCCAATCAGAGGCAGTTGTCTATCGTTGTCTCTGATTGAAAACCATCCTTAGGTAGCCTGTTCCCACCTGTGTTTGTGGGTAGTTGTTTTCTGTTAAGTGGTTGTATCACCTGTCAGAACTGTTTTGGTTATTCCTATTGTTATTTTGTATTTATTGTTCAGTTTCGAATAAATAATATGAACACGTACCACGCTGCACCTTGGTCCTCACCTTCTTCCTCTGAATGCCGTTACAGTCACATGCGCCGTATACAACCTTACCGTGAAATGCTTACATACAGGGCCCTTAACCAACAATGCAGTTGAAGAAAGAGTTTCAAGAAAATATTTACCAAATAAACTTAAGTTAAAAAAATATAAAAAGTAACACTGTCACACCCTGGCCTTAGTATTTTGTGTTTTCTTTATTATTGTGGTTAGGCCAGGGTGTGATATGGGTGATTATGTGTTTTACTTGTCTAGGGGTTTTGTAGATTGATGGGGTTGTGTTTAGTATAGTATTCTAGGTAAGTCTATGGTTGCCTGGATTGGTTCTCAATCAGAGGCAGGTGTTTATCGCTGTCTCTGATTGGGAACCATATTTAGGCAGCCATATTCTTTGAGTATTTCAAGGGTGATTGTTCCTGTCTCTGTGTTTTGCACCAGTTAGGACTGTTTTTGGTTTTCCACGTTTTCTTGTTTTGTATAAGTATATTGTTCACGTTATCATCTTTATTAAAGATGTTTATAAATAACCACGCTGCGTTTTGGTCCGCCTCTCTTTCACCAGAAGAAAACCGTAACAAACACAAGAAAATAACAATAACGAGGCTATATACAGGGGGTACCGAGTCAATGTGCGGGGGTTAGTCGAGGTAATTTGTACATGTAGGTAGGGGTAAAGTAACTATGCATAGATAATAAACAGCTAGTAGTAGCAGTGTAAAAACAAATGAGGGGGGGTGTCAAAGTAAATAGTCCGTGTGGCCATTTGGTTAATTGTTCAGCAGTCTTAGGCTTGGAGGTAGAAGCTGCTAAGGAGACTCTTGGTCCTACACTTGGCGCTCCGGTACCGCTTGCCGTGCGGCTGCAGAGAGGACAGTCTATGACTTGGGTGACTGGAGTGTCTGACAATTTTTGGGGCTTTTCTCTGACACGCCTGGCTGGATAGGTCCTGGCTGGCCGGAAGCTTGGCCCCAGTGATGTACTGGGCCGTACGCACTACCCTCTGTAGCACCTTACGGTCAGATGCCGAGCAGTTGCCATACCAGGCGGTGAGGCAACCGGTCAGGATGCTCTCGATGGTGCAGCTGTAGAACTTTTTGAGGATCTGGGGACCCTTCCTTTCTATGCCTATTTGTCAGAATATGTTGTCTTGCGTTTCGTGAATTGCTGTATTGTGTTGTCTATTGTATGTTTGTGTATGAACCTAGTAATTTTAGTGATGATGGTCTTAATAAACTAAACTGTCTATTGTATTTTTTTGTATAGACAATTTATACATGAACACATGCCTAATGCCTTTTGACATAAACACTTAGAGGACTAATGGAAGACCACACTCCACCACCAGGTACAATCTCTGGCTCCTGTCCCACCACCATTCACCCAGGTCCTATCTCTGGCTCCTATCCCTATCCTACCACCACAACCCCCAGGTCCTGTCTCTGACTCCTGACCCACCACCACCCCCAGGTCCCATCTCTGACCCCTGTCCTTAGCTTAGTCTTCTCCCTGAAATAGCCTCCGCCGCCTGGCTTTGTTAACTTTGTCTCCCATAACACTTCCTAGCCTCAGCCCATCACAGTAATAAGCCAAAAGATAGCCAAGGAAGTCTCAGGACAGGGGAGAAGGTGTTTGGATTTCTATTTTTATCAGATAAGTTGAATGAGTACACATTGTAATTTACAGCAACAACCTGGGGAATAGTTACAGAGGAGAGGAATAAGCCAATAGGAAGTTGAGGATAATTAGGTAGCCATGATGGTATGAGGGCCAGATTGGGAATTTAGCCAGCACACCCCTACTCTTACAATAAGTACCATGGTATCTTTATTGACCACATGGAGACAGCTTCCTATATAGGGCAATATCCCCAATCATTGCCCTGGGATATTTATTTTTTTAGACCAGAGGAAAGAGTGCCTCCTACTGGCTCTCCAACACCACTTCCTGGACCATCTGGTCTCCCATCCAGGGACTGACCAGGACCAACTCTGCTTAGCTTCAGAGGCAAGCCAGCAGTGGGATTCAGGGTGGTATGCTGATGGCTGGCTGACAGACATAACACATACTTGGCTCCTCTCCTCTGGCCTGCTCAGACTGCTCAGACTGATGTACATTAGAAACTGCCTGGGATCCCCTTAAAGTAAGAATGTCCAGGCTTCACATAAAATTACTGAGATAATTTACATACTTCATTACTAGAGACGCAAAACTAATGTCTTGAATGTCATAATTGTTTAGATGTGTAAGAGGCCTAGCAAATCCATTGTACTCAAAACAAAGCACTACCGTTTCATACTGTCACCAGATTGATGTCTTAGCTTGGCTTAATTGTATCGTCCTTGCAGTTTGCCCGGAGGCATAGTAGTGGCCAGAACAAGTCATGTCTGTGTCAGGAGCAGCCAGCATGTAACCCTATAGGAGGGTTGAAAGGTCAATACTGTACTCAGGGTATTGCTGGTATTGCTCAAACAGCCTGTGTGCTTTCTCATTCTCAGAATATTTTGAGTTGATGCAGGAGAGTGGGCTTGTGGTTGCCTATGGGTGTGTGCCGTCACACATGTAGTGATGTGTGGGCCAGTGGAGGCTGCTGAGGGGAGAAAGGATCATAATAATGGCCGGAACAGAGCAAACGGAATCGTATCAAACATATGGAAACCATGTGTTTGATGTAGTTGATACCATTCCACTGATTCCGCTCCAGCCATCACCACGAGCCCGTCCTCCCCAATTAAGGTGCCACCATCCTCCTGTGGTGTGAGCATAGGTCGACAGAATGGGAATGTTAAAGCAACGTTTCCTGGTAATTGGTATAGTGTAGATTATTTGCTAAATGTTTTGAACATATATAGTATTCCCGGAGTTTTATTAATTGAATTATGTCTTCTTGAAAACAAATGTTGACACCTTCATACCATTGCCTACATACAGCCCCTTCCACTCCACACCATAGGTACAAATAGAGAGTCACAACTAACATTACACAAACCCCATTCTGTTTCTCCAGGGGAGTGCTGTCCTCAGCTTTCACGTGCTGTGGTAAGTAGGACTGAGGTGAATCTGAGGAGAGGCGTGAGAATGACGACCAGTGTCTGGTTTACAGCGTAGGACTGATGTTCAGGGCTTTTGAAGTACATTAAACCAGTTATGAGTTGTGAAATCTACTAATTCCTCTTCACTGACGTTGTTGTCAGTGTTGTCACTCACCCTCATGATAAATCTCTATTCCTTCTCCTTTTAGCAGTTAGTTTCACAATACCACAGAGCAAGCCGGTGGCATTGGATCTTTGCTATAAGCATTTAGCTACACCCACAATAACATCTGCTAAATATGTGTATGTTACCAATAACATTTTATTTTATTTGGTAAGGATGCTATTGTCACGACTTCCGCCGAAGTCGGTCCTTCTCCTTGTTCGGGTGGTGTAAGGTGGTTGACGTCACCGACCTTCTAGCCATCATTGATCCATTTTTCAATTTCCATTTGTTTTGTCTTGTCTTCCTACACACCTGGTTCCAATCCCATTCATTACATGTTGTGTATTTAACCCTCTGTTTCAAAATCAAAATCAAATCAAATTTATTTATATAGCCCTTCGTACATCAGCTGATATCTCAAAGTGCTGTACAGAAACCCAGCCTAAAACCCCAAACAGCAAGCAATGCAGGTGTAGAAGCACGGTGGCTAGGAAAAACTCCCTAGAAAGGCCAAAACCTAGGAAGAAACCTAGAGAGGAACCAGGCTATGTGGGGTGGCCAGTCCTCTTCTGGCTGTGCCGGGTGGAGATTATAACAGAACATGGCCAAGATGTTCAAATGTTCATAAATGACCAGCATGGTCGAATAATAATAAGGCAGAACAATTGAAACTGGAGCAGCAGCACAGTCAGGTGGAAGTTGAAACTGGAGCAGCAGCATGGCCAGGTGGACTGGGGACAGCAAGGAGTCATCATGTCAGGTAGTCCTGGGGCATGGTCCTAGGGCTCAGGTCAGTTGAAACTGGAACAGCAGCATGTCCAGGTGGACTGGGGACAGCAAGGAGTCATCATGTCAGGTAGTCCTGGAGCTCAGGTCCTAGGGCTCGGGTCCTCCGAGAGAGAGAAAGAAAGAGAGAAGGAGAGAATTAGAGAACGCACACTTAGATTCACACAGGACACCGAATAGGACAGGAGAAGTACTCCAGATATAACAAACTGACCCCAGCCCCCCGACACATAAACTACTGCAGCATAAATACTGTTTCCCCTCATGTCCTTGTCAAAGATTGTTTGTTGTATGTGGGTGTGTTATTTGTTCTGGTGTGCGACGGGTTTTGCACCCTATTATGTTATTTTTGTATACTTTGGTTTTCGGAGGTTTTTTGAATGTTTATTAAACAGCTCGGTTTTTACCAAGTTCATTCTCCTGTGCCTGACTTCCCTGCCACCAGCACGCACCGCATTACAGCTATGTGAACACTGAAGTACAAAAATATATACACCATATTCTTAGGTGCTGCCACATTCCCATGTCATTTTCTTTTGCCTTTGCAAAATATCAACTGAATACATTGCTGTAGTATTACTGATAAATAACTAAAACATTAGATGGCTTGGCATAAAGATAAAAATAGCCAAGAGTATGTTAAAGGGCCAATCAGCAGTTGAAACAATAACAAAGTGTTGTCTCCCCCACTGTTTCGGTAAAAGGACTGACCATCAATAATATAAAAATTATAGTTTTAATCATGTTTTGAGGCTTTATACTGTTTGTTTGCATTTACTTCATTTACTAACATTGGAGTAAACAAGCTTATATTTTCAGTTCTGATGGGGTACAACAGTTGAATTAAGCTCATGAGGCATTTATAAGTTATATTCTTCAAGAATCTATGGGTACATATCATTAATTTATAAGTCCAGAAATTGATGTAGCAGCTACTGAATGCCCCTTTAAGTATTTCACGGAGAGAGCTGTTTGCACATGGTTCTTTTGCCACACTCTGAAATGACAGTGATGACAACAAAACTATCTAATTTATCTTATGGTTGTGATGATCTTCCGTAGGGATGCCTTCCTTTCTCTACTATGGCTAAAATAAGAAGGTAACCTTTACAGCTTCCTAACCTTGTTGTTCCTCACATTTCAATTGGCTCTTCTCCAATACTCCCTACCTTCTTTGTGCCTTGTTCAAATAATGGCCAAACTGCTCCCTTGTAAATTGATTTAAAAAAATCCCAGCTTCATTGTAAATCTTGATGTCAAATATTATTATTGCCAAAAATGAAACATAGTGAATATTATTTTGGATTTCCTATTTTGTCACTTCCTCCCAGTGCATTTCTACGTGTCGGCGGTCTTTTGGCCTGCGGGAGGTTCACACACCCCCCACACACACACACACACACACACACACACACACACACACACACACACACACACACACACACACACACACACACACACACACACACACACACATGCATGCATGCATAGTCATATGCACAAACACAACTCTTGTCCTGTTTCCTGTTTACAACGCTGTGTCGCTGCTGGTTATTTTGATCCACCGGAGCACGAAAGTAGACTTCTTGGACTGAACAATAGGGAGAATCTGGGACCAAGAAGAAGAGAGAGAGAGAGAATGTTGGCTCAAAATAAATGTGGGCCTTTTGTTCTATGCACAGAAATCCTTACAATTATGTCACCAGAGGCTCAGTTTAGGCCAGGCTCACTGTTTCAATGATGAGGAGCTAGAGACGGAATAGATCTGTGACTTATTTGAGTTTTGAGCAATTGAAGAAACTGGTAATAAGCACATGTGAGCGAAATATTTATAAAAGTACATATCAATGTAATCACTTTTCATGGAGTGCTACGGGTGACCAAAAACCTTTGCTTACCTCTTAAGGGCACTTGGCCAGGGGACGAGGAATGGTATGCGTGGACCATAAATCAGGAAAGCGCACTCACAGAGTTCTGTCTTGTCTGTCCTGGCCCTGCTTCCATCTGCCATGACGCCTATTTATCTTACACACTTTGTGCTCGTGCAGACCTTGTCTCAGTTACACACACACACACACACACACACACATGCACACTTGCTCAGACACACACACAAAAATCTAATAAAATAAAATTGTATTTGTCACATGTGCCGTGTCATGACTGTCCTGTGAGGATCCAAATTGGTCAGATCAGATTTGCAATAAATAACTTCAACCAGACACTAACTCAACTGCAGAGGGAGGAGGAGGAAACTGGTGGGGGTTAATACCTCACACCCTGTTGTAAATCAAGGAGAGATTATTCAGGTATCCCTCTCCAGAATTCACCAGAGGAATGTGCCTTTGTTTCACAGACTTTTCCCACCAAAACGCTAACACGTTCTAAAGAAATGGTTTCTGTAACTGTGCACAGTAAGTAGTCTAGTCACCGCCCTCTTGAATGAGGCCAGAGAGCGTGTCAGCCTAACGGAACCGCCTCTTTTGAATGAACTGTATAAAATGATGGGTTAAGAATTAACATATCAGACCAGAGAGACGTAGAGCTGCAGCTCACGTTTAAAGTTGTTTGAACTCTGAATCTCAACACGAGGTAGAGACAATAAAGTCACCTCCCGGACAATCACTGGTACGGCTGTCCTAAGTAAAGTATCTAGGAAAGCGAATTGAAGTGGGACATTCTACTACTCTTTTCAAACCATCATACTCTCATCACTCCACTGGGAACCATCGACACGGCTGGCTAGCCTATCTTCAAAGAAGAATATTCCAGAGCGAATGGAAGGAGAACAAACTTGTAGTTCTGTTCAGAACTACACTACAAGTCACCGGATACCGGACGACTACAGAGGAGAACAATAGTAGGAGACCTTTCGGAACCATTTTGGACAATCAGAGCCTTACAAGCATGCGGCAAAAAGGCTCAACCCCCTTTCCAAGGTGGCCCAGTTAGGAGAGATACACGGCGAACCAGGGAATGTTTACTTAAATACATTCATGATTTTGTACTTCAAGCAGGCGGTGGTTCGTGTGCAAAGTATAAGTGAGAGTAGTTTCTAAATGTATCAACATTAAGTGTCTCTGCCCCTCTCTCTTTCTCACCCTCTCCATGTCTTTTGTAACAAGCAGCCATATTGTTGTCAGTCTGCTAGGGACCTGTTTTTAATGTATTAAGTGTTTCTATTTATCCTGTGTTACCATTTAGTTAGCTAGTATATAAATAATTAAACCAATTTGTGTAGTAATGAGTCATAAGTAAGGCTCGGGTTTTTGCAGATGCAAGGAGTTTACAACTGTTCAGAATGATGATATGAGGTTATGATTAATAAATTGACTATTTATAGATGTAATGAGTAAAGACCATTAGAGTTTAATTTGGGAGATGGCAACTCTTTAAAGAACCGCTCTCGTGGTGCCCCAATTCCTAATGAGTTAATTGTTACATAATTAATTTATTTGGGTAACAATTAAACATATTTAGATTGATTAGATAAATAACAGTCTTCAGATTAATGTAAAAGTCAAGTCACGACAGCCAAATACAGCAGGTGAAGACTTTACTGTGAAATGCTTACTTACGAGACCTTTCCAAACAATGCAGAGTAGCCAGCTATCTAAACTTGTAGTAATCATGGCCAAATACCGAGCGGACATGAAGGGCACGTTCCCAGGGGCCCTGACCTCCAAGGGGCCCCATTGGTTTTGCTACTCATTCTCACTCAGATACAGTATCATTAACATGGCATAAGTCATGGCAAAATGTGTAGAATTGCACAAAACTAGCTTTAAAACGGCAAAAATGTCTCCCTGCCCCATGGCAGAATGAATAGGATTGTACGAAATGTGTTATAAAATTGCACAATTTCCTTTTTGAGGATCTGGGGGGCCATGCCTATGGAAAGGCAAGAGGAACTGCCCCTCCCTACTTTCAGGCTGTGCTCAAACTCTACACCCCAACTCCGTTCTGCCACCGCTGGTCTTTTGGACCTCCCTCCCCTACGGCAGGGCAGCTCCAAGCTCTTCTCTGTCCTGGCACCCCAATGGTGAAACCAGCTTCCCCATGAAGCTAGGGCAGCAGCAGAGTCCCTGCCCATCTTCCGAAAACACATCCTCTTCAAAGATTATCTTAAATAATCCCGCAGTAGTGTATGGTTACACAGTCGTGGGTGAACAGAGAGAACAAAAGGGTACTAAGCCCGCACCCCGAGGGGCCCCCGTGTTGAGGGTCAGCATGGCGGATGTGTTGTTACTTACCCTCACCACCTGGGGGCGGCACATCAGAAAGTCCAGGATCCAGTTGCAGAAGGAGGTGTTCATCCCAGGGTCCCGAGCTTGGTGATGAGCTTGGAGGGGACTATGGTGTTGAAAGATGAGCTGTAGTCAATGAACAGCATTCTCACATAGGTGTTCCTCTTGTCCAGGTGGGAGAGAGCAGTATGGAGTTATCTGTGGATATTTTGGGGCGGTATACGAATTGTAGTGCGTCCAGGGTGTCTGGGATGATGGTGATGATAGGTGCCATGACCAGCCTTTCAAAACATTTCATGGTTACAGATATGAGTGCTATGGGACGATAGATGATTAGGCAGGTTATCTTTGAGTTCTTAGGAACAGGGACAATGGTGGTCTGCTTGAAACATGTTGGGATTACAGATAGGGACAAGGAGATGTCTGTGGGTCTATGGTAGCATGCAAGCACACACATACACACACACACACCAGAGGAGGAAGGAGAGGACCATCCTCCTCAGTGAATTTCATAAAAATAAAAATTGTAAAACATTAAAAGTGTTATCCTTTTTCGATTAAACTATACAAAATATATTCAGGCCACCAAATAATTGATTAAAACACACTGTTTTGCAATGAAGGTCTACAGTAGTCTCAGCGGCACTATGTAGGGTAGAACCATGGTGTAGCCAAAGGACAGCTAGATTCTGTTCTCCTCTGGGTACATTGACTTCAATACAAAACCTAGGAGGCCCCCTTCCATAGAATTACACAGTAATTATGACAACTTCCAGAGGACGTCCTCAAACCTATCAGAGCTCTTGCAGCATGAACTGACATATTGTCCACCCAATCAAAGGATTGGAGAATTTATCTAGTACTGAAAGCATAAGCAATAGCTAGCTAACACTGCAGTGCATCAAAGGTGGTGAGTAATTGACTCAAAGAGAGAGAAAGACAATAGTTGAACGGTTTTGAACAAATTAATTTCTTCCAAAATTAGGGAAGCAAGAGAGAGAGAAAGATCAAGAGAGATATTTCGTAGTCATTTTTTTTCTCACTCACTGAGCTAGCATCAAATGCAGCTAGCTAGTTTAGCCTACTCAATACTATGTTAGCTAGCTGGCTATGGCTATCCAACACTGGAACTCTTCGAGGGCAAGGTGAGCTTTTGGTTTGATTCATTTATTGCCACCGGGGCCCACCGTTGTAACTGCTAAACTGCTTTCTGCTGACTGTACACTGTACTGCATGACTGTAGTGGGTTAACTAACGCGTTAGTTCTAGTAGCTATGTTGACTGTGATGTGACAATTATGTAGACTGTGTCTAGCGGTTAGCGGTCATGATATGAAGGTTTGGCTTGAAAAGGTTTTTCAGCCTGGTCACAGACAGCTGATATGTTGTGCACTGATGTCCAAAAGAGAAGAAAAAATGTGAGAGGTGGAGAGCACGTAGATAGATGTGAGAATGAATTATATATACAATGATCTTTTTGTATGTGGCTGCTATGAAAGTGAACTGTGTTTGCATGTGGCCAGGTGTGTATTCATTCCACCGATTCTGTTGAAAAACATTTATTAAATGGAAGCAAACGAAACGGGGATAAACATACCTGAATTTGTCCAATAGAAACTCTTGTTTGCAACTGTTGGACTAAATATAACACCCTAGATCAGCTAGATACAGGCAAGAGTGTGCAAGTCGGTATTGAATGAGTCACTGTCTGTCACTTTGGGTGTGTTTATAAAGTCACTCTGGAGTGCCAGATTGCGCTCAGAGTGCTCTTTGGGCATTTGTACACACACACACACACACACACACACACACACACACACACACACACACACACACACACACACACACACACACACACACACACACACACACACACACACACACACACACAGAGTTATGGCTGCTCTCTCCATCACAGCAGCTCCATTTTGTATCCCTCCACAGTTCAAACACAACACAGCAGGTCTATATTTAACACCTGTTTTTTTCTGAATATGCTTAAAGGTCCAATGCAGCTAGTTGTATCTCAATATCAAATCATTTCTGGGTAACAATTAAGTACCTTACTGTAAAATGGTCAAAACAAACAAAAATAGCTTCTTAGCAAAGAGCAACTTCCCAAGCAATAATTTTGCTAGGACTGTCTGGGAGTGGTCAGTGGTATAAAGTACTTAAGTAAAAATACTATAAGGTACTACTTAAGTAGTTTTTTGGGGTGTCTGTACTTTACTATTTATATTTTTGTCCTTTACTTTACGACATTCCTAAAGAAAATAATGTACTTTTTACATCCAAAAGTATTAGTTATATTTTGAATACTTAGCAGGACAACAAAATTCCTGCTGCCTCTGATCTGGCAGACTCACTAAACACACATGCTGTGTTTGTAAATTATGTTTTAGCGTTGAAGTGTGCCCCTGGCTATCCGTAAAAGTACAGTCTGGTTTGCTACCGTCTGGTTTGCTTACAGTTTTTTTTACAATCGCTAGGACACATTTCTCAATACTTTGGTCACTTTTTCAAAACTCTTCACACAGTTCTCCTAACCAACTTTCAGCTTGGCACAGCAGTAAATTTCACATCCAAAATTTACTAAAACTACCAAAACACTTCATACATGTCTCAAATCAACGTACGTACTATGGTGCGAAAAGATCAAATCAGAACAACAGCAAAGGACCTTGTAAAGATGCTGAAGGAAACAGGTACAAAAGTGTCTACATCCACAGTAAAACAAGTCCTATATCGACATAACCTGAAAGGCCGCTCAGCAAGGAAGAAGACACTGCTCCAAAACCGCCATGACATAGCCAGACTACGGTTTGCAACTGCACATGGGTACAAAGATCGTACTTTTTGGAGAAATGTTCTCTGGTCTGAGGAAACAAAAATAGAACTGTTTGGCCATAATGACCATCGTTATGTTTGGAGGAAAAAGGGGGAGGCTTGCAAGCCGAAGAACACCATCCCAGCCGTGAAGTACGGGGTGGCAGCATCATTGTTGTTGGGGTGCTTTTCCTCAGGAGGGACTGGTGCACTTCACAAAATAGATGGAATCATGAGGCAGGACAATTATGTGGATATATTGAAGCAACATCTCAAGACATCTCAAGATCAGTCAGGAAGCTGAAGCTTGGTCCAAATTGGTCTTCCAAATGGAAAATGAACCAAGCATACTTCTAAAGTTGTGGCAAATGGCTTAAGGACAACAAAGTCAAGGTATTGGAGTGGCCATCACAAAGCCCTGACCTCAATCCTATAGAAAATGTGTGAACTGAAACTGCGTGTGCGAGCAAGGAGGCCTACAAACCTGACTCAGTTACACCAGCTCTGTCAGGAGGAATGGGCCAAAATTCACCCAACTTATTTTGGGAAGCTTGTGGAAGGCTACCCAAAACGTTTGACCCAAGTTAATTAAACAATTCAAAGGCAATGCTACCAAATATTAATTGAGTGTGTGTTAACTTCTGACCCACTGGGAATGTGATGAAAGAAATAAAAGCTGAAATAAATCATTCTCTATACTATTATTCTAACATTTCACATTCTTAAAATAAAGTGGTGATCCTAACTGACCTAAAACAGGACATTTTTACTAGGATTAAATGTCAGGAATTGTGAAAAACTGAGTTTAAATGTATTTAGCTGAGGTGTATGTAAACGTCCGACTTCAACTGTATTAAACACAGGAACATAATGTTTTTGCCCGCACTCGGCCTTTAATGTTTGGTAGCATGCTCAGTCAGGCGTGTGTTACCCAGAGCGTATATACTCGCTGATTCTTATTTCAACAGTACAGCAAAGTGCATTGAGGGACACAGTCAGCGCTGAAGACTGTCTCTCAAAATCTTTTCAATGACGGGACATCTTTATTTGGAATCCATGCATCCTCAACAGTGTAATGGCATCCTCCATGCTCGGTGCAGGGTGCACCACGTCCACCTTAACCTTGTTACAGCCTTGTTACAACACTTGGTCAAACATCAACCATCTCGGCAGACCTGAGCTGTGCTCCCGGCTGAGTGGAATTCTAATTCTAGCTTGTTGCTGTTGTTTTTCATCAGGTTAATGCATATGAAGTCCCAGCTCACCATTTTTATCTCTCTTCTTCATTCTCTCTCTTTTACCCTTCACTCTCTCTTCCTCTTTCTCTCGCTCCCACGCAGGCACTCCACATGAAGCCCTCATGGGGAAGAGAGAACTAGAGGGATGGGACAGAGTAAGGAGAAGGAGGAGTATGGTATACAGGCCCTGGGTGAGTATAGAAGAATACCACTGAGGTATTTCAAAATGCTGGTTTTGAAATACTGAGAAAGTTTGTGGATTAAGGTCAGGAAGCCCTAGCCGGAGCCAGCTTGAGTTTGTCTACTTGTTCTATTTCTGGACTGAGGAAGTAGGGCCGACCCAACTAGCTGGTGTTAGCAGTTTGAGACCTTTATTATGATAACATAATGGGTGGGACTTTTATTGTGAAGCGGTATTCTGGCTCTTGGGAGAAGAGCAAAGGTTAATGGATAATGCTTGAGTCTTGAGTTGAGAGTGGAAGAAGGAGCCACGCTCTTGCCTTACTTTATTATTTTTTCCCCTTTTAAGTTGTGTAGCACTCTGATAATAAACATTGAGTCTAACAGTGAAGTCGCAGCTTTCCTGGTTTACATTATTATCATCAGCCTCACAGTAGTAAGCATGCCAAGCTCACAGATTCAGTTTTGTGCTGCACTGTGCACCCCTATACTGCCAAAGTCCATTTGATATCAGTCATAAAGACATTATGTCTTTTGTTCTTAGCACCAGAACTACTCAGATAGAATTTCATGACATTTGTATTACCTTGCTTCACTTATTTCCTGATTTGAACCACATTTAACGTAACTCTATAGTGTCACATACAGTACATAGAGTATTCAAACTGAGAATATACCATTCAGATGACTTGCTGTCTGTCAATAGATATGAACCAAGGCCTCTTACCTGCTCTCTTTTCTCCTATCTCTCCTGTTTTTATATCTCCCTATCACACATCTTATGTATGTATCTGAATGAACAGACTTCTGTGCCAATATCAAGTGGACCTACAGTCTCTAGGTGGGTGTTCTCACTGTAGCCTAGCATTCTAAGAATCTGCATGCAGGTACTCTGAGACATTGCCATAGTGATGAGCCATGGTGATAACATTAGCAGAGCGTGGGAGAGCTGAGCCGCCAGGAGCGAGTGTTGTTTACCTGACCAGAGGGCAAGACAGGGAGTTGTCAACAACAGTATATGGTTTTGCCTCTCTCTCTCTCTCTCTCTCTCTCTCTCTCTCTCTCTCTCTCTCTCTTTCCCTCCACAGGTATTGCAGAGATGTCAAGGACAGTGAAGAGGCAGATATCAGAGGCATTCCTAGCATGCTGACTTCATGAGGTCTGCTGTAGCTACAGGTTAGTCAGTGCAGCAGCATGTTACGTGGACCGATGACAGACGGGAGGGGAGAGCCAGGGACTCAAAGGATTCAACCTTCAACCCTTCAACCCCAGCCAGACACTCACCCTGGCCAAGCACCAGAGAATCTCAATCTCTATCTCTGTCTCTCTCTCTCTTCTCTTTCTCTGTTTTACTCAGGGCCTCTCTGCCCACAAAAATAGTTTATAACAGCAGTCTCAATTAATCTTTGGCTGTTGTTTCCCCCCTAACACATTTGAACATGACCCATTTATTCAGACGTTTGAGTAAAGCTGGAGTGAGGACATTGTTTGACACTATTCTGATTCAATTTCAGAATGCCACCACCTGTCTCTACATTTCTCAGGAGTGAAGTGTAATATTGTAAACATTTCCCACGGGGAGAGGCTATACGCACAAGCCTGGTGCCCAATATTGATTCCATATGTCGCACAGCGAGAGTTGCGTGGGTACGAATGGATTAGGTTCAGTCAGTGGTTCTGATGAGCCCTCCCCAGATATATAGTTTATGCTTGTGGCTGGAAACTTCAACGAGAATTTGAAACTTGGGAATTTGAAAGTTGGGACTTGAGAGAAAAATTATTCAGTAATTGTGTGAAAATTACTACATTAAGTGTGCTTTAGCTGTCACCCTGACTTGATATGTGCTACACTATCTAGCTACTTCCCTCTTCTTTTTGCAGGATAGCAGTGCTTGACAACTTGGCATGTGGGATTGAAGGACACACTGTACCCCGTGTTGTTGTGTGCTTGACAACTTGGCATGTGGGAGCAAAGGACACACTGTGCCCCGCGTTGTTTTGTGCTTGACAACTTGGCATGTGGGAGTGAAGGACACACTGTGCCCCGCGTTGTTGTGTGCTTGACAACTTGGCATGTAGGAGCGAAGGACACACTGTGCCCTGCGTTGTTGTGTGCTTGACAACTTGGCATGTGGGAGCGAAGGACACAATGTGCCCCGCGTTGTTGTGTGCTTGACAACTTGGCATGTGGGAGCGAAGGACACACTGTGCCCCGCGTTGTTGTGTGCTTGCAGTGCAAATTTTCCCCATTGAGCAGTAGACTGTATCACGGTGACATCTTGATGGTTACTACCAATATTACAAGTTATTTCTTGTGTAGGATGCTATCCTATTTGAAATATAATCAAGTGGGGTGGAACAAATTGGGGCATAAGCTACTGCCAGGGACATGTGATAACAGCTGCTTGGTGAAGCAACTCCTGCCAAGTGGGAAGCAACAGTGGCAAGCACCTCGATACAACATCATTGCACTGGTAATTCACACCTGCTTGTCGTTACATTAGATAATTGGTATTTCATGGTGACATCTAGATGGTGACCATTACTACAAGTTATTTCTCCCTCAACCATTGAAAAAAACAGCACTTTCTTTTAAACGTTTTAATTAAAGCCATGCTGCTGTTGTTGCCAGCTAGCCAGGATGAACTAGCTAACTGGGAAGGGCTCATCATGGTGACTGTCTGAACTGACTTAACCTAATCCGTTCGTCTCCTCTGGTGTCTCAGCTGCACGGCATACTGTACGTCATCAATTTGGGTACCAGGCATTACTGTATAGCCTCTCCATTTCCCACGCCTATCAGGCGTCACTCTGTGTGTGATAGTATGTTCGGGTTAGTGAGAGTATTCTGTTGAGACGTGTTGATGTCTGTCTTGATAACATGTTCCACCTGTAATTCAGCATTGCAATAATGTAATATACTCATTTGCATGGGAACACCTTGTTAATCTCAGCAGGAGGGCATGGAAACACCCAGTTGCACGCATGCACATTCTCACACACACACACACACACACACACACACACACACACACACACACACACACACACACACACACACACACACACACACACACACACACACACACAGTGTAGCCTGCATCTCCACTGTTGAGGAAAAGTGTATGTCAGTGTTTCTCCATCTGATGGATAGGGCTGCATGCTCAGATGACAGGCTCAGCATGCTCACTACAGATGTAGCATCTCAACTGAATCACCCTGTTGCAGAACTTTCCTGCAACGCAGGACATTTAAAACTTGTAGTGCATTTAATTTTGAAAGACTTCTGAAGTTTGCCATTTGCATCTTGAAATTTCAGACTTGATGAAAAATGTATGAACCCATACAAAAATGTCAGTTAATTATGATCCACATGATAATTAAAAATGTATTTTTCTACAGGATTATTTACCTGCTGTAGAAAACTGTCTGAAATTAAAATCCAACATCTATCTATCTGTATGCAGCAGTTGTGAAAAAAGTTCCCAATTGTCATATTTAAGTAAAAGTAAAGATGCCTTAGTTGGAAATGACTCAAAATTGAATGTCACTGAGTAACATACTACTTGAGGAAAAGTCTAAAAGTATCTGGTTTTAAATACACTGAGTGTACAATTAGGAACATCTGCTTTTTCCATTGACATTTACTGAACAGTTAAATCCAGTTGAAAGCTATGATCACTTATCGGTGTCACCTGTTAAATCCACATCAATCAGTGTACATGACTGGGAGGAGACAGGTTAAAGAAGGACTGTTAAGCCTTGAGACAATTGAGACATGGATTGTGTATGTGTGCCATTGAGGCGGAATGGGCAAGACAAAATATTTAATTAAGTGCCTTTGAACGGGGTATGGTCTGCCCTTCCAGACTCCCTCTGCCTACCCAAGGACGTGAGAGGACAAAAAATCAGTTAACCACCTAATTGAGGAACTCCATTTAACCTTGCGCAATACCCTAGATGCAGTTGCACCCCTAAAAACTAAAAACATTTGTCATAAGAAACTAGCTCCCTGGTATACAGAAAATATCCGAGCTCTGAAGCAAGCTTCCAGAAAATTGGAACGGAAATGGCGCCACACCAAACTGGAAGTTTTCCGACTAGCTTGGAAAGACGGTACCGTGCAGTATCGAAGAGCCCTCACTGCTGCTCGATCAACCTATATTTCCAACTTAATTGAGGAAAATAAGAACAATCCTAAATTTATTTTTGATACTGTCGAAAAGCTAACTAAAAAGCAGCATTCCCCAAGTGAGGATAGCTTTCACTTCAGCAGTAATAAATTCATGAACATCTTTGAGGAAAAGATCATGATCATTAGAAAGTAAATGACGGACTCCTCTTTAAATCTGAGTATTCCTCCAAGGCTCAGTTGTCCTGAGTCTACACAAATCTGCCAGGACCTAGGATCAAGAGAGACACTCAAGTGTTTTAGTAATATATCTCTTGACACAATGATGAAAATAATCATGGCCTCTAAACCTTCAAGCTGCATACTGGACCCTATTCCAACTAAACTACTGAAAGAGCTGCTTCCTGTGCTTGGCCCTCCTATGTTGAACATAATAAACGTCTCTCTATCCACCGCATGTGTACCAAACTCAGGACAAGTGGCAGTAATAAAGCCTCTCTTGAAAAAGCCAAACCTTGACCCAGAAAATATAAAAAACTATCGGCCTATATCGAATCTTCCATTCCTCTCAATTTTTTTTGAAAAAGCTGTTGTGCAGCAACTCACTGCCTTCCTGAAGACAAACAATGTATACGAAATGCTTCAGTCTGGTTTTAGACCCCATCATAGCACTGAGACTGCACTTGTGAAGGTGGTAAATTACCTTTTAATGGCATCAGACCGAGGCTCTGCATCTGTCCTCGTGCTCCTAGACCTTAGTACTGCTTTTGATACCATTGATCACCACATTCTTTTGGAGAGATTGGAAACCCAAATTGGTCTACACGGACAAGTTCTGGCCTAGTTTATATCCTATCTGTCGGAAAGATATCAATTTGTCTCTGTGGATGTTTTGTCCTCTGACAAATCAACTGTAAATGTCAGTGTTCCTCAAGGCTCCGTTTTAGGACCACTATTGTTTTCACTATATATTTTACCTCTTGGGGATGTCATTCGAAAACATAATGTTAACTTTCACTGCTATTGTCACGGCTGTTGAATGAAGTGGACCAAGTTACAGCGTGGTGAGCGTACATTTTATTTTATTATAAAAAATTACGCCAACAAAACAATAAACACTACAAACACAAACTGTGAAGCTACAGGCTATGTGCCATAAACAAAAGTCAACTTCCCACAAAGACAGGTGGAAAAAAGGGCTACCTAAGTATGGTTCTCAATCAGAGACAATGATAGACAGCTGTCACTGATTGAGAACCCTACCCGGCCAAAACATAGAAATACAAATAATAGAGAATAGAATACCCACCCCAACTCATACCCTGACCAAACCAAAATGGAGACATAAACAGGATCTCTAAGGTCAGGGCGTGACAGCTATGCGGATGACACACAGCTGTACATTTCAATGAAACATGTTGAAGCCCCAAAATTGCCCTCGCTAGAAGCCTGTGTTTCAGACATAAGGAAGTGGATGGCTGCAAACTTTCTACTTTTAAACTTGGACAAAACAGAGATGCTTGTTCTAGGTCCCAAGAAACAAAGAGATATTCTGTTGAATCTGACAATTAATCTTGATGGTTGTACAGTCGTCTCAAATAAAACTGTGAAGGACCTCGGTGTTACGGTTTTCTTCCGTCGAAAGAGAGTCGGACCAAAATGCAGCGTGGTTAATACGATACATGTTTAATGACGAATAAACACGACAATACGAAAACAACAAACGGAACGTGAAAACCTATACAGCCTATTTGGTGACAACTAACACAAAGACAGGAACAATCACCCACGAAACTGAGGGGAAGCTCAGCACTGAGGGGAAGCTCAGCACTGAGGGGAAGCTCAGCACTGAGAGGAAGCTCAGCACTGAGAGGATGCCTAGTACCGAGAGGAAGCCCAGTACTGAGAGGAAACTCAGGCAGGTAGTAGGCTCTGGCAGATCCTGGCTAGCTGGTGGTTCTGGCAGATCCTGGCTGACTGGTGGATCCTGGCTAGCTGGTGGTTCTGGCAGATCCTGGCTGACTGGCGGATCTGGAAGATCATGGCTGACTGGCGGATCCTGGCTGACTGGCGGATCTGGAAGATCATGGTTGACTGGCGGATCCTGGCTGACTGGTGGATCCTGGCTGAATGGTGGATCCTGGCTGAATGGCGGATCTGGAAGATCCTGGCTGACTGGCGGATCCTGGCTGACTGGCGGATCTGGAAGATCCTGGCTGACTGGCGGCTCTAGCTGCTCTGGCTGCTCCATGCAGACTGGCGGCTCTGGCTGCTCCATGCAGACTGGCAGCTCTGGCTTTTCCATGCAGATTAGCAGCTCTGGCTGCGTTGAACAGGCAGGAGACTCCGGCAGCGCTGGAGAGAAGGAAGGCTCTGGCAGCGCTAAACAGGCGGGAGACTCCGACAGCGCTGGGGAGGAAAAGGCTCTGGGCAGCGCTGAACAGGCGAGGCGCACTGAAGGCCTGGTGCTTGGTGCTGGCACTGGTGGTACTGGGCCGAGGACACGCACAGGAAGCCTGGTGCGAGGAGCTGCCACCGGAGGACTGGTGTGTGAAGGTGGCACAGGATGGACCGGACGTGAAGGTATACTGGAGAGCCTGAGAGCAGGACTGGCACAGGACGTGCAAGGCTAGGTAGGTACACAGGAGGCCTAGTGCGTGAGGCTGGCACACTCTTCACCAGCCGACTAACACGCACCTCAGGACGAGTATGGAGCGCTGACCCAGGTGCCATCAAATCCCGACACACTCCGTCGGGCGAATATCGTATCTAAAGCACCAAACTAGAAACTCCCTCATAACTCTCTCCTCCACTTTCCCCATTAACTCCTTCACAGTCTCTGCTTCACTCACCTCCAACACCGGCTCTGGTTCTGGTCTCCTCCTTGGCTCCTCACAATAAACAGGGGGAGTTGGCTCAGGTCTGAACCCTGACTCTGCCACACTCTCCCTGAGCCTCGAGTGGGCCAACGCAGTGTGGAATGGTCTGGACTCGGCGAGGGATAATTACCCAGAGTTCACCCGCCGATTCCGAGCTGTGTTTGACCATCCACCAGAGGGTCGGGCGGCAGGTGAACGGCTGTTCCACCTGCGTCAGGAGACGAGGGGCGTATAGGACTTTGCTCTGGAGTTCAGGACCTTGGCCGCAGGAGCAGGGTGGAACGACAGGGCCTTGATCGATCATTTCAGATGCAGTCTCAGGGAGGACGTCCGCAGGGAGCTGGCATGTCGGGACACCACATTCACACTGGATGAACTCATTGACTTGGCTATCCGTCTCGACAACCTGCTGGCTGCCCGCGGGCGTTCGGATCAGGCCCTGTCGTTTCCACTTTCCAGCCCTCCTGCCCCTATCCCTATGGAATTAGGAGGGGCGGCTTCGAGGGGGACCGGAGGAGGAGTGTCCTCCTGCACCAGTTGTGGTCGACGAGGGCACACGTCCGACCGGTGCTGGAGGAACTCGTCTGGGAGTCGGGAGGACAGGCGGAGCACTGCTCGATCACCCCAGGTGAGTAAGCACCAGACTCCCCCAGAGCTTCCTGTCGGTCATGTGTATGTGTTGACTTCTTTCCCTGGGTTTTTTCCCTCTCTACAGCATAAGGCGCTAGTCGATTCAGGCGCAGCTGGGAATTTCATGGATCGTGGGCTTGCGTTAAGGCTAGGGATTCCCCTGGTGTCGTTAGACCTACCTTTCCCGTGCACTCCTTAGATAGCCGACCATTAGGGTCAGGAGTAATTAGGGAGGCTACGGTGCCGCTGGACATGGTAACGCAGGGGGATCATAAGGAGCAGATTAGTCTGTTCCTTATAGATTCACCTGCGTTTCCAGTGGTGTTGGGGGTTCCCTGGTTAGCTCAACACAACCCGGTGATTTCCTGGCGACAGGGGGCTCTTAAGGGGTGGTCAGAGGAGTGTTCAGGTAGGTGTATAGGAGTTGCCGTTGGTGCGACTACGGTGGAGAGTCCAGATCAAGTTTCCACCGTGCGCATTCCCTCTGAATATGCCGATTTGGCTATCGCCTTCAGTAAAAAGAGGGCGACCCAATTACCACCCCATCGTCGAGAGGACTGCGCGATAAATCTTCTGGAGAACGCTGCACTTCCTAGGAGTCACGTGTATCCATTGTCCCAGGAGGAGACGGTAGCGATGGAAACATATGTTGCTGAATCGCTGGGACAGGGGTACATTCGGCCCTCCGCATCACCCGTCTCCTAGAGCTTCTTTTTTGTGAAGAAGAAGGATGGAGGTCTGCGTCCGTGCATTGATTATAGAGGTCTAAATTCTATAACACAGGGGTTTAGTTACCCACTACCTCTCATCGCTACGGCGGTGGAATCATTTCACGGGGCGCGCTTCTTCACAAAACTGGACCTGAGGAGCGCATATAATCTGGTGCGTATCCGGGGAGGAGATGAGTGGAAAACCGCATTTAGTACTACATCTGGTCATTATGAGTACCGCATCATGCCTTACGGGTTGAAGAATGCTCCAGCCGTCTTCCAGTCCTTCGTAGATGAGATTCTCCGAGACCTGCTCGGGCAGGGAGTGGTAGTGTACATCGATGACATCTTGATCTATTCTGCCACACGCGCGGCGCATGTGTCTCTGGTGCGTAAGGTATTGGGCGACTGCTGGAGCATGACCTGTATTGCAAGGCGGAGAAATGTGAGTTTTTCAAACAGTCCGTTTCCTTCCTGGGGTATCGTATTTCCACCTCCGGGGTGGTGATGGAGGATGACCGCGTTACAGCTGTGCGTAATTGGCCGACTCCGACCGCGGTGAAAGAAGTACAGCGGTTTTTAGGGTTTTACTACCGGAGGTTTATCAGGGGTTTTGGTCAGGTGGCTGCTCCCATCACCTCACTGCTGAAGGGAGGACCGGTGCGCTTGCGTTGGTCAGCAGAGGCTGGCAGAGCTTTCAGTCGTTTGAAAGAGCTGTTCACCAATGCGCCCGTGTTGGCGCATCCGGACCCCTCTTTAGCGTTCATAGTGGAGGTGGATGCGTCCGAGGCTGGGGTCGGAGCCGTGCTGTCCCAGCGCTCGGGCGTGCCACCCCAGCTCCGCCCGTGTGCTTTCTTTTCGAGCAAGCTCAGCCCAGCGGAGCAAAACTATGACGTGGGGGACCGGGAGTTGTTAGCTGTAGTCAAGGCTCTGAAGGTGTGGAGACAGTGGCTTGAGGGGGCTAAACACCCTTTTCTCATCTGGACTGACCATCGTAATCTCGAGTATATCCGGGCAGCAAGGAGACTAAATCCACGTCAGGCTAGATGGGCCATGTTTTTTACCAGGTTTCGGTTTACCATCTCATACCGGCCAGGCTCCCAAAACACCAAAGCCGACGCGCTGTCCCGCCTCTATGATACCGAGGAGCGGACCGTTGAGCCAACTCCCATCATTCCACCGTCATGTCTCGTGGCACCGGTGGTATGGGAGGTGGACGCGGAGATAGAGGAGGCCTCACGGTCAGAGCCGGCCCCCCCTACGTGCCGAGGAGGGTCCGGGACAAGCTGATCCGTTGGGCTCATACTCTCCCTTCCTCGGGTCATCCTGGCATCGAGAGGACAGTGCGGAGTCTGAGAGGGAGATACTGGTGGCCCACGCTGGCTAAAGATGTGAGATTTTATGTCTCCTCCTGCTCAGTGTGTGCTCAGAGTAAGGCTCCTCGGCACCTGCCTAGAGGGAAATTACAACCCCTCCCCGTTCCACAACGGCCGTGGACACACTTATTGGTGGACTTTCTTACCGACCTTCCCCCCTCCCAGGGAAGTACTACGATCCTGGTCGTTGTGGATCGGTTTTCTAAGTCCTGTCGTCTCATCCCGTTGCCCGGTCTCCCTACGGCCCTGCAGACTGCGGAGGCCTTGTTTACCCATGTCTTCCGGCACTATGGGGTGCCTGAGGACATCGTTTCTGATCGGGGCCCCCAATTCACGTCCAGAGTGTGGAGGGCGTTTATGGAGAGACTGTCAGCTTAACCTCAGGTTTTCATCCCGAGAGTAATGGGCAGGTGGAGCGCGTAAACCAGGATGTGGGCAGGTTTCTGCGGTCCTATTGCCGGGACCGGCCTGGTGAGTGGGCAAGGTATGTTCCCTGGGCTGAACTAGCTCAGAACTCCCTACGCCACTCCTCAACTAACTTGTCCCCTTTTGAGTGTGTGTTAGGTTACCAGCCGGTCCTGGCCCCATGGCATCAGAGCCAGACCGAGGCTCCTGCGGTGGAGGAATGGGTACAGCGCTCCAAGGACACCTGGAAAGCCGTTCAGGACTCACTACGGTTAGCGGGAGAACGGCAGAAGAAGAGCGCTGACCAGCACCGCAGTGAGGCCCCCGTGTTTGCACCGGGGGACAGGGTCTGGCTCTCGACCCGAAACCTGCCCCTCCGCCTGCCCTGTCGGAAGCTGGGGCCGCAGTGTGTGGGGGACCTGAGGAGAATAAACGAGGTGTGTTACAGGTTACAACTTCCTAGGTATTACCGTATTAACCCCTCGTTTCATGTGTCTCTCCTCAGGCCGGTGGTGGCTGGTCCCCTGCAAGAAGGTGAGGTGCCTGAGGTCCCTCCGCCCCCTCTGGACATCAAGGGGTCCCCGGCGTACACAGTTCGGGGCATTCTGGATTTGAGACGCCGGGTGGGGGGGCCAACAGTACCTCGTGGACTGGGAGGGGTACGGTCCGGAGGAGAGATGCTGGGTTCCGGTGGGGACATTTTGGACTCTTCTCTCCTGAGAGATTTCCACCACCTCCACCCGGATCGCCCGGCACCTCGTCCTCCGGGTCGTCCTCGAGGCCGGTGGCGGCGCGCTGCGGGAGCCGCGCGTCGGGGGGGGTACTGTCACGACTTCCGCCGGTTGGCTCCCCTGCCTGTTCGGGCGGTGCTCGGCTGTCGTCGTCACCGTCCTACTAGCCACGACCGATCCCTTTTTCGTTTGTCTGTTGGTTTTGTCTTATCAGTTTCACCTGTGTGTATTTTAGTTTAATTAGCCTCCTTATATTTAGTAGGTTGTCCCGCCCTTGTTTTGTGCGGGATTGTTTTTGTATTCCTGTTATTTGGTGGTGTTCATGAGTTTTATTCTCCGGACTATTCTGGTCCTGCTTTGGATTATTCACCCTGTGTGTTGGGTTGACCGTTGTTTTGTGCGCCGGAGAATAAACTGTCTAATAATTGAAACCTGCTCTCTGCGCCTGATTCCACCCACCTTAGTAACTCGTGACAGTTTTGCTGTTTTGGTCCCCAAATTGAGAGCTGTCAGTGGTCACTAGCTGGCACAGCCACAATGTACAGCCTCAAAACCTGGTTAAAATAATAATTTTGATATAATGGATGGTCATTCCTTGAATCCATAGCTTTGTCTATGAATTTGAGAGTGGTTACATTTCTCCAGGCCCATCCCTCAGCTTTTTACCAAAACAGAGGAGGCGGGGTGGCTGCTTTGTTATTGTTTCAACTGAGGATTCTAGCTTTAAGTGGTGTCAATTCAAACCGATTCAATTCCTCTGCGAATGCAAACAAAAAAACTACGTTTGGCAAATATCTGTCAATATCTGCGATTTTTAGACGTCTATATTGGTCCGCTAATACAGGACTAGTAAAGACCCAGCGCTTTGATTTGATTTATTACAATCTCCATTAGCCGACACCAATGTTGACAGCTAGTCTTACTGGGGTCCGACACATAATGAAAAGACATTACAGACAATAGACTTTACAATTTACAAACATTTCAAACCATTAACATTTAGTATGTGTGTGCATCTATCAGTTACACATACATGTCAGTACATACACACAACAAGTAGGTCACATGTGGGAGAGGTGTTGTGCGTTGAGGTGTTACGTTATTTGTTTTGTGAAACCAGGTTTGCCGGTCACTTGTATAAGATGGAAGGGAGTTCCATGCACTCATGGATCTGTATTATATAGTATGTTTCCTTGAATCTGTTTTGGACCTGGGAACTGTGAAAAGACCCCTGGTGGCATGTCTGTTGGGGTAAGTGTGTGTGTCAGTCTTGTGTGTAAGTTGACTATGCAAACAATTAGGAATTTACAACACATGAATGTTTCTTATAAAACCAAGAAGAGAAGCAGTCAGTCTTTCCTCAACTCATAGCCAAGAAAGACTGACATACATAGTCTTAATATTAGCCCTCTGATTACAATGAAGAGCAAGACATGCCACTCTGTTCTGGGCCAGCTGCAGCTTAACTAGGTCTTTCTTTGCAGCACTTGACCATTAGACTGGACAATAATCAAGATAAGATAAAACTAAAGCCTACAGGACTTGCTTTGTGGAGTGTGGTGTCAAAAAAGCAGATCCTCTAAAGCTCTGCCAAGTTGGATTGGGAGCGTTGTTTCACAGCTATTTTCAGGTCTCTTCATTGATGTTCGATCGGGTTCAAGTGGCTGGGCCAGTCAAGGACATTCAGAGACTTGTTCCAAAGCCACTCCTGTGTTGTCTTGGCTGTGTGCTTAGGGTCGTTGTCCGTTTGGAAGGTGAACCTTCACCCCAGTGTGAGGTCTTAAGCGCTCTGGAGCAGGTTTTCATCAATGATCTCTCTGTACTTTGCTCTGTTCATCTTAACCCTCGATCCTGACTAGTCTTCAGTCCCTGCCACTGAATAAACATCCCCACAGCATGATGCTGCCACCACCATGCTGCACCGTAGGGATGGCACCATGTTTCCTCCAGATGTGACACTTGGCATTCAGGCCAAAGAGGCCAAATCTTGGTTTCATCAGACAAGAGAATCTTGTTTCTCATGGTCTGAGAGTCCTTTATGTTCCTTTTGGCAAACTTCAAGTGGGCTGTCATGTGCCTTTTACTAAGGATTGGCTTCCGCCTGGCCACTCTACCATAAATGCCTGATTGGTGGAGTGCTGCAGAGATGGGTGTCCTTCTGGAAGGAGTTCCACAGAGGAATTCTGGACCTCTGTCAGAGTGACCTTTGGGTTTTTGGTCACCTCCATGACCATTGGGTTTTTGGTCACCTCCATGACCAAGGCCCTTCTCCACCGATTGTTCAGTTTGGCCAGATGGCCAGCTCAAGGAAGAGTCTTGGTGGTTCCAAACGTCTTATATTTAAGAATGACGGAGGCCACCGTGTTCTTGGGGACCTTCAATGCTGCAGAAATGTTTTGGTACCCTTCCCCAGATCTGTGCGTTGACACAATCCTGTCTCGGAGCTCTACGGACAATTCCTTCGACCTCATGGCTTAGTTTTTGCTCTGACATGCACTGTCAACTGTGGGACCTTATATAGACAGGTGTGTGCCTTTCCAAATCATGTCCAGTCAATGGAATTTGTGGTGGACTCCAAAAATCTCAAGGATGATCAATGGCAACAGGATGCACCTGAGCTCAGTTTCAAGTCTCAGTTTCGAATACTTATATAAATAAGGTATTTCTGTTGTTGTTTTTTATACCTTTGCAAACATAAAAAAACTGTTTTCACTTTGTCATTATGGGGTATTATGTGTAGATTGATGAGTAAAAACAATAATTTAATCAATTTTAGAATAAGGCTGTAACATAACAAAATGTGGAAAAAGGGAAGGGGTCTGAATACTTTCTGAATGTCTTCCAGTCTCTTGAAATACTTTGCAAATGCAACTTATTTCTATGTGAAAACTGTAATGGTCTGTTTGTTCATTTTCCGTAGACACTCGTATCCAGAGCAACTTACAGTAGTGAGTTATACATTGTCATACTGTTCCCCCATGGGAATCGAACCCACAACCAAGAATTTCAAGTGCCATGCTCTACCAACTGAGCAACATCATCACGTCATCACAAACAACTTGATGTCTCAATGTACTCAATTACAGTATTGGTCATTGTTTTTCTTCATGGTGATGGAAAGTCTACAGGTACTGTACAAACCTAGATGACCAGCATATGTACAATACAGTAATGTACATTTACATGAAATGGTTTGTAAGGATGGTAAATGAATACTTAAATATTTAATTTGATGTGGATGTTTTGTGTCTTTGCCCATAATTTTCACTGTTTAATGTAAATGTTTGAGGACAGGGTTTTGTTCTTTCTTTTTAATTGTTTATATATATATTTTGCTTTTTCAGGGGGTGCTGCAGCACCCTCAGCACACCTACTTCCCGCGGCTATGGGAACTTTTTGTTGTTTTTGGTTGTTGATGTGCCTGTGTGTGTGTGTGTGTGTGTGTGTGTGTGTGTGTGTGTGTGTGTGTGTGTGTGTGTGTGTGTGTGTGTGTGTGTGTGTGTGTGTGTGTGTGTGTGTGTGTGTGTGTGTGTGTGTGTGTGTGTGTGTGTGTGCATTAATGTAGTGTTAAAGAAAATTGTTGGGTTAACTGAGATCGCGTAAATCACAAAAAGCTGCATAAACTATGTTTACATGTGTTTACCCTCCACTACACCACTGTGTGTACGGCTATGAGTATGTGTGTCTGCAAGCACCTGCATTCTATGTCCTCCACTCTCAGTGTATCACAGCCCTGCAGCAAAGTAGACAGAAGACGGCAGTACATAACCATGTGTCAATACTGCACTGTGGCCTGACTGTACACCATGCAAGATGCATAACTTATTTTTTTGTGAGCAATTGTTCGTCCTAGAATATATTGTGTAGGGAGGTACTTGAGACATCACATTAATTAAGAGTCGAGACAGCATGAAGTGGTAAGAGATTACAGTAAATAGTACACCATTAGATAGTATTGGTAGTGTACTATGGTCTTGTTGTGTCCAGAGGATATTGGCCTCAGTCCTAAGAGTCTCTAAGAGGCTTTGAGTGGGTACCGACCAGGCGACCATCTGTCTCAATGTTCTGGACAGGGTCCTTCTGTGTATCTGGGAGATTAGCCCCCGTAGAACCAAACTAAAACCTATTGCATTTTACTTTAGACTGTTCTACTCTGTTCCAGTAAATGCTCGTCCCTATATTTGCTGATGCACAATCAAGCAAGACGCGTGATCACTCTCATGGCACTTCTTGTTATTCATGGTGGCTGTTTACATAACTGCTAAAGAGTATATCTGTTGTGGAAATCATCCAATTGCACACAATAAAATTAAATTAAACAAATTGTATTTCACCATTATTTATATAGGTAAGTCAATTAAGATCACATTTTTATTTACAATGACGACCTGTCAAAACATCCACTAACTGCTGTGTCATCATCTCCCATAATGCCCTAGGGTAGTAAGGAACCAGCTGAACCAGTTAGCCTAACCAGTGACCAGTCTGCATGTAGCCTTATGATTAACTGGTGTTTCTAAGGTTCATGGGTTCAAGTTTTACACACTACTTTAGTTCATAAGGCTATACTATACTTCTCCAATCTTGAGATTGATACATGTCATTGTAAACACAACAAACGTATGGAAGAGGCCTAGAAGACATCAGTTTTGCAGCTGTCTGCTTTTCAGGCTGAGGCTGCAGGCCACAGGATAAACATTGCTGGGATGTCTGTGGACCAAAGGCCCTTTTTTTTAACATTCTTGTCTCAGACAATGCATGGAATGGTTCCTTAGGTCTGCCAGCAGCACACAGTCTATCTAGTACCGTGTTATGGTCTCTGATGGCTGTTCAGTGGAATTCAATCAAAACTGCCCTGCATGAAATTACATAGCACTTTTTGCAATTCATAAAAAATATTTTGAAGTAATGTAAGGTAATTTGTGTGGTGTTTTCTGAGAAAACTCATTATGGTATGAATTTTCTGATGATAGATTTAATCCACCTAGACAGTGAGATTCCTGTGAAGGACTGATATGGGGAAGCAGGTGAAAAAAAACATCCTCTGATTTGAAGGGGTTATTGTATCCAATCATTCCCATTGAGGAATTGTGAGAACCATGTGAGAACCCATTGTGAGAAACACGTACGTCAGTAGCACAGATCGATGACACCACCCAGACAGTGCTCACCAGCCAGCACGGTAGAACATAACCATGTGTCAATACTGCACTGTGGCCTGACTGTACACCATGTCCTCTTCTTGGCTGATCTAAATACAGTGTAGTCACACTGGCCTATCAAAAATATGACCTGTCTATTATAAGTTATTGCCCATGGAACAATCAGCTCTAGTTCCATATTATCTCATCAATAATGATAGTTCCTAGAATCCCATAGTTAGAAAACAGAATTCCACAATTACAAAACAGAATCCCATAGTTACAAAACAGAATGCCATAGTTACAAAACAGAATCCCATAGTTAGAAAACAGAATCCCATAGTTAGAAAACAGAATTCCACAATTACAAAACAGAATCCCATAGTTACAAAACAGAATCCCATAGTTACAAAACAGAATCCCATAGTTAGAAAACAGAATCCCATAGTTACAAAACAGAATCCCATAGCTAAGAACACTTGGGGCCAGTTTCCCAAACCCAGATTAAGCCTAGTCCTGGACTAAAATGCACTTTCAATGGAAATTCTCCATTGAGAATGATTTGATTTGATCCTTGCACTTCCGTGGAACCTGCCCATACTGACAGGTATACCCAGACTGTACAGTCCATAAAGATATGGTGGCATGTTTTCATCATCACACAGAAACTGATGAGTGATGGACCTCACCTTCGTCACAAAGTGCACAACTGGGGCAAAGTGTAGAGGCTGGCACCAAACAAGATTCCCATATCTGTTCACAACAGTCGTGAGTTTATGATTTCCACTAATGTTAAATAAGAGGGCAGTGTACTGTTTTGTTACATCATGCAGCCAGCCAAAAGATAGACCTCTAAATAGAAACAAAGAAATCTACACTGAGTGTACAAAACATTAGGAACACATGCTCTTTCCATTACATAGACTGGCCAGGTGAATCCAGGTGAAAGCTATGATCCTTGCACATCCTCATCTGCACATCTATCACCCCAATGTTAATTGCTAAATTGTAATGACTTCACCACTATGGCCTATTTATTGCCTTACCTCCTTACTTCATTTGCACACACTGTATACAGATTTTATATTGTGTTATTGACTGTACGTTTGTTAATCCCATGTGTAACTCTGTGTTGGGGTTTTTGTCGCACTGCTTTGCTTTATCTTGGCCAGGTCGCAGTTGTAAATGAGAACTTGTTCTCAACTGGCCTACCTGGATAAAGGTCAAATATTATTATTTTTTAAAATCCTTTATTGATGTCACTTGTTAAATCTACTTCAATCAGTGTAGATGAAAGGGAGGAGACAGGTTGAAAATGTTTTTAAGCCTTAAAACAATTGAGACATGGATTGTGTATGTGTGCCATTCAGAGGATGAATGAGCAAGACAAAAGATTTAAGTGCCTTTGAACGGGGTATGATAGTAGGTGCCAGGCGCAACAGTTTGAGTGTGTCAAGAACTGCAACGCTGCTGGGTATTTTCATGCTCAACAGTTTCCCAGTGGTCCACCACCCAAAGGACTTCCAGCCAACTTGACACAACTGTGGGAAGCATTGGAGTCAACATGGGCTAGCATCCCTGTGGAACGCTTACGACACCTTGTAGAGTCCATGCCCTGACGAATTGAGTCTGTTCTGAGGGCAAAGGGGGTTGCAACTCAATATTAAGAAGGTGCTAATGTTTTGTACACTCAGTGTAGATTTGGCTCAGTAGCAGACCTCCCAGTCAATCTCCCTCAGTGGTTAGTATATTCTTTACACATTAACACTATATTCCTGTGTCAGCTTGAGACACCAGTCACCACTAGTCCTCCAACCTGGTCTCAGAGCATTTCGTATTATTCTGTACGTAAATGCTAGACACTCCGTTTAGAATACCGTTTCATATGGTATCTATTAATATTCTGAATGCCCATCACCCATTTTGTATGATATGTTACGAATTTCAAATATATTATATGGTACGAATTTTCAAAACGTACAATATGTTATAAATATAACGCAAATGTCTAACAACCTAAAGGTTGCGAGATCGAATCTCATCACGGACAACTTTAGCATTTTAGCTAATTAGCAACATTTGAAATATTTACTACTTTTTATCTACTTTGCAACTACTTAGCATGTTAGCTAACCCTTCCCCTAACCTTAACCCTTTTAGCCTACTCCTAAAGTTAAACCTAACCTTAACTCTAACCCATAACCCCTAGCCTAGCTAACATTAGCAAACTGGGTAACATTAGCCACCTAGCTAAACTTCGTAACATATTATACATTTTGCAAATTCGTAACGTATTGTACATTTTGCAAATTTGTAACATATAATAGGAATTGTAATTCGTAACACATCATACGAAATGGGTGATGGATGTCCACAAATCAATACATACCATACGAAATGTAACATATCATACTAAGTGGACTGTTTCGAAATTATGTACAGAATAATACGGAATGCTCTGAGACGAGGTTGAGTTCTCATCAAACGATGAACTCAGTCCCTCTGGGAGAGCATAGCAGAGAGACTCTAGTCTTGTAACCCCTGCTTCTGTCTCCTGGTCATAAACACACTAAAGCTACTGGAGGAATTAATCTAGAGAGTGCATTAGCACATTTTCTAAGAATCTAAGAGATCATCTAGAGTTTCGGGGGAAGTACTGTAATACGATAAGAAGAAACTGTACATATTGTAATATTCCCACTGAGTCCACTGTTTCCACATGAATGACAAGGTAGTATTTTAGGAAATTAACATAGCCGCCATGTCTTCCCACACAATCACAAAATGACCTCTTATATTTTCAATAATGATAAGTATCCTGTTCTGAAAATGGTCTGGGACAGATTTTGTTTCGATGGGATCTCCCCAGCCATACAGACAGGTAGTCTATCCGTCAGCCAGACGCGTGATTTCCCTACTTTCCTCCTGTTATTATTCCATTTTCTAACTGCTAACGGAAAGACGCAAATAACCATGGTGAAATCTATGACTCTCCTGGGGGAACCTTTTGTGTCAGAAACTCTGAAAAACAAGAGCTACTGGCCGCAGAGTGGTGCTCTGGGGGCTCTAGTGTTTCACGGCTCATTACCAGGTGGCCATTATGGGGATAGGACAAGATATGCCTCTCCATGAGAACCTCCCTGTGTCTCAGACTAAAAAGTACTAGTGGAGGGGTCACATTGCCCAAACTACATCTGAGAGCAAAGTGACATGTCCATAATGTAGAAGTTGTGTGAGCCTGGTACATTCTCAAGAGGCAATTGACTGAGCAGTGGTTCCCAACCAGTTAAGAATTTGTTCTTAACTGACTTGCCTAGTTAAATAATGCACATAAGGGAGTACTTCAGGGGTACTCCTGGCAGAGCAAAATTCAGCTGGTGGTACAGTAAGCGGAAAAGGTTAGGCCAAGAATATATCTTTCTAACTGATGCTGAAATCAGATTGGCCTTTCCTGCTGTGTGCTTCTTCAGATTACCTTCATTTAATTAATGTGAATATTTGTCACATCATTGATGTGTCTGTTTTCTTTCGCTACCAGAATAGCATAACAAGTTCTTGTTCCTTTGATGCCAAAATTCCAGAGACACCTCTGAACAAACATTCCTACTAATGTGTCGACATGAAAGTGTCTCAATGCCACAGACGAGCACGCATGGACACACACGCACACAAACGCTTACACGCCTACACTCCTGAAGGTAGGCTGACACAGCCAAAAAATGAGAGTTGTGGCTGGCATTGTGGTGGAGCCTCACACTAATGTCCAGGCTGATGTCTTTCAGAGCTTACCTTCCCTCACACAACCTAGGAATGTAATGGGGAGTGTCAGAAACGATTGTCTTTGTCTTTGACACCTGCCATGTCACTAAACCAGAGCACCCAGATGTATTATGCCACTGCCAAGGAATGGGGCCACGGGCATACAGATACCATTGAGTCAATACAACCAAAGTTTGCCTTGATTTGAATCTAGCCTATACGTACTGGGTACCACAAAATGCACTATAATAGCAGCCTTGTTTGAGCTGCAAGTTGATTACTGTAATTGAAGCTCAGTTTGATTATACTGTACCAGTCAAAAGTTTGGACACACCTACTCATTCCAGGGTTTTTCTTTATTTTGACTATTTTCTACATTGTACAATAATAGTGAAGACATCAAAACTATGAAATAACAGATATGGAATCATGTAGTAACCAAAAAAGTGTTAAACAAATCAAAACACATTTTATAGTTGAGATTCTTCAAAGTAGCCACCCTTTGCCTTGATGACAGCTCTGCACACTCTTGGCATTATATCAACCAGCTTCATGAGGTGGTCACCTGGAATGCATTTCAAGTAACAGGTGTGCCTTGTTAAATGTTCATTTGTTGAATTTCTTTCCTTCTTAATGTGTTTGGGCCAATCATTTGTGTTATGACAAGGTCGAGATGGTATACAGAAGATAGCCCTTTTTGGTAAAAGACCAAGTCCATAGAACAGCTCAAATAAGCAAAGAGAAACAACAGTCCATCATTACTTTAAGACATTTCAAGAACATTTAAAGTTTATTCAAGAGTGGTTGCAAAAACCATCAAGCGCTACAATGAAACTGGCTCCCATGAAGACCGTCACGGGAAAGGAAGACCCAGAGATACCTCTGCTAAAGAGGGTAAGTTCATTAGAGTTAATCGCACCTCAGATTGCAGCCCAAATAAATGCTTCACAGGGTTCAAGTAACAGACACATCTCAACATCAACTGTTCAGAGGAGACTGTTCAGAGGAGCTTTCATGGTCGAATTGCTGCAAAGAAACCACTAATAAAGGACACCAATAAGAAGAAGAGAGTTGTTTTGGCCAGGAAACACGAGCAATGAACATTAGACCGGTGGAAATCTGTTCTTTGGTCTGATGAGTCCAAATTTGAGATTTTTGGTTGCAACTGCCGTGTCTTTGTGAGACGCAGAGTAGGTGAACGGATGACACTGTCTATGATTTATTTAGAATTCAAGGCACACTTAACCAGCATGGCTACCACAGTATTCTGCAGCGATACACCATCCCATCTGGTTTGCGCTTAGTGGTACTATCATTTGTTTTTCAACAGGACAATGACCCAAAACACCTCCAGGCTGTGTAAGGGCTATTTGACCAAAAAGGAGAGTGATGGAGTGCTGCATCAGATGACCTTGCCTCCACAATCACCCGACCTAAACCCAATTGAGATGGTTTAGAATGAGTTGGAAAGCAAAGTCAGAGAAAAGCAGCCAATAAGTGCTCAGCATATGTGGGAACTCATTCAAGACTGTTTGGAAAAACATTCCTTGTGAAGCTGGTTGAGAGAATGCATAGAGTGTGCAAAGCTGTCATCAAGGAAAGGTGTGGCTTCTTTGAAGAATCTCAAATGTTGTCACGACTTCCGCCGAAGTCGGCTCCTCTCCTTGTTCGGGCGGCGTTCGGCGGTCGACGTCACCGGTCTTCTAACCATCGACGCTCCATTTTTTATTGTTCCATTTGTTTTGTCTTGTTCTCCGCACACCTGGTTTACATTCCCTAATCACACTGCATATATATGTTCCTCTGTTCCCCCCATGTCTTTGTGTAGAATTGTTTTGTTTTGTGTTTATTGTATCGCGCCAGTCTGTTTTTTTCACCCTGGGCATTGCCTGTACCCTATTGGGAAAATTTTGGTGAAACTTATGGTTGTATTCTTGACGGTATTTTGCGCTTGTCACTTTTGCCAGTTGGCTTGAGTTGTAGCTGTTTGCGCCCGTCTGTTATTGCTCTTGGCAAATAAAGTCGCCTGATCACCTATCTTTGCTCTCCTGCACTTGACTCGAATGACCAGCAACGAAAACCCTGACAAATGTAAAATATAATTTGATTTGTTGAACCCTTTTTTGGTCACTACATGATTCCATATGTGTAGTGTATTGTTCCATAGTGTTAATCCCTTCACTATTATTCTACAATGTAGAAAATAGTAAAAAGAAAGAAAAAGCTTTGAATGAGTAGGTGTGTCAAACTTTTAACTGGTACTGTATGTATCCAGATTCTAAATCATACTCAAAAACAACTACAGTTGGAGTTGGAAGTTTAGATACACCTTAACCAAATACATTTAAACTCAGTTTTTTACAATTCCTGACATTTAATCCTAGTAAAAATTCCCTGTCTTAGGTAAATTAGGATCACCGCTTTATTTTAAGAATGTGAAATGTCAGAATAATAGTAGAGAGAATTATTTATTTCAGCTTTTATCTCTTTCATCACATTCCCAGTGGGTCAGAAGTTACCATACACTCAATTAGTATTTGGTAGCATTGCCTTTAAATTGTTTAACTTGGGTCAAACTTTTTGGGTAGCCTTCCACAAGCTTCCCACAATAAGTTGGGTGAATTTTGGCCCATTCCTCCTGACAGAGCTGGTGTAACTGAGTCAGATTTGTAGGCCTCCTTGCTCGCACATGCTTTTTCAGTTCTGCCAACAAATATTCTATAGGATTGAGGTCAAGGATTTGTGATGGTCACTCCAATACCTTGACTTTGTTGTCCTTAAGCCATTTTGCCACAACTTTGGAAGTATGCTTGGGGTCATTGTCCATTTGGAAGACCCATTTGCAACCAAGCTTTAACTTCCTGATTGATGTCTTAAGATTTTCCTTCAATATATCCACATAATTGTCCTGCCTCATGATGCTATCTATTTTGTGAAGCGCACCAGTCCCTCCTGCAGCAAAGCACCGCCACAACATGATGCTGCCACCCCTGTGCTTCACGGTGGGGATGGTGTTCTTCGGCTTGCAAGCCTCCCCCTTTTTCCTCCAAACATAACGATGGTCATTATGGCCAAACAGTTATATTTTTGTTTCATCAGACCAGAGGACATTTCTCCAAAAAGTACGATCTTTGTCCCCATGTGCAGTTGCAAACCGTAGTCTGGCTTTTTCATGGCGGTTTTGGAGCAGTGGCTTCTTCCTTGCTGAGCAGCCTTTCAGGTTATGTCAATATAGGACTTGTTTAACTGTGGATAAAAATACTTTTGTACCCGTTTCCTCCAGCATCTTCACAAGGTCCTTTGCTGTTGTTCTGGGATTGATTTGCAATTTTTGCACCAAAGTATGTATTTCAATTTTCAGTAGGATTAAATGTCAGGAATTGTGAAAAACTGAGTTTAAATGTTTTTGGCTAAGGTGTATGTAAACTTCCGACTTCAACTATAATTGTATATTCCCACCAGTGGTGTTTCCACCAAACTGACTTGTTGCGGATAAAAATCTGTGCGTGATGACGTAGTGCACACAACATTTACCTTTTCGCTTAAGTTTTCATGTACTGAATAAAAATCTAATGTTCAATGTGTTTCCATCGAATTGTCAACTCTACCGATAGTTTTGTCACAAACTCTTGTGTTAAATAGCAAATGTGCCTATTCTGGTCTTGGCAAGTGCGCTCCAGCCAACAACTTACAGATAGAGTCCGGGTAGGCTCTGCAGGTTGGTCAGTCTACACAATGAGAATATTTGTCAAACCGCAGTCAAGCATCAATCATCATGTCACCTGAATAAGACCCTCGACATTTATTGGAAAGGTGCATCTAGCTCATACTGTGTACTTTCACCACCCTGTGAAGTTCATCATAATGTATTTAATCTGTAGCTTAATAAATTGCATGGGTTCCCAAGTCGTAGGGGGAGGACCACACACCACGTCATGCGTGACTCCAAGTTTACTTTGATATGATGGTTATTATATCAATATTTGCGCATAAAGGCGTTTCCACCGGCATTTCTCGCATTATAGTTATTACAGACACAAAACTCTCCTGTTGAGTCATATACATACATTACAGTAGGTTAAGCAAACATTAAGCTGTTTGTTCAAAGGTTCCGAACAGTGAAAATCATGTTGTTTATTTTTTTTTTAATTGGATGATATTTGGATGAAACCAGTTCATGGTAGGTAGACCAAAGTATGAAAAATGACTGTAGTTGGTACATAGATGGTCCCCTCCCCCCATGTGAAAAGTTTGGATTCAGGATGCAGGCATTACTTTCGGCTTCATGCAATGTCATGTAAAGCTGGAAATGTTATACACCAATGGTAGGATCCTATAATTTTAACTAATTTAAATACTTAACACCTTAAAACCGTCATCACATGTGCGCAAACCATAAGATAACTCAAGCAGAACGATACTGGTAACTAACCCTTTTCATCTATGTTCTGACTTTTAGCTAGCAAACTAGTTACCAGCATGCCGGGAAAGAGCACACTGTGTTGTGACTGGATGCCATAGTGTTAATTTAAAGTTTTTCTGAAGAATGAAGAAATCTGATAGCAGTGGCTGCTTTTCATTTCTGGTGGACAGGCTACACTGAAAATTATTATTTTACTTTCCACCTTCTTTTGTCTTTCCTATCAAGTTGTAATGATGGACATTTTAGAAAATTAAACATCTACTCTGTCTGCACAGCTTCCTAGGCAACCACCACAGCAGGAATGCAGTGATACAAAATCAGCTTTCCCAGGACAAAGAAGGGGGGATATGCTGTGAAGCCTGTGAAGACAGACCCAACATCCTATAAGTCATAGTTATTCATTTCAAATCAATTGAGCATTTCAGGCACACCAAAATTCATAATATAAACATTGAAATGTTTCACAAAAAAGTACACAACCAAATATTGCATATTTAAAATTGAATACTTCAAAAACACCAGAAAATATTGTAGAATGAGTAGATCATTTGATAGAATCAGAACTCAGAACAGTAAATCAAAGGAAGCAAAATGTACTACCCATTTAACAAACATTTCCCTTTTCAAAAACATCACAGACAACGTAGACAGGCTCCTGGATCTCCTCTCAACGAGGTCACCCTTGATCCAGCGCCGTATGTGGGGAAGCTGTGTGAGCTGTCCATCCCAGGATCCCTGTCTGCCCAGTGTAAGAGGCCATAGCTGGATTTGTCTCCCGCTTCAATCTTGGGGGTGACTGAAGCCACGTGGGTAACTGAAACCTGCTTGATTGATGCCGGGTACATCGGTCCCTCTCCTCTCCCACCCCACTCCCTGACAATCTCTGTAGTTGGTTGCATTTCCTAAAGCCTAAGTAATTCACTTTTACATGATATGATGGCACATTTTGTCACTTTGTATTGTTGGTTTTCCAAGCATTCAGACGGGAGATGATTGGACAAATCAATGGGGTCCATCCAGACTGTAGGGGAGTCTGGTGCCTATATTAGGCTTATTTTATTATTTGTTTTATGTCAAATGACGTCTCACTATTATTTCTCACCTGTATTTCTCAATTGTGTTCATGTTTATTAATATGTCAGCTATGCTGGCCTTTTTGCAAATTATTAAATAAATGTCTGATCAACACACACAATTCTGAACATTTTGTCATTTATAATGCTAATGCAGAGGCACCAATAAATAGTCCAATACAGTTAATGTATGCTGTTTTCATGTACATTCCCTTATGTGTAAGGTTCTAAGGTGACTCAGGTTAGACTAATTATTGTGAAGAAGTGTATCAGCGAATTGTATTCTGCAATTAGTTACAAAACAATAGAAATGCAGTTGTGTATTGCTGCTGTTTGTCTGATATCCAACAGTCCATGAACAGCTCTGTTGACCATGAGAGCATTTTACAGAGAAATGGGTTGAGGCATACTATTTAGGCTCGGAATGACATGTGGCCCATTGTTAACTGGTCATCAATGACATGTGGCCCATTATTTACCTTGTTTCCTGGCAACAACCACAAGGGTGTTTCAAAGAGCTGTCAGTCAAGGCAAGCTCATGAATATAAGCTCTCCACCCGCTCAAAAATATTATGGGTGATGTTTTGGTCATTCATTGGCTACTTTTACTTGGGAAATAGGATGACTCTGCGGGACCTTTAAGAGGAAATTGTAGGTGAACTTTGAACATTATAGGGGTTCCCGGGGGTGCATCAGTCTAAGGCACTGCATATCCATGCAAGAGGCGTCACTACAGACACCCTGCTTCAATTCCAGGCTGTATCACAATCGGCTGTGATTGGGAGTCCCATAGGGCGGCGCACAATTGGCTGGGGTAGGCCGTCAATGTAAATAAGAATTTGTTCGTAACTGACTTGCCTAGTTAAATAAAGGTTCAAATTAAAATCCTATTTTATTAGAATTATCAACACAGAAGGAGAGACAATAAAGTTGGCTCTTTTCCCAGGAGGTTTTAATTACCATATGTTAACATGCACTAAATGTCAACACGTCGTATCCTACTTTTAATCACACGCAGTCAATACAGGTTACCCTGAGATACAAGAGAGAGAGGAACAACGTGTGATGTTTGGCGGCCCTGTAATAGAGCATCTAAATGGAGCTTGCTGGCACGGAGTGAAAATATACAGGTCACTGCTGCACTAGGGCCAAACTGTCTAGTGATTGCAAGGGGAGCTTTAAATACTATACCAATGGACAGTTTCACTGTCTTTATGAGAGGTTTATAGCTCTAGTTTGCAGTTGTCCACTAATAGCACATCCTGCTGGTTTATTTTCAGGGTGGGTGTGGGCTGATGATGTTGTACTGTCTGTGGTATAATTATTGTACGGGAGGCTTCAGTGAGACAGCAGCTGGAGCAGCATCACATCGAGAAGGGAAACTGGGAAACTGTGTGGGTTTTGACACGCTTGCTATTTCGGTACAGTTTCATACGCTTCCTGACAGAAAAAAAGGAGAGTGAAGTGAGTGACACAGCCCAGTAGTGGAGTTTTGTGTTACCGTGTTCTATTGAGCACCACTGCATCAATTCAAAATGAGGAGAAGTTTAGCTTTTTATAGGACCCATGGGCAATCGTTGGCCCAAAGCACCGACTTACCATTTTTAGAGCCGTGGTAGGCCATCCAGGCTATACATGAAGTGTTGTAAAAGTCTGGAGACAGCCTAGGTTGATTGAGGCACTGTTCATATAACAAGACACATCCACACATCACCTGGGTACTAAACAGGGAGCAAGCTCACCTTTCTCCTGTGATCTCTAATTCAGTTCCTATTCGCTACTGAGCAGCAGCAGCAGCAGAGGTAGAAGTGGCTGCCTCTGAAGCAGCATCTCTGTGTCCAGTAGAGGTCTCTTAGGTAAAGCACTGGTAGATAGAATGAGGCTAATGCCGGGCTGGAGCTGCACTGCACTATAGCTGACTAGAATACTAATGTCCACATCAATACAGTAGTCCCCCCAGACAGACAGCCACAGAGAGTAGTGACTCCCCTCAGCTCTTCTCATGAAAGATTATATGAAAAATGCCATGCTTAGTGTGACAGCCCCAGCCCCCGACAGAACACTGCTGTGACCACAGTGGCACTACTGAGTTATTAATACCACTCAGTGTCAGACTGGAACTGTATACATTTGGTGGAATCCATGTGGGCCTGGTGCTAAGCGGGCTTGGTAGTGCATGGGAGGGAAGTAGCCGTGCCAGTCCTTTCACTTATAGAAAAGCAGCTAAAGTAGAGTGTGGTGGCAGTCTGTGAATGCACATAGCCTAAGACCTTACATAGCCTAAGACCTTATTCTGTTCAGACGAGACAACCCAGGCTGTAGGCAAGATTTCAAATATCAAACCTGTCAAGATGACATTTGGACTAACATACAAACATGACTCAGAGATGTACTGATACACATAGCTATTGCAGATATACTTAAGGTACTTAAATCTGTACCAAATTATGCAGTAACTAAGTTGTAATAATAGATGAATAACATTTAGTATAGTAACTACTATAAAAAAGACTCCTTGGTCTTACATTAAGTATTTGTTTGATGTAACACAATGCTCTATCCTTCATGACTTGAGCACCTTGTGTTGTTGTGGTTTAGCTGGGCCTGGCCTGCCCGTAAGGTTCTATGACTGCAACCATAACAATCATGAAGCATTTCTAGTAATTCCATCATTCCCATGGTGACTGCAATACTGTAGGCACACAGAGCAGGAGAGAAAATAGAGGTGTTGGAGAGGTGTGGCTTGTCGACTCAACAAGTAGCCTAATACATCTACTCTATGTAACATCTTGAAACAGTGACCAAAATAAACTGAGCAATGCAGAATGTCTGTGAGAGAACTGACAGTTGACTTGAAATCACTAGAACAAAATAGTATTTTTCCTTCCCCAGAAGAAATTTGTCCTTGAGATCTAGGCTCTACATGTCTCTTCTATGCATGCCACCCTGTAGCAAAACAATTTCCCCAAAATGATGTGATTCCCAAGAATGAGGGGTGTCATGTCAGCAAATGGATCAGTTATCAATCAGTTATGCAACAACAAAAAGCAGGCCTTCAAATTTTGAGGTGTGAATGCTGACATTAATGTTTCCATTAATTCATCGCAATTCTAAACCCAGTGATGGATATAATCAGTATCTGGACTTCATTTGGAGGCGGAAAGTTAAGAGCCATCAAATTACAAGGTGCACTTGATGGAGATGATACCTGATTTTAACAAATAATGTTCCAAATGAGTGCATAAACTATACAAACGCCTGCATGTTATTATGTTGTTTTTATTTGTATTTTTTTTTAGGTTCACATAAACAAACCACATTTTTCTCCTTTAAAAAATAATGGATATTTTTTTATACACAATGCATTTACTATGTATATCTTAATACATTAGGGTATTGTTCTTTTGCACAGCAAAGATATGACATTTATGTTTCTGATAACATATACGAGAAAACGATATTATACACATAATAAACGTAATACTCGACTGAATTTCACAACAGTGCAAAACCATAATTGTAGAAAAGCGTCCTGAAAGGAGAGTGAGTGACTTCTAATTTAACCCATTGCGAAAAAAAGGAAACGTGCTTTCAAAATGGAATGTTAGGCTACATATTTCTGGACAATGTTGTCCACGCGGGAAATGGGTTGGGTAAACAAGTTCCAATACAAAGCATCCTATTAAAGTGGGAATCAGCGGTGCATCACTCTCCTGGGACGCACGGTGACTTCGGGGTTCAGTCTCAGCATGCGGTCCTGCCCCTTTCCTGTAAGCTATCAATGTTCGCCAAAATATCATTCAATAACTATAACATAGGCTACCCCTCTAGATCCTTTCAAGTCGGCGAGCAGGGTACAATACTACAGGCATAGGCTACACTCACAGCCGACAACAGAAAATAAACAGAAAAGGAAATTGTTCTTATCCCCGTGGAGGGAATTTTGGCTCCAGGAAAACGTAGACTTCATGATATTTCCTGCATCTTCCCCTCCTCTAATCCGTTTGAGACAGAAATTGGCTCCTGGTTGCTTTCTATTGACGACTCGCTGCCCGTGCTCTCCCCAGAGAGGAGTCGTGTAACCCTAAGGTCAGCTTTTAGTGTTTGTACGTCGTTTCCTATGCTCATCTCTCCAAGGTCACTGATGATCTGGGACAGCTCCTGTTTACCATTGCCCACACAATCGTCATCCGTGTCTAAAATGTCCTCACACTCAAAGTGCATCGCTTTCTCCTCTTCCTCCTCTCCGAGCAAGTCCTCTGTGATAGAACCCAATTTGGGCGCGCTCCTGCTGCGCTCCACCGGCGGTTTGTAATAACACTGTCCGTTTAGAAGCTTCCTGAGGGGCACAAGGGGTATGGTTTGTTCCCCTATCTGCTGCTGTTGCTGGTGCCTTGCATCGTCCCTCCTTTTAAGTCTTTTAAATTCAGAAAGCGCTGTCGCCGAGGTCTGGTACAAAAGTAGTGCCATGGCCTTTGCCTTCTCCGGCTTGGACACCAGCACCGCATGGCACCGCAGCATCACTGCCTTGTGCTTCATCTCATGTCTGTATATCCAAGCGAAAATTTTGGGTAGCCTTGGGTCCGCAACGCAATAGGTTATCCGGTGCAATAAATACAAATGTCCCGGTCTCCTCGCTTTGTCGTCCACATGCACCATTCGGATGCCCTGCGAGCTGATGGTCAGTTTCATCTTCGTGCCATTTTTGCCCATTTCGCTCTTGCCCCAAATTTTGCTCACAGCCACGTCCGTACAGCCTTCGCCTTTCGACTGGATGGTGGTGGCATTACCCAGGTAGAGGACCGTGTAGGTGGGGTCCTCACTGGTAATTTTAACCTTTTTCCTTTTTGTCTTGAACATGCTTCCAACCCTGTTCAAAGCACTCTCCGGGCAAGACTTGGCAAAGGAGGTCAGGGCAGAGTAGTTCAAACTCACGGCATAACCCTTCTGCTTCGACTGTTTATCTTCCTCAATCAAGTCGAACTTATTCTTCTTCCAAGGCAGCATTATATGGTCGTGTCACGTCCACAGCAATAACGTACACTATAGCGAACGTTTTACTGCAACTAAATCGTATATATTTTACTGACTTTGATGATTTATAAGAGACTCCAATACAACAAACGTTCAAGTTATCCTGTACTTAATTTGTTTATCCTCTCAAGACTTCTCCATAACCACAAGTGCGCTCTCCCATTCTATGGTAGCTGTCTGTCTGACAGAGGTTGGGTCTGCTGAGAATTGAATGGTCTACATTGGCTATATACTGGGTTGAACCATTACAGTGTCTCTGTAGGGGAACATAGAGGGAGGGATGGATGGAACCATTATGAGAGAGACCAAAGTCAAACAGCTCTACCTTGAGGATGCAATTGGCACTCAGGGTGCTTTTGCCGAGGTTCATTTACTGAACTGAAATAAGAAGAATTTGGAAATAATAGGCTAATGTACAAACTGATATAACCGCTTATATACATCCACCTGTAAATTCCAATAATACTTCCATTGTACATATATATACTCACTCAGAGCAGAACTGATAGATTTTTAAATCATTGGCAACTTTAATAAATAAATCACTAGTCACTTCAATAATGCCACTTTAATAATGTTTACATATCTCGCATTACTCATCCCATATGTATCTACTGTATTTTTATACCATCTATTGCATCTTGCCTATGCCGCTCAGTCATCGCTCATCCATATATTTATATGTATATATTCTTATTCCATCCCTTTACTTAGATTTGTGTGTATTAGGCAGTTGTTGTGGAATCGTTAGATTACTTGTTAGATATTACTGCACTGTGGAACTAGAGGCACAAGCATTTCGCTACACTCGCAATAACATCTGCTAACCATGTGTATGTGACCAATACAATTTGATTTGATTTGATATAAAGAGTCTGCATATAGTTAGTTTGAAAACAAAATTAAATACAAGATGGATAACAGTAGAACCTATAAATACCTATAGTTTCCGTATATCGCCATCTGGCGGCCAGTTGGGCTACCTAGTCTGTAACAAGCTTAAAATCCAATAATAACATTAATAATATTCATATTGTTAATAATAACAATAATAAGTAGGCTATGCATATAATTAGGCTGTAGTATAATTTTCTCTTCATGAAACACCCAAACATTAGATTATTTTTAAACAACCTGTAAAAATGGAAAATGGCTTGTTTTCGATTTCTGAATTTGAAAAACGAAAATTTGAAATCGACTTGTTTTGTCATTTATTGTGTCAAAATTGGACATGGAATAACGGAAAACAAATAAAGACAAACTGTATTACATTTTCCGACTTGAATGTTAGTCTGTGTGAGTGTGACAAAAGAAAGAAAAACGCCCCCACAGAGTACAGCCCATGTGCCGGTCGCATCAAATCCATTGTACTGAAACACTGTTTACGCAGTGCGAGAAAACTAGCCGTTCTGTTACGCACAGCATGCAGCTGCTCAAGAAGCGTGGCACTTGGCTCCCAGGAGCACCCAATGGCAATTACAAGTGTGGCCACTGTGTACATTGTGACAGTACGACCAATACTAAAGTTTTTTTACCACCCGAGAACAGATAAAGAATAGAAAATCCAAATCCAATCATTAATTGTAGCACCACAAATGTCATACACAGTACCAGTCAAAAGTTTGGACACACCTACTCATTCCATGGTTTTTCTTTATTTGTACTATTTTCTACATTGTAGAATAATAGTGAATACATCAAAACTATGAAATAAGACATATGGAATCATGTACACTGAAAGTTTTGCAATTATGCTGCAGGATTTAGGGTTAATTTGTGGTTTAGTACAGTACCCTGCGTCACCACTTCATTGCTCCAGACCAGCGCAAGGGGGTCTGATTATGCTTTTGGGTCCCAAGGCGCTACTGTGTCTCTGTAGTACTGTAGCCTACTCCCGACCAGTCATGTTGTATAGTGCTTGAGTGGTGCAGCAGTGTAAGACACTGAATCACAGTGCAAGAAATATTGCTACAGATGCTGGTTCAATACCCATGCTGGCCTTGACTGGGAGACCCATGAGATGACTGTAGGTTTTTGGTTTCTTATTTATAAATAAATAATTATAAATAACAAACTAGCTTTATTTACAAATTAGTAACAATGTCTCACCCCATGTTCAATAATGGCCTTTTTCCTCACTCATTTTATGTTATTTGAAAATGAAATATATCTCCAAAATATTGTTAAATACTCAAATCCATGGAAATCAATGACATTCATGTTGTCTTGTATGAGAAATTGAGAAGTGATAGGAGAGTGGGCCGACAGCTGCTGTCAGTTGTAGAGGTAGAGGTGACTCCTGACCTGTACAATGGGCAAATGTGTTGAAGGGAGACAGAGCGTGAGTAAAAATTGGAGAGAAAGGAAAGCAGGGATGGTTGAGCCAAGGGCCCAGCAGGATGGCTAGGTGGTAGGCAGTGTGGAATTGGATCATACACCCCCCCTCTCCCCAGGATACATTTAGGGAAGGTGCTTTGCTGTTGGCACACCTACATCCAAAATGTAACTCACTCTTGTTCAACTTTTTTTTATTAAATCGGTTTAATTCAATGTTTAAATGTGCTTCAAGTGTGGTTTTTACTCAAATCTAACAGAGGGATGTCGGCTTGGGGGAGTGTGGGTTTGGGGAGGGAGATGGGATAGACGAGTTTGGTTAAAGAAACTCATTCTACCTCCCCACCTAGTCTTGATGAATCAAAAAGTGAATGTAATTGCTTAATTTTACCTGTGATCCTAAATGTTTTTAAATGTAATATTTTATGAGTTAAAAGCTAAGACAAAATATGATTTAATGACATTTACTTTGTCTTTACACATCTACTGGCCAACTGCATTTGCCATCCACTTCAACTAGCATTACCTGCTTTTCGTAAGTGTCAAAATGTGATACAAGCTGTATTATTATGCTTATTATGCTTATGTACAGTGCCTTCAGAAAGTCTACCACTTGACATATTACCCATCTACACACAATACCCCATAATGATAAAGTGATTTAAAAAAAAAAGGTTATATAATCACCTTTGAAAGCGATTACAGCTGAGTCTTTCTGGTTAAGTCTCTAAGAGCTTTGCACACCTGGATTGTACAATATTTGCACATTATTATAAAAACATATATTCTGGTTCTGTCAAGTTGGTTAATGATCATTGCTAGACAGCCATTTTCAAGTCTTGCCATAGATTTTCCAGACAGTTTAAGTCAAAACTGTAACTAGGCCACTCAGGAACATTCAATGTCGAACTGGTAAACAACTTCAGTGTATATTTGGCCTTGTCTTTTAGGTTATTGTCCTGCTGAAAGGAGAATTTGTCTCTCAGTGTCTGTTGGCAAGCAGACTGAACCAGGTTTTCCTCTAGGATTTTGCCTGTGCTTAGTTGACCTCATGGTATCTATCTTTGTAGTGACTGGGTGAATTGATACACCATCCAAAGTGTAATTAATAACTTCACCATGCTACCATGCTATTTTTTTTAACCTATCTACCAATAGGTGCCCTTCTTTGCGAGGCATTGGAAAACCTCCATGGACTTTGTGGTTGAATCGGTGTTTGAAAATCATTGTTTGACTGAGGGACCCTACAGATAACTGTATGTGTGGGATGCAGAGGTAGTCATTCAAAAATAATTTTAAACACTATTATTGCATAAAGAATGAGTCCATGAAACATATTATTTGACTTGTTAAGCAAAAGTGTACTCCTGAACTTTTTTTAGGCTTGCCATAAACAAAGGGTTGAACACTTATTGACTCAAGACATTTCAGCTTTTAATTACTAATTAATTAGTTCAAAATAAAATAAAAAAATAACATTATTCCAAATCAAATCAAATTTATTTATATAGCCCTTCGTACATCAGCTGATATCTCAAAGTGCTGTACAGAAACCCAGCCTAAAACCCCAAACAGCAAGCAATGCAGGTGTAGAAGCACGGTGGCTAGGAAAAACTCCCTAGAAAGGCCAAAACCTAGGAAGAAACCTAGAGAGGAACCAGGCTATGTGGGGTGGCCAGTCCTCTTCTGGCTGTGCCGGGTGGAGATTATAACAGAACATGGCCAAGATGTTCAAATGTTCATAAATGACCAGCATGGTCGTATAATAATAAGGCAGAACAGTTGAAACTGGAGCAGCAGCACGGTCAGGTGGACTGGGGACAGCAAGGAGTCATCATGTCAGGCAGTCCCGGGGCATGGTCCCAGGGCCCAGGTCAGTTGAAACTGGAGCAGCAGCATGGTCAGGTGGACTGGGGACAACAACGAGTCACCATGTCAGGTAGTCCTGGGGCATGGTCCTAGGGCTCAGGTCAGTTGAAACTGGAGCAGCAGCACAGCCAGGTGGTCTGGGGACAGCAAGGAGTCATCATGTCAGGTAGTCCTGGGGCATGGTCCTAGGGCTCAGGTCCTCCGAGAGAGAGAGAGAAAGAGAGAATTAGAGAACGCACACTTAGATTCACACAGGACACCGAATAGGACAGGAGAGGTACTCCAGATATAACAAACTAACCCTAGCCTCCCGACACATAAACTACTGCAGCATAAATACTGGAGGCTGAGACAGGAGGGGTCAGGAGACACTGTGGCCCCATCGGAGGACACCCCCGGACAGGGCCAAACAGGAAGGATATAACCCCACCCACTTTGCCAAAGGACAGCCCCCACACCACTAGAGGGATATCTTCAACCATCAACTTACCATCCTGAGACAAGGCTGAGTATAGCCCACAAAGATCTCCGCCACGGCACAACCCAAGGGGGGCGCCAACCCAGACAGGATGACCACATCAGTGAATCAACCCACTCAGGTGACGCACCCCTTCCAGGGACGGCATGAGAGAGCCCCAGTAAGCCAGTGACTCAGCCCCTGTAATAGGGTTAGAGGCAGAGAATCCCAGTGGAAAGAGGGGAACCGGCCAGGCAGAGACAGCAAGGGCGGTTCGTTGCTCCAGAGCCTTTCCGTTCACCTTCCCACTCCTGGGCCAGACTACACTCAATCATATGACCCACTGAAGAGATGAGTCTTCAGTAAAGACTTAAAGGTTGAGACCGAGTTTGCGTCTCTGACATGGGTAGGCAGACCGTTCCATAAAAATGGAGCTCTATAGGAGAAAGCCCTGCCTCCAGCTGTTTGCTTAGAAATTCTAGGGACAATTAGGAGGCCTGCGTCTTGTGACCGTAGCGTACGTGTAGGTATGTACGGCAGGACCAAAGCAGAGAGATAGGTAGGGGCAAGCCCATGTAATGCTTTGTAGGTTAGCAGTAAAACCTTGAAATCAGCCTTTGCTTTGACAGGAAGCCAGTGTAGAGAGGCTAGCACTGGAGTAATATGATCAAATTTTTTGGTTCTAGTGAGGATTCTAGCAGCCGTATTTAGCACCAACTGAAGTTTATTTAGTGCTTTATCCGGGTAGCCGGAAAGTAGAGCATTGCGGTAGTCTAACCTAGAAGTGACAAAAGCATGGATTAATTTTTCTGCATCATTTTTGGACAGAAAGTTTCTGATTTTTGCAATGTTACGTAGATAGGAAAAAAGCTGTCCTTGAAATGGTCTTGATATGTTCTTCAAAAGAGAGATCAGGGTCCAGAGTAACGCCGAGGTCCTTCACAGTTTTATTTGAGACGACTGTACAACCATTAAGATTAATTGTCAGATTCAACAGAAGATCTCTTTGTTTCTTGGGACCTAGAACAAGCATCTCTGTTTTGTCCGAGTTTAAAAGTAGAAAGTTTGCAGCCATCCACTTCCTTATGTCTGAAACACATGCTTCTAGCAAGGGCAATTTTGGGGCTTCACCATGTTTCATTGAAATGTACAACTGTGTGTCATCCGCATAGCAGTGAAAGTTAACATTATGTTTTCGAATAACATCCCCAAGAGGTAAAATATATAGTGAAAACAATAGTGGTCCCAAAACGGAACCTTGAGGAACACCGAAATTTACAGTTGATTTGTCAGAGGACAAACCATTCACAGAGACAAACTGATATCTTTCCGACAGATAAGATCTAAACCAGGCCAGAACTTGTCCGTGTAGACCAATTTGGGTTTCCAATCTCTCCAAAATAATGTGAATTCCACTTTGACATTATGTGGTATTATGTGTAGGCCTGTGACACATCTCAATTTAATAAATTTTAAATTCAGGCTGTAACACAACAACAATATTACACTGAGTAGGTGTAGGTAGGGGTAGAGCCATAGTGAGACAAACTATTCTCCAACTTGTCATGACATTCTCATTCATAATGTAATGACCTGACTAGATCATAAAGGAACAATTGTCCAGACAGAGGAGTGAGTTTACGAATTTACAGTTTAATTAACCCGAATTTCACACAGGCTACTGCTTGGCTGTAGCCCATGTCAAATAAATGAAGGATACCCTATAAAACAACCGTGACCTTCTCTTGTGAAGGCCAGATGTAAGACTTAACTTCCAATGCTCCATCCCCTTGCCCAACCACCCTCCTCCAACCACCAGAATGCCCGATATCAGAACATTCCAGGCATTCCTGTGATTGGCAGATAGCAGGTTGATTGGCATGGCGGACCTCACGAACGCTGGGTATGGGTAAGTACAACACAACCAACTAACAGCCTAACACATAACACACAGCTGTCTGTGCGGGTCGCTACAATAATTTAATTTTATTGTGGCCATGGAACCTTTCGGCCAGCATAACCCAACAAAGTGATGTCAAACACCACACCAGAGTGTTCAATTGTTGTTGAGTTTGTTCAATTGGCATGCGTACTTAATGATAAGTTCTGCATCTTAGCTAACATAAGTATTGTTATCTTCATTATCACAGACACAGTATAATTAAAGACCGTACAGTAGGAAGATAGGCAGAAACTGCTTCTAAATCACATCTCGCGCCGATTTGCCATGTGCAGGCAGTCAAATCAAAGGCACACCTTCGATATAAAGATTTTTTGGCAAAATATTTAAACGTGTCAGTTTGTCACTTTCACAAGGTTGGAGTAATAACATGTTCAACTAGTTAATTGGCTCGAATCTGGGTTGGGCCTTTAGATTTCTAAAAAATTTACAGCTAAGGAAGAACGTTTCACTTCTGTCATTGACATCTAACCTCAAACCCAGTCTTGGTCTGCTTCGTAAGTGTCACGTCCTGACCTTAGTTCCTTTTTTTATGTCTCTATTTTAGGTTGGTCAGGGCGTGAGTTGGGGTGGGCATTCTGTTTTGTTCCATGTTTGTATTTCTATGTGTTTGGCCTGGTATGGTTCCCAATCAGTGGCAGCTGTCAATCGTTGTCTCTGATTGAGAACCATACTTAGGCAGCCTGGTTTCGCCCTTGAGTTGTAGGTAGTTGTTTTCTGTCTCTGTACCAGACAGGACTGTTTCGTTTGTTCCGTTTTGTTATTTTTGTTCTAGTGTTCAGTGTAATTAAAAGATCATGAACACGTACCACGCTGCACCTTGGTCCTCTCATTCTTCCACCTATGACGATCGTTACAGAACTACCCACCAAAAAAGGACCAAGCAGCGTGGGTCCAGAGGGTTCTGGACTCCTGGACTTGGGAGGAGATTTTGGACGGTAAGGGACCCTGGGCACAGGCTGGGGAATATCGCCGCCCCAGGGAAGAGCTGGAGGCAGCTAAAGGCGACGGAGGCGATATGAGGAGTTAGCACGGCAGCGCAACAGGGACGAGAGGCAGCCCCAAAACATTATTGGGGGGGAGCACACAGGGAGTGTGGCTAAGTCAGGTAGGAGACCTGAGCCAACTCCCCGTGCTTACCGTGGAGAGAGAGTGACCGGGCAGGTATCGTGTTATGCGGTGAGGCGCACGGTGTCCCCAGTGCGTACGCATAGCCCAGTGCGCTACATCGCAGCTCCTCCTCGCCGGGCTAGAGTGGGCATCGAGCCAGGAGGAATGAAGCAGGCTCAGCGCATCTGGTCTCCAGTGATTCTCCTCGGCCCGGGTTATATGGCACCAACCCTACGCATGGTGTCCCCGGTTTGCCAGCACAGCCCAGTGCGGTCTGTTCCACCCCGCTGCACTTGCCGGGCTACAGGGGGTATCCAGCTAGGGCAGGTTGTGCAGGCTCGGTGCTCTTGACCTCCAGTGCGCCTCCACGGTCCGGTCCATCCGGTGCCTCCTCCACGCACCAGGCCTCCTGTGGCAGCCCCACGCACCAGGCTGTCTCTCCGTCTCCTCCCTTCAGGTGCTCCCGCCTGTCCAGCGCTTCCAGAGCCTCCCTCCTGTCTGGAGCCGCCCTTCAGCCAGGAGCTGCCAGAGCCGCCCGTCAGCCAGGAGCTGCCAGAGCCGCCCGTCACTCCGGCGCTGCCAGAGCCGCCCGTCACTCCGGCGCTGCCAGAGTCGCCCTTCCCTCCGGCGCTGCCAGAGTCTCCCGACTATTCGGGGCCAGCTGAAAGGGTCCCCAGTCCAGGGTCGACGGCGAGGGTCGCCGCTCCAAAGGCGCCACCTAAGTGGGCCCAGACTAAGGTGGAGTGGGGTCCACGTCCCGCGCCAGAGCCGCCACCGTGGACAGATGCCCACCCAGACCCTCCCCTATGGGTTTAGGTTTCGCGGCCGGAGTCCGCACCTTTTGGGGGGGGGTACTGTCCCGTCATGAGCTTAGTTCCTTTTTTATATCTCTATTTTAGGTTGGTCAGGGTGTGAGTTGGGGTGGGCATTCTATGTTTGTATTTCTATGTGTTTGGCCTGGTATGGTTCCCAATCAGAGGCAGCTGTCAATCGTTGTCTCTGATTGAGAACCATACTTAGGCAGCCTGGTTTCGCCCTTGAGTTGTGGGTAGTTGTTTTCTGTCTCTGTACCAGACAGGACTGTTTCGTTTGTTCCGTTTTGTTATTTTTGTTCTAGTGTTCAGTGTAATTAAAAGATCATGAACACGTACCATGCTGCACCTTGGTCCTCTCCTTCTTCCACCTACGACAATCGTTACAGTAAGCAGTGTTGCCAACTCCTCAGTAAGGAAAGTAGCTATTGGCTGTCCTAAAAGACGCTAAATGACGTCATCGCCTAATTTGCATAATTGGATGTAATGTAATGTAATTGTGATGGACGCTGTAGGAGAGAGGAATAACGTTGTGGGAGAGACAAAAAGTGAGTAAAAAACACCCTAAATATGTTTAGAACTACAAATGAACTTTTTTCTGTCGATTCTTGTTTTTTCTAGTGTCACAATTTCAACCCTCCTCCTTTATCCGGGCTTGGGACCGGCAAAAGTGACCCCAAAAGAGACACTCTGGCGGAGTTACTTATTGAAAAAAAAAATTAGCTTTTTGTTTTTTAGTTTAATTTTCTTAATTTGGTTTGGTTTTTAACCTTATGGTCCACTTAGGAGCCTACAACAAGTCACAGTAAAACATTAACATTTTTAACCATAACATTTAAAAAAAAAAAATTGTATACAATCTACATGGACCAAAAAGAGACAATAGAAAAAACTGTCAATGGCAATGTGAGAAAATTATGGTAACTAGTCTGGCCCTAATTCAAGTTAATTGTTTTTTTAAAAAATGTAAGCAAGTGCGGGATCAGCCAGCGGCGGCTTCCAGCATGCGCAATTCATTTGCAGTCTGGACGTGGAGGGGTGAACATCTCCTGCTCTGACTGCAGCTGGGAGGGACTGCTGCGTGAGGACTGGGCCGCCTGTAAGTGCTTTGAGACGGGGGTGGAGCCCACGGCAGCACTCGCTGCTCGTTGAGAAGATTAAGAACGATACGTGCTTTCACGTCAGAGTCTCCAATAACACCAGAAAAAGTCACTACATTTGTCGCTAGTTGCTTTTTTGAAAATGTGTCGCCAGAGGGGTCTGAATACTCGCTAAATATAGCGGCTAAGTTGGCAACACTGTGTAAGCGTTCCCAAAAGTCTCGCAATGTTGCGCCTCTGGGTTTAGAAACTCTTTGGTAAAATGATTTATTTGTGCTGACAAACTAAGCTCTGGTCTAAACACACACCTAAGTATTATGAATATTCTATGAGGGGGCGTGTACTTTCGCGTATGAACAAAACGAAAAGCGAAAATCAAAAATGTTTATCAAATCAAATTTATTTATATAGCCCTTCGTACATCAGCTGATATCTCAAAGTGCTGTACAGAAACCCAGCCTAAAACCCCAAACAGCAAGCAATGCAGGTGTAGAAGCACGGTGGCTAGGAAAAACTCCCTAGAAAGGCCAAAACCTAGGAAGAAACCTAGAGAGGAACCAGGCTATGTGGGGTGGCCAGTCCTCTTCTGGCTGTGCCGGGGGGAGATTATAACAGAACATGGCCAAGATGTTCAAATGTTCATAAATGACCAGCATGGTCGAATAATAATAAGGCAGAACAGTTGAAACTGGAGCAGCAGCACGGTCAGGTGGACTGGGGACAGCAAGGAGTCATCATGTCAGGTAGTTCTGGGGCATGGTCCTAGGGCTCAGGTCCTCCGAGAGAGAGAAAGAAAGAGAGAATTAGAGAACGCACACTTAGATTCACACAGGACACCGAATAGGACAGGAGAAGTACTCCAGATATACCAAACTGACCCTAGCCCCCCGACACATAAACTACTGCAGCATAAATACTGGAGGCTGAGACAGCATATAACTTTTGTTGTTATTGTTTTCTGTTATTCCATGTCCAATTTTGAAAAAATAAATGACAAAACAAGTCCATTTCCGATTTTCACCATATTTTTAATCAAATAACCAATGAAGGGACGAGTATCTTGTGTTGCGCATACATTGCAGAAATATAATTAGAAATATATTAAGTATTTAGAAATGTGTACAATTGAGAATCGACATTTAGATGATAGCACCTGTCACAAAAAGTTTCTATTTTAGAACGTGTCCTTGGAGGAAATGTTATTTGGCGGAGTGTGTTTCCTTCAATGCGTATTTGAGTGTTGGACACATCTTTTGGAATGTACCACAACCAAAGTCAATGCACAAATCATTACAATAATTCATGATAAAATGACACTTTAAGCAACAAACAAAAATACTGAATCTGGTTCAGTTACTTCCAGCGATTTATACACTTGAGATCAATCTCGATAGCTGAATAATTACTAATAATATTAACTAAGTTGGTATGTTCCGTTTCACTTCCTCCTCATGGGACAACAATTAACTTCACATGGGGTCCTGTTTGCTGGGCTGTACTCGATATACCAATGTAATCTAATGAGACTGACAAAAGGTAATTTGTGGTAACAAGGAAGGCTAAACCTAAAATGGGTAAGAAGAAGTCTGCCATGGGGCTCGGGAGATCGTTGATAAAGGAGAGACTCAACGCAGGCCGAGGCAACAAGAGGGGCGATACTTGGGTAACGTTCATTAACGCTACGTTATTTAACTATAGTTATTTAGCTAGCTAGCTTAACCTATAGCTAGACCTACCTCCAAGGGTCCTAGCCTGTTCTAACTTCTAGCTAGTTAGTTAGCAGAGTAAAGTAAAACATTTGGGATAACCAGGATTTGGTGAATACTGCTCCCCTGAAAATAAAGTAACATCTTGTTTTAATGGTCGTCTGTCTTGTTAGCTACCTTGCTGATGATTTAACGTGATATCACATTGCCAGCTCCACACCAGTGAACTGAACGATGGCTACGATTGGGGTCGTCTCAACCTGCAGTCAGTGACTGAGCAGAGTTCTATGGATGACTTCCTTGCAACTGCAGAAATGGCAGGGACTGAGTTTGTTGCAGGTAAATACTCCATTGCATTGACCTAACAAGTGATCTTTTAAACTGTCCTCTACCAGGGGTGTATTAATTTAGCCAATTCTTTTGCAAAACGTTTCTTAAACGGATGCTAAAGTAACGGGGAGGAGGGACCTACTATAATTTGTCCCCAGTGGTGTATTCATTAGTTGGATTCTGTTGCAAAACGTTTGCAATGGAAAAACGTTTACTCTTAAAGGAAAACATTTTGCAACGAAAACGAGTTTATTGGACAAATTCAGGTAGGTCCTTCCCTGTTCCGTTCCGTTTACTTCTGTTTGGTTCTTAAGAGTTTTTGTAACAGACCAAATGTTTTGCAATGGAATCTGACTAATGAATACACCCCAGTACCTGCCTCTTTGTACTGGATTGCCAGGATGCAGTTGATGGATGAAATGTTTCCCCAGAAAAGCTCAACATCAAGTTTGTGTCAGCTGAAGCTCGGGCAGGATTACTGACAGCCGAGGAGATGGCAAAGTTGAAAAAGCTGCACGAAGAGAACAAACAACTCCTTAGAATTCCACGAAGGTGCAGTAAGGGTCCTTGCTATCGGGGATCCGTGGAAGTCCCAATTCCGACGTTATCCTATTGAAGTTGACATTTTAAATGATTAGGGTCAGGGTTAAGATTAGGGTTTAGGGTAGGGACGTCCCAAAGATTCCGGATAGCGCTACCGTGCAGTAGGCACAGTGACTCCAAAGATATTACACAGAGAGAGGTATTGTCTGTCATAGTTGAAGTGCACCTATGATGAAAATTACAGGCCTCATCTTTTTAAGTGGAAGAACTTGCACAATTGGTGGCTGACTAAATACCTTTTTGCCCCACTGTATATACTGTACTCTATCATCTACTGCATCTTTATGTAATACATGTATCACTAGCCACTTTAAACTATGCCACTTTGTTTACATACCCTACATTACTCATCTCATATGTATATACTGTATTCGATACCATCTACTGCATCTTGCCTATGCTGTTCTGTACCATCACTCATTCATATATCTTTATGTACATATTCTTTATCCCTTTACACTTGTGTATAAGGTAGTAGTTTTGGAATTGTTAGGTTAGATCACTCGTTGGTTATTACTGCATTGTTGGAACTAGAAGCACAAGCATTTCGCTACACTCGCATTAACATCTGCTAACCATGTGTATGTGACAAATACATTTGAATTTAATTACTATACTAACCACATTGTTGTGCATTTCGTTTCCAGGAGAATGTTCGAGCACTCACCAAGGGGGTCCAGTCTTACATGGGCTACAAGCTAGGCAGTATAGGCCAGCGTGAACAGATAGGGCAACCTGGCACGGAACAGCCGGTGGTCAAACCCTGGAAGAAGCATGGCAATAGAAACAAGAAAGAGAAAGTACGCAGACTCACCAAGCACCTGGATGCCTGAAGAATATCTATAAACTGTTAGAAGTCGCTGATAGTCTAGAGTGGAATGGAGTGTTAACCCACAAAGGACTTTTCAATGCAATCCACGGGTATTGGTGCTTTGTTTGTACGTAGATACTGGTCAACAACAGTAACCTCCATTGCATTTTGTAATATGGAGAACCAGGGATAGGTTGCCTTTTGATATAAAAACATTCTGAATATTGTGAATTATCATGCATTGCAGTGACGATACATTCAAGCATTTGATTATGATTGAGTTGTGCAACAAATCTCACAGAAGTTATGAGTGTAGCAACAAGAGCAGAGTAGGGGGTCAACTAAATTCCAGGATTTTCATAAATTGAATGGAATTGAGCCTTACTCTGAACCAGAGAAGTAATCGCTAAGGAGATCAATCAAGATTTATTTGGTTATATGCGTTTGTTACATATACAGAAAGGTCAGACTTGAACTTTACAGAGATAATGAACTACAGGTAACTGCCGAAATAAAGGAAACAACAAAGTGTCTTAATAGGGAGTGGGGCCACCACGAGCAAGAACAGCTTCAATGCATTTTGGCATAGATTTTACAAGTGTCTGAAACTATTGGAAGGATGTGACACCATTCTTCCACGAGAAATTACATTATGTGGTGGTTGTTGATGGTGGTAGAAAACACTGTCTCAGGTGCTGCTCCAGAATCTCCCATAAGTGTTCAATTGGGTTGAGATCTGGTCATCAAACCATTCAGTGACCACTCAAGTCCTCTCATGTGTATGGGGGAATTGTCATCCTATGGGGCCATGGTAGCCAAAATAATAAATAGCCTGCCCAGTATTTCTATACTTTACCTTAAGCATGGTGGGATGTTAATTGCTTAATTAACTCAGGAACCACACCTGTGTGGAAGCACCTGTTTTCAATATACTTTATGTCCATTTACTCAAGTGTTTCCATTATTTTGGCCTGTTGTTACGGATACAGTTATCCTGTGTGTGTATCCTGTGTGTGTGTTTCTTTTCTCTCCTTCTCCCCTCACAGGTGAAAATCATCTCTCCAATCAGTCAACAATCAATCATCAATCAGAAGACACACCTCCTCCTATTTCCTACCCTATCACAGTTCCTTCCCCATGGTTTAAAAACCCCATCATTTGTTTGCTCTAGAGCTCAATCTCTCTGTAAATGCCATGTCTGTAGGTCTCTGTGTTTCACTCTCGCTTTGTGTCTTAGCCTCTCTTTTGTTTGAGCACCCCCATAGCACTTTGTCATCACCTGTGAGTATTGTTTTTGGTTATGGTGTTTGTTGCTGGTGGGAAAAGGGGGAAACCAAGACAAGTTGCCCATGGGCATACACTACCCGTAGGTGAACTTTGTTAAATACACTAGTTAGAACTGGGCGGACCACCCACTGTATTTTTGGTTAGTTAAGCTGTTAAAGAACTATATGTTTTTGTATATTTATTGTTTCAGATGGTTCTCAAAAACCCTGAGTTTGATGGTATAATTTCAGTTGTCCTGTTTTTGGCTCTCATTAGTGTTTCTAATATTTGTCGGGCCAAAAGGGATTCGACTATGTTCCCTAAGCCCAACTGCTAACTCTGACCCAATAACAGACCCTGATTATATATTTCCACTCAGAGGCTTCATTGAGCTAGGGCTACCCAAAGGACCCTGACTGCCAAGGCTTCACCTACCTGACATTTTATCTTTTAGAAATGGCCTTGATCTTTCAGTGTAGGGCAACAGCAGAAATTAGGAAAGGTGTTTTGGTTTGTTGCACATGACTGGTGCACTAAAATCGGGGCATTATGTCCAAAGAAAAGTACATAAAATGGGACTAATTATTTAACATGTGACTATCATTAATAAACATTCAATTGGTCCAGCTCGAGTGTCTTTAACTCAAATTTGGTCAAATAAAGAATTGAAGGGCATCACCATGCCCTGGCAAAATCATGTCAATCTCATTGTCATTCTCTATTCTACAGGGAAATGTGTTTACATTTGAATAACCAGGCAGAGCTTTTGTGAAGTAAATTTGCATACTATTGGGGCACAATTTCCCACACCTTTTTCATAGGTCCGTGCTCTCCGTGATTATCGGGATGACTACCCCCCCATTTAAGCTGAAATTTGAAATAGTTAGGTAAGGGTTTAGGGCCCTTTAGTATCCCAAATAGCACTGACCAGATTACATACCTGTGCTGTGCACTACTGACGCAGCTCCACCCCACTGGGCGTATTTGCCAATGCAATTCCAAATTTCTTTAGGACAACGTTGGCACAGTTTAGCGACATGGGAGAGGACGCACAGTGTCACAAATTAACAGACCTGGTTTTTCAAACCGACAAAGTTTGCATCCCGACCTGACTCATCTGTTTGGTGGTGCTTTTGATAATAGCATGTTTTATGTGAGTAGGCCTGTGGGTAAATATGCATTTAAATATGGAGGAATTGCATGTCTAGTGATTTACTTGGACTGAAATAACTGCCGGTACTCATTTCGTGTGCCGGTAATGTGTTGCCCGACGATTACGATCGTACCATTACGATTGTTTACACTGAGCTGCACAGGGGTCGGAATGCAATCGTGGTTACATTAACGCTTCGAACACACCAATTGTGTCATGGCATCACTGCTGCATAATATTTTGGGCAACTATACTGATGCAGGTCTCTTTTGCAGATGGTCGCATGCAGTTGGACACATGGAGGAGAATCATTTTCGCAGTATCCTCAAAACTGTCTTTTTTACATAACTGCTGACAGCTACAGGGACATAAACACAAAAAATGCTGCTTAGAGACAAGTGTCCACGATAGTAGGATTGTCAGTTTAGTAGTGAGATTGTGCTAGATGTGGCTAGCTAGCTAACCTAGCCAATGAGGTGTGTGTGTGTGAAATAAAGTCATAAATTATGCTAGTTACTACCCCTGATAGCTACCAAATAATCATGTTTGAAAGAGTGTGATTGTGTATGTCAGATAAATAGAAATGGTAGATATTACTGTACCCTGATAATTTAGTCATATAACCGTGTGTCTATGTGTAGAGTAGGTGACATGTCCATGATAGCTATCTAATGACTATACTTATGCTAGATAATGGTTTGGCTTATCATGTTCATGTCTATGTAGAAGAAGACTGTAGGAGGAAGTGGAGAGGACTCAGGGACAGGTGGCAGAGAAAGAGAGGAGGTCTGGGTCAGCAGCTTCAGGCCAGCAGCCTTGGCGCTTCTGCCACATTCTTTTCTGGATCCATTTATTGTGCCTAGGGCAACGAGTGGTAATTTTACAGCCAAGACCCTCTACTATGTCATCCACAAGTGTTGTCGCCACTGGTGCATCAAGACCCTCAACGTCACCTACAAGTGCGACCATCACCTCCACCGGTGGAGTGAGACCCTCTACAACATCATCCACAAGTATGACCACCACCGGTGCAGCCATGGAAGATGATGAAATGGAGGAAGCACCTCTGGATCTAGGACCACCTGAGACTATTATGAACCTCACGAAAGTGACCACTGAGGACCTCGTTGAACAGGATGTGGCCGAGGAGAGAAACTGAGAGAGAAATGAAGAGGAACGTCACACCAGGCGTCATCGGAGGTACCAGCCCCCACTCAACTAATTTCAGCAGAGGCTCTTCCAAGCCGTCGAGAGGGATGCAGTACAACCTGATTCTCACAGAAACTATGACGAGACCCTCCTTACCATGAGCCTGGTGCCAACACTGAAGAGGCTGCCTCAGCAAAGAAAACCAGCAGTCAAGGATAATGTATCAGCTGCTTTTCGAAGCCGAGTTCAATGGTACGTCTTTTTTTTCCTCCACAATGTTGCGACAGTGAAGTAAAGCAGGTCATTTTTACAGTATAGTTATGTATGCTAATTGGTATTTCAAATCAAAGTATTAATACCGGCAGGGTAGCCTAGTGGTTAGAGCGTTGGACTAGTAACCGGAAGGTTGCAAGTTCAAATCCCCGAGCTGACAAATCTGTCATTCTGCCCCTGAACAGGCAGTTAACCCACTGTTCCTAGGCAGTCATTGAAAATAAGAATTTGTTCTTAACTGACTTGCCTAGTAAAATAAAGGTAAAATAAAAATAAAAAAAGAGGCAAATGTATAGCTGTTTCTGGGTTACAAAATATCAAATATATATTACATTTAAAAAAAAAAAAAAAAAGTTTTACAATACACATACCTGTCACATTCTTTCCTGTACTTGAATACTTATTAAATGATGTTTTCATAGTAGTTTCAGTTTATTAATATCTCATTTAGACTTAATCTGCTTATTTCTTCCCTACACCTTTGCAGATCTAAGACAAGATGAAAGTAAAAACACATTCTCTTCCTAATTTGTTTTTTTTCCACCTGTATTTTGTCAGGCCAGTGAACATGGTGGTAAACTGTACTATTTGTATGGACCCTAGGTTATCCTTTCCCTTTGTTATCATACTAACTGTATGTCGTATAACACTAGGCATAGCCTAGTGGTTAGAGCGTTGGACTAGGAACCGGAAGGTTGCGAGTTCAAACCCCCGAGCTGACAAGGTACAAATCTGTCGTTCTGCCCCTGAACAGGCAGTTAACCCATTGTTCCCAGGCCGTCATTGAAAATAAGAATGTGTTCTTAACTGACTTGCCTGGTTAAATGAAGGTAAAAATTTAAAAAAAGTTGTGCTCCCGCTCACCTGATGTACCATGCCAGGTGTGTATAATACTGCCGTTAATGGGAAGGGGTTAAGGTGTGGTCTTTACTCCCAAATTTGACTTAAATATAACTTCCAAATGAAGAGAGACAATGTTACATAATGTAATCTGGGGGAAAAATGTCATTTTATGGACAACGGTGGATGGTTCTTAAAATAACTTTTGTTAGGGGGCTCTTAAAAGAGCAGTTTCACTCCACGGCATACTGCCATGGGACTTCACCTGCTGACGATGAGAAGTAGGTGGTCAGCTGCTCCATCACCTGGAGTGCCTGTCTGGGGGTGTTGTTGGCACCTGCCCTGGTGACATCAGGTAGGTGACCATTTGGCGTGCCCATCTCCATCCGGAGTGGCTCCTGGAATGACCTCCACAGGTAGTTGTAGAGAACACATGTGGCCTTCACGCAGGCATCGACATTTGAGGGGCTGAGACCAAGCACTCTCCAATACATTCTCCACCGGGCTGCCAGAATCCCAAAGGCGCATTCAACAACTAACCTTGCCCTGGACAGTCGTTTATTAAAGATCCTTACAGGCTTTGGCAATGGCAGCTGGCGTCCAGCGTAGGGCCTCATGAGGTTGGGTCTCAAAGGGAAGGCCTCGTCGCCGACAAAGACGTGGGGAACAGGTCCCAGGTCTTCAGCCCCAGGGAGTGATGCAGGTGGTGGAATCTCCAGGGTGCCATCCTGAACTGCCTGACCGAAGGCAGAGTCGCGGAGGCTCCCGCCATCACTTCCCTTGCCGTAAGCACCAACATCGACAACACAGAAATAGTAGATGACATCTACTACAGGAAGCAATACTGTTACATTGATGCTTTTGACCTGGATCACTGGTTGCTGTGGAAAAGGAGGAGGTCAAAAGGGGGGCGAGTGTAACCGATGTGAAATGGCTAGCTAGTTAGCGGTGGTGCGCGCTAATAACGTTTCAATCGGGTGACGTCACTCGCTCTGAGACCTGAAGTAGTTGTTGCCCTTGCTCAGCAAGGGCCATGGCTTTTGTGGAGCGATGGGTAACGATGCTTTGAGGGTGGCTGTTGTCGATGTGTGCAGAGGGTCCCTGGTTCGAACCCAGGTAGGGGCGAGGAGAGGGATGGACGCTATACTGTTACACAGGCATGTATTCACCAATCAGACAGTCCCAAATGGTTTGTGCCACAGAGGAGACAATGCCTGCCACTGTGGACCGTCCAACTCGGAAGCTGAATCCAATGGTCCTGTAGGAGTCCCCTGTCGCCAATAATCTAAAATCTAAATCCAAATAATTATCAATATTGTGTGTAACTTGAATTCCACCCGCTCCACTCATATAGCTACCTCATTACAGTTTATTAAGCTCTACTAATTATATTGTAATACTCCTCAACCAATGCCTTGAAACAGTACAATTCAGTCTGAATATATCAATAAACTGTAGCCCAGACCAGCTCTACTCTTAGAAAGAAACAGATATAGCCCTTGGTTCTCCCCAGACCTGACTGCCCTTAACCAACACAAAAACATCCTATGGCGTTCTGCATTAGCATCGAACAGCCCCCGTGATATGCAGCTGTTCAGGGAAGCTAGAAACCATTATACACAGGCAGTTAGAAAAGCCAAGGCTAGCTTTTTCAAGCAGAAATTTGCTTCCTGCAACACTAACTCAAAAAAGTTCTGGGACACTAAAGTTCCCAGCTGCCCACTGCACTGAAGATAGGAAACACTGTCACCACTGATAAATCCACTATAATTGAGAATTTCAATTAAGTATTTTTCTACGTCTGGCCATGCTTTCCACCTGGCTACTCCTACCCCGGTCAACAGCACTGCACCTCCCACAGCAACTCTCGCCCAAGCCTTCCCCATTTCTCCTTCTCCCAAATCCAGTCAGCTGATGTTCTGAAAGAGCTGCAAAATCTGGACCCATACAAATCAGCCGGGCTAGACAATCTGGACCCTTTCTTTCTAAAAGTATCTTCCGAAATTGTTGCCACCCCTATTACTAGCCTGTTCAACCTCTCTTTCGTGTCGTCTGATATTCCCAAAGATTGGAAAGCAGCTGCGGTCATCCCCCTCTTCAAAGGGGGGGACACTCTTGACCCAAACTGCTACAGACCTATATCTATCCTACTCTGCCTTTCTAAGATCTTCGAAAGCCAAGTCAACAAACAGATTACCGACCATTTTCGAATCTCACCATACCTTCTCTGCTATGCAATCTGATTTCAGAGCTGGTCATGGGTGCACCTCCAGCCACGCTCAAGGTCCTAAACGATTTCTTAACCGCCATCGATAAGAAACATTACTGTGCAGCCGTATTCATTGATCAGGCCAAGGCTTTCGACTGTCAATCACCACATCCTCATCGGCAGACTCGACAGCCTTGGTTTCTCAAATGATTGCCTCGTCTGGTTCACCAACTACTTCTCTGATAGAGTTCAGTGTGTCAAATCGGAGGGTCTGCTGTCCGGACCTCTGGCAGTCTCTATGGGGGTGCCACAGGGTTCAACATCACTACTCTGGACGGCTCTGACAACTACAAATACCTAGGTGTCTGGTTAGACTGTAAACTCTCCTTCCAGACCCACATCAAACATCTCCAATTCAAAGTTAAATCTAGAATTGGCTTCCTATTTGGCAACAAAGCATCCTTCACCCATGCTGCCAAACATACCCTTGTAAAACTGACCATCCTACCAATCCTCGACTTCGGCGACGTCATTTACAAAATAGCCTCCAAAACCCTACTCAACAAATTGGATGCAGTCTATCACAGTGCAATCCGTTTTGTCACCAAAGCCCCATATACTACCCACCATTGCGACCTGTACGCTCTCGTTGGCTGGCCCTCGCTTCATACTCGTCGCCAAACCCACTGGCTCCATGTCATCTACAAGACCCTGCTAGGTAAAGTCCCCCCTTACCTCAGCTCGCTGGTCACCATAGCATCACCCACCTGTAGCACGCACTCCAGCAGGTATATCTTTCTGGTCACCCCCAAAACCAATTTTTTCTTTGGCCGCCTCTCCTTCCAGTTCTCTGCTGCCAATGACTGGAACGAACTACAAAAATCTCTGAAACTGGAAACACTTATCTCCCTCACTAGCTTTAAGCACCAACTGTCAGAGCAGCTCAAAGATTACTGCACCTGTACACAGCCCACCTATAATTTCGCCCAAACAACTACCTCTTTCCCACCTGTATTTATTTTATTTATTTAGCTCCTTTGCACCCCATTATTTTTATTTCTACGTTGCACATTCTTCCACTGCAAATCTACCATTCCAGTGTTTTACTTGCTATATTGTATTTACTTTGCCACCATGGCCTTTTTTTTTGCCTTTACTTCCCTTATCTCACCTCATTTGCTCACATCGTATATAGGCTTGTTTATACTGTATTATGGACTGTATGTTTGTTTTACTCCATGTGTAACTCTGTGTCGTTGTATGTGTCGAACTGCTTTGCTTTATCTTGGCCAGGTCGCAATTGTAAATGAGAACTTGTTCTCAACTTGCCTACCTGGTTAAATAAAGGTGAAATAAAATAAATAAATATTGGGTTCCATGTAGAACCTTTTCCCCAAAGGGTTATACCTGGAACCAAAAAGGGTTATTCTATGTGGTAAGCAGAAGGACACTTTTGGAACCTTTTTCTCTAAGAGTGTATGTGAGTCCAATAAGAATGTAATGAATTACTGTAACTGTCTTTAACAACAATGGGTCCTGGATAAGACTAGCCTACTGTTAAGGAGTCTAGTTGATAGGTATTCGACTAGCCGGACTGTTCCCCGGACTCCATGTGTAGGGATTTGTACAATGCACAAACAAGGCTATTGAACTTGACATTGGTGTCTGTCTTTATTCCTTTATCCAACATATCATACTGAAACATGGTATCAGAAGTGGCTCGGAAAACACACGTTTGTTATTTTTGTAGCTAAGTACAGTATAGGCGCAGTTACGTTCCATATGCGAACACACGCCGTTTCCTACTCACAACACTGATCACCTCGTTGTTAGCTGGCTAGCTAGCATCACTACCTACCTCGATGACTGAAGGCAAAGAAATCTCCTATTCCATTGCTATGGCAGCAAACATTCCACAACCAAATCCCATGGTTCTCACAGGGGACTGGAATACTAATTGGGACAACTTCAGGGATGAATTCGAGGACTATGCGCTGGCGACCGGTCTACATGAGAAACCCAACAAGGTACAAGCTGCAACTCTGAGGAGTTTAATGGGCAGCGAATGCAGGCATATCTACCGGCAAAATCTCACCCTCACAGCAGGACAACAGTGTGATGCAAAGGCTATATTGGATGCATTGGAGAATTACTTCAAACCCGCCAGAAACGTCATTTACGAGCGGTTCGTTTTCGGAAGCTGCAAACAGGAAGAGGGTGAGTCGGTACACAACTTTGTAACCCGTTTGAGAGAGAAATCCCCACTTGTGAATATGGGGGATTGAAAGATGAATTGATTCGTGACAAAATAGTACTGGGAATTGCAAATGAGGATACGCGCCGGCGTCTACTGAGAGAGAGCGGCTTAACATTAGTAACTGCCATCGAAATGTGCCGCACTACTGAAGTCACTGACATGAGAATGAGAGCAATAGAAATCGAAACCCTACGCTCCGACGTTGATACTGTTCACGCTGTTGCTAGGCAGACATTCAGACAAAACCAACCGAGGCAGAGTAATTCACCACGAACGGTCAACACAGAGAACCCCGTAGCATGTAAATACTGTGGGAATACACACACACGTGGCAAAGAGCACTGCCCTGCCTACGGAAAACCATGCAGATCTTGTGAAACTAATATTCACTTTGCAAAAGTGTGTCTCAAAAGCAAAAGAACGGTGAGTGAGGGCAAGATTCACTGTGTTGATGATGTCACTCAATGTTCAGAGCTGAACAGTGAAAGTTCATGCATGAATCCATTGGGGCTGTACACTCAAGAGGGAAGAAATGGTTTGTGACACTACGATTACACAACAAGCAACAACAATGTCAACTGGATTCCGGTGCTACATGCAACGTAATGAGCTACAAAGACAAAAATCAATCTGGCACCAGACACACATCTATTGCCCAGCGATACTAGACTAAAGCTGTACTCAGGAGAGCTAATGAGCTCTATGGGCACCTTTGAGACCGACTGTGTTATTCGGGGACGCAAACACAAGCTGGGGTTTGAGATTGTGAAAACCAGTCAACATCCTCTTCTCTCAGGCTCTACATGCGAATGCCTGGGACTGATGCAGTTCACTGTACCAAATGACCTGCACATTGTGGATCATGTCCAGCATGGACCCCTGTCCAAAGAACAACTACTCAGCAGATATGACGATGTATTCAACATGCCTGTTGAATCTGTGCCTGTGGAGGTACACTTTGAAGTGGATGAGAGCATCACTCCAGTCCAATGTGCTCCTTTCAATGTGCCCATTGCAATGAAAGTGGCTGTGAAGGCCCAGCTGGACAAGTATGAGGCCGATGGCCACATGACATCTGTGACTGAACCAACTGACTGGATCAGCAATATGGTCATAGTGAAAAAAAGAGAAGCTGAGGGTCTACATCAACCCAAAGCCTCTGAACCAAGCACTGAAACGATCCCACTACATCATGCCGACACTAGAGGATGTCCTCTATAAGCTTCCCAAGGCCAGGATGTTCACCTTGGTGGATGCCCGAGATGCATTCCTTCAATGCAAGCTGGACGAAGAAAGCAGCTTCATGACTACCTTCTGGACCCCCTGGGCTCGGAAACGCTAGCTCAAGCTCCCGTTTGGTGTTTCAGTGGCACCTGAGATATACCAACGCAAGCAGCACAAGTTACTGGCTGGGCTCAAGGATATTGAACCCATCGCCAATTATGTCCTGATCGTAGGCTGTGGTGACAGACGAAGAAGCAGAACGCGACCACTATGTGAAGCTCCTGGCACTGATGGAGCGCTGCCGATCAGTTAAGCTTCTTCTTGGCCTGAAGAAACTGCAGTTCAAGGTGAAAGACGTCCACTTCCATGGCCACATTCTCTCGGCAAAAGACCTGAAGCCGGACCCAGACAAGGTCAGAGCGATCCTCGACATGCCAAACCCGTCTGATGCAAAAAAAAGTACAGCGTCTCATCGGCTTTGCAAACTATCTTGTGCCTCTGCGCCGGTTGCTGGACAAAGACACCCCATGGCACTGGCTACGCAAGCATGAGGCCGCAGTGCAGGAGATGAAATCTCTGGCTTCATCCATGCCAGTGTTGCGCTACTACGACGTCATGAAGCCTGTCACAATCCAGAGCGACTCCAGCCAAAGGGGACTTGGATGCTGCCTTATGCAGGAAGGCCAGCCAGTTGCGTTTGCCTTGAGAGCGCTCACCCCCACCGAACAAAACTATGCACAAATTGAGAAAGAGTGCCTCAGCATCGTCTTCTCCTGCCAGCGAGGCTTCAAAGCATGCTCCTGACTCTGCAAAACTACAGCCTGAAGGCCATTTACAGGCCAGGACCAGAGATGTACATCAGCGACACACTGAGCAGGGCAACAACACAATGTACAGGCAGAGGCACTGTCTATCAGCGGCAGGCCATCTGTTCGCTACAGCAGGAACAACAAGATGTTCAACAGATCAATCAGGCAGACTACTTAAACGTCACAGATCACTGCCTAGCCCAGATCAGGCAACACACTGACAAGGACGAACACCTAGTCACTGAAGTCCATGGCTCTCGCAGGTTGGCCATACCTGAAAGAGGAGACACCTTTCACAGTCAGAGAATACTGGACCTTTCGAGATGAGATCAGTGTACAAAATGGCGTCTTGTTCAGAGGTCAGAAGGTCATTATTCCCAAATCACTACGACCAGAGATGCTTACCCGCATACACTCCAGTCACGTTGGAGGTGACGCATGCTACCGCCAGGCTCGTGAAACATTATACTGGCCAAACATGCAAGCAGAAATGAAAGACTTTGTCAGCAACTGTACCACATGCAACGAGTACGCTCATGAACAGCAAAAGGAAACCATGATGTCACACGAACTGCCCACAAGGGCCTACTCTGACTTTTGGGAAATTGAACTGCTCCCTGACTTGTCTGCAGAGACGGTCATAAAGCGCTGCAAGGCGCAGTTTGCAAGGCAAGGTCAGCCTGACAAGGTAATCACAGACATTGGCCCACAATTCACTGCACAGTTCAAGCGTTTCGTCTCAGAATGGGAGTTTGACCACACGACCTCCTCTCCAAGACACCCAAAAGCAAATGGTAAGGCAGAATCGGCTGTCAAGATTGCAAAAAAAAACTGTTAAGCAGGGCCTTGCGCGACAGCAACGACCCATGGAAAGCGATCTTACAGTGGAGGAACACACCCACCGAAAACATGGACAGCAGCCCAGCACAACGCCTTCTGTCCAGACGTCTGAAGACTACCATCCCCATAGCTAACAAGTTACTTGAGCCCTGCGTCATGGTTGGCGTCACGGACAAACTGCATCACAGAAAGCAGCTCGCTAAGTGCTTCTACGACCGGACTGCTCGAGACCTACCAGAGCTGGAGGTGGGTGAAATGATAAGGATGAAACCGCTGCCGGGAGACCACACAGGACTTTGGAGGCTGGGCACATGCCTACAGAGAGTTGCACCACGTTCTTACCTGGTGGATGTTGGTGGCTCCCTCTATCGTTGCAATCGGGTGGATCTGCACGTAGCAGAGCAGACAAACCCGAACACGCCATACACTCACCTAGATGAGCTGGATCACAGTCCAGGTCTAAGGGTAAGGGGCGCAGAATTAAGACCTGAGCCAACTGAGGGTGAGGCTTCTACCCCACCAAGCTCTCCAGCTCGTGACCTTAATCCTACCCCTGTCAGAGCCCATACTTACTCACGGGTGGGTCGGCTGTGCAAGCCACCGGACAGGCTTACTCTGTAAGCAAGAGACTTAACTTGCCCTCGGTTAATAAAAATATATATATATTTTTCTTAAATAATTAAATTAAATTTAAAAAGGAAGATGACAACTGAAGTAAAAAGAAAATGTAATGCTTTTTCTATTGTTATGACATGACTGTTAAGAACTTAATGTTATGCCTTTATGTTTGCACTTTCTATTGAAAAGGATGATGTTACGGAGTCTAGTTGATAGGTATTCAACTAGCCGGACTGTTCCCCGAACTCCATGTGTAGGGATTTGTACAATGCACAAACAAGGCTATTGAACTTGACATTGGTGTCTGTCTTTATTCCTTTATCCAACATATCATACTGAAACACCTACCTTCATCAGGGCAGAAGGCACCTCAACTTTCTTTTCATTTGGTACATTGCATAATTAAAAAATGATTATAAACCAACTTTGGGAAAAGTTAGTCCTAATGAACATTCTGTAAAAGTACATCTGATGTCAAATAGGGACTATTAACTAGAGAGCCCTTTAGCTAGCTAGGTTGCACATGAAAACAATGTATCAAATATCAATCAATTATGGTATAGAAGGCTTTAAAAATGTACTTGAATTTAGCTTACTTGAGACAAATCGCCAGGCGTTCAACTGGGCTGATGGACTCCCGGTAGTTGGTTTCCATCCGGGCGATCCTGGCTCCAACGATCTGGAGCAGGTGATCGAACTGGCTTCGGTCCAGACGAAAGTAACGTCGGAATTCCTCTCCAAGCAGTCGAAGCTCTTGAATGAGACGGTGGAACTCCCCCCGCCTGCTTTCGGGACTTCCACCGTCTCTGAGTCCCGGCCCAACAGCGCTATCTTGACTATTTATTATTGCATTTCGCTCCAAAACTGCATTTTGGAGGGAAATTATATCATATGCTCTCATAATTAATTTGTGGATGTCATCGAATAAATAATATATTTGGCAAATAAATGAAAAAAAAAATGTAAAGAAATGCTAGTCAAACTGTTTTTATTATGTTATCCCACTTCTTTTTTTCTGGATATGTGTGCAACAAAAATTCAACATTCACATTTCGTTACTTTCTGTCAAGTAAGTCTATGCATACAATTTGATGAATACGTTCGATAAATCTAACGTATGCACCACACAGAACGTACAGCAACTGCCTCTGCAACCCAATGCTGCAGGAAACGCAGCGTTCCATTGGAAATGAATGTACTTCTGGTGTGTCAAAACGCAAAAACACAATCGGTGTGTTCGAAACGTAAGACACCATGGAGCCAGCGGGAGAGGTGGGTCAGAAAACGTACCTTAATGCAGGGATGGGTTATGCCACTGTTCTCCATATTGTAACTTGATACACCGAGGAGATTGAAATACTACTTTTCGTCCTAATGCTAGCTAGTTGTAGCCACTGCAGTAATTTTGGAATGGCAGTGTCAGCCAATCAGCTCCTTTGTTGTTCAATGCTATGTGCCATTCTATTATATTATTTAGCATGAGGTCGAAAATGAGTTTTCCAGGAAAACTAGAAGTATTTAAATACTGATGGAGCAGTGTAGATAAAGGTAAAAATTTGGAGTACAGTGGCCAACTGAGTTTCTAACTATGAATGATATGTACAAATAAGCACAATGTTTTTGATGTACTAATGTTAGAATTGCGTCAATTCGAATCTGGTATCAGGATAAATATGACAATGAGTCACCGATTGTATACTATGTATTTTTTATTAGCTAAGCAATAAGTGGTCAATGCAATTTTCGTATATACGGGCTTTCTGTCCCACCTCGCAGGGCAAGCAGAGAACTGACTTGTTCCTGACAAAGATATTATAATATACCCAGATGACAGTAGTAGTTCCTGCTTCCGAGCGGCCTGTCAGAGTAGAGACTGGGCGTGGTTTAAACTCACCCAGCCTATCGTTGATTGTTGTCGTACGAGCTGGTAACAGCCCCCGGGCGCTCCAGTTGATAGATGTAACTTGCTGTGTCGAGTATCTATGCGCTCATTCCCTAGATACCGTTATCACATATCTGGTTCCTGTTATTGTTAAGTTTGAGTTCTAACAAAAACAGTCTGTGGTTTGCTACACTACGTTCTGTATGTGTCCGTTTTTATGTTATTCTGTATTTTTCCATCATGAGAAAGGCCCATGGTCCTGAAACTGTTAACAATGTTTCAAGTCAGCTATGTTGCATAACACATACATACATCCACACAAGCCAACAGCAGATAATATTCAATCACATATATGGTAATGGGCTATAGTGCATAACACAGAAACCTCATACTAATAGCACAAACTCAATAGCATCGAACTCAATAACACCCAGTGGCATATTCCATCCCTGCATTGAGACATGTTTTCTAACCCATTTCTCACGCTGGTGTAACAGGGTTGAAATAGACATCCTTGGTTGTATGCATTTTGCCATAATTAATAAGCCAGGTCATGTATATATATTGTCATGAAACAGACAGGGTGCAGGTCTCGAACCCTCGACCTTCTAGTCCGAGGTCCGGCGCGATATCGAATGTGCCGCAAAAGCATGCTCGTGCGGCAGAGTCTATTTCCGCGCTTATAAACCCAGGGTCGTTACACTATGTATAGTTGTGGAGCCTCCTGCTGTATTATTTGTGTAACTGTATCTGTGCATTTATGTGCACATGATCACGCAGGATCCAGCAAAAGAGTTATTAAACTTTGGAGGTATGTATCATGATCGATGCTGCACACAGTGTTTTCAATTTTAAAATTATATCTAATGTATGTTAGACTGAAAATGATATTGTTTTATAATCACTTTCGATGTTGACATGTTATGTGATAGAGTTACAGAGTTGTGTCCTGTATTTGCAATTGTATGGACATTTACAAAGTTAGCATGTTGCTGTACGCTATAGACTAGCTAGCATCCGTCCTGTACTTTCCTTGCTAATGAGGTTAGTCACCTTGTGAAGTGTAAATGTTTTTTGATTTAGTGTCACTCAGATTTTGACTGATTTGCAGTTCCTCTGAAATTTACACATTTTGTGTGCGTACGTGTATGTGTGTGTGCGTGCGTGTGTGTGTGTGTGTGTGTGGTATGCGCTCCCAAACTGTTATTGAACAGTTATAACAACAGTTATTGTTATTGAAACTGTTGTTATGTTGCTCTACACGTGCTGTGTTATGGCCATCATATAGAGTCATTATAAGTTGAGTGCCTATCTGTAGTCATGTTGTTATAGGTGTAATGATGGATATTGTAAATATACATTTAGCTGTTCTACAACTATTTTAAAAAGTTGTTAAACTATGATGGAGATTTTATGATGGATTTGCAGTTGCTCTAAAGTTTACACGTGTGTGTGTGTGTGTGTGTCTTCAGAATAAACCGTGAAGTAGAACAGCACTGTCCTTTGTCATCCAAGCGAACCGTTACACTGGCTCCACAGTGTCTTAATGTAACCATGATTGCGTTCTGACCCCAGTGCAGCTCATAGGGTCAGTATCTTCTAGCAAATGTAGGTGCAGGAGCTCCATAATATTTTTTAAGCTAATATTCAATAAGAGGTGCAGGAGCTTAAGCAGAACAACATTTGAGGTGCCGGTATTCAGCTCCAGTGATTCAGCTCCCAAGTCAAGCACTATCATGTTTAGGCTACTTACAGTTGTTTTACTTAACTTTTACTTACCTTTTATTGGAAACACTTATTCTCGGCTGGTATGTCGGCAAGATGCAGAGTGTTGGGCAGGAAGTCAGGGGAGGAGGCAGCCTGTACCCTCTGTTTCCTTGGCCATTTGTGCAGCACCGTTGGGGCCTTTCTCTCCAGTCAGCAGGCTCTTCTGGTGACAAGACAACAATCTATGATGTACACAAATATATATGCAACAATTTCAAATATTTTACTGAGTTACAGTTCATATAAGGAAATCAGTCAATTGAAATAAATTCATTAGGTCCTAATCTATAGATTTCACATGACTGGGAATATAGATCTGTTGGTCACAGATGCCTTAAAAAAAGGCAATGGTGTGGATTAGAAAACCAGTCAGTTTCTGGTGTGACCACCGTTTGCCTCATGCAGCATGACACATCTTCTTTCACATAGAGTTGATCAAGCTGTTGATTGTGGCCTGTGGAATGTTGTCCCACTCTTCTTCAATGGCTGTGCGAAGTTGCTGGATATGGGCGGGAACTGAAACACGCTGTCATTCACGTCAGTCCAAAGAATCCCAAACATGCTCAATGTGTGACATATCTGGTGAATATGCAGGCCATGGAACAACCGGGACATTTTCAGCTTCCAGGAATTGTGTACAGATCCTTTCGACATGGGGCTGTGCATTATCATGCTGAAACATGAGGTGATGGCAATGGATGAATGGCCTCAAGATCAGTAGGCCTCAAGATCTTGTCACAGTTTCTCTGTGCTTTCAAATTGCCATTGATAAGATGCAATTGTGTTCATTGACTGTAGCTTATGCCGTCCCATACCATAACCCCACTGCCACCATGGGGCACTCTTCACAACGTTGACATCAGCAAACCGCGCACCCACACTACGCCATACACGTGTTCTGCGGTTGTGAGGCCAGTTGGACATACTGCCAAATTCTCTAAAATGACTTTGGAAGCAGCTTCTGGTAGAGAAATTAACATTCAATTCTCTGGCAACAGCTCTGTTGGACATTCTTGCAGTCAGCATGCCAATTGCACACTCCCTCAAAACTTGAGACATCTGTGGCATTGTGTGACAACTGCACATTTTAGAGTGGCCTTTTATTGTCCCCAGCATAAGATGCACCTGTGTAACAATCATGCTTTTTAATCAGCTTCTTGATATGCCACACATGTCAGGTGGATGAATTATCTTGGCAAATGAGAAATGCTCACTTTCCTTCTACACATTTCTCAATTATCCCTTTTTTGGCAGAGCTGCTCACAGTTACCCTTTAGGCAGAGCATGTTCGTTGTATCCGGTCCTACAATATGTTATCAACACAAACAATCCGCTTGCACTGTGTGTATAGGAATAACAATAAAGTTTGATCTATAAAGCCAATAAATGCAAAAGAAATTAGGCTGAAGAGAGGTCCTTGTGAAATACTTTTTTTCAATGTTTCAATGGAAAATATTCAGTTAGCAGAACTGCAATTCTCAACCCTCACCCCTTTACCTTCTCCAGATAATAGACTGAGGATGATGAAGAGGAGGAGGGGGCAGAACCCCATGGCCGTTTCTCTGCTGTTGGTGGAGGGAGCTACCTGACATCCAGGACCAGCCCAGGGCCTGTAGACAGGCCTCTAACTGGGAGGATAATGGGAGAAGAACTTCTCACAGACCTCCTCCATTTAAGTGGGAGATTCTCTTATGAAATCACCTCCACACTAGCACCCTGTTTTCAGTGGCTAACTGACTGCTATGCTGTGTCCTTGGGCAGGACAGCACTGATGTCCTGGGTTATGTTACTGGTTTGCTCTGGACCTACAAGTTCTGTGCTTTCTCCAGAGCAGTAAGTGACATCCCATTGTAGTTCACTTCTGTTCATGTCTGAGTTGCCGTACTTGGATGTATTGTCACAACAGTCCCTCAAAGTCAAGTGTTATGTAGTGAAAACTTGCAATACAATATGACATAATAATGCTCTTAGCACTTGAACCTCTTCATCTTTTAACGTATACTCCTCGATCATATTGCTCTACGACACTCAGTATGAGTTTGTACTGGGGGCATGCCATTGCTACTGGCATCAACGTTCTGTGCAACCCTGCATCTTGCTGTATCCTTCTCCAGGTAAAGAATATGTAGCCTCGTCCCCAGCCTCGAGAGAGCTAGCTGGTGGGCGAGATTTAATGAGTATGTGAATATAACTTCTAATTGAATTGAACCCTAACCGTGTTGTCATTACTGTCTTGACTCTGTGGTCAGATTGTGTTCCTGTCCTGGTGCAGGAAGAGTACCACTCCGCAGCAGCATGGAAGGGGTTCTCCAGACACAGTCTCTTGGGGGGCTTCTCTCCCCCACTCAGCACAACCCTAGAGGGAAGACTAAGAAAAACACACAGTAAGCCCAGAGTCCTCTCTGGGTTAAGGAGATGGACTCAATGCCTGGCAGTGTTGTTTATGTCATTTTATAGCAAGCATTGGAATGAAAGAGCAAATAAAGATCTTTAAGATAGAGAATGAAAGACTAAATGGTAGATGTTTGAGAACTCCTTTTTAAGTTGCTCTTTCATTCCTGTCCTGGCTTTGCCTCATACAGTATTTGATAATCATCTTTAAACACAGCTCTCTTTCCTCATGTGCGTTGGGCTTGGATGGCACTCCTCTCTGTGTTCCCTCCAATAACATAAATCTCAACAAGATGGCTGATATGGGATATTACATGGATGTCAACATTCAACCAGACTCTGTCCAGGGAAGCAGGTGTGTCAGAGAGATCCCCCTCAGGAGGACCGTGAGAATGGACAAACCCTGCACCTTAGAAACATTCTCTGACTCCTCATCCCTCAACTCTGATGTGGAGGTCAGATCCCAACGGATCCTTACATCTTCCTCACATTCTTTATTAACAACCTTACTATCGTGTAAAATCATATTCTACAGCAAGATTTTGCCTAATATGGTTCAGTTATTCTGAGTTTAGTATGTGATCGTAAAAAATGTGAACTGTTAAACCATTTTCTGCCACAAGATGGTGATAGTATGTGAAGGATGGTTGAAAACGTGTTGCTTTGGATTCATCTGCACATCAGGGAAACCTATTATTTTCAGTCTTAACACATTGTAGGCCCTGCCTATTACCATGTAAGGAAGGTCAAATCAAGACCTTTACCCACAAGGTCTTCTGAAGTGCTTTGCTTGCTAACTAAGTATGTTTATTTAACGTTACTTCTTTAGGCTCAGGCCTTTCCATGTCGACTGATTTTTATAGTGCAGTGAAAGTCCACTCAAGGGCCATTTCATATGAATTCGATCACTTTCTGACTGCACCCCTTTTGATTTGAACGAAACCTTCCATACATGTTTGCAATGGTAGGAGTGGTCAGAAAAGTGACCTTTTGGACCTGAATGCCAAAACATTCAGGAGATAGAGGTGCTCAAAGTTGACGTATTTTGCATACCTACCATTAGACGTCTGTGTCTTCATCACTGAAAAATATAATTCAAATCAAATCAAACTTTATTTGTCACATGCACCGAATACAATAAGTGTAGACCTTACCGTGAAATGCTTACTTACAAGCCCTTAACAGTGCAGTTCAAGAAGAGTTAAGAAAATATTTACCAAATAAACTAAAGTAAAAAATAATAAAAAGTAACACAGTAACATAACGATAACGAGGCTATGTACAAGGGGTACCGGTACCGAGTCAGTGTGCGGGGTTACAGGTTAGAGGTCATTTGTACATGTAGGTAGGGGTGAAGTGACTATGCATGGATAATAAACAGCGAGTAGGTGCAGTGTACAAAACAAATGGGGGGGTCAATGTAATAGTTTTTAACGTTAAAGGTATAAAAAAACAAGCTGATTTTTGTTATATCAAACTCGTTTATCTAAACGTGTAAAGTCAGATTTGTCTCATTTTCGCATAGGTTTTAACTTAGACACGGATTTATCTGAAGTTCCAGGCATAAGCGACATAAGCAGGTAGCTTAGGGCACCCGGCCACAAACTCAGTCGGGGTCTTGTCACGTCCTGACCATAGAGAGCCCTTATTTTCTATGGCGGAGTAGGTCAAGGCGTGACTGGGGGTTTAGTCTAGTTTATTATTTCTATGTGGGGTTCTAGTTTTGTTTTTCTATGTTGGTGATTTTGTATGATTCCCAATTAAAGGCAGCTGGTAATGGTTGTCTCTAATTGGGGATCATATTTAAGTAGCATTTTTTCCACCTGTGTTTTGTGGGATATTGTTTATGTGTAGTTCCATGTTAGCACGTTTAGTCTTTATTGTTTGTTGTGTGGTTCACTTATTTCTAATAAAAGATATGCTTCCAATGATCGTGACAGAATATCCCACCACAACAGGACCAAGCAGCGTTCCCAGGAGGAGAGTGTAACATGGACTTGGGAGGAGATTCTGGATGGGAAAGGATCCTGGACTTGGGAGGAAACCCTGGCAGGACAGGATCGCCTTTCTTGGCGGAAGACGCAAGGAGAGAAGGGAGGACAGTGACGATGCCGGGGTTCGTGGCCACAGAGAAAGCCCAAAAGGCAGCCCAGGGGAAAAAATGGGAGGGGGAGCACATGGGGTGGTCGGCGGAACCGGGGAGTGAGCCAGAGCCTGTGTGGGAGTCGATAGAAGAAGGTAATGAGAGATACCGGAGAGAGGTTGTGGAAAGGAGTATGCTGCAGCGCAGGCGCATTGAAAAGCTCCTTCTCAGCCCGGCACCATCTGTGCCAGCTATACGCACCAGGTCTCCAGTGCGCCTTCACAGCCCAGGACGTCCTGTGCCAGCTCCTCGCACTTGCCGTGCGAAGTGTGTTAAAGTTACGGTACAATTGATGCCAGCTATACGCACTAGGTCTCCAGTGCGCCTTCACAGCCCAGTACGTCCTGTGCCTGGTGTGTCATCGAACCGGTACCATTGATGCCGGCTATACGCACCAGGTCTCCAGTACGCCTCCACAGCCCAGTACATCCTGTGCCAGCTCCAAGCACCAGGCCTCCAGTGCGCCTCCCCAGTCTGGCACATCCTGTTCCTGCTCCACGCACTCGCCCTGAAGTGCATGTCACCAGTCCAGTACCACCTGTGCCGGCTCCATGCACCAGGCCTCCAGTGCGCCTCCCCAGTCCGGTACGTCCTGTGCCGGCTCCACGCACTCGCCCTGAAGTGTGTGTTACCCGTCCAGTACCACCTGTGCTGGCTCCACGCATCAGGCCTCCAGTGCGCCTCCCCAGTTCGGTACATCCTGTGCCAGCTCCACGCACTAGGCCTCCAGTGCACCTCCCCAGTCCAGAGCTTCCGGCGACGGTCCCCAGTCCAGAGCTTCCTGCGACGGTCCCCAGTCCAGAGCTTCCGGCGACGGTTCACAGTCCAAAGCTTCCGGCGACGGTTCACAGTCCAGAGCTTCCGACGACAGTTCACAGCCCAGAGCTTCCGGCGACATTTCACATTCCGGAACCTCCAACGACGGTCCACAGTCCGGAACCTCCTGAGACGGTCCACGGTACGAAACCTCCTGTGACAGTCCACGGTCCAGAACCTTCAGCTCCAGGGCAGGAGCCTTCCTCTGCGCCGATGTCTAGTCCAATCACGGCGTCCAGTCCAGCTCCAGGGCAGGAGCCTTCCTCTGAGCCGATGTCTAGTCCAATCACGGCATCCAGTACAGCTCCAGGGCAGGAGCCTTCCTCTGCACCGATGTCCAGGCCAGGGCCGGTGTCCAGTCCCGCTCCATGGCAGGAGTCTTCCTCTGCACCGATGTCCAGGCCAGGGATGGTGTCCAGTCCAGCTCCATGGCAGGAGTCTTCCTCTGCACCGATGTCCAGGCCAGGGCCGGTGTCCAGTCCCGCTCCATGGCAGGAGCCTTCCTCGGCATCTAGGTCCAGTCCAGGCACAGTGTTCAGCCTGGGTCCATGGCTGGATTTGCGGGATGAGCGGGTTCTTCAGCCCGCACCAGAGCCACCACCAAAGATGGTGGATCCGCAAGCAGAGCGGGTTCTTCAACCCCTTTGTTAATCCCTTTGTTATCAACCCCTTTGTTATGGCAAGCCTAAATAAGTTCAGGGGTAAACATTTGCTTAACAAGTCACATAAGTTGCATGGACTCACTCTGTGTGCAATAATAGTGTTTAACATGATGTTTGAATGAATACATTATCTCTGCACCCTTCACACACAATTATCTGTAAGGTAAAAATGAATATGAACTTATTTTCTTTGCATTATTTGAGGTCTGACAACACTGCAGCTTTTTTGTTATTTTGACCAGTTGTCATTTTCTCCAAATAAATGCTCTAAATGACTATTTTTATTTGGAATTTAGGAGAAATGTTGTCAGTAGTTCAAAGAATAAAACAAAAATTATATTTTAACCCAAGCACATACCTATAAATAGTAAAACCAGAGAAACTGACAATTTTGCAGTGGTCTCTTAATTTTTTCCAGAGCTGTTTATATATATTTTCAATGTCAAGAGGGGGGCCCTTAAATGTTTTTCCACGGGGTGGGAGGGTCCCACAACCATATCTCGTTTGGAACCACAAAATGCTGGAGACGGCCCTGGGAGTTTGTGTTGTGCCAGACACAGCATACTTTTCAATACAGGGTGTCATTTCAATTATAGAAACATAATTCATAGAATGGACTTATCACTTGAGACAAATGCAATTTAGCTGGTACACCATTGACATTTTTTTTTTAAATTGAATTTACATTTTACTTCCAATTACAACCAAAAATATGGCTGCTGGTCCACCCACAGTCGAATGTCAACTTTAATGGGAATGTCTATTCTAGTATATATATGTCTATGATTTCAATAGGTTTCCTGTTAAACATTTTCTGATGTGGGAATCTTCAACCATCTTTATGGTACCATTTGAAAGATGAAGTTGAATTGTACTCACATTTTAGTACATTTATCAGCCAAAACATGACGTCCACCCTGTATTCAAGAGCACGCTTAGTGTCAACCGATGGTGGGCACAACAAACACCTCTGATGTAAAATAGGTTCTAAGTTCTAAGCTATGAACATGAGAAAAAGTGTATGCATTTTTAGATATTGACATTAAAGGTAAAAATCTGTTTTAAAAAAATGTATGAAATAGTTTAATCAACCCTAATTTGACAAAGATTTCAAATGATATCAAACTCAACCGTTTCTGTTTTTCAGTGATGAAGACGGATGTCTAATGGTATGGTATGCAAAGTGGATCAATTTTGAGCACCTCGATCATGTGAATGTTTTGGCATTCATTCAGGTCAAAAAAGTAACTTTCTGATCACTTCTACCACGGGCAAACATGTATGAAAGGGGTGCTGTCAGAAAGGGATTGAAATCATGTGGAACGACTCATAAGCAACCTGTCAACCTCATAATTAGGAAAAGAGTTTAGAATTGTTAGGGTGGTGATTGTGTGATGTCTTTAGTGCCTTGTGGAAAATACATTTTCTATTGGCACCCTTTTGTCCCTCACATCTTTAGAATAATGGAGCTCTCTGAAAGTAAAGTCATGGAGGACGTCATTTAATCTGAAACAATTGCAAATGGTGTGAGCGAAAACAATTGGAACTTTATACTATTCACCAAACAGGAAAAAGCTAATGATGTGAACCTCCCCTGGTTAAGTGTGTCAAAGAGCAGTAGGGCCCAAACAGGGGTTCAGAACATATTGTAGTTAACATGGCTTTGAATTGAGTCGTTGTCATTTTGTCAGCAGTGGCATGCAAGTATTTGAGGTCTTTTTCATCCAATTACTTAACATTTCAAATGTTATTCTTTCCCTCTGGTTAGAATTTACCAAGGTCTGACAAAGGTCAGACATCCAATTACTTAGTAATATGGCGGGGGAACGACTCCCGCTCAGTTCCGTCGACACATATTGCATAATCTTCAATCACTAACACTGACAAATCATCTATAAATGGGGATGGGCTGGCAGCCTGCCAAATGTGTTCCTATACGTCTGAGAAGTGCTATTCTTATTGCAGTGCCAGCTACACCACCGTTCAACAGTTTAGGGTCACTTAGAAGTGTCCTTGTTTTCCATGAAAATATACATGAAATGAGTTGCAAAATTAAGAGGAAATATAGTCAAGAAGTTGACAAGGTTATAAATAATGATTTTTAATTGAAATAATAATTGTCCATCAAACTTTTCTTTCGTCAAAGAATCTTCAATTTGCAGCAATTACAGCCTTGCAGACCTTTGGCATTCTAGTTGTGAATTTGTTGAGGTAATCTGAAGAGATTTCACCCCATGCTTCCTGAAGCACCTCCCACAAATTGGAATGGCTTGATGGGCACTTCTTACGCACCATACAGTCAAGCTGCTCCCACAACAGCTCAATAGGGTTGAGATCCGGTGACTGTGCTGGCCACTTCATTATAGACAGAATACCAGTTGACTGCTTCTTCCCTAAATAGTTCTTGCATAGTTTGGAGCTGTGCTGTGGGTCATTGTCCTGTTGTAGGAAAAATGTCTCCAATTAAACGCCGTCCACAGGGTATGGCATGGTGTTGCAAAATGGAATGATAGGCTTCCTTCTTCATTATCCCTTTTAACCTGTATAAATCTCCCACTTAACCAACACCAAAGCACCCCCAGACCATCACATTGTCTCCACAATGCTTGACAGATGGCGTCAAGCACTCATCCAGCATCTTTTCATTTTTTCTGCGTCTCACGAATGACGTTCTTTGTGATCCGAACACCTCAAATTTAGATTAGTCTGTCCATAACACTTTTCTCCAGTCTTCCTCTGTCCAGTGTCTGTGTTCTTTTGCCCATCTTAATCTTAGTCTGAGATAGGGCTTTTTCTATGCAACTCTGCCTAGAAGGCCAGCATCCCGGAGTCGCCTCTTCACTGTTAACATTGAGACTGATGTTTTGCGGGTACTATTTAATGAAGTTGCCAGCTGAGGACTTGTAAGGCGTCTGTTTCTCAAACTAGACACTCTAATGTACTTGTCCTCTTGCTCAGTTGTGCACTGGGGCCTCCCACTCCTCTCTCTATTCTGGTTAGAGACAGTTTGCGCTGTTCTGTGAAGGGAGGAGTATACAGTGTAGAACGAGATCTTCAGTTTCTTGGCAATTTATTGCATGGAATAGCCTTCATTTCTCAGAACAAGACTAGACTGAGAAGTTTCAGTAGAAACTTATTTCTTTCTGGCCATTTTGAGCCTGTAATCGAACTCACAAATGCTGATGCTCCAGATACTCAACTAGTCTAAATAAGCCCAGTTTTATTGCTTCTTTAATCAGAACAACAGTTTTCAGCTGTGCTAACATAATTGCAAAAGGGTTTTCTAATGATCAATTAGCCTTTTAAAATGATGAATCTAGATTAGCTAACACAATGTGCCATTGGAACACAGGAGTGATGTTTCCTGATAATGGGCATCTGTTCGCCTATGTAGATATTCCATAAAAAATTTGCCGTTTCCAGCTCCAATAGTCATTTACAACATTAACATTGTCTACACTGGCAGGGCCTCCCGGGTGGCGCAGTGGTCTAGGGCACTGCATCGCACACCCAGAGTTCGCGCCCAGGCTCCGTCGCAGCTGGCTGCAACCTGGAGGTCCGTGGGGCAACAAAACAATTGGCCTAGCGTCGTCCGGGTTAGGGAGGGCTTGGCCGGTAGGGATATCCGGCTGGTTTCCGGGTTGGATGCACGCTGTGTTAAGAAGCAGTGCTGCTTGGTTGGGTTGTGTTTCGGCGGATGCATGGCTTTCGACCTTTGTCTCTCCCGAGGCCATATGGGAGTAGCAGCGATGAGACAAGATAGTAACTATTAACAATTGGATACCATGAAAAGAGGGGTAAAAAATAAACAATGTCTATACTGTATTTCTGATCAATTTGATGTTATTTTAATGGAGCTTTTCTTTCAAAAATAAGAAAATGTACAGTTTCATTTACAGATGTCGGAAGTTTACATACAACTTAGCCAACTACCTTTAAACTCAGTTTTTCACAATTCCTGTAATTTAACACGAGTAAAAATTCCCTGTCTTAGGTCAGTTAGGATCACCACTTCATTTTAATAATGAGTAATGTCAGAATAATAGTAGAGTGAATTAAATATTTCAGCTTTTATTTCTTTCATCACATTCCCAGTAGGTCAGAAATGTACATACACTCAATTAGTATTTGGTAGCATTGCCTTTAAATTGTTTAACTTGGGTCAAACTTTTTGGGTAGCCTTCCACAAGCTTCCCACAATAAGTTGGGTGAATTTTGGCTCATTCCTCCTGACAGAGCTTGTGTAACTGAGTCAGGTTGTAGGCCTCCTTGCTCGCACACACTTTTTCAGTTCTGCCCACAAATGTTCTATAGGATGAGGTCAGGGCTTTGTTGCCCTTAAGCCATTTTGCCACAACTTTGGAAGTATGCTTGGGGTCATTGTCCATTTGGAAGACCCATTTGCAACCAAGCTTTAACTTCCTGACTGATGTCTTGAGATGTTGCTTCAATATAGCCACATCATTTTCTCCTCATGATGTTATCTATTTTGTGAAGTGCACCAGTCCCTCCTGCAGCAAAGCACCCCCACAACATGATGCTGCCACACATGATTCTGCCACCCCTGTGCTTCACGGTTGGGAGGGTGTTCTTCGGCTTGCAAGCTTTCCCTTTCTATTTTGGTTTCATCAGACCAGAGGACATTTCTCCAAAAAGTATGATCATTGTCCCCATGTGCAGTTGCAAACCATAGTCTGGCTTTTTATGGTGGTTTTGGAGCATTGGCTTCTTTCTTGCTGAGCGGCCTTTCAGGTTATGTCGATATAGGACTTGTTTTACTGTGGATATAGATACTTTTGTACCTGTTTCCTCCAGCATCTTCACAAGGTCCTTTGCTGTTGTTCTGGGATTGATTTTCACTTTTCGCACCAAAGTAAGTTCTTCTCTAGGAGACAAAGCGCGTGACCTTCCTGAGCGGTATGACGGATGCATGGTCCCATGGTGTTTATACTTGCGTGCTATTGTTTGTACAGGTGAATGTGGTACCTTCAGGCCTTTGGAAAATGCTCCCAAGGATGAACCATACTTTTGGAGGTCTACCATTTATTTTCTGAGGTCTTGGCTGTTTTCTTTTGATTTTCCCATGATGTCAAGCAAAGAGGCACAGAGTTTGAAGGTTGGCCTTAAAATACATCCACAGGTACACCTCCAATTGACTCAAATTGTGTCAATTAGACTATCAAAAGCTTCCAAAGCCATGACATCATTTTCTGGAATTTTCCTAGCTGTATAAAGGCACAGTCAACTTAGTGTATGTAAACTTCTGACCCACTGGAATAGTAATACAGTGAATATAAGTGAAATAATCTGCCTCTGATTGGGAACCACACTCTGCAAAAAACAAAGAAATAGAAAACATAGAAATCAAGAAACTATAATGGCCAACCTAGTCACACCCTGGCCTAACCAAAATAGAGAATAAAAGCCTCTATGGCCAGGGCGTGACAGTACCCCCACCCAAAGGTGCGGACTCCGGCAGCAAAACCTGACTCTAAAGGGTAGGGTCCGGGTGGGCATCTCTTCATGGCGGCGGCTCTGGTGCGGGACGTAGACCCCCCTCCGCCCGCAGATCCCTTAGCTTTGGTGGCAGCCCTGGTGCATGGACCTTCACTGGAGGAACCGGGCCGCAGATCATCGCCGGCGGAACCAGACCACCGATCATTGCCCGGAGGCTCCGGACCGTCGCTGGAGGCTCCGGATTGGAGACCGTCGCTGGAGGCTTCGTGCCATGGATCATCACTGGAGGCTCCGTGCCATGGATCATCACTGGAGGCTCCGTACCATGGATCATCACTGGAGGCTCCGTGCCATGGATCATCACTGGAGGCTCCGTACCATGGATCATCACTGGAGGCTTCATGCCATGGATCATTACTGGAGGCTTCGTGCCATGGATCATGAGTGGAGGCTTCGGGCCATGGATCATCACTGGAGGCTTTGAACGTGGAGCTGGAACAGGTCTCACCGGACTGAGGAGACGTACTGGCAGCCTAGTGAGTGGAGCTGCCACAACACGACCTGGCTGGATACCCACTCTAGCTCGGTGAGTGTGGAGAGCTGGCACAGGACACACTGGGCTATGACGGCGCACTGGAGGCATAGTGCGTAGAGCCAGCGCAGGACACACTGGACCGGGGAGGTGCACCGGAGGTCTGGAGCGCAGAGCTGGCATAACTCGTCCTAGCTGGATACCCCCCTTAGCCCGGCAACTGCGGGGAGCGGGAACAGGCCGCACTGGGTTGTCCTGGCGAACTGGGGATACCGTGCGTAGAGCTGGCGCAGGATAACCTGGGCTAAAGAGACTCACCGGAGGCCAGGAGCGCTGAGCTGGCACAATCCCTCCTGGCTGAATGCCACTCTAGCACGGCAACTGCGGGGAGCTTGCAGAGAGCGCACTGGGCTGTGGCTGCGCACCGAAGGCATGGTGCGCAGAACTGGATAACACTGTGCTTGACCAGTCATTCTCTCCCCACGGTAAGCATGGGGAGTTGGCTCAGGTCTACAAACTGACTCCACCAATCTCCCCGTGTGCCCCCCCCAAAAATGTTTTGGGGCTGCCTCTCATGCTTACTTCGTTGCCGTGACTCCCTCCCTGCTTCCACCTGTTCCCATGGGAGAGGATCCCTTACGGCCAGGATCTCCTCCCACGTCCAGTATCCTTTGCCATCCAGGATGTCCTCCCATGTCCCGTCCTCCTGACCATGCTGCTTGCTCCGTTTGTGGTGGGATCTTCTGTAATGTTTGTCGTCGGAAGGAGACCAAGGTGCAGCGTGGTAAGTGTTCATGATTCTTTCATTTCTCAGAACACCAAACAAAAACAACAAAAAGAATAACGAACGTCACGTACTGCAGGCTTCACAGAGCTAACAAAAAACAAGATCCCAACAAACACCAAAAGGAGAATGACAGCTTATACAGTGGGGCAAAAAAGTATTTAGTCAGCCACCAATTGTGCAAGTTCTCCCACTTAAAAAGATGAGAGAGGCCTGTAATTTTCATCATAAGTACACTTCAACTATGACAGACAAAATGCGAAGAAAAAAATCCAGAAAATCACATTGTAGGATTTTGAATGAATTTATTTGCAAATTATGGTGGAAAATAAGTATTTGGTCACCTACAAACAAGCACGATTTCTGGCTCTCACAGACCTGTAACTTCTTATTTAAGAGGCTCCTCTGTCCTCCACTCATTACCTGTATTAATGGCACCTGTTTGAACTTGTTATCAGTATAAAAGACACCTGTCCACAACCTCAAACAGTCACACTCCAAACTCCACTATGGCCAAGACCAAAGAGCTGTCAAAGGAAACCAGAAACAAAATTGTAGACCTGCACCAGGCTGGGAAGACTTAATCTGCAATAGGTAAGCAGCTTGGTTTGAAGAAATCAACTGTGGGAGCAATTATTAGGAAATGGAAGACATACAAGACCACTGATAATCTCCCTCGATCTGGGGCTCCACGCAAGATCTCACCCCGTGGGGTCAAAATGATCACAAGAACGGCGAGCAAAAATCTCAGAACCACACGGGGGACCTAGTGAATGACCTGCAGAGAGCTGGGACCAAAGTAACAAAGCCTACCATCAGTAACACACTATGCCGCCAGGGACTCAAATCCTGCAGTGCCAGACGTGTCCCCCTGCTTAAGCCAGTACATGTCCAGGCCCGTCTGAAGTTTGCTAGAGAGCATTTGGATGATCCAGAAGAAGATTGGGAGAATGTCATATGGTCAGTTGAAACCAAAATATAACTTTTTGGTAAAAACTCAACTCGTCGTGTTTGGAGGACAAAGAATACTGAGTTGCATCCAAAGAACACCATACCTACTGTGAAGCATGGGGGTGTAAACATCATGCTTTGGGGCTGTTTTTCTGCAAAGGGACCCGGATGACTGATCCGTGTAAAGGAAAGAATGAATTGGGCCATGTATCGTAAGATTTTGAGTGAAAACCTCCTTCCATCAGCAAGGGCATTGGAGATGAAACGTGGCTGGGTCTTTCAGCATGACAATGATCCCAAACACACCGCCCGGGCAACGAAGGAGTGACTTCGTAAGAAGCATTAACTGGCCTAGCCAGTCTCCAGATCTCAACCCCATAGGAAATCTTTGGAGGGAGTTGAAAGTCCATGTTGCCCAGCAACAGCCCCAAAACATCACTGCTCTAGAGGAGATCTGCATGGAGGAATGGGCCAAAATACCAGCAACAGTGTGTGAAAACCTTGTGAAGACTTACAGTAAACATTTGACCTCTGTCATTGCCAACAAAGGGTATATAACAAAGTATTGAGATAAACTTTTGTTATTGACCAAATACTTATTTCCCACCATAATTTGCAAATAAATTCATAAGAAATCCTACAATGTGATTTTCTGGATGTTTTTCCCTCATTTTGTCTGTCATAGTTGAAGTGTACATATGATGAAAATTACAGGCCTCTCTCATCGTTTTAAGTGGGAGAACTTGCACAATTGGTGGCTGACTAAATACTTTTTTGCCCCACTGTATGTGATCCACAATCAGAGACAACGATAAACAGCTGCCTCTGAACCACACTCTGCAAAAAACAAAGAAATAGAAAACATAGAATTAAAGAAACTAGAATGCCCACCATAGTCACACCCTGGCCTAACCAAAATAGAGAATAAAAGCCTCTCTATGGCCAGGACGACGTGACAGTCGTGCACAAAGTAGATGTCTTAACTGACTTTCCAAACTGTAGTTTGTTAACAAGAAATGTGTGGAGAGGTTGAAAAATGTGTTTTAAGGAGTCAAACCTAAGTGTATGTAAACTTCCGACTTCAACTGTAAGTGACCCCGAACTTTGGAACGGTAGTGTACCTTTATATTTTATAAAACTAAACTCTAGGCTTAGGCCATGGAGCTGTAAAGTTGTTTGATCTTATTTGGAGAACAAATGGGATAAGGATTTAAAGTATTTTGTTTTACAACTGAATGATATTAAAATAATTTGCATAAATCATGAAGTTAACTGAAATAATTTAGGTTGTTTTGCATTTCCTAATTGCTTTTGCATTGAAATCCCATGAGGAAATTAGGCCTTTTGCAAATTGCCAGCTGCATAATCTCACCACAGGACTCTGGCTCTGTTTCTTCATAATATAAAAACAACCCCAGCCACAAGAAAGCTGTTTGGAATTTGCTTTCTATTGTGTTTCTAGCTCATTTCTGCTGAGTGCTCGTTCTAGTGGAGTAGGGGTGAGGTGGAGGGGTTGAATTGTTCAAGATTTGCATTGTGGCCCGATTGTTCTTCTGTTAAAGATCTTTGATTAAAGACTGAGGCAGGGCCAGTCTGCCTCGGAAGCAAGCAAAATGGTTGCCTAGTCTATAGGGGATTCGTCACTTGGCCCTGATATTTTGGGAGCTGTTTACAGTCTCCTGTGTGATGCCTGCTGGTCAGGGGCTTGGCTCAACATTTTGTATATTGCTCTCCAAGGACTGAGGAGTTGATTGGTTGAACATGTGACATCATTGAGTATCACAGTTTGCAGGTTGGAGTGAAAAAATTAACATTGTTGTGTTTTATTGCAGTGTAGAATATTTCCATAGAGAACAAGAACACAATCATGTGATTAAGATGTAGACATAAACAACATGTCATTCATAGTAAATATGCATAATAGATAAACAGTATCTCTGCCTTATAACAAAACAACGGTGGGATTTTGAAAAAGCAAATGCACAGTGGAAAAAACTGCCAAAAGAGCATGAGAAAGTGTAGCAGTTTCCCCTGCAAGAATGACCAAAGAACCGAAGCCCAAAACCCACTGTCTGAATCTGTTGCATCATTGGACAGACTATAAAGAGCATATCAAGCAGAGTGGTGACTGGAGTGGCATGATCATTTCAAACACTGGTGAATGACCTGGTAATAGTTCCTCATTATATCACATTGTGTCAGATCTGTGTTTTGTATTGTGACTATATAAGGTAATAAAAGTGCAAATAATGTATCTGTCATCAAACTTTGTGTTTTTATTGTCATGTCTCATGCTTTCATTGGGTGTCATATATGTTATTGGTTTGCCATCATAAGTGTCCTGTGGAGTTTACATAACAATTTGGACATTGATCCAGCAGTTTGTTGTTTCATTAAATATTGAATGACTGGGTTAAATGGCTCATATACACATTATATGGCCGTGTATCTGTCTTGTTATTCTCTTTCTCAGTGTATCGACTACAAATGCCGTTATCGCTCCTCAGATGCTCAGTTGGCCTTGCAGACAGCTTGCCTGTTATGGGTTTGCACTGCTCATTAAACGGATGACACCCAAACTACTTATCAGCCTGGCTTTTGCATGGGCTGCACTAACTAACAAGACCCATTAGGGATGTGTCACCGTAAACCTCCCCTTATAAAACAGTGTCACTCCCTGGCCGCCTCGCAAGGTCAAGGGTTCACTTCCTGTATTTTACTAGTAAGGTCGGGTTATCAGGGCTGAACTGGAAAAGGCCCAGCAAACCTGATAAGGGCCAGACTAGACGGAATGGGCTCCTCCGTCCTTCCCAGTAGCTCCCACTCCCCTGCCTGTCTGGCCCGTTTCTCGAACTGCGGGCTGGGTAGTACAGTGCCAGAGTCACAGACTTGTTTTAACTGATGGGCATTCAAGTGACTTCCCTGGGTTCTGATAATAGGACAATACATAGATTAGAGCAAAGTTGTGAAGCACATTCTTCTCCACCCCATTACATTTCCTTTGGTGAAATGTCTGCTGAAGACATTGGTCTGTGATAAGAACGAGGGCTAGCCAAGCAATTGCTGATAAACAGTAGAAATTTGCCATTAATTTAAAACCTCTTGACTACATCAACACGAATTCTTGTGACAATGAATGTCAGTGTCCTCATTACATTTTATTTTATATTGCACATCTATAAAGGCTTATTACCATATTTGTCTCAAGCTCCTTTGACATGCTGAAAACAGAGACAGCATAGCACACATACAGAGTACATGCAGGTCCTGAAGCCCAGTCACTGCCAGTGCCTTGTGTTCTGATGTAGTCTGAATGCTGAGCTGGCATTGCCCAGCCTCTGGGCTGTGAGGTGCCAGGTCCTGAGGTTGATTATTTTCCCTTCCGAGACTGGGGAAAATTAAAACAAACTGTCCTTCCATATAAATAGTTGGAATTCTGTTTGCACAACTGACTGGGAGCAAGGATTAGAACATCTGAGGCACCAGTCCTGAATGGGCTTTCTTGTTTTTCTTTAGGATTGGTGAGTACGTCATTGGTCGCTCGCTCTGAGGGAAGAGAGACGTGGGATGTATTATAGCCGGTCTAAACTGTATGAGCTTTTGCTCGTCATATGCTATGACAGACTGTCCTCGGTAGTTTCAATAGATCTCATAATGTTCTGCCATCCAGAGTAAAATACAAGAAATTGCCGTGTTAAAGCAATTAAGCTATATTGTCTGGTCTTGAATGAATCCATGTTATTTATACAATAATATTTCATGCAAGAAGAACACACCTAGCCAGATGGAATCATGAATGGAAAACACCCTTCCATGCTGTGGGTATGCATGCCGGCGTACAAGTATGTATGACATGTAGATTGTAATGTTTAAATACAACAAATGTGACCCCAGCGAGGTGAATGAAGATATTGTGATGATAATATAAGGCAGAAATATGTGCGCTATTTGACCACGGAGTTTATAACCGCGTATGTTCTTTCGTGATCTCATATCCTGTGCCTCACGCCTTCACTTCCTCTTAGTAAGTGAGGAAGTTTCAGGCAGTTAATCCGACGCCTCATTCGTTCTTTCACTGAGCTGTCAACATTTAATTGTGAGGCGACTACATTCGATATAAAATATATATAGCCAGCTATACTTCTCTGCAACAACGTTTTTCTTTTTGAAAACAGCTGCTCTCGTCTTACTATGACTCTCAGGTGATCGTCAAAGAGTCCAGGTGGTTCTGGTAAGTGTCTTTATTTAATTTCACATCACCCCATGTGTTGGAGATTGCTTGCTTGCTAGCGAGCTAAAAAAAAAAAACAGGCAGGCAGTCACTTCTGATATTTTTTCCACTGATTGTTCTTTTAACCAATCACATTCACATCAGCTCTTTTTCAGAACAGATCTTTTTAGTCTAAAGAGAAATTGGAGAGAAAAAAAATCTGAATTGGGCTGCCTGTCTAAACGCAGCCTAAGAAAGCTAACGTTAACAACTAGCCACAGTTCAGTCATGCTCAGCCATACCATAGTAGTGTAGCCAGTTCTTGTGTATCACGAAATGGGGATTCCTCCAGTCCGTTTGCTGTCTCTCCTGTGTTTCACATTGACAGCTAAACTAGAACGAGCGTCTTAAGCTAGCTATTTGTCCAGCTAATTTAATTTCTATGAGCGAGCTAGCTTTCTTGCTCTGTCATATTGGTCCCCCTCTCCCTATTATCTGAGAACATTAGCTAGTTAAGGTTACTTGGTTAGCTAGCGAGAATGTTTTAGCTGCTATTGTATGCAGTTCATCACTGCATTGTCTGTCTAAAGTCACTAAGATGACTAACATTAAATAACACAAGCATTTGCTTTTGTTACTAACTAGGTAGGTAGTGCACGGGTGTCTAACTTTGTCTGAAAGTGGGGGTGCAAAAGCTTGGGAGGGAGTGTGTGTGTGTCCAGAAAATTTGAGTGTAAACATTTCAACACAGTTTCTTAACAGGGGGAATCCATATTTATGAACCGAACAACTATTTTTCTTAGGTTTAGCCACAAATTATATTGGAAAATAGGCTTTGGTAAACCGTATATACTGTATACCGAGATATTTGGAAAATGCCACAGGATGGTTTTTCAATACCATTGAAACTATTTACTTTATACATTTGAATACTGATATGTACCTTAAGTAAATACCTGCAGTCAACTTGCACAGTACGTTCTGAATTTCACTTGTCACAATATTATGAAGCTTACGGTAGTCCCCAGTCACATGTCACGTGGTGTTTGTCCGGAGCCTTGTGAGTAACTCACTGTTGTGCAGCATGCTCCAGGTGATCTAATTACAGTAAGGAATTCACAGCTACATTTTTGCCAGCTAGATATCTTATAACTATTAAGTTACTGTCTAAAATGTGCTAAATGCTCTGCAGTTGTGCATTTTGGTGTGCTAATTTAGTAGCTATTTAGCTATCTAGTTAAGTGGTTAGCTATGTCCTAAATCAATTATTTGCTTGGTAACAGCATAGAATCCCCTCATAGATCAAGAGCCTTGCTGCCTATTTGTTTTGCGCGTGCAGCAAACTGTGAGTAGCATTTGAGTAACTTATTCTAATTTTTAAAATTTACATTTGGGCAAAACAGTTAAGAACATTCTTATTTACATATACTTGTATAGTTTAGATCCGAAGCTCTACAAAATGTTTGCAATGCACTCATCAGCATTTAGTTAGCATTCCCTATGGAATTTTACATGTACACTGAACAAAAATATATACGCAACATGGAAATGGTTGGTCTCATGAGCTGAAATAAAAGATTGCAGAAATGTTCCATACGAACAATGCTTATTTCTCTCAAATTTGGTGGCTAAATGTGTTTCCATACCTGTTAATAAGCATTACTCCTTTGCTAAGATAATCCACCTACCTGACAGGTGTGGCATATCAAGGAGCTGATTATTACACAGGTGCACCTAAAAGGCCACTCTAAAATGTGCAGTTTTGTCACACAACACAATGCCATAGGTGTCTCAAGTTTTGAGGGAGTGTGAAATTGGCATGCTGACTCATGGAATGTCCAACAGTGCTGTTGCCAGAGAATTTAATGTTTATTTCTCTACCATAAGCTGCCTGAAATATTGTTTTAGAGAATTTGTCAGTACATCCAACTTGCCCCACAATCGCAGACCATGTGTATGGCGTTTTGTGGGCGAGAGGTTTGCTGATGTCAATGTTGAGTGCCCCATGGTGGCTGTGAGGTTATGGTATGGGCAGGCATGAGCTTTGGACCACGAACAAAATAGCATTTTATCGGTGGCAATTTGAATGCACAAAAATACTGTGACGTGATCCTGAGGCCCATTTTGAAGACCATTTTGATCAGATCTGTATTCCCAATCATGTGAAATCTGTAGATTAGGGCCTAATGAATTTATTTCAATCGACTGATTTTCTCATAAGAACTGTAACTCAGTAAAATCTTTGAAATTGTTTCATGTTTGTTTTTGTTCAGTATACTTGTTAGCATTGCTAACCTTCGGATGACAGAATATTAGTGGGGTTTGACAACAGCGCCCCCTGTGTTCAGTGCCAGTATTATCAAATATCCCAGTATGACAGTCTCGTTACCACCCAAGCCTATTGGGGGGAAAAGTGTTTAAATTACTAGATTACTAACCTATTCCCTTCCCACGAAAATCCCACCCCCAATAATTAAATAACAGGTCTGAAACCCTAACAACCCTGGGACTCTCAAACATCCCTTCCTTGAAAATCCCACTGATAGTGATCGATTGATAGGTCTGAAATAGAGGTCGACCGATTTAATTGGAATGGAAGATTTAATTAGGGCCGATTTCGAGTTTTCATAACAATCGGTGATCTGCATTTTCAGACACCGATTGTGGCCGATCGGTGTCCGATCGGAAAGTTCCGGCGCCGACAGAGATGGCCGCCTCGCTTCGCGTTCCTAGGAAACTATGCAGTTGTTGTTTTTTTTTACGTGTTATTTCTTACATTAGTACCCCAGGTCATCTTAGGTTTCATTACATACAGTCGAGAAGAACTACTGAATATAAGAGCAGCGTCAACTCACCATCAGTACGACCAAGAATTTGACTTTCGCGAAGCGGATCCTGTGTTCTGCCTTTCACCCAGGACAACGGAATGGATCCCAGCCGGCGACCCAAAAAAACAACTTCGTAAAAGAGGGAAACGTAGCGGTCTTCTGGTCAGACTCCGGAGACGGGCACATCGTGTACCACTCCCCAGTATACTTCTCGCCAATGTCCAGTCTCTTGACAACAAGGTTGACGAAATCCGAGCAAGGGTAGCATTCCAGAGGGACATCAGAGACTGTAACGTTCTTTGCTTCACGGAAACTTGGCTCACTGGAGAGACTCTATCGGAGTCGGTGCAGCCAGCTGGTTTCTCCATGCATCGCGCCGACAGAAACAAACATATTTCTGGTAAGAAGAGGGGCGGGGGCGTATGCCTTATGGCTAACGAGACGTGGTGTGGTCACAAAAGCATACAGGAACTCAAGTCCTTCTGTTCACCTGATTTAGAATTCCTCACAATCAAATGTCGACCGCATTATCTACTAAGGGAATTCTCTTCGATTATAATCACACCCGTATATATTCCCCCCCCCCAAGCAGACACATCGATGGCTCTGAACGAACTTTATTTGACTCTTTGCAAACTGGAATCCATACATCCTGAGGCTGCATTCATTGTAGCTGGGGATTTTAACAAGGCTAATCTGAAAACAAGACTCCCTAAATTGTATCAGCATATCGATTGCGCAACCAGGGCTGGCAAAACCTTGGATCACTGCTATTCTAACTTCCGCGACGCATATAAGGCCCTGCCCCGCCCTCCTTTCGGAAAAGCTGACCACGACTCCATTTTGTTGATCCCTGCCTACAGACAGAAACTAAAACAAGAAGCTCCCGCGCTGAGGTCTGTTCAACGCTGGTCCGACCAATCTGATTCCACACTCCAAGACTGCTTCCATCACGTGGACTGGGAGATGTTTCGTATTGCGTCAGACAACAACATTGACGAATACGCTGATTCGGTGTGCGAGTTCATTAGAACGTGCGTTGAAGATGTCGTTCCCATAGCAACGATTAAAACATTCCCAAACCAGAAACCGTGGATTGATGGCAGCATTCGCGTGAAACTGAAAGCGCGAACCACTGCTTTTAATCAGGGCAAGGTGACCGGAAACATGACCGAATACAAACAGTGTAGTTATTCCCTCCGCAAGGCAATCAAACAAGCTAAGCGTCAGTATAGAGACAAAGTAGAATCTCAATTCAACGGCTCAGACACGCGGTATGTGGCAGGGTCTACAGTCAATCACGGATTACAAAAAGATAACCAGCCCTGTCACGGACCAGGATGTCTTGCTCCCAGGCAGACTAAATAACTTTTTTGCCCGCTTTGAGGACAATACAGTGCCACTGACACAGCCTGCAACCAAAACATGCGGCCTCTCCTTCACTGCAGCCGAGGTGAGTAAAACATTTAAACGTGTTAACCCTCGCAAGGCTGCAGGCCCAGACGGCATCCCCAGCCGCTCCCTCAGAGCATGCGCAGACCAGCTGGCTGGTGTGTTTAAGGACATATTCAATCAATCCCTATCCCAGTCTGCTGTTCCCACATGCTTCAAGAGGGCCACCATTGTTCCTGTTCCCAAGAATGCTAAGGTAACTGAGCTAAACGACTACCGCCCCGTAGCACTCACTTCCGTTATCATGAAGTGCTTTGAGAGACTAGTCAAGGACCATATCACCTCCACCCTACCTGACACCCTAGACCCACTCCAATTTGCTTACTCCCCAAATAGGTCCACAGACGATGCAATCTCAACCACACTGCACACTGCCCTAACCCATCTGGACAAGAGGAATACCTATGTGAGAATGCTGTTCATCGACTACAGCTCGGCATTTAACACCATAGTACCCTCCAAGCTCGTCATCAAGCTCGAGACCCTGGGTCTCGACCCCGCCCTGTGCAACTGGGTACTGGACTTCCTGACGGGCCGCCCCCAGGTGGTGAGGGTAGGCAACATCTCCACCCCGCTGATCCTCAACACTGGGGCCCCACAAGGGTGCGTTCTGAGCCCTCTCCTGTACTCCCTGTTCACCCACGACTGCGTGGCCACGCACGCCTCCAACTCAATCATCAAGTTTGTGGACGACACAACAGTGGTAGGCTTGATTACCAACAACGACGAGACGGCCTACAGGGAGGAGGTGAGGGTCCTCGGAGTGTGGTGTCAGGAAAATAACCTCACACTCAAAATCAACAAAACTAAGGAGATGATTGTGGACTTCAGGAAACAGCAGAGGGAACACCCCCCTATCCACATCGATGGAACAGTAGTGGAGAGGGTAGCAAGTTTTAAGTTCCTCGGCATACACATCACAGACAAACTGAATTGGTCCACCCACACAGACAGCATCGTGAAGAAGGCGCAGCAGCGCCCCTTCAACCTCAGGAGGCTGAAGAAATTTGCCTTGTCACCAAAAGCACTCACAAACTTCTACAGATGCACAATCGAGAGCATCCTGGCGGGCTGTATCACCGCCTGGTACGGCAACTGCTCCGCCCACAACCGTAAGGCTCTCCAGAGGGTAGTGAGGTCTGCACAACGCATCACCGGGGGCAAACTACCTGCCCTCCAGGACACCTACACCACCCGATGTCACAGGAAGGCCATAAAGATCATCAAGGACAACAACCACCCGAGCCACTGCCTGTTCACCCCGCTATCATCCAGAAGGCGAGGTCAGTACAGGTGCATTAAAGCTGGGACCGAGAGACTGAAAAACAGCTTCTATCTCAAGGCCATCAGACTGTTAAACAGCCACCACTAACATTGAGTGGCTGCTGCCAACACACTGACTCAACTCCAGCCACTTTAATAATGGGAATTGATGGGAAATTATGTAAAATATATCACTAGCCACTTTAAACAATGCTACCTAATATAATTTTTACATACCCTACATTATTCATCTCATATGTATATACTGTACTCTATATCATCTACTGCATCTTTATGTAATACATGTATCACTAGCCACTTTAACTATGCCACTTTGTTTACATACTCATCTCATATTTATATACTGTACTCAATACCATCTACTGTATCTTGCCTATGCCGCTCTGTACCATCACTCATTCATATATCTTTATGTACATATTCTTTATCCCCTTACACTTGTGTGTATAAGACAGTAGTTTTGGAATTGTTAGTTAGATTACTTGTTGGTTATTACTGCATTGTCGGAACTAGAAGCACAAGCATTTCGCTACACTCGCATTAACATCTGCTAACCATGTGTATGTGACAAATACAATTTGATTTGATTTACATTGCACTCCACGAGAAGACTGGCAGGCTGGACGACCTGTTTCGCGAGAGCCGCAAGAAGCCAAGGTAAGTTGCTAGCTAGCATTAAACTTTCCTGCATTTGCCATCAGCTCTTCACTGTGCTTCAAGCATTAGGCTTGAAGTCATAAACAGCTCATCAACTCCTAAGATTAGGCTGGTGTAACCGATGTGAAATGGTTAGCGGGTTGCGCCAATAGCTTTTCAATCGGTGACATCACTCGTTCTGAGACCTTGAAGTAGTTGTTCCCCTTGCTCCGCGGCTTTTGTGGAGTGATGGGTAATGATGCTTCGAGGGTGGCTGTTGTCGATTTGTCCCTGGTTCAAGCCCAAGTAGGGGAAAGGAGAGGGACGGAAGCTATACTGTTACACTGGCAATACTGTAGTGCCTATAAGAACATCCAATAGTCAAAAGTATATGAAATACCAAATAATATAGAGAGAAATAGCTACAATAACTATAGCTATAATAACTACAACTTCTAACTTCTTACCTGAGAATATTGAAGACTCATGTTGAAAGGAACCACCAGCTTTCATATGTTCTCATGTTCTGAGCAAGGAATTGAAATGTTAGCTTTTTTACATGGCACATATTGCACTTTTACTTTCTTCTCCAACACTTTGTTTTTGCATTATTTAATCCAAATTGAATGTTTCATTATTTGAGCCAAAATTTATTTTATTGATGTATTATATTAAGTTAAAATAGGTGTTAATTCAGTATTGTTGTAATTGTCTTTATTACAAATAAATAAATAAAAATACAAAATCGGCTGATTTAATCGGTATTGTTTTTTTGATTCTCCAATAATCGGTCGACCTCTAGTCTGAAACCCTACCAACTCTGTGACTGTCTCAAATACCCTGCTCCACCATGACAATCCCACCCACAGGGATGGATTGACAGGCCAACCTGCTAACCTCTCTGGGGTAGGGGGCAGTATTTTGACATCCAGATGAAAAGCGTGCCCAAAGTAAACTGCCTGTTGCTCAGGCACAGAAGCTAGGATATGCATATAATTGGTTTAGATTTAGATAGAAAACACACTAAAGTTTTTAAAACTGTTAAAATTATGTCTGTGAGGACAACAGAACTGATATGGCAGGCGAAACCCGAGGACAACCCCCCCCACACTATTTTCAATGGCTAGTACTATAATTTATAAGCCCAAGTCCTCCCAAATTGCAGTTCCAAGGGCTTCCCCTAGATGTCAACAGTCTTTAGAAGGAGTTTCAGGCTGGTTTTTGGAAAAAGTGTAGTTTTTCTAGGTGGCTCCCATTTTGGCTGTAGTGTTGCCAAACGCGTGGAGGAAATCTGACACGACGGCTGGATTAACAAGAAGTTGAGCTTTATTTTGATGTATAACACATATTTTCAAGAATGTTAAATATTTGAATTTAGTATTTTTTGAATTTCGCGCTCTGCAATTTCACTGGATGTTGGTCAGGTGGGACGCTACCGTCCCACGTAACCTAGTGAGGTTAAGAATGTGCCCAGGATAAATACATAAAAATGTTATTGGTCGCATACACAAACTCAGCAAAAAAAGAAACGTCCTCTGTCAACTGCGTTTATTTTCAGCAAACTTAACGTGTAAATATTTATATGAACATAAGACTCAACAACTGAGACATAAACTGAACAAGTTCCACAGACGTGACTAACAGAAATGGAATTATCTGTCCCTGAACAAAGGGGGGGGGGTCAAAATCAAAAGTAAGTCAGTATCTGGTGTGGCCACCAGCTGCATTAAGTACTGCAGTGCATCTCCTCATGGACTGCACCAGATTTGCCAGTTCTTGCTGTGAGACGTTACCCCACTCTTCCACCAAGGCACCTGCAAGTTCCCGGACATTTCTGGGGGGAATGGCCCTAGCCCTCACCCCTCCGATCCAACAGGTCCCAGACGTGCTCAAAGAGATCTGGGCTCTTCACTGGCCATGGCAGAACACGAACATTCCTCTCTTGCAGGAAATCACGCACAGAACGAGCAGTATGACTGGTGGCATTGTCATGCTGGAGGGTCATGTCAGGATGATCCTGCAGGAAGGGTACCACATGAGGGAGAAGGATGTCTTCCCTGTAACGCACAGCGTTGAGATTGCCTGCAATGACAACAAGCTCAGTCCGATGATGCTGTGTCACCGCGTCAGACCATGACGAACCCTCCACCTCCAAATCGATCCCGCTCCAGAGTACATGTCTCAGTGTAACGCTCATTCCTTCGACGATAAATGCGAATCCGACCATCACCCCTGGTGAGACAAAACTGCAACTCGTCAGTGAAGAGCACTTTTTGCCAGTCCTATCTGGTCCAGCAACGGTGGGTTTTTGCCCATAGGCGACGTTGTTGCCGGTGATGCCTGGTGAGGACCTGCCTTACAACAGGCCTACAAGCCCTCAGTCCAGCCTCTCAGCCTATTGCGGACAGTCTGAGCACTGATGGAGGGATTGTGTGTTCCTGGTGTAACTTGGGCAGTTGTTGCCATCCTGTACCTGTCCCGCAGGTGTGATTTTTCTGATGTACCGATCCTGTGCAGGTGTTACATGTGGTCTGCCACTGCGAGGACGATCAGCTGTCCATTTTTACGAATTGTCTTTGAAAGACAGGGTCCTGAAAAAGGGACGTTTTCTTTTTTTGCTGAGTTTCTTTGGCAGATTTTATTGCGGGTGTTTCTAGCTGCAACAGTGCAGTAATATCAAACAATACACACATCTAAAAGTAAAATAATGGAATTAAGAAATGTATAAATATAAGGACGAGCTGTGTGTGTGTGTAGATATACAGTGCATTCGGAAAGACTCCTTTTTCCTGTCAATCTACACACTATCCCATAATGACAAAGGAAAAAACAGGTTTAAAAAATTATAATAAAATTTTAAATTGACATAAGTATTTAGAGCCTTTTGTCATGAGACTTGAAGTTGAGCTCGGGTGTATGTTTCCATTGATCATTCTTGATGTTTCTACAACTTGATTGGAGTCCATCTGTGGTAATTTCAATTGATTGGACATGATCTGGAAAGGCACACACCTGTCTATATAAGGTCCGACAGTTGACAGTGTATGTCAAGAATGAAAACCAAGCCACGAGGTTGAAAGAATTGTCCGTAGAGCTCTGCGACAGAATTATGTTGAGGAACAGTTCTGGGGAAGGGTACCAAAACATTTCCGCAGCATTGAAGGGCTCTAAGAACACAGTGGCCTCCATCATTCTTAAATGGAAGAAGTTTGGAACCACCAAGATTCTTCCTTAAGGTGGCCGCCAGGCCAAACTGAGCAATCGGGAGAAGGACCTTGGTCAGGGAGGTGACCAAGAACCAGAGTTCCTCTGTGGAGATGGGAGAACCTTCCAGAAGGAAGGACAATCATCTCTGCAGCACTCCACCAATCAGGCCTTTTTATTGTAGAGTGCCAGACAAAACCACTCAGTAAAAGCTACATGACCGCCAGCCAAAAGGCACCTAAAGGACTCTCAGACAATGAGAAACAAGACTCTCTGATCTGATGAAACCAAGTTTGAACTCTTTGGCCTGAATGCCAAGCGTCACATCTGGAAGAAACCAGGAACTGCTCATCTGGCCAATACCTTCCCTACGGTGAAGCGTGGTGGCAGCATGCTGTGGGGATGTTTATTTGCGGCAGGGACTGGGAGACTGGTCAGGATCGAGGGGAAAGATGAACGGAGCAAAGTACAGAGAGAGCCTTGATGACAACCTGCTCCTGAGGGCTCAGGGCCTTAGACTAGGGTGACGGTTCACATTCCAACAGGATAACGACCCTAAATACACAGCCAAGACAATGCAGGAGTGGCTTCGGGATAAGTCTCTGAAGTGGCGCAACCAGAGCCCGGACTTGAACCTGATCGAACATCTCTGGAGAGACCTGAAAATAGCTGTGCAACAACGCTCCCCATCCAACCTGACAGAGCTTGAGGATCTCAAAATCAAATTTTATTTGTCACACGCGCTGAATTCAACAGGTGTAGATCTTACAGTGAAATGCTACTTACAAGCCCTTAACCAACAATGCAGTTGTTAGAAATATAAGCAATAAAAGTAAGAAATATTTAGAGCAGCAGTAAAATAACACTAGCGAGGCTATATACAGGGGGTACCGGTACAGAGTCAATGTGTGGGGAAACCGGTTATTCAAGGTAATTGTGGTAATATGTAGGTGGAGTTATTAAAGTGACTATGCATAGATAATATCAGTAACGGTAGCGTAAAAGGGGGGCAAAGCAAATAGTCTGGAAGCCCTTTGGTCCTAGACTTGGCGCTCCGGTACCGCTTGCCATGCGGTAGCAGAGAACAGTCTGTGACTAGGGTGGCTGGAGTCTGACAATTATTAGGTCCTTCCTCCTGGCACCCCCTGGTATAGAGGTCCTGGATGGCAGGAAGCTTGGCCCCAGTGATGTACTGGGCCGTACGCACTACCCTCTGTAGTGTCTTGCGGTCGGAGGCCGAGCAGTTGCCATACCAGGCACTCATGCAACCCGTCAGGATGCTCTCGATGGTACAGCTGTAGAACCTTTTGTTCTGCAGAGAAGAATGGGATAAACTCCACAAATACTGGTGTGCCAAGCTTGTAGCGTCATACGCAAAAAGAATCGAGGCTGTAATTGCTTCCAAAGGTGCTTCAACAAATTACTGATTAACGGTTCTGTGTACTTATATAAATGTGATTTCATTTTTTAAATATTTTTTTATATACATTTGCAAAACTTTCTAAAAACCTGTTTTTGCTTTGTCATTATGGGGTATTGTGTGTAGATTGAGAGGGAGAAACTATTTAGTCCATTTTAGAATAAGGCTGTAACGTGACAATGTAAGGAGTCTGAATACTTTCCAAATGCACCGTATCATCGCTGTCTGGTCCACTGCCCGGTCTACATGTGCATTCCATCATCGCAGAATGATTAGGATTTGCCATAAGATGGGTCAGCAACATCACACACAGTCAGCAACATCACACAGCCCAGGATGTGAATAAGTGATTTTAAATAATGATTATAAGTAAGTGTGACCAACGTTATTCTCTTTTCCATGTCCTGACTGACTCAGTGGGAGCACTAGAAATCATTCAACAATGTAACTCGAGAGTTGTCAGATGGAGAATGGGGAGGTAAACTTGATTGTTAGATGTCTTCTGGCAGTTTTCTCTCTCAGCTGTGAACTTGCCAGCTCAGCTACCTGTCAAGTCAGTCAGTATAGCTTTCACAACTGATGGCCAGCTATTTGAATGACAGTTGACACTACCCAAACACTGAACTAATGGTCGACCGATTATGATTTTTCAATGTTGATACCGATTATTGGAGGACAAAAAGAGCCGATGCCGATTTAAAAATAAATAAATATATATATATATATATATATACACACACACGTTTGTAATAATGTCAATTGCAACAATACTTTTGGATGGGTGTTCTTAAGGTGATTCCACAGGTTGGTGTTTTTTAAATTCCCATTAGCCGTTGCTGACCCCATGCTTACATCTTTATCACAAATAAGACACCTTGCTTTCCCTGGTGCCAATTCCATGTAACAGTCCCACACTGGTGCTCTGCTTTTCTCTGCCATCTGTAAAACACACACACACACAGCTCTGAAGTGTCAATGATACTGAAGAGTCTGCTTAGGAGACAAATACTCTCAACTGTTTGAATAAAAATAGTGTTTTAAGTTACCTGTGATGAATGTTGAACACAAAACTATAATTTCTATATGCAGGAAATCTTATTTTAATAATGGGCTTGGTAAGAATTGACTACCAAAGTGTGAGTCATAATTCCCATGATACCTTCTAGCAAAATCTGAAAAGCGGTTCCTTCATTCATTTATTCCATAGGATATTTTTAGATTCACTTAAAATAAGGTCTGTGTTTCGTGTAGGCTTACACCACCTTGCCAATTTTATAACTGTAGATTTTCATAGGACAAGGTAACTCTGATCAATATTGGCTAAATATAAGCGAAGATCATATTTTTTAGAGTGGATTTATGAAAATATGTTGACAAACGTTACCTTATCCTAGTGAAATTTACACAGGTATCAAAACGCTGAGGCGGTTTAAGCCTGCACGAAACACAGACCTTATTTGAAGAGAATGTCTTGATCTACTATGGAAGACATGAACGGTAAAATAACGAAGGAACCCCTTTCAAGTTAAGCCGCAAGTTATTACAGGAATTATAATGCGTCGACTATTTCTCTCTAAACCACATACCTTTGACTATGAGTCTGCTGCTGCCTACCACCCCTCAATCAGACTGTGCTATCATAGACTTAACTATAATAAACACACAGAAATACGAGCCTTAGGTCAAATCCGAAAACTATCACCTCAAACAAAACGTTTATTCCGTTCCGTATTTTATCTTAACGGGTGGCATCCATGAGTCTAACTATTCCTGTTATATTGCACAACCTTCAATGTTATGTCATAATTATGTAAAATTCTGGCAAATTAGGCCGCCCAAACTGTTGCATATACACTGACTCTGTGCAATGAACTCGAGGTGACACAATTTCACCTGGTTAATATTGCCTGCTAACCTGGATTTCTTTTAGCTAAATATGCAGGTTTAAAAATGTATACTTGTGTATTGATTTTAAAAAAGGCATTGATGTTTATGGTTAAGTACACATTGGAGCAACGACAGTCGTTGATTGTTTTTTTTATAAGATAAGTTTAATGCTAGCTAGCAACTTACCTTGGCTTACTGCATTTGCATAACAGGCAGGCTCCTCGTGGAGTGCAATTGTAATCAGGTGGTTAGAGCGTTGGTCTGGTTAACTGTAAGGTTGCAAGATTGGATCCCCTGAGCTGACAAGGTAAAAATCTGCCGTTCTGCCCCTGAACGAGGCAGTTAACCCACCGTTATTGAAAATAAGAATGTGTTCTTAACAGACTTGCCTAGTTAAATAAAGGTATAAAAAAATAAAATGGCGCCCCAAAAATACAGATTTCCGATTGTTATGAAAACTTGAAATCGGCCCTAATTAATCGGTTGACCTCTACACTGAACCCCAATGTTCATTATAGTGTTTTGTTTTTGATTGGATGATAGTCAGTGCCAGTTAGTCATATCAATGTTCCCTTCTGTAGTGTATGCTATGCTTTCTCAATTTTTGTTACAGCGATAGTTACTCCGTACTACATACTGGTTTGATAAAGGTTAGACATCATTGGTAAATCATTTCTTCCCATGATTTTAAGCTTGATGGTTGAATTGTATTTAGATTTTTAAGACTGCTACAGCTTGGTTTGGAAATTATCTGCATTTTTCTGTCATACATTATTCTCTTTAAAAATTAGTTCACATTTTGTGGAACATTCTTTCATTGTTGAATCTGGATTCTTATTCAAATTGAATGATAATGAAAAATCAATTAAATCCAACAGTTGTTTCTAGTTAAGTGGGCTAGCTTATTGTTCCTGTTGGCTAAACCGCATTCTACTTCTGTGGAAGTAACTTAGTTGTCATGTTTTGTGACATAGCATATTTTCTTTTGTCCACTGAAATGCTTTTCAGGGCTTGAGAATAAACGTTATCCATGAGTGTATAGAAATTTGTGGGTTTTTCTAGTAGATATGATCCATGTAAAAGCAATGAATGAAGGTTGAATAGAAAGACCAAGAAGGAAGTGGAGAACTATATGGAACTCTGCACAAATATAATATGCGCAACTTTCTTTCCGGTTCCTTAATTTTTTTTTGCTCTTTGTATTAGTAGGCATAGGGTATCAATATCATTTGATACTGTATGCCTACGTTGCATAACCTTATTTTGGAACCAGGCTTTCTCCCGGGCGTGAGCCAGGTGGCCTGTCTTAGCCGAGTGTGATGTCTACTCAAAACAAAAGCATGCAGAGTAATGAGTAGGAATCTGTTTTCAAATTCAAAAGTGATTTCTTTTGATAGTTTTTATTGGGAAGGCAGATAAAGACTAATTTGACATTTCAAAACATGTTTTATCGAAAAGAGATGTTCTATGAATTTGATTTGATATGTTTCTGAAAATGTATCCTGCTCCGTTGTTGACAACACGACTGAGCAGCGCAGATTTAATGTTAGCTTTAAGAAGGGCGCTCCTCCCGCACTGCTTTTGCCCGTTTCCTAGTTTGTCATTTTAGAAATAGGCTAGACTTTACCATATCTAAGGCAGATAGTGTTAATGGTATTTCTCCTCTAACAATCCAGAGGTGCTGTCATGCCAATGATTAACCCATTGTTTGTGTGGCTTTAAGTATGAGTCTGACCTTTCCTGTAGTGGTTCACCGGTCAATGCCAAGACTTGCCAAACTAAATATGACGCTGTAGGTTCTGTTGACCCATAGCGGGTTTTTACTACTGACTGATTCACTATTCCCTTTCAGGGATATGATGATATCATTGTCACAATCACCCTTCAATTGGGAAGGATGAGTCACTCTTTGAAATTACAAATCATCATGAGACCTCTCTCTCCCCGGAGTGTTTACTCCTTGAGTCATTTCTGGCCTTCACTTGGTGTGTCAACTAGGCCCTTAAGGAAATTAGAGCTTACCCCAAATCAAGGAACTTGATTGAACCTTGGGATAAAAGTGAACAGGAAATATGTTTATTTGAAAAAATAACTAAACTGCTTGGGAGGAATAAAATGACTTCTACTAGCCTATTTTTATTTTCTGTGATCAGGAGCATCGTGGAGGTAGGCTAAATCTTTGATAATAGGAGATTAGCCTGGCTGTATCAGCTTTAGTTTAAGTTAAGACTTGACAGTCTCCTCTTGGCCTCAAGTTTTCACCTTAGTTTCCTCATGAATGCTCCAACTGCAGAGAAAATCTTGATGCAAGGCTCTTGAGCATAATTTTTCGCCTTGATTTGTATCCCATTGATAATGTCTATTTCATTCTCAGGATGTAGACCAGTACCTTGTTGCTTTTTCTGCGTCTGGCTGCAGGGTTCAGGATCACGGTTAGAAATGCCTCTTATTGACCTTGCCCAGTTGACCCCTGAACTCCCTGCTTTCTGGAAAGTTCAAATGCATACAGGATGTCCTGGCCAAACTGGAGATTTGGAGGTGGTTAGTGAAGGCTTGGGAAGCGCGGCGCCAATCTCCCCTAGGCCTTTGAGCCGAGGCCTGTGTACTTTTCACAGGTGAGCTGAAATACAGCAGCCTATGACAGAAGGTCTGCCAATGCTGGGGTGAGAAATATTCTGACATGATGCAAGTCCCTTCAGCAGCCAGGCACTGTTTGCACTCCGAGCCCCCTGGCCGCGTTGCAGATAAGCAGGCCTTTCTAGTCCCGGCCCTGCGGTTTACCTCCAACAAGCCCAAGACAAACCAGCAACCCCCATCACTGGAAGCATGATTTAAGAGCTTTTGATTTAAAATAGAAACAACCTTGTAATTTTGCACAGCGGCGTGAACCAGAGACAAGCTTTTCGGCCAAAACGAGGATTCCAAACTTGTGCCCTCAAGGACTGAACATTGAAGTGAGATGTTATGTCACACTGAAACTATATCCCAAGGGTTGAGTCCTCACATGTATACTCACTAAGCTCAGTGGGTTTTATAGCCTCACTGTTGCATGTGGACATAGACTTGTGATATGTGGACCTCCCTCCACTTTGAAGTGCTTATCAAGCATGTCTCTCCTTGAAAGGCACTTTGCTAGAGATCTAGCTAGTTAGTTCTGGATCAGAGGGAAGTCATTACCTCTCGTGTTTTTTGTATTACAAAATTCATTCATAAAGAGTTCCTAGGTTTGTTCTGAGGACCTACACTTGCCGTGCCAAGAAGCATGTGTCTCTTATGTAAAAAACATTGCTTAATCTCTCTGAGGGTGTTATCAGCAGTTTTTCCCAGGCTGTAGGGCCATGCCACGGCTAATCCAGGAGCATGTGTTCTGATTTAGGGCTCCACGGCCGTTTTGATGTCTACATTTTATTTTTGTCTTCTCCTCTGAGTTCCTCTCTCCTGGCCTACACACACCTCTAACCAGGGTGTAGATGTTTCTGTGTTTTATGTATTTCCACACTGCCCTGTTTTGAGGACTGCCTAAAAGTTCTGCCTGATGGGATGGAGTTTTGATCTGCCTGGTGATACCAGGCGATAAATTAGTTAATAGTTAATAACATCTGGTTTTCATTTTTCTCATCTCTACTCATACCACTTCCAGAAATTCTTGCTTGAGAAATTTCTCTTAGCTAAGAAGCTAAGCTATTTTTGTTTTATTTTTGACCATTTTAATTGGAAACCGAGTAAGGTACTTCGATACTACGGTACTACGGTACTAAGGTACTACGATTTGATATTGAGGTAACGGCTGCATTAGACCATTTTTAACCTCACTCCCCGATCTCATCTCTTGATTTAAAGAAATGTATTTTACATTTTTTTTCTCCCCCGTCCTGGTTGGTGTATGAATGCCATCTCTAACATTAGCTCCATGGTCTTGTCTGTTCTGAGATATAGAGTTTGAGCGGTCTCTACCTAGGATTACTTGAGTCCCTCATCTTGACACTAATAAGATTGAGTGAGACCTGACTACTACTTTTGGCTATGGCTTAGAGTTAGGGACTCCTACTGCATCTTAAGGTGAGTTTGACTAGGTGAGTCATGTTGTTTTGACAGGTTGGGATTGAGTTCAGCATTGCATATACATTTGCAAAAGGCTGGTGCTCTTTCTGTTAAAACGTCAAGGTTTTAAATTTTTTTTTTTTTTGATCTAAATACTCCTGCCATTTGCATTGGTTGTAAAACATGTTTCTACTTTACCTCTACAATCAATCCAGTTCAATTCAACTTTAATTGCACCCGTTTAACAGAAATTATTGCTCTTTGAATTAATCTCATACCACAAAATGTACAGTCGAGAGAGGGACACATGAATTGCAACCATGGATTTCACAGTACCTTGTCTGGTACTTGGCTCAGTAGAGGCTCTAACAGGAGGGGGGTTCACACTAGAACAAAAGCCAAGGCAGCACTGACCTGCGAGTCGAGGCAGGGGGTCCAGGGTCCTGGCCAGAGCTGATCTGAGAGCAGGTGACCAAGGCCACTGGCGGGGGGTGATATACCACTGAATGTTAGCATGGCCGGGAACAAAGCCCTGTGATTAGGAGGGGAAGTGATAAAGAAAGCGTATTGAGTTGAGAGCATGACTGCAACAAAACATTTTTCCTCCAAATGCTTCCATGAATTATGACCTCCGTCATTGGGTCAGGGCTCATTGTTAGCTATTCTCTCAGTGTCCAAGAACAGGAGAGGGAAAACAAGAGAAGGACTGGCGTCTGTCTCTTCTGAGCCATCCAAATTGCTGAGTTACTGGTTTTTGAAGGCTTGGTTTCCCTGAAGTCAAGCCTTTCATTCAGGTTGTTTTGAAATGTATGCAGCCGGTGTGGGTGGCTGAATTGTTGCTGCTGACTAAGAAAAGCCTCCTCGATGACAGAGAGTGCTCAACCATAGAGTGGCGTGTACAAATCTGCCCGGCTGCCATCAACTGTTTTCATCCTGAGAACAAACTCATGACATTTAGGACAAAAATGTTAAAGAATACAAAACAAACCTGCTGGGTAAAGACTGATCAGAGTCCTTTAATTATTTCTCCTTTTATTTAGAACCTTTGTGCAAATTTTCAATTAAGCATGTAACAAAATATATTGATGTATAAAATCTAAAAAGGTAAATAGAAAACACTTCAAAATAAATATAGGCCTAAAAAATATGTTTGGGGACTTGCCTGTTTTGCATATTATTTTGTTACATATCAATTTGCATTTGGTATCTTGGATCGAGTGTTAGCACCAACTCAGGAAACCCCCGTTTCTCGACCGTGTAAATTTGGGGCCATGTTTTTGCAGATGTAAGTTGTAACGGCAGCTGTTATCTCCTTCCATCTTCGTGATTCTTTGCCATATGTTGTGCCGCAGGCAAAAACCCTCTTGCAACGTCTGAGTCGGGCGTTTGTTTTGAGCTCTCAGCTCTACCTTTTTGGGTCTCATCCGTAGACTCTCCGTACTGTTTCACATGATTTTTGCGTAGTTGTTTGAGCCTGTTGTCGGGACCTCCCTGCGGCATATTTTGCAGAGGACGGATTTCTGGTCCGTGTCCAGACTTTTCATACCCAAATCCCGTCCATGCGACCGAAGTAGCCCCTCTTTTAGATACGAGCTCTGTGTCATGTTCACTCCATGTTTTTTTTTGTGTTGCAAATTTCCTTCCACACGGCACTTATGTAAGAGCGCAAAGCATCGTCCTATTGACAAAATATTGCCGCGAAGTGTGATTTGCAACGCAACTAAATAAACGATGAGCATAATATGAAACAATAGATGTTTTTATATCATCACACGATACACTGCTCAAAAAAATAAAGGGAACACTAAAATAACACATCCTAGATCTGAATGAATGAAATATTCTTATTAAATACTTTTTTCTTTACATAGTTGAATGTGCTGACAACAAAATCACACACAAATAATCAATGGAAATCAAATTTATCAACTCATGGAGGTCTGGATTTGGAGTCACACTCAAAATTAAAGTGGAAAACCACACTACAGGCTGATCCAACTTTGATGTAATGTCCTTAAAACAAGTCAAAATGAGGCTCAGTAGTGTGTGTGTGTGTGTGTGTGTGTGTGTGTGTGTGTGTGTGTGTGTGTGGCCTCCCTACAACGCCTGGGCATGCTCCTGATGAGGTGGCGGATGGTCTCCTGTGGGATCTCCTCCCAGACCTGGACTAAAGCATCCGCCAACTCCTGGACAGTCTGTGGTGCAACGTGGCGTTGGTGGATGGAGCGAGACATGATGTCCCAGATGTGCTCAATTGGATTCGGGTCTGGGGAACGGGCGGGCCAGTCCATAGCATCAATGCCTTCCTCTTGCAGGAACTCCTGACACACTCCAGCCACATGAGGTCTAGCATTGTCTTGCATTAGGAGGAACCCATCTCATCTCGATACCTAATGGCAGTCAGGCTACCTCTGGCGAGCACATGGAGGGCTGTGCGGCCCCCCCAAAGAACGTTCTCCACGGCATCTCCAGACTCTGTCACGTCTGTCACATGTGCTCAGTGTGAACCTGCTTTCATCTGTGAAGAGCACAGGGCGCCAGTGGCGAATTTGCCAATCTTGGTGTTCTCTGGCAAATGCCAAACGTCCTGCACGGTGTTGGGCTGCAAGCACAACCCCCACCTGTGGACGTCATGCCCTCATGGAGTCTGTTTCTGACCGTTTGCGCAGACACATGCACATTTGTGGCCTGCTGGAGGTCATTTTGCAGGGCTCTGGCAGTGCTCCTTCCTGCACAAAGGCGGATGTAGCGGTCCTGCTGCTGGGTTGTTGCCCTCCTACGGCCTCCTCCACGTCTCCTGATGTACTGGCCTGTCTCCTGGTAGCGCCTCCCTGCTCTGGACACTACGCTGACAGACACAGCAAACCTTCTTGCCACAGCTCGCATTGATGTGCCATCCTGGATGAGCTGCACTACCTGAACCACTTGTGTGGGTTGTAGACTTCCTCTCATGCTACCACTAGAGTGAAAGCACCGCCAGCATTCTAAAGTGACCAAAACATCAGCCAGAAAGCATAGGAACTGAGAAGTGGTCTGTGGTCACCACCTGCAGAACCACTCCTTTATTGGGGGTGTCTTGCTAATTGCCTATAATTTCCACCTGTTGTCTATTCCATTTGCAAACAGCATGTTTGATTTCACAGAAGTGTGATTGACTTGGAGTTACATTGTGTTTAAGTGTTCCCTTTTTTTTGTGCAGTGTATATCGTCATATCGCCCAGCCCTATTTGAATGTATTGAACTGATTTCACTCAGAACGTTGTTAGAAAACCAAGCTTTGTTTGAGTCTCTCGTAGAAAAGGCAACATGAAGTACAACTACAAACTGCCTGTGGAACTGTGTGTCCGTTCGCCTGTTGTAAAATATGGGCGGTGCTGCAGGTTTGTCCGTGATGTGCGGAAGTCCCTTTTAGGGTTGCAAAGGATCGGAAACTTTCCCGGTAAATTTCTGGGAATTTTCCATGGGAATTTGCGGAATTTTGCTTAAATTCATCAAAAGTTAGCTTATAACAGTTAACTTTTTTTGTGGGATACACAAGGCAATTCTAGATCTTGTTGGATATTGTTTTGTGAAACTCCCCAATTCAATGGAATTGCAACCCTCTGCATGCACAGTGCATTCTTCCATCACATGCACAGCTGATTCTCAAGATCTTGCACACTAGTAAGATGCTAATTGAGCCCACACTACTACACTGTCTGAGCCAAGGACTACATGCTTTCTGGTAAGTTTTGATTACAATACTGGGTGGGGTGAATATATTTTCTGTGACACATTATTTTTTGTTAACTAGTAAATAGTAGCCTACAGGAAAGTGTGTTTAAATCATTTCTAATCTTTTAACAATTTCTGCTGGTTAGTTTTTGCTACCATGTAGGTTTTAGCTTGCTTGAGCCTGCTAACTGAGTGCTAATTCACCTGTTTCCATACATGTTTCATTTAAAAACATTTATCTTACAAAGGAGTTTAATCTAACTGCTTAACTATTTATCTGTACATGGAATTGTATTTATTCATTTTCTTAATACATTTTTTTCTAATCTTTACAGGAAAATGCCACGGGCACTATCTGATGTGTGGAGACATTTCACTGCAGCTAATGTAGAAGGAAAAGCTGTGTACATTTTGCAAATACTGTGCAAAATCATATGTAAAGAATGCAACAAAGATGTAGAATCATCTGGCCAAGTCCACGAAGTTCCCTTAGCGCTCACAACAAGCAACCTCTGACTAAAGCTGTGTATTGCAACTGGTTCACCTCTGATGCTCACAGGCAAGGTGTATTGGAAGAGATTTCTGAATGTTTTTCACCAAGCATACACCCCTCCAACCAGACATGCTTTATCTACTCATTTGATGGATACAGAATTCAAGTAATGGTCAAGCAAATCAGAGATGGCAGGCTGTATTGCAATCATCTCTGATGCGTGGTCGAATGTTCGTGGGCAAGGACTAATTAACTACATCATCTCCACCCCTTAACTAGCATTCCACAAGAGCACAGACACAAGGGACAACAGACACACCGGTCTCTACATTGCAGATGAGCTGAAGGCAGTCATCAACGACCTTGAACCACAGAAGGTATTTGCACAGGTGACAGACAATGCTGTGAAAATAAAGGCTGCTTGGTCTAAAGTGGAGGAGTTCTACCCTCACATCACACCCATTGGCTGTGCTGCTCATGCATTGAATCTGCTCCTCAAGGACGACATGGCACTGAAAACAATGGATACACTCTACAAGAGAGCCAAGGAAATGGTTAGGTATTTGAAGCTTCATCAAGTTATAGCAGCAATCTACCTCACCAAGCAAAGTGAGAAGAATAAGAGCACCACATTGAAGCTGCCCAGCGACACCTGTTGGGGTGGAGTTATCATGTTTGACAGTCTCCTGGAGGGGAAGGAGTCTCGCCAAGAAATGGCTATATCACAGTCTGCCGACATGAACAGCCCCATCAATAGGATCCTCCTGGATGAATCATTTTGGGAGAGAGTGGTAAGCAGCCTGAAACTCCTGAAACCTATAGCAGTAACCATTGCACAGATTGAGGGAGACAATGCCATCCTGATGTTCAGACTCTGCTTGCAGATGTAGGAGAAGAAATCCATACTGCCCTGCCCACTTCACTGTTGCTCCAAGCAGAGGAAACTGCAATTTTGAAATACATCAAAAAGCGTGAAGACTTCTGCCTGAAGCCCATACACGCCGCTACGTACATGTTGGACCCCAAGTATGCTGGCAAGAGCATCCTGTCTGGCGCAGAGATCAACAAGGCCTATGGTGTCATCACTACCGTGAGGGCAAGGTTCTTGGCAGCCTGGCGAAGTACACTTCCAAACAAGGGCTTTGGAATGGAGATGCAATATGGCAGTCAAAATATCTCATCAGCCACCTGGTGGAAGGGACTTTGTGGATCTGAGGCTCTTTCCCCTGTTGCCTCCATCATCCTCCAAATCCCACCCAACATCAGCCGCTTCAGAGCGCAATTGGTCCTTATTTGGGAACACACACACCAAAGCACGCAACAGGCTGACCAATACAAGGGTTGAAAATTGGTGGCCATCCGGGCAAATTTGAGGCTTTTTGAGCCTGACAACGAGCCATCCTCAACAAGGTTGGAAAGTGACAGTGAAGATGAGGCGTCAAGAGTCTGATGTTCAAGGTGGACATTGAGGAGGTCCAGGGAGAAGACATGGAAGCCTGAGAGGAAGACAACCAAATCTTTAGTTTCTAGACTATAAATTTACAGATGCATGTTAAAGATGTTTTTGGGAGATGCAATGGATCATTGGTGATCATTCAATATTCCTTTTCTTTTGTTGCAGTGAAATCATCCCATGTGAAGAGTCAACTAATTTAATTAAAGTTCAATTTGTAACTAAATATATATTTTTATTTCTATTGGAAGGATTTAATAATTTCCAATTATGTCTACTTATGATAAACCTTTTACCTTTACGTTTCTGTCTCTGGTAAATATGTCCAATGCAAAAAAAAAAAACATTTTAAATGGTATTATTATAATTTACATATATTTCTGTTAAATCCCACGGAAAGTGTCCATCTCTGAATATTCCCCAAAATGCGTAACCCTACTTGCAGTCAAAGTATCTATATAACATCGTTCAAAATAACATTGGGATATGCATCTATCGATTAACCCCCCCCCCCATCACAAGCAAACACACTGTCCTACTCGAGTCTGCCAAATTAAGTAAAATCAAATCAAATTTTATTGGTCACATGCGTGTGTTTAGCAGATGTTGTTGCAGGTGAAGCAAAATGCTTGTGTTTCTAGCTCCGACAGTCTATGTATCCCTACTGTATGACCGTGGGCTTGCGTATGACTGGGCTTGCCTATGCGGGGTCCTACAGGCATAGACAGTCGGTTGACCTGAGAGCACCTGAGTGGCGAAGCTATGACACCCAGTATGAACACTCCCACAGACAATGACAAGCTCCTTTCCAAACAGCTGGCCTGCCCTGTAGGACAGCTGAGAGGGAGAGAGAAGAGGCATGGGGGACATTGAGTAACACCCATCTGATGACTCAGGAGTCTCTGTGCGTGTGTTCTGCAATGATCTTGAAGGCTCCCGCCACCTGTATGAGTTGAACCTGACCTAGGCCTCTGTACCAGAGAGGACGGTGTTGAAGGGGAATGTCAGGGTCAACGGGCAGTTGGAATAAACCAGTACAGCCAACGATAAAAGGAGAATCAAAGATGCACCAAGAGACGCTACAGAAAGTGCAGCTGGCTAAATAAACATCTATTCATTCAACTATATGTGTAGTGTCTGCAGCAACGGTCTGTTTCAAAACAATTAGTTAACCTCCCATGGGCCTGATTGCTCCACTCTAAAACTTCCCCAGTGTTTTGGTCATGAAGGGACTGCATTCCCTTACATCGTCTTCTTTCAATCAACGCGTCCAACATCAACACATCAGCCCTAGACTGAAATCCAACCGAATAACCCATGGAATGTTTTATCATATATCCTGACATGATGCCCAAAGCAAGGGACCAGGAAGTCACTACAGAAGGCTTCCCGATGGATAACCGCGTTCGACTTCATGAAGCCCACCAGAGTATGGCGGCAGAAGGTTGAAATTCCCCACATTAAAAAAAACATTGTGCCAGGTGCACTGGGTAGCAATGAAAATATAAATAAAACACTATTAAATTATTTTTTTACAATAGCAAGCCTGGTTGACCCAGAGGGAGGTTCATCCTCTCCTTATACATGTGCCGGTAGTGTGGTGCTGGAAGGCCAGATTATTTATCTGGGCTAATTGCTGAGAGGGGGGCTTAGGGGGAAAACTGGCTAGCCCGTGCATGCATGTCTGTGATTAGCTGCAGCAAGGGAGATGCACGTTTAAACACACACACCCAACATAAACAGGGTGGGTTTTACCATCGCTGGGCTGGTGTCGTATCATGCTGGAGAGAATCCCGATGAGTTCATGTATATCTGCAGCGGGGGCTGTGCGCACCACAGCACTCATAAGGACAAAAGGCTCCAACTCTGTTGCTCTTACAGGATTAAGCTTGCCAGTTAACATTGGAAACCGACAAGCTTTTTGCTGCCAGTGGTTATTATAATCATCAAAGCCTCAACTTTTATTAGGTGTCCACTAAAAACACAAACAGATTCCGTAGTTGTGCAGCAACATATAGGTCGAGCCCCATTGAAGCATTGCACACAGCAGGTGCCTCCTGCTTCTGCATACACAGTGTAGGTCACTCTATGGTACAGACTACAGAGACTATTCCTACCCCAACAAGGCCTCTGAGCAGACACTTTGCCTGTGCTCTCAAGGGACTGTCTTTACTCGAGGCCCAAAGGTGAAGAAAAAAAGACGCCTGAGGGAGGCCGGTCGGCAGCGTTTTAAAAGACTTTTGGCAGAACATGCCATTGTATAAACAATGGAGCGACGCAAGGGAAAAGAGATGGGGAGAGAGGGAGCAAAGAAGGGGGGCCCAGCAGAGGGACTGACCCTGGCTGACTGTCGGGGCTGGAGCAGTGGGTTGGGCCGTCCCTTTGCAACGTGCCCCTGCCCTGTGCCACTGGCCCCCGGCCCTGATCTTATCTGACCCCAGCGCTCTGGCCCTTTCTTCCCCTCCCCGCACACAGCGGGATATTTTTCTTGGGACCAAGCCCTTCCTACTATTTAACAGCAGGTCAGGATCCCGAGCTGGGCAGGTCACCCTCTAGTGTGTGGAAATGACATGGGCTGTGTATTAAAGACAAGTAGACATTTCATAACAGTTTATACCAGGGGTGTCAAACATATGGCCCGAGTGCCGGATCCAGCCCGAGAGAGGGTCCAAGCCGGCCCAGGGTCGCTGGTAGTTTGGGGGAAGGGGACAAACTCAAGATACTTTAAAATGACTTTAGTTTCTTGACTGTGTCCTGCTCGCTAATACTCATCTAAATTAAAGCTAAACCGTTAGTGAGCATCGTAAATTCCAAAAACGATGAATAGAGCACTATTTTTTTTTGCTAATTTTGACCGCAAGGAAATATAACCAATTTGCAGTGTGGCCTTCCGGACCTCATTGAAGACCAAATGCAGCCCCCAGGGCAAAGTTAGTGGAACACCCCAAGTGTCGACAGTATACCAGTATGGGACTTTTGAGGCCACTCATTGTTAAACATTGCTGGATGGTTTGCACTGAAGTCAATGCACAAAGCAGAGCACTGGGGTAATTTGAGGCAGCATCATCCATTGGATTTGTCACGTGTGTGTGTGTGTGTGTGTGTGGTATACAGTGGGGAGAACAAGTATTTGATACACTGCCGATTTTGCAGGTTTTCCTACTTACAAAGCATGTAGAGGTCTGTAATTTTTATCATAGGTACACTTCAACTGTGAGGGACGGAATCTAAAACAAAAATCCAGAAAACCACATTGTATGATTTTTAAGTAATGAATTTGCATTTTATTGTATGACATAAGTATTTGATCACCTACCAACCAGTAAGAATTCTGGCTTTCACAGACCTGTTCGTTTTTCTTTAAGAAGCCCTCCTGTTCTCCACTCATTACCTGTATTAACTGCACCTGTTTGAACTCGTTACCTGTATAAAAGACACCTGTCCACACACAATCAAACAGACTCCAACCTCTCCACAATGACCAAGACCAGAGAGCTGTGTAAGGACATCAGGGATAAAATTGTAGACCTGCACAAGGCTGGGATGGGCTACAGGACAATAGGCAAGCAGCTTGGTGAGAAGGCAACAACTGTTGGTGCAATTATTAGAAAATGGAAGAAGATGACGGTCAATCACCCTCGGTCTGGGGCTCCATGCAAGATCTCACCTCGTGGGGCATCAATGATCATGAGGAAGGTGAGGGATCAGCTCAGAACTACACGGCAGGACCTGGTCAATGACCTGAAGAGAGCTGGGACCACAGTCTGAAAGAATTAGTAACACACTACGCCGTCATGGATTAAAATCCTGCAGCGCACGCAAGGTCCCCCTGCTCAAGCCAGCGCATGTCTGGGCCCATCTGAAGCTTGCCAATGACCATCTGGATGATCCAGAGGAGGAATGGGAGAAGGTCATGTGGTCTGATGAGACAAAAATAGAGCTTTTTGGTCTAAACTCCACTCGCCGTGTTTGGAGAAAGAAGGATGAGTACAACCCCAAGAACACCATCCCAACTGTGAAGCATTGAGGTGGAAACATCATTCTTTGGGGATGCTTTTCTGCAAAGGGGACAGGACGACTGCACCGTATTGAGGGGAGGATGGATGGGGCCATGTATCACGAGATCTTGGCCAACAACCTCCTTCCCTCACTAAGAGCATTGAAGATGGGTCGTGGCACGGTCTTCCAGCATGACAAGGACCCGAAACACACAGCCAGGGCAACTAAGGAGTGGCTCCGTAAGAAGCATCTCAAGGTCCTGGAGTGGCCTAGCCAGTCTCCAGACCTGAACCCAATAGAAAATCTTTGGAGGGAGCTGAAAGTCCGTATTGCCCAGCGACAGCCCCGAAACCTGAAGGATCTGGAGAAGGTCTGTATGGAGGAGTGGGCCATAATCCCTGCTGCAGTGTGTGCAAACCTGGTCAAGAACTACAGGAAACGTATGATCTCTGTAATTGCAAACAAAGGTTTCTGTACCAAATATTAAGTTCTGCTTTTCTGATGTATCAAATACTGTCTCTCACAGTTGAAGTGTACCTATGTTAAAAATGACAGACCTCTACATGCTTTGTGAGTAGGAACACTGCCGATTTTGCAGGTTATCAAATACTTGTTCTCCCCACTGTATCTGGAGAGACCTGAAAATAGCTGTGCAGCGACGCTCCCCATCCAACCTGACAGATCTTGAGAGGATCTGCAGAGAATAACGGGAGAAACGCCCCGAATACAGGTGTGACAAGCTTGGAATGTCATACCCAAGAAGACTCGAGGCTGTAATCGCTGCCAAAGGTGCATCAGCAAAGTACTAAGGGTCTGAATACTTAAGTAAATGTAATATTTGTTTATTTTCAATACATTTCTCAATAAGGCACCTGCAAGTTCCCGGACATTTCTTGGGGGAATGGCCCTAGCCCTCACTCTCTGATCCAACAGGTCCCAGACATGCTCAATGGGATTGAGATCCGGACTCTTGGCAGAACACTGACATTCCTGTCTTGCAGGAAATCACGCACAGAACGAGCCGTATGACTGGTAGCATTGTCATGCTGGAGGGTTATGTCAGGATGAGCCTGCAGGAAGGGTACCACATGAGGGAGAAGGACGTCTTCCCTGTACCGCACAGTGTTGAGATTGCCTGCAATGACAACAAGCTCAGTCCGATGATGCTATGTCACACCGCCCCAGACCATGACGAACCCTCCACCTCCAAATCAAGCCCCGGCGAAACGCTCATTCCTTAGACGATAAATGCGAATCCGACCATCACCCCTGGTGAGACAAAACCGCGACTCGTCAGTGATGAGCACTTTTTGCCAGTCCTATCTGGTCCAGCAACGGTGGGTTTGTGCCCATAGGTGACGTTGTTGCCGGTGATGTTTGGTGAGGACCTGCCTTACAATAGGCCTACAAGCCCTCAGTCCAGCCTCTCAGCCTATTGCGGACAGTCTGAGCACTGATGGAGGGATTGTGCGTTCCTGGTGTAACTTGGGCAGTTGTTGCCATCCTGTACCTGTCCCGCAGGTGTGATTTTCTGATGTACCAATCTTGTGCAGGTGTTACATGTGGTCTGCCACTGCGAGGACGATCAGCTGTCCATCCTGTCTCCCTGTAGTGCTGTCTTAGGCATCTCACAGTACGGACATTGCAATTTATTGCCCTGGCCACATCTGCAATCCTCATGTCTCCTTATAGCATGCCTAAGGCACGTTCACGCAGGTGAGAAGGGACCCTGGACATCCTTCTTTTGGGGTTTTTCAGAGTCCGTAGAAAGGCCTCTCTCGTGTCCTAAGTTTTCATAAATGTGACCTTAATTGCCTACTATCTGAAAGCTGTTAGTATCTTAACGACCGTTCCACAGGTGCACGTTCATTAGTTGTTTATGGTTCATTGAACAAGCATGGGAAACAGCGTTTAAACCCTTTACCATGAAGATCTGTGAAGTTATTTGGATTTTTACAAATTATCTTTGAAAGACAGGGACTGAAAAGGGACATTTCTTTTTTTGCTGAGTTTAGTTTGGAAAGAAGAATAAGAGTTCCTGTGCAACACTGCTTCATTTTAGAATGTGATACTAGGGCTGGGCGGTGTACCATATTTTACGATATACAGGTACTGATGCTCGAACCGGTTTGGGTTTTTACTTTATAGCGGTATTTGAATGTTTTGTTTTGTTAAATGTTATACGCTGTGTGTAACGTCCGTTTTTATAGATTACGTCGCTACTTCAAAATCAAATGTTATTGGTCACATACACATGGTTAGGAGATGTTAATGAGAGTGTAGCAAAATGCTTGTGCTTCTAATTCCGACAGTGCAGTAATATCTAACAAGTAATCTAACATTTCCCCAACAACTACCTAATACACACAAATTTAAATGGGTGAATGTGTCACGACTTCCACCGAAGTCAGCTCCTCTCCTTGTTCGGGCGGCGTTCGGCGTCACCGGCCTTCTAGCCATCTCCGCTACCTTTTTCATTTCAAACGTAAACCTTTTACCTTATCATAAGTAGTCATAATGGCAAATTATTAAATCCTTCCAATTGAAATAAAACAAACTTTTTAGTTACGAATAGAACTTTAATTAAATGGGTTGACTCTTCACATGGGATGATTTCACTGAACAACAAAAGAAAGGGAATATTGAATGATCCCCAATGATACATTGCATCTCCCAAAAACATTTTCAACATACATCTGTAAAATTATAGTCCAGAAACTTAAGCTTTGGTTGTCTTCCTCTCAGGCTTCCATATCTTCTCCCTGGACCTCCTCAATGTCCACCTCTTGAACATCAGACTCTGAGGTCTCATCTTCACTGTCACTTTCCAACCTTGTTGAGGATGGCTCGTTGTCATGCTCAAAAAGCCTCAAATTTGCCCAGATGGCCACCAATTTTTCAACCCTTGTATTGGTCAGCCTGTTGCGTGCTTTGGTGCGTGTGTGTGTTCCCAAACAAGGACCAGTTGCGCTCTGAGGCGGCTGATGTTGGTGGGATTTGGAGGATGATTGAGGCAACAGGGGAAAGAGCCTCAGATCCACAAAGTCCCTTCCAACAGCTGGCTGATGAGATATGTTGGCACGACTGCCATATTGTATCTCCATCCCAAAGCCCTTGCTTGGAAGTGTACTTTGCCAGACTGTCAAGAACCTTGCCCTCATCCAGGCCAAGGTGGTGGGACACGGTAGTGATGACACCATAGGCCTTGTTGATCTCTGCGCCAGACAGTATGCTCTTGCCAGCATACTTGGGGTACAACATGCATGTAGTGGTGTGTATGGGCTTCAGGCAGAAGTCTTCACGCTTTTTGAAGCATTTCAAAACTGCAGTTTCCTCTGCTTGGAGCAACAGTGAAGTGGGCAGGGCAGTATGGATTTCTTCTCCTCCATCTGCAAGCAGAGTCTGAACATCAGGATGGCATTGTCTCCCTCAATCTGTGCAATGGCTACTGCAATATGTTTCAGGAGTTTCAGGCTGCTTACCACTCTCTCCCAAAATACATCATCCAGGAGGATCCTGTTGATGGGGCTGTCCATATCGGCAGACTGTGATATGGACATTTCTTGGAGAGACTCCTCCACTTTAGACCAAGCAGCCTTCATGTTCACAGCATTGTCTGCCACCAGTGCAAATACCTTCTGTGGTCCAAGGTCATTGATGACATCTGCAATGTAGAGTCCGGTGTGTCTGTTGTCCCTTGTGTCTCTACTCTTGTAGAATGCTGGTTGAGGGGTGGAGATGATGTAGTTAATTATTCCTTGCCCACGAACATTCGACCACCCATCAGAGATGACTGCAATACAGTCTGCGGTCTCTATGATTTGCTTGACCTTCACTTGAACTCTTGAACTCTGCCTCCAGCAAATAAGTAGATAAAGCATGTCTGGTTGGAGGGGTGTATGCTGGGTGAAGTACATTCAGAAATCTCTTCCAATACACCTTGCCTGTGAGCATCAGAGGTGAACCAGTTGCGATACACAGCTTGAGCGAGACAATCATCGGCATTTCTGATTGTTCCTCCATTGAGCCTACAACACTTCTGAATCCAGGCGTGTCATGATTTGTTGCTATCTATAAGGTATCTATCTGATTCATCATTTTCACCTCGAATAGAAGTAGCGGGACTTTTGTCAGAGGTTGCTTGTTGTGAGCGCTGAGAACTTTATACACTTTGTTGCATTCTTCACACATGATTTAGCACAGTATTTGCAAAATGTACACAGCTTTTCCTTATACATTAGCTGCAGTGAAATGTCTCCACACATCAGATAGTGCCCGTGGCATTTTCCTGTAAAGATTAGAAGAAGAAAAAATGTTTCCCCAAATAGAATTCCATCTACAGATAAATAGTTAAGGAATTTTACAGATGTATGTTGAAAACGTTTTTGGGAGATGCAATGGATCATTGGGGGTCATTCAATATTCCCTTTTTTGTTCAATGAAATCATCCCATGTGAAGAGTCAACTCATTTAATTAAAGTTCAGTTTTTTTGTTTTTTCTATTGGAAGGATTTAATCATTTGCAATTATGTCTAGGTCAAATGTTTGTCTCCATATGATATGGTAAATATATCCAATGCAAATAAACATCTACATTTTAAATGGTATTAATATTAATTCCCATATATTCCCGTTAATTCCCACATAGTTTCCACCTCCTGAATATTCCCCAAAATGTGCAACCCTAATAGTGAGTAATATGTTTGGAACATCAAATCACAATAATATTTCAGTATCAAATACATATTGTATTGGCAACTAAGAATCGTGATTATATCGTATCGTGAGGTCCCTGGCAATTGCCAACCCTAATGTTTGCTCCCAAATATTCAAGCCCTGTCCGGTCTATTCTAGTTCATCATTCATTCAGATGTCTGTGTGTATATGGTTCTGGTTTCAGTCACTACACTAGTGGTGTGGTTGATTCACATTCTAGTATGCACTGGGTTGGACACATACTCTGGGATATACTTTTCCTCTCGTACTGGGGAAGACTCACATTCTCATGTAGTGGTGTCATTGTGTTCTTGTTTCAATGAAGCTGTGCTCTGTGGCCTTGGTGACTTATCTGCAGAATGGAGAAGGAAGAACTGAAGATCGTGAATAAGGATGAGGAGGATGAGATGGTGTGTTTTCTTATTTTACCTCTGAGTTCTTTTCCCTCCCACTCTTCTTTTCCCTCCCGCTCTTCTTTTCCCTCCCACTCTTCCTACCCCTCCCGCTCTCTCGCAATTTCTTTCCCGCTCTGAATTGCACATATGCCAACGCCTAATAGTTTATCAAATGGGATACGAACTCATGTTAAAACTTGACTCAAACTCCCCTGATGACCCCATATGAACTGCCATTTTAATCGTCCCCTCTGGCCCCCGCTAGGAGCTCCAGGGGTACCGTGTGTGTCGGTGGCGTGTGGCAGTGGTGAGCCTGGGGGTGCTGTGTACAGGGGGTTTCCTCCTGCTGCTGCTCTACTGGATGCCAGAATGGTGTGTGAAGGCTACCTGCACCCGGACCACCGTCAGAGAGGCCGAAGTGGTGTTGCTCCAATCAACCGTAAGCCATTCTGAATATTTTCACAAGACTTTAAAGTAGACATATCAGCCACCAATTTGTAGTTCATTAGTGTATTTTTAAGTATCTTATTAGCCATTTATTAGTCCTTAATTAAGTGTTGTCTTATTCAAACATAAGTCATGTGTTATTGGACAATCCTTAATAACCATCTCCACACCCATGAGCAAAAGTTTATAAGGATTTCCTGACACTGGATTTGTGTAGGTTCATGAAATACAGCCAACATTCAACAAAAAATGTGACGTAAACAATTAGCATCGAAACTTCCATGGTAATCACAATGGCCACTTTCAGGACACACGTCACCATTCAATACTTATTGGGAATCTTATCAATCATATTAATGTTCCTTCCTACTGTAGGATATGAGAGAAGTTGACTTAAGGTATCAATCTGACTTTTTGCACCACCTGTACAAACATGTATAATGCATCAAAATCTAAATGTCCTTCACTGAATCGTAGGCTCTTCACATACGAAGGAAATTTAGCTTCACTGTCCAAATACGTGAATACCAGAGAACCTGTCACCGCTGATGGTATGTGTGTGTCTCAGGATGACTTTAAGCGCTGGTTCCTGGCCAAGGTGCGTGTGATGCTGGCCCCTGGAAGAAACCCCTTTGACAGCCTGGAGACCCAGACCACTCCCCCCATGACCAATGGACACTCCCCCCACCCCTCAGACGGCTTCACCCAGGAGTTAATCAGGAAGTACGCAGAGTACCAACCCACTCAGGTAATACCACTCGATGGCACACACAATAACACACATCTGTCTTTTTGCTTTCTTTACTAGTTTCTTTCTCACATACGCTCACGCTCAAAAGTATATATCTTCATGGTCAATGAAATGGGAAGGGAAAAGCACAAATCAAAAAAGTTTCTGCCTTAGTTATTTTTGCTAACATTCTTATTTCTTTCTCCCTTCAGATTCGCTATTTTACACTCCATAGCACAAAGTACTACTGGAACGACGAGGTCCACAATTTTGAAGTATTAACGTAAGCAATTTAACAGACCATTATTATAGCTAGTGACCTGGATACTTTCCAAATGGTTTGTGTAATGCATGTCCAAGCAAATATTCTAATGGAGGCCTCGTTTCCCTTCTTTCACTCACTCACTCACACACACACACACACACACACACACACACACAGGGGCCTGGAGGACCGGGAGGTGACCTGTTCCACCGTCCACTCAGAGCACAGCACGGGGCTCACCAGCAACCAGCAGGAGTACAGGTAACTTATACCAAACACCTTGTACGGTATGTATGGTTTGAGCAATGTGATGTGTTGAGGTTAAATTCACCCCATAGGAATGCTTGGTTTTGGTGCATTAGCTAAGTCACTCAAAGGTGGTACTGGTACCCGCAAAATGTATATTGTTACTCTATTACACTTAACCCTGGCCTTCCTACGGTAGATTCATTACCCCCATCCCCCACTGCCAGACTTCACGGTTGAAAGCAGATACTGCAGGCCACAGCAGCCTCTCTGTCACCTTAGACGCCCAGACTTCACGGTTGAAAGCAGATACTGCAGGCCACAGCAGCCTCTCTGTCACCTTAGACGCCCAGACTTCACAGTTGAAAGCAGATACTGCAGGCCACAGCAGCCTCTCTGTCACCTTAGACGCCCAGACTTCACGGTTGAAAGCAGATACTGTAGGCCACAGCAGCCTCTCTGTCACCTTAGACGCCCAGACCTCACGGTTGAAAGCAGATACTGCAGGCCACAGCAGCCTCTCTGTCACCTTAGGCGCCCAGACCTCACGGTTGAAAGCAGATACTGCAGGCCACAGCAGCCTCTCTATGCCCTGACAACACCTTCTAATAGCCCTGTTGGGTGTCAGTCTGCTCAGAGCTGGCCTTCTGTTCCCCATGTGTCACTCACCCAGCATCTAGAGGGAGTGAGTGTGTTCATGTGTGTGACTCTGACCTACTTAATGTAGCACTGTTAGTGTCACACCTTATCAATGGATTTATTAGACACATTGTGTCTGTGTGTGTGAGAGACAAACATTTGTTATAAAGTTGAATGAGTTGTTAGTTTGAACTGTAAATGTTAAACCTTTGTTCTCTCGTGCTTTCCCACAGGAGACTGTTTTTCGGAGTGAATGAAATTGCAGTGAAAGTGCCTTCAGTTTTCAAGCTTCTAATCAAAGAGGTATGAGAGGTTTTGGGTGTAAATGTGAATACGGTGTTCATACCCAGTACTTAAAGGATGCTTGATTTTCTTACCAGAGCTCATTTTCTCTGACACCTAATTGATAACATAAGTCTATATGAATTATTTACATCCAAAGGTGCCTATCAAAATCAATAGCTAATTTAGCTGAGATAATGATCAAGATAATGAGCTCCTGTGCCTGGCATTTTAATGGGAAAGTTCTGTTGAATGGAAGCCAACTTGGCTTTAAGCTTTTTTTTCTGACCAGACAGATTTAGATTCTGAGTTGTTGCAGGGAGGTTGTCTTTAGTCTAATGAGTGAACACTGTGAACAGGGCCAACAATGGCAGTAAAAACAGCATTTTCCACCTCCGCAGTTCCGCTCAGCTCCTTATTGTCTTTCTATTTCTCTGACGTCTCTCTCGCTCTCTTTGACCCCACGGTCTCTGCGACAGTCTCCATGTCTCTGTGCTCTGTCTGTCTCCCTCACTCTGTATGCTGCACTCTCTGTATAAAGAAACAAATTGAACCATATGTGTCGAGGTATTTCACATTTATACCCTTTTCCCACTATTGAGCCAAACATGACATATTATGGTTAGCCTGCTATAGGGCTTAATCAGGCATTATTCTAGTGAATATCAAAGTGGATGTCTTGTTGCAGCTTGTTGTTTTGAAGAAGTTGTTTGACATGCCTCTTTCTTTCCCTCCTTTCCTTCCCTCCTGCAGGTCCTCAACCCTTTCTACATCTTCCAGCTCTTCAGTGTGATCCTGTGGAGCGCTGATGAGTACTACTACTATGCCGCAGCCATCGTCTTTATGTCGGTCATTTCCATAGCTACCTCGCTGTACACCATCAAAAAGGTATGTCTGTCCCCGCCCCTTGGTCTCCTCTTATTTCTTTACTTACCTACGCGCACACTTTTTTTTCTCAGCACTATTGGTTAGAGCCTGTAAGTAAGCATTTCACTGTAAGGTCTATGACAAATACGTGACAAATAAACTTTGATTTTGATCTATCCCTTTTTGTCTGTCCTCTCTTTCTCAACCCCTCTCATCCCCAATCTTATTATTCCTTCCACAATTTGGAAAAATGTATTCAATAATCAAAAGGTGAGTCTGGGGCCTTTCTGAACTGGCTGGAACCAGGCTGAATTAGGCTCATCTGGACTAAAACAGACTTTAGCCCCCTCCCCACTCTAGGGCCCTGGGTTCACCCCCTTACAATCACAATGCATAAGTAGAGAGATGGAGGGAGGTGAAGGGGTGGAGGCTTCACCTGGGGCCCTAGGTTTACACAAAGAAGGAGATCGCCCCCTTAGAATCACACAGCATATGGAAGAGGGAGATAAAGAGAGAGGTTGGATGGATGGGGAGGGGGCAGCAAAGGCTTCTCTGGGAATTTCAAAGGACATTGAGAATCTATTAACTGGTTTTGTAGCACCTGATGTGTGGTTATGCTTATTGGCTGTTCTCTCCTTTTCAGCAATATGTCACGCTTCATGACATGGTGTCAGCACACAGTATTGTCCGAGTTTCAGTCTGCAGAGCCAGCAACGGTTTGTCTAATATAACTCACTAACTAAGATTTCATGCACTTTGACTAGTGTTCAATTCACCAGTAGAACGGCACACTTATCCGTGTGTGTGTGTGCGCTCCCACAGCGGGCTCAGGCTGTGCATGTGATGCCTCAGCATTTTCCCCCTGCTGCCCAGAAGGGCGTGAGTAATGAGAGATGTTCTGAACAAGACTGGGGCTCTGACGCACAGAATACCTCTTTTATCCTCCTCCCTTCCTTCCACTTCTCTCTCCCTCTGTACTTTCCCTGCATTCTCCTCCTCTCCACACCTGCTCTCCCCTCTGTTGAATCCTAATAGACATCGAGGAGGCCCTGTCCACTGACCTGGTGCCCGGCGACGTCATGGTCATCCCTAGCAATGGGACCATTATGCCCTGCGACGCGGTGCTGATCAGCGGCACCTGCATCGTCAACGAGAGCATGCTGACAGGTGAGACTTGGAGATTATGCCTTCTCATTCTCTCACTGCTGGTCACTTGCCAAATACAGAATTCTAAAATACATTTATTTGACATTTGTGCAAAGCCTCACACAACACTACACTCTGTAAATACCTAGCTCTTCCCCCTCCCCCAAGGCGAGAGTGTGCCAGTCACCAAGACCAACCTCCCCAACCCGGGCGAAGGGGACAAGGAGGGTGACGCAGCTTACAGCATGGAGGAGCACAAGAGACACACCCTCTTCTGTGGCACGCACGTCATACAGACCCGCTTCTACTCAGGGGAGCTGGTCAAGGCAGTGGTGGTCCGCACAGGTTAGCCGTCTGTGTGTCCGTTCGTGTCCTCAGTCACAACACACACAGTATGCCTTTTCAAATTGTTGTACGATCATGATCTGATTTTGGATAATAAAATAAGGAGTGTTTACCATATTCTGAATGTAGCTCCTCCTCCATCCCCCCAGGTTTCAGCACAGCTAAGGGCCAGCTGGTGCGCTCCATTCTGTACCCCAAGCCCACCGACTTCAAGCTGTACCGCGACGCCTACCTCTTCCTGCTGTGCCTGGTGGCTATAGCTGGCATCGGCTTTGTCTACTCCATCGTCCTCAGCATCATGAACAATGTACTGGGCCACACAGTACACTATACTCTGGCTGGGCTGGGGAGGGAGGGAGTGGGAGGGAGAGTGACTAGTCCTATAGAGGCTGTAGAAGGTTTCTAGGTCACAGTGGACTATTATGGCTAGTTAGCTTCACGACCAATTCAATCCCTACAGTAACCCCTGCTGTATTGTCATTTTTTTCCTTGTCTACTGTACCCCAGGTGCCAGCCAAGACCATCATCATTGAGTCCCTAGACATCATCACCATCACTGTGCCCCCCGCGCTGCCCGCTGCCATGACGGCAGGCATCGTGTACGCCCAGCGCCGCCTCAAACGCATCGGCATCTTCTGCATCAGCCCCCAGAGGATCAACATCTGTGGCCAGCTCAACCTGGTCTGCTTCGACAAGGTAGGCACACACACACACACACACACACATTGGTAGAGGAGAGGCTGTGCTGGGGAAACTAGTCGTGGTGTGGTGATCCGGTATGGTAATCGCCCTGCTCAACAGTTAGTGCTATATATCTCCCCTATTCACTTTGTGCCTTTGTCTTCAGACAGGTACACTCACAGAGGATGGATTAGACCTGTGGGGAGTCCAGAGAGTGGAGAAGGGGACTTTCCACCTGTCAGAGGAGAATGCCTACAAGGACACTCTGGTTAAGTCCCAGTTTGTAGCCTGCATGGCCACCTGCCACTCTCTTACCAATATCGATGGCAAGCTGTCCGGAGACCCTCTGGATCTGAAGATGTTCGAGGCCACAGGCTGGGTGAGTGACTGAAACTTTACCCTTAATCTCTAACCTGTGTGTCCTTCACTCTTTCTTTACCCAAACAATGTGTTTCATGCTCAGAAATGTTGACTCAAAATATGTTGCTTTGAGAGATTTTCCGGCTTCTATTTTCAGACATGTATTTGCTTCTCCCTGACTTTCAATGTTGTTCCGATCACACTTATGGTATCCATTTTGAGATGCTGGTCAGCTGAAATCTTGACTTTCGATGCTGCTTAGATTTTCTAATGTTGACTGCTCTCCCTGTCAGATCCTGGAGGAGGCCACTGAGGAGGAGACCTCCCTCCACAACCGTATCATGCCCACCGTGGTGCGGCCCCCCAAGCAACTGATGCCCCCCGAGCCCGTCATGTCACCTGAACAGGACATGGTGCGAACAGGTTACCCCTCCTTAGAGCAAGGCTCAGTGCTGCCCCCAATGGACACACACCCTCAGCATTGATCATGTCTCCTTCATCACATGTTGATTTGGTCTGTTGCTGTTAGCTCTTTGTCATGTTAATCATAGTTCTGAATGGTATCTGGATTTTCTATGTTCACATTCTATGTTGCTCTCGCATTCTTTGAAATGCACTGTTTGACTGTACGTTCACTCTATGTTCTTGTCTTTTACATTGTAGGAGCTGTATGACTTGGCGGTAAGTAGTGCTATCTCAAGTTTTTAATATTTATTGTACCTTTACGTAGAGGTGAAAGATCTGGAGGTTAAAGGTCATTCTGTGTGTTGTGTCCTCATGCAGTCGGCCTATGAGATTGGTATCGTGCGTCAGTTCCCCTTCTCCTCGGCGCTGCAGAGGATGTGTGTGGTGGCCCGTCTGCTGGGGGAGAAGCGCATGGATGCCTACCTCAAGGGGGCGCCAGAGGTGGTGGCCAGCCTCTGCAAGAAAGACACTGGTTGGTCTCTTAACTGTTTACTCTGAATATGCTTATACACTTTGCAGACGCTCCTATTGAGAAGAAGTTACGGTCAGTGTAGTAATGAACGAATGCTCTGCTACTGAATTGTTAGTCCCTTGGTCTAACCAAGTGAGATAATTGACCGCTTTGATGTCAACGGTGTAGTGGCATGATCAAAGACCAGCAGTTTCAAAGGTTTACTGCCTGGAATCTTGTCTTTTCCTTCATTTCCAAGAAGTTTCTGAACCCATCTCTCACTCTCTCTCACACACACAAACAATGTCTATTTAAGGGCTATATTGGCATGGGAAACCAATGTTTACTTTGCCAAAGCAAGTGAAATGGATAATAAACTATAAAACATTTACTGAGAACATTACACTTACACAAGTTCTAAAATAATAGACATTTCAATGTCATATGTCTAAACTCAGCAAAAAAAGAAATGTCCCCTGTCAACTGCGTTTATTTTCAGCAAACTTAACATGTGTAAATATTTGTTTGAACATAAGATTCAACAACCGATACAAACTGAACAAGTTCCACAGACATGTGACTAACAGAAATGTAATAATGTGTCCCTGAACAAAGGGGGGGTCAAAATCAAAAGTAACAGTCAGTATCTGGTGTGGCCACCAGCTGCATTAAGTACTGTAGTGCGTCTCCTCCTCATGGATTGCATCAGATTTGCCTGTTCTTGCTGTGAGATGTTACCCCACTCTTCCACCAAGGCACCTGCAAGTTCCCAGACATTGCTGGGGGGAATGGCCCTATCCCTCACCCTCCGATCCAACAGGTCCCAGACGTGCTCAAAGAGATCCGGGCTCTTCACTGGCCATGGCAGAACACGAACATTCCTCTCTTGCAGGAATTCACGCACAGAACGAGCAGTATGACTGGTGGCATTGTCATGCTGGAGGGTTATGTCAGGATGAGCCTGCAGGAAGGGTACCACATGAGGGAGAAGGACGTCTTCCCTGTAACGCACAGCGTTGAGATTGCCTGCAATGACAACAAGCTCAGTCCGATGATGCTGTGACACACCGCTCCAGACCATGACGGACCCTCCACCTCCAAATCGATCCCGCTCCAGAGTACAGGCCTCGGTGTTACGCTCATTCCTTCAACGATAAACGCAAATCCGACCATTACCTCAGGTGAGACAAAACCGCAACTCGTCAGTGAAGAGCACTTTTTGCCAGTCTTGTCTGGTCCAGCAACAGTGGGTTTGTGCCCATAGGCAACGTTGTTGCCGGTGATGTCTGGTGAGGACCTGCCTTACAACAGGCCTACAAGCCCTCATTCCAGCCTCTCAGCCTATTGCGGACAGTCTGAGCACTGATGGAGGGATTGTGCATTCCTGGTGTAACTCTGGCAGTTGTTGCCATCCTGTACCTTTCCGCAGGTGTGATGTTCGGATGTACTGATCCTGTGCTGGTGTTGTTACACGTAATCTGCCACTGCGAGGACGATCAGCTGTCCGTATTGTCTCTTAGGCATCTCACAGTACGAACATTGCAATTTATTTGCCTGGCCACATCTGCAGTCCTCATGCCTCCTAGCAGCATGCCTAAGGCACGTTCACGCAGATGAGCAGAGACCCTGGGCATCTTTCTTTTGGTGTTTTCCTCAGTAGAAAGGCCTCTTTCGTGTCCTAAGTTTTCAGAAATGTGACCTTGAATGCCTACCGTCTGTAAGCTGTTAGTGTCTTAATGACCGGTCCACAGGTGCATGTTCATTAATTGTTTATGGTTCATTGAACAAGCATAGGAAACAGTGTTTAAACCCTTTACAATGAAGATCTGGATTTTTACGAATTATCTTTGAAAGACAGGGTCCTGAAAAAGGGACATTTCTTTTTTTTGCTGAATTTATACAGTGTTGTAATGATGTGCAAATACATAACATGAATAAACATAAATATAGGTTGTGTTTACAATGGTTTTTGTTCTTCACTGGTTGCCCTTTTTCTTGTGGCAGCAGGTCACAAATCTGCTGTGATGGCACACTGGTATTTCACCCAATAGATATGGAAGTTTATCAAAATTGGATTTGTTCTTTAATTATTTGTGGGTCTGTGTAATCTGAGGGAAATATGTGTCTCTAATATTGTCATACATTGGCAGGAGGTTAGGAAGTGCAGCTCAGTTTCCACATCATTTTGTGGGCAGTGTGCACATAGCCTGTCTTCTCTTGAGAGCCAGGTCTGCCTACGGCGGCCTTTCTCAATAGCAAGGCTATGCTCACTGAGTCTGTACATAGTCAAAGCTTTCCTTAAGTTTGAGTCAGTCACAGTGGTCAGGTATTCTGCCACTGTGTACTCTCTGTTTAGGGCCAAATAGCATTCTAGTTTGCTCTGTTTTTCCAATGTGTCAAGTAATTATCTTTTTGTTTTTCTCATGATTTGGTTGGGTCTAATTCTCCTGTCTCTCTCCGTCTGTGCGTCTCTCTCCGTCTGTGCGTCTCTGTCTGTCTCTTTGTCTCTCTGTCTGTGTGTGTGTAGTTCCAGAAGACTTTGCAGAGGTTCTGGAGGACTACACCAAGCAGGGCTTCCGGGTCATCGCCCTGGCCCACCGCCGCCTCGAGTCCAAACTCACCTGGCACAAAGTACAGAATGTCAACAGGGATCAGATGGAGGCCAACATGGAGTTCCTGGGGCTGATCATCATGCAGAACAAGCTGAAGGCTGAGACCTCCGGGGTACTGCAGGACCTCCGCAGGGCACACATCCGCACTGTCATGGTCACTGGTGAGAAAGCTGGCACACCAACATGTTTAACATATAAACAGACATTCCGTAACACACTAAATCTATCCTTCCTCCCTGCAGTAGACTTTACTTTTTGTTGTCGTTTTCAAAGTTTGATGGGGGTATTCCTGGAATCCTGACGAATATAGTTCTGGGTCTTGCAGCTTAACAGGCAGAAAGCTCCAAAGTCCAGCCTGTCCCCCTCTTTTTTTCTCTCTCTCTCTTTCTCTCTTTTTGTCTCTCGCTCGCTCGCGCTCTCTCTCTCTGTCGCTTTCAGCAGTGTAAATGTAATCAAACTATCAGATAGAATTTCAGCGCCCGCCAAGTCCTTTCATGCAGGTCGCTGGTCCAGAGCCAGTACCCGCAGGCCACCCGATCCCACTCACAACCCCTACCCAGGTTTGGAGTGTCACAATGGGGAGAGCGCCAGGACAATACCCCTGTCTCACACTCGAGGATAGAATGAAGTCCCCTCTTAGGAAATTATTTGTTTGGAGTTCCCCCTCATGGTTTTGAATAGGTTTGTGCTTAAGGGCAACATACACGGAGTATACCAAACATTAGGAACACCTTCATAATATTGAGTTGCACACCTTCCCAATGACATCAATAAGGGATCATAGTTTTCACCTGAATTAATCTGGTCAGTCTGTCATGGAATGTGTGTTTTTAATGTTTTGTATACTCAGTGTAAAACATCTCTCCTCCAGGTGACAACATGTTAACGGCCATCTCGGTGGCTAGGGACTGTGGCATGATTCCCCCTCAGGACCAGGTCATCATCGCCGACGCGCTGCCCCCTAAAGATGGCCAGGCGGCCAAGATCACTTGGCGCTACGCAGATAACCCCAGCAAACATGTGGGCAAAGCACCACGCCTGGAGGTGAGGGACCCCTGGTGGTGGGTGTGGCTCATTACAGCTCCGACAGACACACACACACACACACACACACACACAAATGTACACACACACTGATCCCCCTTAGATCCATGCAGGAAAACATCAGAACTCAGAAATTGCCCAGTGAGCACACGCAGCAGGAATGGATGGATGAATGAATGTGTGTGTTCTGTGTTCCAGACACTGGCACACACAGAGGTCACACCGCCAGCCAGTCATTGTGTCAGATTGTATCTAGATGCTATCAGGGATATGTATATTTAGTGGCATACCTCGAGGTCTCCACGTCAGTTTATATGGAAACTGAAGTTGTTCGTCTCTATCTTGAACGATTGTTAATCTACAAAGGCCATGTTGTACCATTCAATCATTTACAAGATGTCATTCTTCCCTTGCTCACCTGCACCTGCTTTTCCCTGCCCCTTCCTGTCCCAACAGGAAGTACAGATCAATCTAGAGGATGTGCATCACACTCAAAAGCCTCAGGACCAGTACCACTTTGCTATGAGTGGCAAGTCCTTTGCTGTCATCACCGAGCACTTTCAGGACCTGCTGCAAAAGGTACACCACCCCTCCATTCCCCTATAAACGCATAGCTACTGCTGTTGTGATTTGGTTGTGTCTAATGCATTGTTGTTGACCTATCTGGTGTAGTTGGTGCTGCATGGCACCGTGTTTGCCAGAATGGCCCCCGACCAGAAGACCGAGCTCATTGAGGCACTGCAGAGTGTGGAGTGAGTAGAAACCCTGTTGACTCAGTTCACCCTCTTCATAGATCTTTTCAAATATTTAAACATTTCATTAATTACATTTACCACAGTCAAATGATCTTTTCTTTTTCCCCATCTGCAGTTATTTTGTGGGCATGTGTGGAGACGGCGCAAACGATTGTGGTGTAAGTACAGACTCTTTGAAAGCATGCAAATAGAAGTAAAGACACCATCATTCCTTTAAATGTTCTTGTTTCTGACAACTTTCTACCGTCTCCTCCACCCTCGCTCTCCAGGCTTTGAAGAGGGCTCACGGTGGGATCTCTCTCTCTGAGCTGGAGGCCTCTGTAGCCTCTCCCTTCACTTCCAGGACACCCAACATCTCCTGTGTGCCTAGCCTCATCAGGTAGGCCTGCCCTGGACCTCGAGCACCACAATACTACCCTACACCATCAGCTGAACATGGCTAACAAACTAACACCATCCTACTACCAAGCTTCCAGGCTAATCAGTCAGCCTTATGAACTTGCATGCTGACTCACTCGTTTGCGCCGCAATAAAAAACGACTCTTTTTTCCACAGAGAAGGGCGAGCGGCTCTCATCACCTCCTTCTGTGTATTCAAGTTCATGGCCCTCTACAGCATCATCCAGTACATCAGTGTCACCCTGCTCTACTCTGTGAGTACAGTACCCCTCCTTTAGTCTCTGCACTCCTGTCAGGAGAATACCTCAGAGATCCTATTAAATATGTCATTCTATGGATATTACTCTCTGGTGTATACAGTAGCTGACCTCTGACCTTCTCTCTCTAACCCTGTCAGATCCTCAGTAACCTGGGAGACTTCCAGTTCCTCTTCATCGACATCGCAATCATCCTCCTCGTAGTCTTCACCAGTAAGTAAACAACACCAGTTAGATGGAGCATTATGTTATTGCAAAATTCCCTTTTTTGATGCTGCAGACATTACTTGTTTGATCTAGTACCAACTTTCTATCTTCTGGTTCCTTACTTCTCTTTTTCTCTCCCACCTTCTCTGTCCAGTGTCTCTGAACCCAGCGTGGAAGGAGCTGGTGTCGAGGCGTCCCCCCTCAGGTCTGATCTCAGGCCCTCTGCTGTTTTCCGTGCTGACTCAGATCCTCATCTGTCTGGGCTTCCAGACCATTGCCTTCCTCTGGGTCCGACACCAGGCCTGGTACCACATCTGGACGCCACAGTCCGAGTGAGTCCAAGTTCAACCCCCACAATAACTACTGGACCTATTCAAAACACACTATTTGGAGGATGGCTGTATCAGTCTAAAATCACAAATAAGACACCTGTAACAAAACACCAATTGGACCAATGAGACAACTGTACCAGACCCAAAACAAACCAATAACCAACTGTAAACACTAACATTAGCCGTGATTGTCTTCCTGTATGTCATTACCTCAAAGAGTAGGGACGTCGCCAGTAAGCTTTTGACTTGTAAAGCTGCTTCCTGCAAAACATCTGTGTGTGTGCCCTGTGTGTCTCCTCTCCCAGTGCCTGCAACTCGTCCCTCCGTGCCAACTTGGGGCCAGAACACAACTCCTCAGAGGAGAGGGACGACCACAACATCAAGAACTACGAGAACACCTCCCTGTTCTACGTCTCCTCCTTCCAGTACCTCATCGTGGCCATCGTCTTCTCCAAGGGGAAGCCCTTCAGACAGCCCAGCTACAAAAACTGTGAGGATCACTACTTACACCAATGTTCCCACATACCTACCTGAAAATCAGATAAAGGTTTAAGTGTTGGTTCTAAAATCAGTTGACGGATTGAGATTTGTTGAAAGTGCAACATTGGGGGGAGTGTCTTTTGCTGTGTGACTGACATGTTGGTTTTATCGTCTCTCTTCCGTCTCTGCAGGGCCTTTTGTGGTGTCATGTATTGGCCTGTACATATTTATGTTCTTCATCATGTTTTACCCTGTGTCTGCTATCGATGAATTCCTAGAGGTGAGTTGACGTCAACCATGAGAGACGAGCTTTATACAGATATTAGCCTCAAGCTTTGGTTGAATTGAGTCCTACAATAGTGACATTGTGAATTAACATGGCACTGCTCCACTGTCTGTTAAATGTACTCTTGTGAATCTGTTTCTCTTTTTTATATAGATTGTGTGTGTTCCGTTTGAATGGAGAATCACTCTGTTCTTCATCATCATAGTCAATGCAGCCGTGTCTGTATTGGTGGAGGTAAGACACACACACTAACGCATGAACATCAAAGTGAGATGTGCGCTGTCCATTTTGCATTATTCTGAGCTCTCTTTACACCATGTTACATAGGTCATTTTCTCATGTACAATTTTTGTTTTGTCATGCAATGTTTTCATTAGTGGCACTTAGTTTCAGTCAGGTGCTGGATTGTGTGTTGACTGTTTCCTACCGACTGGAGAGTGACTGGCCTACTGACCGACTGGAGAGTGACTGGCCTACTGACCGACTGGAGAGTGACTGGCCTACTGACCGACTGGAGAGTGACTGTCGCAGAATATTAACAGATGAAGCTGAGGGCTGAGCCAATGTCTGTCTGACATACCATTTGACTACCTTTTTCATTATGAAAAAGCCAGACATTCTTCATTGTCTTTCATTGATGTAACCCAATGAAACTCTACCTTTTAGCGGACACATACACACAATTCCTCCCAAAAAACATTCCTTACCCCAGGACTTCAACGGGTGACTATCCAGGAACATAAGGAACACTCAATTTCTGCCTAGATTTGACATTCATTGACGGGATATACAAAAACAGGCTTAAAGTTTTGGCTTAATCGCCTTCATCGCATAATTCCTACCTGTAAATACAACCTGCAATCACCACAGTGACTGCCATACTGTAGTCCACTCATTCAACCTAATGGGTGGTTGGTTACACACCTAGTTCCTTTTCTCTCTCAATCTCCAGGTGTCAGAAAATGATGACCTAAAGATTTGTGGCCCAATGATAATGGCTCACCAGTGATTTAATATTATAAAATGTCCCTGGCTTACCCTGCACAGTAGAGTAGTAGCACTACAGTGCCTTCAGGAAGTATTCACGCCCCTTGACCTTTTCCATGTTGTTACAGTCTGAATTTAAAATAGAGAAGAAAACATTTCACTGGCCTACACACAATACCCCATAACGTCAAAGTGGCATTATGTTTATTTTGACTAATTAATACAAAATGAAAAGCTGAAATGTCTTGAGTCAATAAGTATTCAACCTCTTTGTTATGGCAAGCATAATTAAGTTCAGGGATAAAAATGTGCTTAATAGGACATGGACTCATTGTGTGTAGTACTTGTGTTAATATGATTTGTTAATGACTACCCCACACATACAGTTTATCTGTGAGGTACCTCAGTCGAGCAGTGAATTTCAAACACTGATTCAACCACAGTTTTCCAATGTCTCGCTAAGAAGGGCACCTATTAGTTGATGGGTAAAAATACAAAAAGCAGATATTGAGTATCCGTTTGAGCATGGTGAAGTTATTCATTACACTTTGGATGGTGTATCAATACAACGATACAGGTGTCTTTCCTAACTCAGTTACAGGAGGGGGGGGATTAAACTGCTCAGGGATTTCACCATTAGGCCAATGGTCACTTTAAAACAGTTTGCATTTAATGGCTGTGATAGGAGAAAATTGAGGATGGATCCACATTGTATTTACCTCACAATACTAACCTATTTGCAAGAGTGAAAAGGAAGCTTGTACAGAATATTCCAAAACATTCATCCTGTTTGCAACAAGGCACTAAAGTAATACTGCAAAAAATGAGGCAATGAAATTCACTTTTGGTCCTGAATGCAAAGTGTTGTGTTTGGGGCAAACTAATACACTCTCCATATTTCCAATGCATCTTGTGGGTATACTTGTAATCATTAAGGACTGGAGTAAAATAAGAAAAAGTCCCCAAAAAAATGGAATGGAGCTAAGCACAGGCAACTACCTGGTTGTCTGCTTTCCACCAGACACTGGGATATGAATTCACCTTTCAGCAGAACAATAACCTAAAACACAAGGCCAAATCTACACTGGGGTTGCTTACCAAGAAGACAGTGAATGTTCCTGAGTGGCCGTGTTAGTTTTGACCTAAATTTGCTTGACAATCTATGGCAAGACTTGAAAATAGATGTCTAGCAATGATCAGCAACAATTTGAGAACTTGAAGAATTTAGAAAATTCTGTGGGCAAATATTGTACAATCCAGGTGTGCACAGCTCTTAGACTTACCCAGAAATACTCACAGATGTAATCACTGCCAAAGGGGATTGACTCAAGGGTGTGAATACTTAAGTAAAATAGATAGTTCTGTATATCTTTTTCAATAAATGTGCAACATTTTCTAAAAACATGTTTTTACTTTGGTATTGTGTGTAGATGGGTGAGGGGGGAAAACATTTGTAATGCAGGCTGTAATGCAAAAAAAATTGGAACAAGTCCAGGGGTATGAATACTTTCAGAAGACACTATATTACTGTGCTGCTCTTATCCCCCCTCTTGAGCCTCACAAGCCCAAGAACAGCTTAGCAGTGACAAAATGGTGCTCTCTCCAAAGCTGCCAACCTCACTCCCCAACCAATGACATTCAATGGATAATCACCAGCAACGGATCTGTCACAAAACAAAATCATCACAACAAATTCCAAAAAGCACCGTTCTTCTGTTGTAGATGAAGTTAACACTCTCTCGCTTTATTTGTTTTCATTTATTTTGAGAGTAACTCCTTTTGCCTATCATCACGACTAAGGCACAGCCCTGAAATCACCCTTAATGTCCTTTCAATAGTTTGACTATTCAAAAAAAACGAATGTACAAAATCTTCTTGAGAGACGCTGTGTGATCAAGTAGCCACTCTACTCTTTGTAATTCTTTCCTGCCCACTGCGCCTATTATTCCATAGACCCTCGTCCTTGACGTCGTCTTATGGAAGCTTGTCTTCAGCCGAGACAAGCAGGGCGGCTATGGCACCACCCATGCCGCTCCAACAACACAGGTTGGGAAATCTGACGCTCCTCCTCTTCCACCGTCGCTTTTCACCTCCCCCTGTGCCCCCCTCTTCTTTCTTTCCTTCATTCTATATACCCTCCCCAGACCTTGCATGTGCAGACCTGATTGTGCTCTGGCCCCTCTTCTGCCCCCTGGTGGGTCGCCTGTGTTATTACTCTCCTCTGGGAACAAGATTGCCCCAGTCTTCCCTCCTATCTAAAGCTCCAGCAGTAGTACAGATATTGCTCCAGTAAGCTCCCCCTGTTGCATGTACCTCACAGCTTTCCTGTAAGCCGCTAAGAGTGGAAATAGCATGGCCTAGATCAGGTATGTATACACTGCAGGTTAGCTGGTATGTCCCACACAGTCACTCTTGGCCTCCTTCCATATGTAGCAGGTAAAATGGACTCCCATTTCCAATTGCAAATAGTCACAATGACCTTTTTTTCTGAACTGCAGCATCTTAGCTTGTCTGCTTGTTTTGAGGTAATTCTCTGGCAGAAAAACTTCAATCCCCAAAACGTATTGCAATGCTGGATGTTAATTTGAATGGCCTAAGAACATTTTCTGTTGAGGGGAAAGTTCCCCAGGAAATTATTTAATTGTCTCAATTATTAACCATTATAAAACAATGTGCATTCTGCAATAAAGTGAACCAATCTGAATCCCATCGCTACCTTCTTTTGGTTATATAGTGCATGTGGTGACATAAGCATGTGATGTCATTCTACTGTCTAAAGGCATGAAAAGAAAAATCTAATTTAAAGGGATCAATTGGAAAGGGAATGAGTGGGGAATATTCATTGTTTTCTTTGCCGTTTCCTTTGCCCTTTTCTCATCGTTGTTATCGTGCTGTTTCCAGGGGGGCATCGACCTCTGGGGAGCCAAGTGTCTGTCGTGGCTGTGCTGCCGCCGGAGGAAGGTACCCAAGGCGCGCTACATGCACCTGGCCCAGGAGCTTAGCGTGGACCCCGACTGGCCCCCCAAACCCACCACCACCACCGAGGCCAAGCACCCACTGCCCGGCAACCCCCCTGAAAATGGCTCCTCCTACCAGATAATGGCCGACTCCTAGCACCCCCCCGCCCCACTCTTGGCTAAAGCAAAAACACACACTCCCAACCAAAAGGACAAAAAGAAACAGTGGTCTATGGAAAGAACAAGGCGAAAGATGGGGTGATGGTAGAAAAGGATTTTGGGGTGAAGTAATGGTAGTGTGGATCTCTCCATGCTCTTTGCTGCTCAGATCCAGCACACTGTTCAGACCCTGGCTGGTCTACGTAACCCTCACCAACCAAACCCCTCAACCTGCCACCACCCCCTGGTATACAATGGTTTGTCTACTACACAAATACACCCCCAGTATGGTCTACTCTATATCCACCCCGCCTTCAGCTGGTCTACCTGCAGTCCAAGAGTCCATGTTGTCCACAGGCTGGGTCCTGTGGCAGAGTCAGACCCCTGTGTCATTATTATGAGTTTAATCATTGCCTCACTGCTTTTTAACCCTTGCAGAACTATGCAGCGAACTGACGAAACTCCAATCGTAGTCTTAAAACGGTAATGATTTTTACAATTGTAATTGGTATTGCCGTGATTCCTCCATGAGCTCCAGACCTTCTCGCATTTTTGCTTTTGTTTGTAAGCAGCCACCAGCCATCTCCACTAACATGGTTATCATACAGGGGACTTGAAGCATGGATGTGCATGAACCCAGCTCCGTTTAGCCATTGTTATATGGTGGTTGGAATACTACTGCTTACCCAACAGTACTGTAGTATTAATATTGCTGAACAGGGACCAGAACCTTTTTGTATTATGAAACTAGGCATAACAAGAGGCAGTATGCAAACAGCTTGGAATCACAGGTAGCAGCAACCCACCCCCCTGCATGTAGAAACCATCTAAAGGCAAATAGACTTGCAAAATCATGTCAAACTGGCCTCGCATGGGCTAGCGTTGCTCCACATGGAGAAGGTCTGTCTTTAAAAAAGAAAAAAAATGATATGATAATGGTGAAAGGCGAGGCATTGTGAAATTCATTACCTAGCCGTATGCGTGCGCTCTCTCCATACAACCATGCAACTGGCAAGATACTGTACTACCAATGTATACTCTACTAAAGCCATGGTAGCATGAATGTATTGTATTAGCATTGCTCACTGCACAGTCAAAAGAGAAATCAAAGGGCTTAAAACTCATTGTCCATCAGAGGAGGCTGCTGTGTAGAGATATAGGATGACGTGCTCATTGTAATGGCTGGAATGGATGAATTAATTTCATTCCAACCATTACAAGTCCGTCCTCCTATATCTCCGCCCACTAGCCACCATTGTTGTCCAAATTCTCAAAGATACAATACACACTCTGTCACTGTATATATTTTCTCAACAGTTTATTTCATAACAGAAAATGTACATTGTGCATTGCTGTCCAGCCTCATGATGTGTTGTACATGTCATATTTTCTGCCAGTCAGTCATAAGCCAGTCTTTCTCCTCATAGTAGCAGGTCGTCACATATCGTCAGAGATCCTAGTTTGTGTTCATCTGATGTAAATATTTTATTTGATGACATTCCAAATGTGTGTCAGAATTGCCGGAAACACAATACTGAGAGGTATCGCTAAGAATGCAAGTTCAAATCTTTAAATATGATGTATTTACTTGGTGTTAAAGGTCCAATGCAGCTGTTTTTATCTCAATATCAAATCATTTCTGGGTAACAATTAAGTACCTGACTAACCAGGTTTACATCCAACCTTTTTATGCAAGTAAAGTACATGTCGGATAAAAAATGTCATGACAGGCCTGATGGAAACCATTTTTTCCGGGAAACTTTCCAAATGTCGACAAAATAAAATCCGCTAGACAAGGTGGGATCAGTAAAAATTATTATGCGGGGGAAATAGTAATGCTTTTATGATATAGTAACCATCATATCGATGTGAACTTGGAGTCACGCGATGACGTGTAGTCCTCCCACTAATACTCATCAGGAAAGCATGCAGTTTGTTACAGATCTAAATAATTGATGATGAACTTCAAAGGGTGGTGAAAGTACAAGTAGATGCGCTTAATTCTTTCCAGTAAATATCGAGGGGCTTATTTTGGTGACATAATTCATCCTTGGCTGCAGTTTGACAAATAAAAATAGTCTTGCTCCTTTGTCCATAATAATAATCTCATTTAGGCTATATGTGAGCTCTAAGCAAAAATGGCTTCTTAGCAAATAGCAATTTTGCTGGGAGTGTTCCGAGTGGAGCAGGGAAAACTGAGAATGAGCTATTATTTATTGGCAGAGGTTTTGACCTCTTTCTTTTTGGTCTATTAACTAATTTACCACCTGGTGGAGTCACCAGGCAGGCCAAAACTCCACCCCAACAGCTCTTATACTAAGTGGTTATCATTTTTACAAGTTCACAGTATTATCCCAAGCTCAGTGTGAAAATATAAAACAGAGAAAAATCACGTTTTTGACTTCACTGGGCCATTAAGGCAAAGTGTTAACTCATTTTATTTTTCAGATTCACATTTCAATTTCAGGAATGACAGCAACAGATGTCCTAGTTATACATTATTTGCATGATCAAATCTTCCAGATCTCTACTAGACATACTACCGTTCCAAGGTGTGGGGTCACTTAGAAATGTCCTTGTTTTTGAAAGAAAAACACTTTTTTTGTCCATTAAAATAACATACAATTGATCAGAAATACAGGGTAGACATAGTTAATGTTGTAAATGACTATTGTTGCTGCAAACAGCGGATTCTTTTCAAATGGAATATCTACAGAGGCCCATTTTCAGCAACCATCACTCCTGTGTTCCAATGGCACATTTTTAGCTAATTAAAGTTATTTTAGAAGGATAATTGATCATTAAACCCTTTTGCAATTATGTTAGCACAGTTGAAGACTTGTGCTGATTTTAAAGAAGCTTTTAAACTGGCCTTCTTTAGACTAGTTGAGTATCTGGAGCATCAGCATTTGTGGGTTCGATTACAGGCTCAAAATGGCCAGAAACAAATAAGTTTCTTCTAAAACTCGTCAGTCTATTCCATGCTAGAAATTGCCAAGAAGATCCCGCACAACGTTGTGTACTACACCCTTCACAGAACAGCACAAACTTTCTCTAACCAGAATAGAAAGAGTGGGAGGCCCCGGTACACAACTGAGCAAGTGGACAAGTACATTAGTGTCTAGTTTGAGAAACAGACGCCTCACAAGTCCTCAACTGGCAGCTTCATTAAATAGTACCCACAAAACACCAGTCTCAACGTCAACAGTGAAGAGGCGACTCCGGGATGCTGGCCTTCTAGGCAGAGTTCCTCTGTGTTCTTTTGACTATCTTAATCTTTTCTTTTTATTGGCCAGTCTGAAGTGGCTTTTGCTTTGCAGCTCTGCCTAGAAGGCCAGCGTCCCGGAGTCGCCACTTCGCTATTGACGTTGAGACTTGTTTTTTGTGGATACTATTGAAGCTACTAGTTGACGACTTGTGAGGCATCTTTCGCAAACTAGATACTCTAATGTACTTGTCTTCTTTCTCAGTTGTGGCCTCCCACTCCTCTTTCTATTCTGGTTAGACAGTTTGTGCTGTTCTGTGAAGAGTAGTACACAGCGTTGTATGGGATCTTCCGTTTCTTGGTAATTTCTCGCATTGAATAGCCTTCATTTCTCAGAACAAGAATAGACTGACGGGTTTCAGAAGAAAGTTTTGATTCTAGCCATTTTTAACCTGTAATCGGAACCCACAAATGCTGATGCTCCAGATACTCAACTAGACTAAAGGACAGTTTTATTGATTCTTTAATCAGAATGACAGTTTTCAGCTGTGCTAACATAATTGCAAAAGGGTTTTCTAATGATCAATTAGCCTATTAAAATGATAAACTTGGATTAGCTAACACAACATGCCATTGGAACGCAGGACTGATGGTTGCTGATAATGGGCTTCTGTACACCTATGTAGATATTCCATTTAAAAAATCTGCTGTTACCAGCTCCAATATTCATTTACAACATCAATGTCCACAATGTATTTCTGATCAATTTTGTTATTCTAATGGACAAAAAATGTGCTTTTCTTTCAAAACAAGGACATTTCTAAGTGACTCAACTTGAACGGTAGTGTATATTGTTCCTGATATTTGGAGTGTTGGTAATATGACACAGGTGATTTTGGAGCGTTGGTAATATGACACAGGTGATTTTGGAGTGTTGGTAATATGACACAGGTGTATAAAGAATGCACAGTAGAGAGCACATTCTCCAGGAATATCCAGCAATTTTGGTCATTGACAATATATGACCAGGAACAAGAGTACATCCTCCTGTGACAATTAACCTGTTTCTGCAAACCAACTCTAGATTGAATCCATGACAGTTCTGCTTTTAGTAAAGGTATATTTACTCAATGTTTCTGAAGAATGATTTACATTGGTGTTGATATTTAATTATGTTGAGGGGATCTTTCCTAAATATCTACAAGATGCAAATTTTTATTTTCAGAACAAAATGTTCAATTTTACATTTAGTTATTCAAATTAAAAATGTAATTTTTGTTGAATGATTATAGAGTAAAAACATTTTAAATGTTTAAGTGGTTGTAAACAAGTCATGTTTCCAGAAAGTTCAAAAAAGCCCACCTCCAAATCAGACTGGAACATTATGGACTTTTTAATGTTAATAATACAAAGAAAATTGGACTAGCTGTATTTTTAAAAATGTACATTTACAGTATGTGTTTTTAGATGTACCTTCAAAAACATTGTTTAGAGATGTGCTTGAAATATGGATAATGCGCTTATATCGAAGGGCTGTAGTGGTGCTTTCTACTCTCGGTACTGTTTTGTCACAATCAGTTGTTTGTACACTTTTTTTGTTGTTGTAATGTTTGGATTTCTTTCCAGTGTTTTGTCACTATCAATGTTATGGAACAAGCGATGCTATGTGTTTATCTTCCTGAATCAGACATGAGTCCATTGGGCATTTCTATAATTATTTAAGTCAATGATGTTGAGGTGCAATTGTCTGATACTACTAGGGCCCTCAAACTAAACTTTGGACCTCGAAGCCAGTTAGCCTTTTTCTTCTTTCTCTCCATTGTTCCCCTCTAATCAGGGACTGATTTTAGGTGTGTGCAATTAATTATCAGGTAGAACAGAACTGGTAGGCGCCGGACCTCGTAGGGAAGGGGTGTCAAACTCCGTCTGTGGAGGGCCTAGTGTCTGCAGGTTTTAGTTTTTTTCCATTCAATTAAGGCCTAGACAACCAGGTGATGGGGAGTTTTTAGTTAGTGACCTTAATTCATAAATCAAGTACAAGGGAGGAGCGCAAACCTGCAGACAATGGTCTCTCTGAAATGAGTTGGACACATGTCGTAGGGTGAAAGTTAAATACCCCTGCAATAGGGCTTGTGACCTAACCAGGGAAAAACTGGGGTCTAGTTATCTCTAAAGCAGGGGTGTCAAACTCATTCCATGTAGGGCCGAGGGTCTAATGGTTTTTTCCTTTCAATTTGTGTCCAATTAAGACCTAGGCAGTTCCCAACTAATCAATAACCTTAAATTTAGCAATCAAGTACAAGGAAGGAGTGAAAACATGCAGACGCTCAGCCCTCCATTAAATTAGTTTTGACGCCTGTGCTCTACAACGAATATCTAGTCGTGAGAAATATCCTCTCAGTGCTCACTGTAAACGGTTACCATGAATCTAATGATTGAAGTAAGGGATTCTATTAATATATTGGCACCTCAGCTCGACAAACACTGTTTCTGGGCAGAAATATTCTGACCTTTTAGCTCAATGTTCATTTTCACTAGCACCTGTCACATTAAACGTGTAAACCATGCTTTGAGTTTTATATACGCTGTCTGTCTTTTTTGTCAAATCTCAATGTTATAGGCTGAAGAATGTGCATTGCTGTGGATATTGCAACCGGTATTCTCTCTCTTGTCTAGAAGGGATAATTTTGCTGCTAGGGGAATGATTCAGACTAACCTTAATGCTTCAACTTTCAATCAATGATGATTACCCTAAAACTTGCAAATAGTTAGTATGCTTCCTCATTTTCCCCTTCACTTACAAAGAATCTATCTGCTAAATCAAAGCGATTAAGTGTATGTTGAAATTCTTTTTTAAGGTACATTATACCACCTGTTGACATCGCTAATCACCTGCTTTTTATTTCGGTGTTTGAAACAAACCATTTAAGAGGCATTTAGAACATATCAGACACTGAGTCTGAACTTCCAGTGGAATTGTTTCCTCAGGGAAATGTGTATTTGTAACAAATCAAGAAATACAATGAAGTTAATTACCTAACTGAATTAAAAAACAATCCTGTTGGTAAACATTTTATTACAGTTCTATTGTATGTAGATTGGATTTGGTAGCACAACAAGCAATCTCCCAAACTCTTAAGAGGCTTCTCTGAAAAAGAAAAAAAACTTTTGTAAATGTAAATTACTTAGCAAATTTTTGTACTTGTAATTTATTTGTATTTATTTGTATTTCTTTACTTAGTATTGTATTTCTAATTTTCTTTCGTTTTCTTTTCAATAAATGTGGTTGTCAAATAGATGTTTATTTTTTTGACTACTTTTTCAGGTTAAAGTATACTGAACAAAAATATAAAGTAGTGTTGGTTCCATGTTTCATGAGCTTAAATAAATGATCCCATACATTTTTGCAAACACACAAAAAGCTTATTTCTCTCATTGTGTTAACAAATTTGTTTACATCCCTGTTAGTGAGCATTTCTCCTAAACCAAGATAATCCATCCACCTGACAGGTGTGGCATATCAAGAAGCTGATTAAACAGCATTACACCGATGCACCTTGTGCTGGGGACAGTAAAAGGCCACACTAAAATGTGCAGTTTTGTCACACAACACAGTACCACAGATGTCGCAAGTTTTTAGGGTGCATGCAATTGGCATGCTGACTGCAGGAATGTCCACCAGAGCTGTTACAACAGAATTGAATGTACATTTCTCTGTCGTTTTAGAGAATTTGGCAGTATGTCCCACCGGCCTCACAACCACACATCATGTGTAACCACGCCAGCCCAGGACCTCCACATCAGGCTTCATCACCTGCGTGATCATCTGAGACACGTCACCCGGACAGCTGATGAAATTGTGGGTTTGTACAACCAAAGAATTTCAGGCCTAACTGTCAGAAACCGTCTCAGGGAAGCTCGTCATCCTCACCAGGGTCTTGGCCCGGCTGCAGTTTGGCTTCATAACCGACTTCAGTGGACAAATGGCCATTGGCATGCCGGAGAAGTGTGCGCTTCATGGATAAATCCTGGTTTCAACAGACTTTTTCTTCCCGATTAAACCGATTATTGAACTTAAATTTAAATTAAACATAATTGAGATATCTAATAAATGTTCATAATGGCATGGCATCCTATGGACGAGCGGTTTGCTGATGTCAACGTTGTGAACAGAGTGCCCTGTGGTGTTGGGGTTATGGTATGGGCAGGTATAAGCTACGAACACAATTGCATTTTATCGATGGCAATTTGAATGCACAGAGATACTGTGATGAGATCCTGAGGCCCATTATCGTGCCGTTCATCCGCCACCATCACCTCATGGTTCAACATGATAATGCATGGCCCCGTGTCGCACGGACCTGTACATAATTCCTGGAAGCTGAAAATGTCCCAGTTCTTCCATGGCCTGCATACTCACCAGACATATCACCCATTGAGCATGTTTGGGATGCACTGGGTCAACATGTAAGACAGTGTGTTCCAGTTCCCGCCAATATCCAGCAGCTTCGCACAGCCATTGAAGAGGAGTGGGACAGAATTCCATTGAAGAGGTCACAATCAACGGCCTGATGAACTTTTTGTGTTGGTCACACCAGACTGACTGGTTTTCTGACCCATGCCCCTACTTAAAATAAAAAGTTGTGACTAATAGATGAATATCTGTATTCCCAGTCATGAAATCCATAGATTAGGGCCTAATGAATTTATTTCCTTAACTGTGTAACTCTGTGTAACCGCTGTGAAATGGCTAGCTAGTTAGCGGGTCAATCAGTGATGTCACTCGCTCCTGAAGTAGTTGTTTCCCTTGCTCTGCAAGGGCTGAGGATTTTGTGGAGCGATAGGTAACGATGCTTAGTGGGAGGCAGTTGTTTATGTGTTTAGAGGGATCCTGGCTCAAGACCAGGTTGGGGTGAAGAGAGGGACGGAAGCAACACTGCTACATCAGAAAAATCTTTGAAATGGTTGCATTTATATTTTTGTACAGTGTAAAGCACCTTTCTCTATAGTACTATTTGATGAACTTGTCGAGGTGCCTGTTCAAGCCATTGTCCCAGATCCATTTTGGCAATTGCTACGCATACAGACAAAACTGTCAGGGGGAGGCCAAAGTTGGGAACCTCTTCAGCATAGCATGTTGCACACTATAATGTTTGCACCCAGAACCATATCTCGCATGGATTTAACAATGATAAAACAAGCGGGATTATGGTATTAATACACATTTCCATAAATTCCCTGGTGCAATATTGTCTGATTTAGTAATAAAAAGTGAATAATTTAACACATCAGGAGCTAAAAATATTTAAATGTTATCAATATTATTCATTTTAGCCTAGTTGCTGAGAACAGTAGGCTACATTATGTAGTCAAAATTCTGGAAAATAGCACATCCTGTACAAACAGAGCAGAAATGTAGGGCTCTATTTAATCTGCATCATCGGTGACTGAAATTGAAATTTCAATGTTCCCGCTTTAGTGGAGACAGCATTCAGCGTAAATGCTGCATATGTCGGCTTAATTGGAAATGACCTTTACATTTCTATCGTGGAATCTGTAACACTTCAACTTTAGGCCGGGATTCAATCCAATCATGCTTTGTTGACACAGTTCATTTCTGATTGAGCAGGCATGCAGCCTTTACCATGAATGCAGACTCCGTGAATGCGTTAACATTGCCTTTTTAAAAGGTACATTTTGGAGACAAAACGTGATTAGATTGAATCCAGGCCAACTTTTCTTTCCAATTTGCAAGAGGCTTAATCCAGAGATCTGTACATAATGACGAGATGCTCATGTCTGCCCTAACAATGGGAGTCTTTGTCCTAAAGGCGGGAAGGCAGATGACAAGTTTAGGGCTGCATTTTATTCCCATATAAATGCATTGGGCTTATTCTGGACATATTTTGACTAGAGTTAGCCCTCTCCCTTCGTCTCTTCCTCTCTGCCGAAACTACAGTATATCGCTAGAGAAAGCATCTGAGCGAGCGAAACAGCACTACATATGTAGCCCATGTATCTGATGCTGTCTGGCCAGACATAGTATGACATGCCATACTCTTTTGGTCCAGGCAGCATCAGATACATGTTCTACACATACTGAGACAGAGGGGCGCTGTTTTACTTGCTCTGATGCTTTAACTGAGATGTGTCTTTCTGTTGGCGTGCGTCTCTTCTCATAGCTAGCTATGGAGTCCATAAGGAGAGGCTGAGGACAATGAGGTGTGCTAAAGGTTCCGCGCCTGTCTCTGACTGACTCTGATATGACTACTGACCTCCCTCGCTGTAACCAAGACGCTCCCCCCTCCCACCACCACTTGGATCGTTCTACTTCCATTCTTGCCTCAACTCCCTGACTTTTACATTTTCTTGAATCACATTTTATTAAATGAAATGTGGTTACTTGTATGTATTACTGCAATTTAGCTTTTAGCTGCCATAGTACACATGAAAGTAAATAAACCATCATCATCATACATTAATTATGAGGCTGGTTCTAGTCAAACCCACCAATGCAACACTTCGGCTTGATTCAACAGGAGATGCTTGCAATGACCGAGACCCCGATCACAGTAACCCAAGAGGGCAGTCCCTACCAGACAAAGCCCCTGATGTCATGCAGGATTGCTACTCTGGAACTGCCCTCCACCACCAAACGTTAGTACCAGAGCAGAGCACTAACAGCATGTCCCCTTCCACTTCTCTGCCACTGGCTACTTCGAATGGAGTCGCTCCACCAAGGAAATCTCCACCATTAAAAATGACACTTTCCCATCTGAGCAATCAAGAACTCCTACGCTTTTGTAGCCAGGTGGGTGGTACTCTTGAACTGCAGCGCGGAAGCCCACTCATGGCCGAGTGGCATGGGACCACGGTGGAACGTCCTAATGATGACTGTGGCTCTGTCTGCTATTCTCCGAGTACAAAACATGGTTCAGGGGTGGCAGGTTTCCAGCCACGATCAAAGCAGGGCTTCCTGAAGGACTGCCTCTCCACATTTTCTAAGGGAACTCCTCCTTCTCTGCAGTATACCCACTCCTATCCTCAGAACACCCTGGCCTCATCGTCATCCCAGTTTTTCACGCAGAATCCAAATCAAGCAGATCCCTCAACAGAGACCATTGATCACCAGCAGGATAATTTCAAATCCCGATGCAGAGGAAAATACAGGCTGAAGGAGTATAGTCAATGGCAGCAGACCCATAATAATTTCAAGCTTAAAGAGCATAACCTACCACCAGTATTGACTTCTGAAAAACCAGAACCTTCGCTCAATATACCTATGAAAGGCAATGAGTCAAGTGAAGTTAGGCAGCTCTTGGTTTTGTCTCAACCTCAGGACCAGCAGCAACCTCCCATAGAAACGCAACACCAATGGATGTTAAGGAATGGTTTACCTAGCTGCTGTGCGAATGAGGGTGGAGTACATTGTGGGAGCCAACAACCTTCCTTACACCAGCATCTACATCAAGACCCTGAATGGCAGCATTGTTGTGACCATTTTAGCACCCTAAAATGCCATCAGTCTTCTCTTTACCCATCCAGCAGCCCACAAGTGAATAATTCATCTGCGGCTACTAGCAACAAAAGCAGTGTTCACTCCTCTTCCGGTTGCCATCGGTGGCCTGAGAACCATAGTCTAGTGGGGAAAAGGCAACGACAAAGAGAGCAGAAGGTACATCCTCATACCAAAAAGGTTGGCCATGTTGGATCGATGCCTTCCCTGTCCAAGAGCAGTGGCCCACTCCTTCCCGACACAGTTGTGACCAGCGCTAAATACAGTGGGGATGTTGGAAGACCCCGAGCAGCCCAGTACATTGCACACTGAAAAAGATCTGTATTTGAGATCATGAGAGATTAAAGCCTCAAGTTTGATTATGGCTCTACTTTGCCTTTCTGCTTGATATAGTTCTTACATTTCTTTATGTTTAATTATATAAGATGTTTATACACTGTAGGAAAAACCCACTGACAGACATCAATTCAATGTCTAGTTTGGATTGACATTTGGTTGTTATCAATTAACCAGGAATTTATCATGAAATCAACAACAAGAAAAACGTCACACTGTCATTGGATTTCGGTTAAAGTTGGGTGGAAGAAATACAAAATTCCATTACGTCAGTGACTTTTTGCAAGTCCAATCAGTTTTCCACGTTGATTTTACATCACACAGAGGTTTGGTTTTTTTTTGGGGGCAACATTGATTCAACCAGTTTTTGCCCAGTGGGTAGATGTGTTTATTACAACAGGTATATTTCTTGTTCCTCCAGATATCATGACACACAGGAAGTGACCAGTAACTTCCTTGGGGCCATGTGGCTCATCTCTGTCACTTTTCTCTCCATTGGTTATGGAGACATGGTCCCTCACACTTACTGTGGAAAGGGTGTCTGTCTGCTGACTGGAATCATGGTATGTTTCCAACACATTCCCCATTGACAAGTGCCAAAAGAGATCTTTGACATTCATGATGAGGTAGCTCTAGGGCAGGGTTATTTTATTTATATATTTATTGTTGGACAAAAGACTAAAAACACCATAAAATTAGCTTCAATTGACTTTCATTTTGGAAGTCTGTTCCAAAGTAATCCAAATCAAATAAAAAGAATGTCATATACACGTGTTTAGCTCCAATAGTGCAGTAATATCTAAAAATACACACAATCTAAAGTAAAGGAATGGAATTACGAATATATCAATATTTGAACGAGCAATGTCAGAGTGGCATAGACTAAGATACAGTAGAGTAGGATAGGATACAGTATACCTATGAGATGAGTAATGCAAAATATGTAAACATTATTGTGTGGCGAGTGTTCCATTATTACAGTGGTCAGTGATTTCAAGTCTATGTACTGTACATCATTTGAGGTCACAACAGTGGAGATGGCACTGGCAGGCTGTCAGCTGTAAGATATGGTCTGTGGTGCAGTGTAGGGGGAACGTTTGCGCCTGGCGGGAACCCAATTGTCCTCGGAGCCCTTCGAGGCTGTCTGAACACGGGGGGCCAAGCCATCCAGAAAGTCCCTGTGCTGCTGTGTGACGGCCTGGGAGACCCGGCTGGGTAGGGTCTGCAGACTGGCTAGGATGGAGTCCAGTTTGTCGTCCAGACTACCGATCCTCCTATCCAGCTCCTTGCTGCACCGCTGCAGATCAGACACCAGATCATGCATCATGTTCTGAGTCTGTGGAGCAAAAACGGTGACAAACTTTCATAATCAGTGTTTAGAAAAAAATCTATCAATTAGAGATGATGAAGGTGCTTCGTCACCTTGGCTAGATCCACAAGTGTATTAGCCTGGTCAATGAGTTTCCTCTGTTCCATTTTGACTCTGCGCAATCTAGATGACGTGGGAGAGGGAGAGAGTTATGGAGGGAAAAGGGAAGGGTTAACTTAGGCAGTGTAACACACGCAAATAAACAAATCTTTATTTAACAACGGTTTGAAAAGGCACACTACTTACTGGTGAATGGCTTGCAGGAATTTCCGCTGATGTTTGCGTACCCTGGCGCGATCAATCTTCTTGACTAATTTTGTGTGTTTGTAGATCAGCCATGTCTCCCTGAGTACATTGGCAGCTGTGTTTTTCACCTTTGGGAACATTCCAGAAAGCAGAGACATGACAGACTGGCTGACATGGCAGACTGTCATAATGGACTGCCCTAGCAGTGGAGTCTGTCTTAGATAGACTGTCTGAGATAGATAGACACTAATTCCCAAAAGCCTGTTAGCATGGCCATTGAGGACTTTCACCATTTTGAAGTAGGCAACTGAGTGGGGCTTCCTATGGGTTAATGGATGACTAAATAAGTCCATCCAGGTCACCGGGAGAGATCAGCCAATTAATTATACTTGTGAGGAAACATTCCATAACTGCAGGTGGAAGAAAATCACCAACCTTGGTTTTATACCTGTTCAAACAACACACTCCAGGTGGCAGTGTGCACCCTTTCAGTTTGTTTGCCAACTCATAGAAGTAGTAGAAGAAGAAAATGGACTACTTCGAAAGCCTTCTACTAATTGGATAGTAACTTAAATTTAATAGAATGATTATTATTATATATTTAGGCCAAAACTTCATCTAAAACAGACTGAAATTTCAGGCCTTCTTTTCAAACAGCTCTTATACTAAAAGGGCATTATCATTTTCACAATTTCCCAGTATTATTCCAACATCATAGTGTGAAAATATATATAAAACACAGGAAAATCACATTGTTGACTGCACTGGGCCTTTAAACTTGCCCTTAGAACTGAAAATGAACATGCTTTCAACATTAGACAAATACACCTTTTCAACAACATTTTGCTTATTGGGTTGCTGATTGGGGGCATTATCTTTTTTTATATTGTCTATTTATTTTTAAAAATATTATCAGGTATGTATCAGGTTTGGGTAGTAAAACCACAGGTCCGCATCCTGAGTGGCGCAGTGGTCTAAGGCACTGCATCGCAGTGTTTCCACGTCACTACAGCCTGGAATTCGATCCCAGGCTGTGTCACAACCGGCCATGACTGGGAGACCGATAGGGCGAGGCACAATTGGCCCAGCGTCGTCCAGGTTAAGGGAGGGTTTGGCCGGGGGGGCTTTACTTGGCTCATCGTTTTCTAGCGACTTCTTGTGGCGGGCCGGGTGCCTGCAATCTGACTTCTGTCATCAGTTGAACAGTGTTTCCTCCAACACATTGGTGCTTCTGGGTTAAGCGAGCAGGTGTTAAGAAGCGTGGCTTGGTCGGTCATGTTTTGGAGGACGCATGACTCTACCGAGCCGATTGAGGAGTTGCAGCGATGAGACCAGATCGCAATTGGATATCATGAAATTGGGGAGAAAAAGGGGTTAAAATTACTCAAATGAAATAATCCACGGGTTCAGGTCAGGCACAACTTTTTATATCCATGAAGACCTCTAATGTCCACTTACTCGTTTGTATAGCTGAGAGTCCATCATGAAGTTGTGAACGTGCTTTTCAGCTCTGGTCAACTCTGACCTCCTCGCAACTACAGCAACCACCATGGCAGTGCAGCCGGCCCCCTGGAGAGAAAGACACAGGCACTAATACTTTCAAGAATCGTTATATATGATTTATTCAATATCATAAACTGGGTGGTTCGAGCCCTAAAAGCAGATTAGCTGACAGCCATGGTATATCAGACCGTATACCATGGGTCTCACAAAATAGTCAACAAAACTAAGGAGCTGATCGTGGACTTCAGGAAATAGCAGATGGAGCACCCCCGCTATCCATATTGATGGGACAGCGGTGGAGAAGGTGGAAAGCTTCCACAACACTGACAAACTGAAATGGTCCACCCACACAGACAGTGTGGTGAAGAAGGTGCAACAGCCGCAGCCACAGACATTTTTTTGGCACCTAAAACCCACACAAACATTTACAGATGCACAATTGAGAGCATCCTGTCGGGCTGCAGCACCGAGTGGTAGGCCAACTGCACCACCCGCAACCGCAGGGCTCTCCAGAGGGTGATGCGGTCTCCCCAACGCATCCCCGGGGGCAAGCTACCTGCCTTCCAGGACACCTATAGCACCCGATGTCACAGGAAGGCCAAAAAGATCATCAAGGACAACAACCACTCAAGCCACTGACTGATCACCCCGCTATCATCCAGAAGGTGAGGTCAGTACAGGTGCATCAAAGCTGGGACCGAGAGACAGAAGCTGTTTTTCAATCTCGGACTGTTAAATTGCCATCACTAGCACAATAGAGACTGTTGGCCTATATACAGTGCCTTGCGAAAGTATTCGGCCCCCTTGAACTTTGCGACCTTTTGCCACATTTCAGGCTTCAAACATAAAGATATAAAACTGTATTTTTTTGTGAAGAATCAACAACAAGTGGAACACAATCATGAAGTGGAACGACATTTATTGGACATTTCAAACTTTTTTAACAAATCAAACTGAAAAATTGGGCGTGCAAAATTATTCAGCACCCTTAAGTTAATACTTTGTAGTGCCACCTTTTGCTGCGATTACAGCTGTAAGTCGCTTGGGGTATGTCTCTATCAGTTTTGCACATCGAGAGACTGAAATTTTTTCCCATTCCTCCTTGCAAAACAGCTCGAGCTCAGTGAGGTTGGATGGAGAGCATTTGTGAACAGCAGTTTTCAGTTCTTTCCACAGATTCTCGATTGGATTCAGGTCTGGACTTTGACTTGGCCATTCTAACACCTGGATATGTTTATTTTTGAACCATTCCATTGTAGATTTTGCTTTATGTTTTGGATCATTGTCTTGTTGGAAGACAAATCTCCGTCCCAGTCTCAGGTCTTTTGCAGACTCCATCAGGTTTTCTTCCAGAATGGTCCTGTATTTGGCTCCATCCATCTTCCCATCAATTTTAACCATCTTCCCTGTCCCTGCTGAAGAAAAGCAGGCCCAAACCATGATGCTGCCACCACCATGTTTGACAGTGGGGATGGTGTGTTCAGGGTGATGAGCTGTGTTGCTTTTGCGCCAAACATAACGTTTTGCATTGTTGCCAAAAAGTTCAATTTTGGTTTCATCTGACCAGAGCACCTTCTTCCACATGTTTGGTGTGTCTCCCAGGTGGCTTGTGGCAAACTTTAAACGACACTTTTTATGGATATCTTTAAGAAATGGCTTTCTTCTTGACACTCTTCCATAAAGGCCAGATTTGTGCAATATACGACTGATTGTTGTCCTATGGACAGAGTCTCCCACCTCAGCTGTAGATCTCTGCAGTTCATCCAGAGTGATCATGGGCCTCTTGGCTGCATCTCTGATCAGTCTTCTCCTTGTATGAGCTGAAAGTTTAGAGGGACGGCCAGGTCTTGGTAGATTTGCAGTGGTCTGATACTCCTTCCATTTCAATATTATCGCTTGCACAGTGCTCCTTGGGATGTTTAAAGCTTGGGGAATCTTTTTGTATCCAAATCCGGCTTGAAACTTCTTTACAACAGTATCTCGGACCTGCCTGGTGTGTTCCTTGTTCTTCATGATGCTCTCTGCGCTTTTAACGGACCTCTGAGACTATCACAGTACAGGTGCATTTATACGGAGACTTGATTACACACAGGTGGATTGTATTTATCATCATTAGTAATTTAGGTCAACATTGGATCATTCAGAGATCCTCACTGAACTTCTGGAGAGAGTTTGCTGCACTGAAAGTAAAGGGGCTGAATAATTTTGCACGCCCAATTTTTCAGTTTTTGATTTGTTAAAAAAGTTTGAAATATCCAATAAATGTCGTTCCACTTCATGATTGTGTCCCACTTGTTGTTGATTCTTCACGAAAAAATACAGTTTTATATCTTTCTGTTTGAAGCCTGAAATGTGGCAAAAGGTCGCAAAGTTCAAGGGGGGCGAATACTTTCGCAAGGCACTGTACATAGACTTGAAATCACTGACCACTGTAATAATGGAACACTCGCCACTCGCCACACAATAATGTTTACATATTTTGCATTACTCATCTCATAGGTATACTGTATCCTATCCTACTCTACTGTATCTTAGTCTATGCCACTCTGACATTGCTCGTTCAAATATTGATATATTCGTAATTCCATTCCTTTACTTTAGATTGTGTGTATTTTTAGATATTACTGCACTATTGGAGCTAAACACGTGTATATGACATTCTTTTTATTTGATTTGGATTACTTTGGAACAGACTTCCAAAATGAAAGTCAATTGAAGCTAATTTTATGGTGTTTTTAGTCTTTTGTCCAACAATAAATATATAAATAAAATAACCCTGCCCTAGAGCTACCTCATCATGAATGTCAAAGATCTCTTTTGGCACTTGTCAATGGGGAATGTGTTGGAAACATACCATGATTCCAGTCAGCAGACAGACACCCTTTCCACAGTAAGTGTGAGGGACCATGTCTCCATAACCAATGGAGAGAAAAGTGACAGAGATGAGCCACATGGCCCCAAGGAAGTTACTGGTCACTTCCTGTGTGTCATGATATCTGGAGGAACAAGAAATATACCTGTTGTAATAAACACATCTACCCACTGGGCAAAAACTGGTTGAATCAATGTTGCCCCCCCCCCATCCAAAAAAACCCCAACCTCTGTGTGATGTAAAATCAACGTGGAAAACTGATTGGACTTGCAAAAAGTCACTGACGTAATGGAATTTTGTATTTTTTCCACCCAACTTTAACCGAAATCCAATGACAGTGTGACGTTTTTCTTGTTGTTGATTTCATGATAAATTCCTGGTTAATTGATAACAACCAAATGTCAATCCAAACTAGACATTGAATTGATGTCTGTCAGTGGGTTTTTCCTACAGTGTATAAACATCTTATATAATTAAACATAAAGAAATGTATGAACTATATCAAGGAGAAAGGCAAAGTAGAGCCATAATCAAACTTGAGGCTTTAATCTCTCATCTCAAATACAGATCTTTTTCAGTGTGCAATGTACTGGGTACGAATGATACAGTGCTGGTGGAACAGCCTACTGTGTTGGGGCGGGGCCTGTACCTCTCACAGATGCGCACTGTCCATGAGGCGATGATCCAACAGGAGACACTGAAGACCAGCAGCACGGTGCCGGGGCAGATGGTCATGAGAGTCTTCATGACGAAGCGCGTGTTGAAGTTGATCTTGTTGATTGCGCCGATGCTGCGCGACGAGGCGTCTGTGAAGAGCTTGCTGTGCAGCAGCATGACGCGACTGATCAGGTAGAGCCTGAGGAACATGGGGATGGAGAGGACGATGTCCACGTCGGCATCAGTTACTGAGGGCATGTAGGTGAAGGCCAGCCGGGCCGTCCAGGTGAAGACATACTGGCCCGGGATGGGGTGGATGGCACAGACCAGCAGCTCCAGCAGAACTAGGAAGATCCGCTCATAAGTCATGGCAATCCTCCAGTCATCAGCTGCATTATCCACCATGAAGAGCTGTGTGTGTAGGTGTAAGGAGAGTAGGGCGAACAAGGGGATTTATTCAATGGGGAAATAAGAGTAAGGGGGAAAACTATAATATTATTGTCGAGATGGGGATGCATATCACCTGTATTTCCCGTGCATGGTACATCACGATTAGTCCAAGCAATATAGCAGTTGAAAGGCTGATAAGGCATTTCAGAGAGAATGAGTATGAGGATTCCTGCAGAGAAGACAGACAATTAAGATGTATTTTGAATCAGTCTTGTCTTACCAATGCTAGCTTACATTATTTGAGGTCAATCCACTACAATAGAGACATTTCTTACCTTCGTGTAAACCCCCCAGGACAATTCCGTCTCCATCACCATGATGACGATCCCAAGCATCCCAAAGATCAAGGCATAGTCGCTCAACTGTTTGCGCTTTCCAAAGAGTGCCTTACGCTGGCTCAATCTATAGCCAATGTCCTTGGTCCTCTTCTGTGGCGTGTTGCTTCCTCCTTCACTGTTGGCCTTACTGTTGTTCTCGCTGAAGCCTTTCGAGAACACCTCCTCCAAGACAGACCTTTGGAGTGTCTGAAGGGGCTCTTGTCTCTCTGAGTCCAGCTCTGAAAGGTTTGGTGGCGAAGCTCCAAGGCTGCTCGGGGGTCTTCCAACATCCCCACTGTATTTAGCGCTGGTCACAACTGTGTCGGGAAGGAGTGGGCCACTGCTCTTGGACAGGGAAGGCATCGATCCAACATGGCCAACCTTTTTGGTATGAGGATGTACCTTCTGCTCTCTTTGTCGTTGCCTTTTCCCCACTAGACTATGGTTCTCAGGCCACCGATGGCAACCGGAAGAGGAGTGAACACTGCTTTTGTTGCTAGTAGCCGCAGATGAATTATTCACTTGTGGGCTGCTGGATGGGTAAAGAGAAGACTGATGGCATTTTAGGGTGCTAAAATGGTCACAACAATGCTGCCATTCAGGGTCTTGATGTAGATGCTGGTGTAAGGAAGGTTGTTGGCTCCCACAATGTACTCCACCCTCATTCGCACAGCAGCTAGGTAAACCATTCCTTAACATCCATTGGTGTTGCGTTTCTATGGGAGGTTGCTGCTGGTCCTGAGGTTGAGACAAAACCAAGAGCTGCCTAACTTCACTTGACTCATTGCCTTTCATAGGTATATTGAGCGAAGGTTCTGGTTTTTCAGAAGTCAATACTGGTGGTAGGTTATGCTCTTTAAGCTTGAAATGATTATGGGTCTGCTGCCATTGACTATACTCCTTCAGCCAGTATTTTCCTCTGCATCGGGATTTGAAATTATCCTGCTGGTGATCAATGGTCTCTGTTGAGGGATCTGCTTGATTTGGTTCTGCGTGAAAAACTGGGATGACGATGAGGCCAGGGTGTTCTGAGGATAGGAGTGGGTATACTGCAGAGAAGGAGGAGTTCCCTTAGAAAATGTGGAGAGGCAGTCCTTCAGGAAGCCCTGCTTTGATCGTGGCTGGAAACCTGCCACCCCTGAACCATGTTTTGTACTAGGAGAATAGCAGACAGAGCCACAGTCATCATTAGGACGTTCCACCGTGGTCCCATGCCACTCGGCCATGAGTGGGCTTCCGCGCTGCAGTTCAAGAGTACCACCCACCTGGCTACAAAAGCGTAGGAGTTCTTGATTGCTCAGATGGGAAAGTGTCATTTTTAATGGTGGAGATTTCCTTGGTGGAGCGACTCCATTCGAAGTAGCCAGTGGCAGAGAAGTGGAAGGGGACATGCTGTTAGTGCTCTGCTCTGGTACTAACGTTTGGTGGTGGAGGGCAGTTCCAGAGTAGCAATCCTGCATGACATCAGGGGCTTTGTCTGGTAGGGACTGCCCTCTTGGGTTACTGTGATCGGGGTCTCGGTCATTGCAAGCATCTCCTGTTGAATCAAGCCGAAGTGTTGCATTGGTGGGTTTGACTAGAACCAGCCTCATAATTAATGTATGATGATGATGGTTTATTTACTTTCATGTGTACTATGGCAGCTAAAAGCTAAATTGCAGTAATACATACAAGTAACCACATTTAATTTAATAAAATGTGATTCAAGAAAATGTAAAAGTCAGGGAGTTGAGGCAAGAATGGAAGTAGAACGATCCAAGTGGTGGTGGGAGGGGGGAGCGTCTTGGTTACAGCGAGGGAGGTCAGTAGTCATATCAGAGTCAGTCAGAGACAGGTGCGGAACCTTTAGCACACCTCATTGTCCTCAGCCTCTCCTTATGGACTTCATAGCTAGCTGGCTAACTACTCCTCTACACTACTAATGTGTAGCACCCAGTTGGATGATGCCCCAGAGCTGCTGGAAGATTAACTTAATGGCTCCTGTACATTTTGAAAATTTGATTCATATTTAGTTGTTTTTAATTGTCTTTTTATTAAACTTTTTGTTTTTGTTAGTTAACTAAGAATGTATTAATAATCCAGTGATTTTGTCCAGGCTTTTCAATACTGTGATGCTGGAAAGGCAGTTGGGTAAATCTTGTCACTTAACACTGTTTACATTGATGAACTACAAAGAGTTTGCTAGGAAGGAATCCAGATTCGAATAAAAATGTTTTCCAAAGCAACTTCATATATTAGTGTAACCATGTGCACTTGCCAATGCATGGTGTATTACAGTCGTCCAGCTAAAAGGGTGTTGCGTTAACACAAGAATAATCTGCAAGAAAGCAGAGAAAACATGAACAAATACAATACAAAGACATTGACTCAACTCCCTCAAAGTTGTAAAGTGTCATATCTGATCATAAAGACAATTTTCTAAAAGCCTTTTTAAGTGAATTAAAGCAGTGTGCACTTCAGTTGAGGGCAAAAGCTAACAAAGATCTAAAGCAAACATAGGACTTCTAACAGAGACATTTTGTGAGACTGGAGAGCCCCTGTCAAAACCAGATGAGAGCCCCTCTGATAAGAATCCTCCTCCAACAGGGATATCACCATTGCTACTGAAAGGATGTAGGACAGGCTTGAATAAAATAAAACTATTGTCAACAATAACTGGCGCATCATTGTTGAATACACAATTTAGACATTTTTACATTGCTTTTTGTTTTTGTTTGTACTCAAATCTTTTTTGTCGTTATGTAGCCTTGTGTATTTGCCAACTGTGCTAAAACATCCACAGTACTATTTATTTAAGAAAATTATTAGAATCAATATCACAGATTATTCATGATTCATAATTTCCATCTCCTGACTTACTGAGTTTTCCATTCTTTTAACAACTGCACCACAAATACTTGCCCTCAACATATAACTGATAACCTTTGAAAGCATTTCAGGACAAGAAACCTAGTCTAATTTATCAAGCAACTACACAATATTCAAGAAACTCTACAAGGAACTGGTTAAATGCATTTGAAGTTATTGCCTTTAAAATGAACTGCTATCGACCCTCTCTTTGCTAGCTCAATTTTTTTTTTACCCAATCGTGTGTCCCTTTAGGAAAAAGAAAAACTATTGCATGTATTATTGTAATTTTCTCTGCTCTATCGACCCAAAGCATTAGACAACTGACCAGACCAGTAGTCATACCCCTTAGCCTGGAGACTCTTACCTTATTCCTTCAGATACATTTCTCTCCCTGTCCTTGTAGAAATCCAGACACAACTTGGAGGTGATCTTGGCCAGTGCCGGGGAAGGGCACCGCTCGAAAGGCATCTGAAGTGGGAGCCAGACAACAGGCTCTTCTTAGACAGGCTCTTCCTACACTTGAGATAGGGCCGCTTTCCTTTGAAAATGATCATTAGGATTCAAATTGAAGAAAGGGCAGCTGCTGGGCATATTAAAGGCTTGGCATGCAAATAGAATGGGGGACAAAGCAACAGGATTCAAAAAAGGTTGTGACATCGGATGTAAGCAATAAGGACCACATCACAGATCACACATACATGGACTCAAAGCAGGCCCATAAATAGCTAAAATAACTGTTGGTTCTTCAAAGCAGAATTGTCAATTAGCGGTCAGAGAAACTTGTTATTGATGCTTTGTAGTTCAAAGGCCAACACAGAGCCTCTTATCTCCTCCCTCAAGGACAGACCATACAAAGCCTTTTTCTTTTCATCTTTCCTTGATTCCTCACATTCTTTCCCCTTCTCAAAGCGCATTGGGAAAGAAGGACTCAGGGTTAGGATCTTGTTCTTGACAAATTGAAATGGGGTCAAAGTGTCTTATCTGCACACGAATGTGACCACCAGAACATTATAATAAATCTAAAATCTGTGACCCGTTATATATCCTCCAGAAACACAGTTTAACATTAATTATTGAATCATAAACAGTGAAGAGTGTATGTCTATAATAATAATCCAAGCTATCTGCTCCAATCCAACGTAATAATTTACGGTTAGGTTGGGCCACATCGAGCTCCCGAGTGGCGCAGCAGACTAAGGCACTGCATTCGATTCTGGGCTATATACAGACCCTGGTTAGATTCTGGGCTATATCACAACCGGCCGTGATCAGGAGTCCCATAGGGTGGCGCACAATTGGCCCAGCGTCGTCCAGGTTAGGGGAGGGTTTGGTCGGGGTAGGCTGTCATTGTTAATAAGAATTTGTTATTAGCTGACTTGCCTAGTTAAGTAAAGGTTAAATAAATATATATTTTTTTGGGGGGGGGAAGGTTCTCTTATCCAGCTCCCTCTACCTGACATTGTTTAATGTAAGAATAGCCTACACACAGCTATTACTTCCTTATGTGTCATTCACATATACAGCTGTGATAAATGAAGGCTCTTGCATCAGACTAATGTCTAAAAGTGAAATTGGCTTTTGCCACAGCAAGTCATCATTAAACATCTGATCTATACTGAACAAAAATAGAAACGCAACATGTAAAGTGTAGGTCCCATGTTTCATGAGCTGAAATAAAAGATCCCAGAAATGTTCCATACACACAAAAAGCTTCTCTCAAATTTTGTCCACACATTTGTTTACATCCATCTTAGTGAGCATTTGCCAAGAGAATCCATCCACATGACAGGTGTGACATATCAAGAAGTTGATTAAACAGCACGATCATTACACAGGTGCACCTTGTGCTGGGGACAATAAAAGGTCACACTAAAATGTGCATTTTTGACACACAACACAATGCCACAGATGTGTCAAGTTTTGAGGGAGCGTGCAATTGGCATGCTGATTGCAGGAATGTCCACAAAAGCTGTTGCCAGAGAATTGAATGTTAATTTCTCAACCATAAGCTGCCTCCAACGTCATTTTAGAGAATTTGGCAGTGCGTCCGAAAGGCCTCACAAACGCAGAAGAAGTGTAAACCACACCAGCCTCGGACCTCCATATGACTGGTCCATGTGTGGGCCAGGGAGGGCATAGGCCCACCCACTTGGGAGCTAGGCCCACCCATGGCTGCGCCCCTGCCCAGTCATGTGAAATCCATAGATTAGGGCCTAATACATTTTTTTTTTAATTGACTGATTTCCTTATATAAACTGTAACTCAGTAAAATCGTTGAAATTGCATTTATATTTTTGTTCAGTATAATAAAGCATTTGATAACATGCACACTGCTTAATGCAGTCATTGACTAATGTATACATTATTAAACATATAGGCTTAATATAAGTGTTATATTATGCTTAATGTAGCTATGGAGTTGAGGGCTTTAACACAACGGATACCAGTGATAGTCTCTCGCCAATCAAAAGAGGTTCAAAATAATGCTTGGAGTTATGACATTTGAATGAACAATCATATTCACTATTATAATTAAACAATCATAATAAATTATACTTTCAAGAAGCCAGTGTGATGGAGCTACAAACATTTCCTTTAAGTAATACGTTGTGGTCACACACTTTCAAACGGGTGGCAGGCAACGTTACAAAGACTGTGGTGTGTTTGGTCAGCAGGCTACCATTTCAATGTGGCTGTGCTGTAAACAAACAAAAAACGTTATAGAGAAAGGCAGCACAGGACACTGTCATAAGCCAAATAAATAATTGCCAAGCTTCATCAAAGCTCAATGTCTATTGTGTTCCAAGTGAATTGTAATGTTGTGACACAAATTAATATCAAAAGGCAGTTGATTTCACAGCAAATGTATTGGTCAGCCTCAGTTACTACGTTCATTGAAACTAAGAAGGAACACTACCTATGCATAATTATTTGGATCGGAGGGTTATGACTATTATATTCTACAGTAACAGTATTTTCTTACACCTGTATGGTATTGGCATGTATAACAGTATTGTAGCAGAGTAAAAGGCATGGCTACAACAATACTGTATTGATCTGTAAATGCTGTGGTGGCTAATTTTCTGTATTACCAAATGAGGAGAGAGACAAACTTCACACACCAGTCAGAGTTATACTTAAACTACATCTTTAATAATAAGAGCTTTGTATTAGCACTTGAATTTCAACGATTCGCTATTTCTAATGAACCGTTGAGTGTCAACACAATGGCTACTGAGATCTTTTTTTTTTTTAAAGATCCACCCCCCTTTGACATGACAAACCACAGATATTTAGGAACTGTTCACAAAGAAGGACTTTTACTTGAGGAGTATCCCATAGCCAGATAGCATTCGCTATAAATTATCGTTCAGTTTGGTCCCGAAGACGAGGTTCTAATCTCGTTCCTGGTACTTCATAGTACAAAAACAGCAACTCATCCAATGGCATATATTAATTGTCAACTCTAGATACTCCCATCTCAAGTAAACCCCCTCTTCATCCACCACAGCGACCCCACTCCTGGACAAGCTCACTGAGGGTTCATATAAGGAGTGACTTGGCTCTAATCTATGGATTTCACAGACATTGTGGAGACAAGTAATTGGAAATTAATATTCAACTCTGTTGCAACAGCTCTGGTGGACATTCCTGCAGTTAGCATGCCAATTGCACACTCCCTCAAAACTTGATACATCTGTGGAATTGTGTTGTGCCATACCTGCACTGTTAATGATCATGCTGCTTAATCAGCTTCTTGATATGCCACACCTGTCAGCAGCACAGCCAATGGGTGTGATGTGAGGGTAGGACTCCTCCACTTTAGACCAAGCAGCCTTCATGTTCACAGCATTGTCTGTCACCAGTGCAAATACCTTCTGTGGTTCAAGGTCATTGATGACTGCCTTCAGCTCATCTGCAATGTAGAGACCGGTGCGTCTGTTGTCCCTTGTGTCTGTGCTCTTGTGGAATACTGGTTGAAGGGTAGAGATGTAGTTAATTATCCCTTGCCCACGAACATTCGACCACCCATCAGAGATGATTGCAATAGTCTGCTATCTCTGATTTGCTTGACCTTCACTTGAAATCTGTATCCATCAAATGAGATAAAAGCATGTCTGGTTGGAGGGGTGTATGGTGGGTGAAGAACATTCATAAATCTCTTCAAATACACATTGCCTGTGAGCATCAGTGAACCAGTTGCAATACACAGCTCGAGCAAGACAATCATCAGCATATCTGACTACATTCCTCTATTGAGTCAAAAACACTTCTGATTCCAGGAGGACCATGAACTGTTGCTATCGATAAGGTGTCCAATGAATCATTTTCACCTCGAATAGAAGTTGAGGGAACTTTATGCACTTGACCAGATTCTGCATCTTTGTTGCATTCTTCACATATGATTTGGCACAGTATTTGCAAGATGTACACAGCTTTTCCTTTTACATTAGCTGCAGTGAAATGTCTTCACACATCAGATAGTGCCCGTGGCATTTTCCTGTAAAGATTAGGGAAAAAAATGGAAAACCCTAATACAATTCCATGTACAGATAAAAAGTTAAGCAGTTAGATTAAACAACTCCTTTGTAAATTAAATGTTTTAAAATGAAATGTATGGAAACAGGTGAATTAACACTCAGTTAACACGCACAAGCAAGCTTAAACCCACATGGTAGCAAAAACTATCAGAAATTGTTAAGTTAGAAATTATTTAAACACACTTCGCTGTGGGCTACTATTTACTAGCTAACAAAAAAAATTGTCAAAATATATTCACCCCACCCAGTATTGTAATCAAAACTTAACAGAAAGCATGTAGTCCTTGGCTCAGACAGTGTAGTAATGTGGGCTTAATAGCATCTCAGTGTGCAAGAGCGAGAGAATCAGCTGTACATGTGATGGAAGAATTCACTGTGCATGCAGAGGGTTGCAATTCCATTGAATTGGGGATAGTTCAACCAAAATATGCCACAAGACCTAGAATTGCCTTGTGTATCCCACAAAAAAAAGGTTCACTGTAATAAGCTAACTTTTTTGATGAATTTAAGCTAAATTCCCAGGCTTACTGTAACTTCCCATGGAAATTTACCAGAAAGTTTCCGACTCTTTGCAACCCTAGGTACACCTAATAAGGCCCTGTTAGGATGGGGAACAGGTGCAACAAGACACTTTATCATAGGTAAAGGGGTAGTCATTTCCAATGGTGCTGAAAATATCAGTTTATGACAAGGCAGTGCTCTTAAGTCCACAGCTGGCTCTGGTCATGATATTTTCTTTTGTGGGTCATTATCATCATTAAGGGTTAAAGGCCCAGTGCAGACAACTCATTTTGTATGTTTCATATCATATTGTACAACAGCTGATGAAACTAACACTGTAAAAGTATAAAACAATAAGTTCATAAGTAATTTCCTGATAATTGCTGGTTGAAAATACAATATACACAAGACCATCTAAAAGCAGCAGGTTTGCATGGGAGGGATTTTCAGCTTGCCTGGGTCATCACCAGGCCGTAAATTAGACCAATAACAAAGAGTTCCAAACAGCTAGTTTTGAGTTTCCCCTCCCCACTCAGACCACTCCCAGACAGTCCTAGGAAAAGTCTGAGAAAATTTTGCTAAACATAATTTACAATTTTAATGGAAAACTAGTACAGTAAGGTACTTAATTGTAACTCAGAAATGTCATATTTGTATAAAACTCAATTGGGCCTTTAAAAGGAGGTGGTTACTATAGCAAGAGTGCAGACCACATTTTAGTCATTTAGCAGACGCTCTTATACAGAGCGACATGACCGGTAATCTCATTCTCAGAAACAATTAGATGCTAGTATTGTGAACTGTAATAAATTACTTTTAATCTCAAACTTCTGTCACACCCCCCCCATTTTCAATTTAAGTGCCAAAAACTGATCATGGGAATAAAATCCATAAACCACTGAGATGCTTCACAAGTGGGAATTCACAGTAACAGAAAAATCATCAGGAACTTGGGGGGAATTTGCTTCTCCTCTAAATGAAACAAGCTGAAGTCCCAAGGTGATTCCTTGCATCAGAGGTCCTTCCTAGGGAATGAGTGCAGCTTTTCCAGCAACGTATTCATAATGGGGGAATAATTCTAGGTTGGAGGCATCTTCCATTGTAAGGTCCAATATGCATAGGTAACAGTTTTGTGTTAGCTGCTGCTGGAGTTGGTTCACTTGGCATTGTAGTTGGCAAAGCGCTGGTTCAGGGGGTTCTCTGGCGACTTCATCCACTCCTTTTTCAGTTGCTGCTTGAGCTGCGACAGCCGCATGTTGGGGTTCTCTTTTTTAAGGAGGGGCATGTTCAGTTCCTCGTACGCGGCGAACGCTGCCTTCACCCTGCGCTCGGGGTGGCGGTCGAGCTCTTCAGCCGTGCTGGGAAAGAAACAAAAACGAGGAGAGGGCTGAAACTTGGTTCTCTATGGAACCCCATACTTGTCATGATACCTGCCATGTCTGCGTTATATAGCCTGGAGTATGAAAAGTAACTTGTTATATGTCTACGTTGTAGGTCACACCAAACCCACTTTATGTTGATAACGTATGGTAAACTGATGGAAAGGCTCCCCTAGTTCTATACAGTAATTTCAATATTGCTTTTGTAGGGAGTAACATTGAGAGGTTATGCCTCTTCAGTATTCTGTACCTGAGCACAGCAATGGCATCCTCTATGGATCTAGCGTCCACTGCACCTTCCTCAGGGATGAGGCGATTCACATTCTCCTCCAGGGGTGACTCCAGTTGACTCTTCTCTGTGGACACGAATATAGGAGAGGAGGAACATAAAAATACAACAGAACCCTGAGAGGAAAGGGAGCCTGGTTAATGCTTAAAGGAATAATGGTGAGGTCGTTGCCTTTCTCTTTCGGTTGTTCCTGCGGTTGTAACGCCTGCTCAATACGCAGCGTCTCCTCAATCTGGGCCCGGGTCACTTTGCATGCCACCACAGCAGCAGCCGCCTCCTTGGCCTTGCCCTTAATCTTTGCAGCCTCCTCATCCAAGAGCCGCTGGTTCTCTTTCTTTCTCTCCAGGGCCTCAAGGCGCTTCTTCTCCTTGTCGTCCTGCAGGTTCAGAGAGGAGACATTTAAAGCCGAAATGATCAGACCCACGTCAACATATCAGGGAATTACTTAGCATATTCGTCTGGTCTGTACATACATCGGCAGATATTGGATTGTGATATAGCCCAATTGAATAGTGCTGCCGACTATTTGACCCAGTGTGGGAATAAGAAACGGAGCATGAAAAATCACCTTCCTCTGTTCTTTCTTCAGGACATGTTTATCGTTCTCCTGCCATAAAGCATCCTCCAGCTCCTTCTTCTTGCGGGAGTCTTCCACAGCTTTGGCCTCTGCCTTGCGGGCCTTGGCAGTCATCGCCTTGGAGTTCTCGCCCTGGAACTTCTTCGGCATTCCTAACAAAGTATGATTTAGACATTCTATCATAAACCAAACCAGGTTTAGCTTACTTACTGAGTCACCATCTAATTGAGCCATGGGCCAATGATAGAGTAAACCAACCAAAAGCATCTTAAGGCTAAGTTAATCATTAGAACCATATAACCGTACGATTCTAACGATGAACTTAGTCTGCAAAGGCCTTAAAGGCTATGTCAGTCTTTTACAATTATCAGGTCACACTGTGTAATGTTACCTAATCAAATCTTGATATCAACCTGGCCAGATTGTACAATTTGCTTCAGTTCTGTCTTCACATTCTGTGATTGGCTTGCAAATAGTGATGATCAGTTCGAACATGTTTTTTTTTTTAACTACTCTTTATACTGACTAGGATCATTAGCTTTTCTGAAAAGACTCGTTCATTTTAATCATTCGTTTGACCTGCTAGTGCTAGCTGCAATGAGTCCTACAGCAGGGCTAATACACGCTCCTCCAGCTCAGCATCTCCAGAGATGTGCTCAAACTACCAACTCTCTGTCATATGAGTGCAGGGAAATAGATCATGAGTATAAAGAATAATACATGTTGAGAACTCATAATTGATCGCATGGTGCAAGAATTAACGCAATTAATGGATTACTGAATGATATGGACACAGCTCTGTAGAACCAAAACGTACACAGCCTCTGCTCAACAAACTCGAACTTGAGAACAAAACGTTTTTTGGGGGGGTGCAGTTCGCAAACGACATTGTGCTCATCACCCTCACGGCAGTCGAGCAATGCATTTCGCAGAGAGTCAATCACAATCTAGTCCGGTTGCGGCCACAACTAGACAGTTTCAAATGTATCAAGAAATAATCTTATTTGTATGCCTAGCAATCAACAAATGTACATTGTTTTAAAGCACACGTTTGCAAGTCTGTCACAAATGACAGCTCCAATATGACCCTTATGGTGAAAGAGAGGCTTGTAGAATCATGACTCGAATTTCCAGTTCATCGTTCACCGGTAGGGGGTCCTGCGTGTTCTGGGCAGTACTTAAATGAACAAAATTAGTAGAAAGATCAGTTATTTTGACTGAACAAGTTTAAAAGATCTGAGTCAGTACTACTTGCGATGCTACGTAAATCGACGTAGGCTACGTCAACTGCAGCAGTGCATTTGATCTGCGCATGTGACAGCAGCGCAAGCCTCACTGCTCATGGGGTGTCTCTTTGTCAACGAAGACTAGTATGTGATCCCAAATATTAAGTCTCAAGGTTCTGCTTGCCTGAGTTAGAATACCTCAAGATAAACTGTAGACCCTAATATTTACCAAGAGTTTATCTATATTTACGTAGCTGTCTATTTACCACCTCAAACTGATGTTGGTACTAAGACCACACTCAACAAGCTGTTTAGGGCCATAAGCCAACAAGAAAATGCTCATCCGGAGGTGGTGCCCCTAGCTGCCGGTGATTTTAATGTGGGGGAGGGGGGTGGGATGCCTAATTTCTACCAGCATATCACCTGTGCAACTAGAGTAAAATAAACTCTACATCTCCTTTACTCCACAGAGATGCATAGAAAGCTCCCTCTCACCCTCCATTTGGCAAGTCATCAGATTCTTTCTAACAAGCAAAAACTCAAAACAGGAAGTATCAGTGACGGACTCAATACGGAAGTGGTCCGATGAAGCGGATGCTAAACTACAGGACTGTTTTGCAAGCACAGACTGGAATATGTTCCGGGATTCATCAGATGGCATTGAGGAGTTTAGCACATCAGTCAACGGCTTCATTAATATGAGCATTGACAAAGTCATCTCCACAGTGACAGTAGGTACATATCCCAACCAGAATCCATGGATTACAGGCAACATCCGCACTGAGCTAAAAGTCTAGAGCTACCACTTTCATGGAGCGGGACACTAATCCAGACGCTTATAAAGAAATCCTGCTACGCCCTCAGGCAAACCATTAGACAGGCAAAGCGACAATACAGGATGCTCATCAGATGTGGCAGGGTTGGTAAACTATCACAGATTGCAAAGGGAAACCCAACCGAGAGCTTCCCAGTGGACAAGCAAAATGCCTTCTATGCTCGCGTTGAGGCAAGCAACACTGAACCATTCGTGAGAGCACCAGCCGTTCGACGACTGTGATCACGCTCTCCGTAGCCGATGTGAGTAACACCTTTAAACAGGTTCCCATTCACAAGGACCAGACAGATTACCAGGACGAGTACTCAGTATCTTCAGACATTTTCAGCCTCTCCCTGACAGTCTGTAATACCTACATGTTTCAAGCAGACCACCATATTCCCTGTGCCCAAGAACAACAAAGTAACTTTTCTAAACAACTACCACACCGTAACACTCCCACCTGTAGCCATGAAATGCTTTAAAGACTTTGTCATGGCTCACATCAACACCATCATCCCAGACACCCTGGACAAAAGAAACACCTAGGTGAGAATGCTGTTCATAGACTACATCTCAACATTCAACACCATAATGCACTCCAATCTAAGCTCCCTGGGAATGAATGAACATCTCCCTCAACTGATTCCTGGACTTCCTGATGGGCCAGGTAGTGAGGGTTGGCTTTTATTGTGGACTACAAGAAATGGAGAGACGAATATGCCCTCATTCACATCGACGGGGCTGTAATGGAGCGGATCGAGAGCTTCAAGTTCCTCAGTGTCCACATCACTAAGGACTTATCATGGTCCAAACACACCAAAAAAGTAATGAAGAGGTCATGGCAATGCCTCTTCCCCCTCAGGAGGCTGATAAGGGACCATGCCAAATCTTACATCCTCAAAGTTATACAGCTGCACCATTGAAAGCATCTTGACTGGCTGAGTCACCGCTTGGTATGGCAACTGCTCGGCATCCGACTGGAAGGCGCTACAGAGGGTAGTGCATACAGCCCAATACATCACTGGGGTCGAACTCCCTGCCACCCAGGACCTTTATACCAGGCGGTGTCAGAGGAAGGCCCTAAAAATTGTGAAAGACTCCAGCCACCAAAGTCATAGACTTCTCTCTGCTACCGCACGGCAAACCGTACCGGAGCGCTAAGTCTGGGACGAAAAGGCTCCTGAACAGGTTCTACACCCAAGCTATAAGACTGCTAAATAGTTAGTCCGAGTAGCTATTGGGTTATCTGCATCGGCCCTTTTTGCACCAACTCTTTTTAACTATGCACACACACTGGACGCTACCCAAACACATACACACAATCGAAACACACTGCTGCTACTGTCTTATCTATCCTGTTGCCTAGTCACTTTATCCCTACCAATATGTACATATCTGCCTCAATTTACTTGTTCCCCTGCAAGTCGACTCAGCACTGGTACCCCATGTATATAGCCAAGCTATCATTGAGTATTTATTCCTTGTGTTACAATTTTTTTGGAGGGAGTATAGTGCATTGTTGGGAAGGGCCTGTAAGTAAGCTTTTCACTGTTAGTCTACACCTGTTGTTTATGAAGCGTGTGACAATTACAATTAAAAAGTGAGCTCGGAAAAACTAATTATGCATCTTAGAAATAGTTCTCACATACAAACTTCATATGTCTGAACTCAGAATCAAATATGCTTCCCCGAAATAACATGGTCGCATTGCTCCCCCAGTATCTGCATGAACCATCAGGCCAAGTGTTTTTGGTTGACCCTGCTGGACAGAAAGAGGAGGAATCAGAACACGCTGCATTCAAATTCAGGTCTTAGTTATTCCATTGTACTGGATCTAATATATATTAGCATTTTACATACATTCATAAGTGTAATAGTTTTTCACAGTATGTCATAAAAAAGTATGTTGGCTGCTGTCTCGGTCACTTTCAAACATGTGCAGAGCAGACTGAAAGGGTAAGGGTAGCTCTTGACTTGAACCACAGAGGTTCCATGTAAAGCGAGAGTAATCCAAAAGGCACAGACACACCCCTTGACTTTCAATTGGCACCCTTGACCTGTGTATTCTCTCCTGATTGGCTCTGTGGTGCTTAGTCAATGGGAACTCCGTTGGCGGCCCCATCATAAAGTTTTTACACAGTCTGGCAGTCTGACCAAAGTGCCAGAGGTATGAGGAGAGACATCCTCCTTTGTATTTATGGGAACAAATGTCCTAACACTTTGGATCCATTTCTTGGACAGTTGTGTGTATATGTATATGTATATGTATATATATATATATATATATATATATATTATTTTTTCACCTTTATTTAACCAGGTAGGCTAGTTGAGAACAAGTTCTCATTTATAATTGCGACCTGGCCAAGATAAAGCATAGCAGTGTGAACAGACAACATAGTTACACATGGAGTAAACAATAATCAAGTCAATAACACAGTAGAAAAAGAAAAGGGAAAAAAAGTCTATATTCATTGTGTGCAAAGGGCATGAGGAGGTAGGCGAATAATTACAATTTAGGAGATTAACACTGGAGTGATAAATGATCAGATGGTCATGTGCAGGTAGAGATACTGGTGTGCAAAAGAGCAGAAAAGTAAATAAATAAAAACAGTATGGGGATGAGGTAGGTAAATTGGGTGGGCTATTTACCGATGGACTATGTACAGCTGCAGCGATCGGTTAGCTGCTCAGATAGCAGATGTTTAAAGTTGGTGAGGGTGGTAAAGGTCTCCAACGATTTTTGCAATTTGTTCCAGTCACAGGCAGCAGACAACTGGAAGGAAAGGCGGACAAATTAGGTGTTGGCTTTAGGGCGCGTGCTATGGGTGGGTGTTGCCATCGTGACCAGTGAACTGAGATAAGGCGGAGCTTTACCTAGCATGGACTTGTAGATAACCTGGAGCCAGTGGATCTGGCGACGAATATGTAGCGAGGGCCAGCCGACTAGAGCATACAGGTCGCAGTGGTGGGTGGTATAAGGTGCTTTAGTAACAAAACGGATAGCACTGTGATAAACTGCATCCAGTTTGCTGAGTAGACTATTGGAAGCTATTTTGTAGATGACATCGCCGAAGTCGAGGATCGGTAGGATAGTCAGTTTTACTAGGGTAAGTTTGGCGGCGTGAGTGAATGAGGCTTTGTTGCGAAATAGAAAGCCGATTCTAGATTTGATTTTGGATTGGAGATGTTTGATATGAGTCTGGAAGGAGAGTTTACAGTCTAGCCAGACACCTAGGTACTTATAGATGTCCACATATTCTAGGTCAGAACAATACATCAATACAACAACAAAAAATAAGTAACCTCAACCTTATGGGTCTGTGGGCCAATAAAGCGCCAACTCAATTCTACCACTGACTAGTCTCTCATGCCCCTATGAACAGGGACACAGGGCAATAGTTTTTAATCTAAACCAGCCCTTTTTTACTTGAGTACACTAACCCCTAACTGGGTCTCATTTCTTGACACATAGTAGCAGTTTACCAGATAAGTCAAGAAGATCAAAAAGTAGATTGTTGTAAGGGTGTATTACATCCTGTGCTGGCCCCATTGTCATATCCATTCTGGATTCTGAGTGGTAAAATCACAGCTGAAAAATGCCTCTATGTATGTGTACACTGTATGTGGGAATGTCTTATGTCCATCCTACATGTAGTGTTGGTACATGGAATATTACTCAACTGCATATATCATACATTGCTATTGCAAATAGATGTATTATGTTCAACAACTGACATTTTCAGATATTATTTTGACAAACAGTTTAACACCCTTTTGTGCTTACAATTAATTATCTTGTCAGATTTGATGGGCACTGGCATCTGTGATCTTTGTGATATGACTTTCTTTAAGCACGTACTGATGAAACTATCACTTCATATTTTTTTCTTAAAGTCTACAAACACTCTACATTTATTCACTCTGATAGGGTTGGATCCTATATGCTACTTTTATTATTGTCCTGTAAATGGTTCAGTGCCTATAATTTAGGCTGAGTGTAGAATGGGGCATAATGGAAATTACCTCTACTAGATTATAGTGATCAGGAAAACAGCGTACAATTGTGGCATGTGTATTCATTTGCCTATAAATAATCAGAATTCCATTATATTTACATTTTTTTTAAAAAGAGAATACTTCAAAATGAGAAGATTCTGTCATGGAAAAGACAAGTGGGTGGACAGAGTGGAAAGGAGGGGAAATAACTCGCAACATGCAGCAGGACACCTTCAGCTGCGGGGTCTTTGTAATGCAGGTTTGATAGTTATATTTTCAATAATGAATGGTTAGCTATTATGTGACAATTAGGTCAAAAACTCTATTTTATTTTTTGGTGTAGATGACCAAGGAAGTTGCACAGAACTTCCCCAACATCCCTTCCCAAATTGATATAGAACCTTCACAAAAACACATGGAGCAACTGCGAAAAGAAATGGCTGAGGATATACTAAAAATGTCTGGTTTGCAATGACATTTAATTCAATGTAAATTCTATATTTTTATGTAGTTGTGTGGGACAGCCATATGTTCAGTTCATGCCCATGATTTCAGAGTTCAACAAAGCCAACAACTGCTTCATGTAAGACAATTTAAGATATAACCCAACCCAATGGATGGCTAATTTGTCATTCTGCATTGATATTTGATATTATTTATAACGTGTTACACTTTGTTTTGTTTTGGATTGAATGTTTTGCATGCCAACGGTGGTTCCATGTGCTGTGCCTAGGAATGAAGACAAGAGTTCAACAGAATAAAGAACACAAACTGGAAGTACAGTCTGTTGTTGAAAATGTATACTATGCCCCATCCACACTGAAGAGGCTCTGAAATGTACATCAACCAGGGCTAAAGAGAAAGTTAACAAACATTTTGTACTTATTTGAAGTGTCTGTTGACATGTTGGAAAAGATTAAAGGTCTACACTTTGTTTAATTTGTCAATATTACATTTTTATTCATTGATTTACTGGCCACCATTACTGTGGTTACATGTTCAGTATATGTATTGACCAGCAAACCCACTGCAGCCTACCTCACTATCTCACTCTCCATCCCTGCTTTGGACAATTAATAACATGACACTCGTACTCTGCCCTTTTCCTTTATGGTTGATATTAATGATGAAAAGAGATTGTGTTATACTGTGGATTTTTTTTTTTTTAACAGGGAAAATAACTACTTAGAACTACCAATTATTATTAGATAAATATTAAAGAAAAGGGACTGAACCCCCCAATTGTCAAACTAATATTAATGTATATTAATGTACAACAATATAGAAGATACATGACTAGAGGTTATGCAATATGGGTGTATATCCACTGCATGCTTCTTAGGTGTGTAATTGACATGACCAAGGAGCTATTGCAATTTAAAATTCTGAAAAATGTATTTTACACCGCGTGATTTTACACTGCACAAACAAGTGTGTGCAATATAAACTGCTCAAAAAAATAAAGGGAACACTTAAACACAATGTAACTCCAAGTCAATCGCACTTCTGTGAAATCGAACTGTCCACTTAGGAAGCAACACTGATTGACAATAAATTTCACATGCTGTTGTGCAAATGGAATAGACAACAGGTGGAAATTATAGGCAATTAGCAAGACACCCCCAATAAAGGAGTGGTTCTGCAGGTGGTGACCACAGACCACTTCTCAGTTCCTATGCTTCCTGGTTGATGTTTTGGTCACTTTTGAATGCTGGCGGTGCTTTCACTCTAGTGATAGCATGAGACGGAGTCTACAACCCACACAAGTGGCTCAGGTAGTGCAGCTCATCCAGGATGGTACATCAATGCGAGCTGTGGCAAGAAGGTTTGCTGTGTCTGTCAGCGTAGTGTACAGAGCATGGAAGACAATGCTAGACCTCATGTGGCTGGAGTGTGTCAGCAGTTCCTGCAAGAGGAAGGCATTGATGCTATGGACTGGCCCACCCATTCCCCAGACCTGAATCCAATTGAGCACATCTGGGACATCATGTCTCCCTCCATCCACCAACGCCACGTTGCACCACAGACTGTCCAGGAGTTGGCGGATGCTTTAGTCCAGGTCTGGGAGGAGATCCCTCAGGAGACCATCCGCCACCTCATCAGGAGCATGCCCAGGCGTTGTAGGGAGGTCATACAGGCACATGGAGGCCATACACACTACTGAGACTCATTTTGACTTGTTTTAAGGACATTTAAAAGTTGGATCAGCCTGTAGTGTGGTTTTCCCACTTTAATTTTGAGTGTGACTCCAAATCCAGACCTCCATAGATTGATACATTTGATTTCCATTGATAATTTGTGTGTGATTTTGTTGTCAGCACATTCAACTATGTAAAGAAAAAAAGTATTTAATAAGAATATTTCATTCATTCAGATCTAGGATGTGTTATTTTAGTGTTCCCTTTATTTTTTTGAGCAGTATAGAAGGGTAGTCAATGTACATTCTGCACCTTGTTTAAAGTCAGCAGGTCAAATGACCAAGGAGCTATTGAAATTTTAAATTTGGAAAAATTCATGTAAAAACGTTTGAGATGACAATGGACAAACCAACGTGTGTGCAATATAGAAGGGTAGTCAGTGGACATTCTGAACCTTGTATAAGTCAAGTAGGTCACATGACCAAGGAGCTATTGAAGTTTGAATGTAAAAAAAAGTGTGTACTTTGTTTACGCTCCCTAACCAATTCTACTCGGAATACAAAATGCTGCTCACATTTCCACGTGTATTAGCTTTGGAAAGCGAATTCATGTCCAAATCATGAAAATAATAACTGTGCAATGTTGTGCGCAATTTTCCAACATCATGACACTTATTTGGAGTCTGTGGGTCCAAAATTGTTCACCCTGCCAGCTCCTATTTGTTCTATTGAGCAATATTTGTTAGCATTTTATATCATTTTATATTTAATATAATTTTATATATATAGCACTGTGGCACCAACTCGCCTTCCGAACGTTCTATTCCCAGTTTATTGTTCAACGTCACAATGCCTGCTTCGCTATATTTGGCAATGATACCTGCTCACGTTGTTTTATAGTTAAAATGTAAACAAAAATGATATTGGAACGCTGAGGTCGTCCCATCGTTTCCTATGGGGGAAATATAGGCATGTCTGACCATTTCGCCAAATATCTCGCAATGTGTGTATTTTTATTTTTTTCAAGTCGGACGCCATTTTAATCATGTGAATTTCCTCTTTCTAATTACGTAAGCCTGTGCAGCTAGCTCGGTTGTCATCAAATGCTAGCCCCCAAAATACTTTCTTGCCATGGAAAGCTGAGCTCCCCCCATTGTTTTCCTATGGAGAGGCATGTTTCGCCAAATATCTCAGTGTATATTTAGATTTTTTTCAAGTCGGGCACCATTTTAAATTGGGAGAATCTCCTCTTTGTAATTATTTAAGTCTTGGGCAGCGAGGTCGTTTGTCAACGATCGTTAAACCAGAAATATACGTTTGTATTTTTTCATTACTATCTCATTACGCTGACTTAAGCACCGTTGACACCATCGAGGTGCGGATGTTTACTTTCTACACAAGTTGGGGGTTTTCAGTTTCGTCCGACGAACAGATTGTAGTGGTAAAATAAAAAGGAATACATTTTGTGCCATTTAGGCGAAATTTAATTCTAAACATCACCCCAGTCAAAATAGACTCTGCGAACGTTCGATTCCATTCATTTGCTATGGGCTCGCGCTAGTGTTCCAGGTTAGCCAACGTTCTTGGGTGAATTTTAACCTGTCCAGCCTAGTGTTATAAGGCAGGCAACGTTAACAATGGTTTTGGGAAACAGCTCGGACATTTAATGATGCACCTTCGAAGGATGAACTTTTCCTTCAGATGCTTTTGGGAAACCGGGCAAACGCATGTTACACACTGGCTAGCTGATATAAGTAACATTACATTAGAAGTTATACATATCAACCATGTAGCCTAACTCTAGCAATCCTGCAAGGTAACGTTAGTAGCAAGCTTACAAAACATTCAACAAACGTTAACTACCTAGCAAGATACTTTAGTCATACGAGTTATGTATTTACCCAACATATTACCAGTAACCACTCATAAAACGTCTTGCAACCTAGCTAGTTTCCAACTTCCATAGCGATGAATATATAAATGAGCAAGTTACTGCTAAACAGCCTGTTATGAGCAAGTTATCTAGCGAAGATCAAGATTTCAGTGTCTCCGTGACAATTGAATCTCTTAACCAATGTAAAAATAAAAGTGTGAAAGGAGAAGGGCTGTACCTGAGCGACAGATGTTGTTTCGAAAAAGGCATCTGAGTGTCAGACCATTGAGCTATGAAATAACACTTTCGTGACGACGCACCGTGATGACGTGCAGAACGAAATGGCTTGATTAAAGAGATACATGTAGTGATAAACAAATGAGGAATATTGTTTGTGATACTACAATTCCCTCAGCAATATTATTTTGGTCAAATATCTATGTTGATATACAATGATATAAAATGCTAACAAATATTGTATCAGTAACAAGGTAAAGGAAGTTTCATTTAAAGTGTTACATCGAATTTATCCTTTGAAACGTGTTTTGGAAAGATTCAAGCTGAATATTGACTATAAATGTGATTTCTGTGGAATGGAGAAGGAGACCATTTTGCATTTGTTTTTTGCCTGTATTTATAGTAGACATTTTTGGGTTGACATACAGAATTGTGTTACAAAAAAATAGGGACCGGTTGTACTATTTAATGGTTTTGATATAATGATTTATTTCAGATATTATGACATAAATATGTAGTATATTTAATTGAATTGATAATAATACTATGTAAATTTCATATTCACAAATGAAAATATGAAAATTCAAAACCTAACTTTTTTCATTTTATAAATGAATTTAAACAATATGGCACTACTTTAACTAAAATAGGGGAAAAAAGGCAATTAAAACTTGTATTATTAATGAATATGATTTGTTTGTTTAGGATTCCTGACAATGTAAATAGTTTGTATGTATGCTTGTATGTGACTAATCCTGTTTTGTTTGTTGACATTTGTTAATAAAACGTTTTTTTAAATGGCTCGTTTAAGTGACGTCCCAAACGAACCCAATCTGTTTGATTGACTTGTTTATTTGATTTACACTTTGTGTCTAATACATTCTAGTTATATATTTAGTATTGTTATGGTTTCCAAGCAAAGGTTTTGAATTTTAAAAAGTAAAAGGACTTGCTTTTTCCACCAGTTTCCTACCAGCTTGTTGATATTATTAGAATAAATCTAAAAAATAAACCCAATTATTTTCAACACGAACAAACAAGCCTTCTCACTACACAAAGAAATATAACATTTAAACAGTCCAAATTGGAGGAGCAGACGTATCTATTTTCATGACGTCACATGAAGCATTATGGAGCCAGCTGAAGAAGCTCTCGACAACGAAGTTGAGTTGTCTGGAAATGAAACTAGTCATGCATGCTCCAACGCAGGCACTACACACAGCAAAAGATTAAAAGAGCTGGAAAATTCTGCGTTGCAAACGAGCTTGAATTCTCTACGAATGGAGTCGGAATCAGCCACAGATACCGGGACTAAGCGAGGCCAAGAGTCCGGGGAGGAGGAATATTCGAACGGCTTGTTGACCAATGAGTCGGGGGCCTTACCACCACAAACCCCAAGGCCTGAGGCAGTAGAAGAATCCGATACAAATGTTGAAGAAGAAAGGACCCTTACAGACCACTTAAATAAACGTCTCCTCTCATCATTTCTTGATAAATTGAATCAAAGAGACCTGGCTCTTCCCGGTATTCAACGCCTGGACTGCGCTGTCGCAGACGAAGATTCTAACCGGGCCGCCGAAGAATGGTGATGGAGTTGGGAGATATCTGGCACGAGAAAGGAACACGGACCTCCAGTAGCTGATGCTATCAATGTGTACAGGCAGCAACATTAATTTCACAAAACTTGGGGTTTATTTAATTCATAATTACAAGCCTCGTGTCGTTTAAGATTGAGCGTCTTGGTCTCGGTTTGTCCCAAATGTATTTGTCGTCAATTTAGCTAAAAGCGGGCCAAAGAGGGTGGTGACTGCAAGAAAACAAAGACGTGTAACCTATGTTGAATCCTCAACAACATTCGTCAGCATTATATTTGCTAGGCAATGTTTTGATCTCGGTGATTGAAATAAACTACACATTCTGTCCAGAATTTAAGCATACATGTGTTTTCCCATCAATATATAGCCTATGGCCATGACAACATTACACAGCTAATGCATGCACAAGTTTGTCTATTAGACACACAACCTGGTAAATAAATTACATAATTTTGATATAGGTGTTGCAACATTTCATCAGTAGCCCACTCATCCTATAAAAATTACCTACTTTTAATGCAAATGGTTGATATTGATACATCTGATCTATTGCATAGGTAGCATGTTCAGTTGGATTTATCAGGATATAAAGCTGTCCTACCTCTTATGGGTTTTCAATTAGTAAAATTGTGTAACCATAGGCAAAAAAGCAGAAGGTGTTATGGTATTTCAATTAGTAAAATTGTGTAACCATAGGCAAAAAAACAAGGTGTTGTAAGTTTCCCTCAATTAGCCCATTAGGATAAATGATCTCATCCAAATTGCTGGAATAGAGCAAAAATTCTCATTTTTACTTCACTGTCCAATATATTACAAATACTTGCACATAGTATTCATTACATCAATTCCATGAACAAAAATATTTTGAAAGCATTCTTTGTCAATGGCTTATTCTATTAGAAGTTGTGGAAATTGTCACTTGAGAAGAACATCTTGTGAAATAAGTTACTCTTTCATTTGTATTGTATTTATTAAGTATTCCCATTAGCTGATGCCAAGGCGGCAGCTACTCTTCCTGGGATCCAAACAAATTAAACCAAAAATCAAATAACAGTACATATTACACCATTACATATCTACAATACATTTATAATACCACAATACATGTGTGTAGTGTGTGTGCTAGCGTTTGTGTGCCTGTGTGTGTGTCTCCTCAGTCTGCATTGTTCCATAAGGTGTACTTATGTTTTCTAAATCTGATTTTACTGCTTGTATGAGTTACTTGATGTTGAATAGAGTTCCATGTAGTCATGGCTCAGTGTAGTACTGTGCCTTTTCCAAATCAGTTTTGTACTTGGGGACTGTGACGAAACCCCTGGTGGCATGTCTTGTGGAGTATGCATGGGTATGCATTTCAACATGTCAATACCTCTCACAGACAAGTAGTGATGCAGTCAATCTCTCCTCTATGTTGAGCCAGGAGAGATTGACATGCATGTCATTGATGTTAGCTCTATGTGTACATTTAAGGGCCAGCTTGTGGCACTTGACCATAATATGGTCAAGTGCCACAAAGAGGGACATAGGCAAATTAGTTTGATTTAAACATTTACAGGCTGTACAAGAAGAACAATTTCCTCTGCAGTTGACATAGCCTATGTCGGCTGACATAGCCTCTCAAGCAAATCGCAGAATGTGGCGACAGAATTTAAGCAAACCGTACAATTTGTTCAGGTTGACATCAAGATTTTAATTTGGTAACATCACACAGTGTAACGTGATAATCGTAAAAGAATCCGTGATGTGCAGTCTGCAAAGTCCTTTTTGCTGGTCATACACTATACGACTTCTAAAATCTTAGCAACTTGGATGTGCTCACATTTCCATACTTCTTTGTCCCAAATCTTTTATTCCGTCCATCCTCAACCCCAGGATGTGGGTGCTCACATTACACAACATTACACAATAATTCCTTAGTTGATCTTGCCCTGCGTTTCTCGGTTGTTGTAGAACAAAATGCAAAGGATAACGGAATGAGGTCTGGATTAATGCAGGGTCTTACCGGTGCTGAAGCCCTGGGCCCAGGCCTGTGGTGGCCCAAGAGGAATTAAAAAATAAATACATTTATAAGATAGCTGTTTTACAAAAAAAATATAATACATGAAATATATACAAATCAAATATATTGGTGACATACATGTTTAGCAGATGTTATTGCGGGTGTAGCGAAATGCTTGTGCTTCTAGCTCCGACAGTGCAGTAATATTTAAGTTTCACAACATATACCCAAAATACATGTAAATCTAAGTAAGGAATTAAGATTGTGTGTGTGTGTATATACTGTATATACATACATACACACACACACAGTTGAAGTCGGAAGTTTACATACATCTTATTCGCCAAATACATTTAAACTCAGTTTTTCACAATTCATGACATTTAGTCCTAGTAAAAATTCCCTGTCTTAGGTCAGTTAGGATCACCACTTTATTTTAAGAATGTGAAATGTCAGAATAATAGTAGAGAGTGATTTATTTCATCTTTTATTTCTTTCATCACATTCCCAGTGATGGGAGAATGTCAGAAGTTTACATAGACTCAATTAGTATCTGGTAGCATTGCCTTTATATTGTTTAACTTGGGTCAAACGTTTTGGGTAGCCTTCCACAAGCTTCCCACAATAAGTTGGGTGAGTTTTGTCCCATTCCTCCTGACAGAGCTGGTGTAACTGAGGCAGGTTTGTAGGCCTCCTTGCTCGCACACGCTTTTTCAGTTCTGCCCACAACATTTCTATGGGGTTGAGGTCAGGGCTTTGTGATGGCCACTCCAATACCTTGACTTTGTTGTCCTTAAGCCATTTTGCCACAACTTTGGAAGTATGCTTGGGGTCATTGTCCATTTGGAAGACCCATATGCGACCAAGCTTTAACTTCCAGACTGATGTCTTGAGATGTTGCTTCAATATATCCATATCATTTTCTTCCGCATGATGCCATCTATTTTGTGAAATGCACCAGTCCCTCCTGCAGCAAAGCACCCTCACAACATGATGCTGCCACCCCCATGTTTGTTGCTGTTCTTCGGCTTGCAAGCCTCCCCCTTTATCCTCCAAACATAACGATGGTTATTATGACCAAACTGTTCTATTTTTGTTTCATCAGACCAGAGGACATTTCTCCAGAAAGTACGATCTTTGTCCCCATGTGCAGTTGCAAACCGTAGTCTGGCTTTTTTATGGTGGTTTTGGAGCAGTGGCTTCTTCCTTGCTGAGCGGCCTTTCAGGTTACGTTGGTATAGGACTCGTTTACTGTGGATATAGATACTTTTGGACCTGTTTCCTCCACCATCATCACAAGGTCCTTTGCTGTTGTTCTGGGATTGATTTGCACTTTTCGCACCAAAGTACGCCCATCTCTACTAGACAGAATGAGTCTCCTTCCTGAGCGGTATGATGGCTGCATGGTCCCATGGTGTTTATCCTTGCCTACTATTGTTTGTACAGATGAACGTGGTACCTTCAAGCATTTTGAAATTGCTCCCAAGGATGAACCAGACGTGTGGAGGTCTATAATTGTTTTTCTGAGGTCTTGGCTGATTTCTTTTGATTTTCCCATGATGCCAAGCAAAGTGGCACTGAGTTTGAAGGTAGGCCTTGAAATGTATCCACAGGTACACCTCCAATTGACTCAAATGATGTCAATTAGCCTATCAGAAGCGTCTAAAGCCATGACATCATTTTCTGGAATTTTCCAAGCTGTTTAAAGGCTGTTAACTTAGTGTATGTAAACTTCTGATCCACTGGAATTGTGATACATTGAAAATAATCTGTCTGTAAACAATTGTTGGAAAAATTACTTGTACAAGGTAGATGTCCTAACCGACTTGCCAAAACTGTAGTTTGTTAACAAGAAATTTGTGGAGTGGTTGAAAAACGAGTTTTAATGACTCCAACATAGGTATGTAAACTTCCGACTTCAACTGTATGTATGTATGTATGTATGTATGTATGTATGTATGTATGTATGTATGTATGTATGTATGTATGTATGTATGTATGTATCACACACACGTCAGAGCGGCATTGGACAGTGGCATAGTATAGAATTCAGTATATACACATATGAGATGGATGATGCACTATTTACAGACAATTAAAGTGACTAAGATAGCATAGAACAGTATAGAGCACAGTTTATACATATGAGATGAGTACCGTAATTGCTGGACTATTAAGCGCACCTGAATATAAACCGCACCCACTGAATTATAAAAAAATATGTATTTTGTACATAAATAAACCGCACATGTCTATAAGCCGCAGGTGCCTACCGGTACATTGAAACAAATGAACTTTACACAGCCTTTAAACGAAACACGGCTTGTAAACAAAAATAAATAGGCTTTAACGAAACACGGCTTGTAACAAAAATTAAAACAGTAGCCTACCAAGAAAGTCATTGGTCACTATCTTCCTCCTCCTGTGCACTGAAACCACTGAAGTCATCTACTTCGGTGTCGGAGTTGAATAGCCTCATAATTGCTTCATCCGATGTTGGATCGTTTTCATTGTCGCTCTCGTCACTTTCATCCGGAGGCAAATACCCCACTGAGCTCATGCTGCCCCTTCAACACGCAGCAGTCCAGCCTTTCGAAACCCGTTGACAATAGTGGATTTTTGCTCCACGCTGTCAGGACCCACTGGCAGACTTGACCATAAGATGCTCTTCGGCTGCGGCCCGTTTTAGTGAAGAATTTCTCCCCCACTTGCCATCCAAGCCTCCCACTGAACAAGGAGCGCCACCTTAAATGCACGATTTACACTGATGTCGAGTGGCTGCAAATACTTTGGGCCATCTGCTTTTCTTCCCTCTGAAAGCTTTTGTTGTCTTTCTGCACTGAGTCAGTTTCTCACGCTGCTGTTTCCAACGTCTTATCATCGACTCATTAAGGCCAAGCTCCCATGCAGCAGCTCTATTTCCTTTTCCAACAGCCAGATTTATCGCCTTCAACTTGAAAGCTGCATCATATGCATTTCTCAGTGTCTTTGCCATGATGAGGGTGACAAAATTACTACCGTAATCAGAATGATGGGAAGTTTGAGCGCGCTCGATTTACTTCACATTATGTGACGGTACTCAGTTTTTTGGCGGCATGAATCTTGTGAAAGCGGGAAAAATCCATAAATTAGCCGCGTCATTGTATAAACCGCGAGGTTCAAAGTGTGGGAATAAAGTAGCGGTTTATAGTCCGGAAATTACGGTAATGCAAGATACGGAGACATTCAATTGGCTAGTGTTTAATTTCCTTAAAGTGGCAAGTGATTCCTAATCTATGTCTATAGGTAGCAGCCTCTGATGTGCTGGAGATGGCTGTTTAACAGTCAGTGGTGTAGTATAGAATACAATACAGTATATACATATGAAATGATTGATGCAATATTTTAACACAATTTAAAAGTGACTAAGATACTGTAGAATAGTGTGGAGTGCAGTTTATACATATAAGATGAGTAATGCTAAATACGGAAACATTCAAGTGGCTAGTGATCCATTTCTAAAAATGGCCAGTGATTCCTAATCTATGCCTACAGGCAGTCGCCTCTGATGTGCTAGTGTTGGCTGATTGCCTTGAGATAGAAGCTGTTTTTCAGTCTCTCAGTCCCAGCTTTGATGCACCTGTACTGGCCTCACCTTCTGTATGATAGCGGGGTGAACAGGCAGTGGCTCGGGTGGTTGATGTCCTTGATGATCTTTTTGGCCTTCCTATGGCATCGGGTGCTGTAGGTGTCCAGGAGAGTGGCAAGTGTACCCCCGGTGATGCGCTGGGCAGACCGCATCAACCTCTGGAGAGCTTTGCGATTGTGGGCGGTGCATTTGCTGTACCGACAGGATGCTCTCAATTGAGCATCTGTAAAAGTTTGTGCGGGTTTTAGGTGTTACGCTAAATTTCTTTAGCCTCCTGAGGATGAAGAGGTGCTGTTGCACCTTCTTCACCACACTGTCTGTGTGGGTGGACTATTATAGTTTGTCAGTGATGTGTACATCGAGGAACTTGAAGCTTTCCACCTTCTCCACTGCAGTGGGGATATGGGGGTGCTCCCTCTGCTGTTTCCTGAAGTCCATGATCATTTCTTTAGTTTTGTTGATGTTGAGTGAGAGGTTATTTTCCTGTCACCACACTCCCAGATATACTGTATATATTATATGTACAGTATATCTTATATTGTTTATTTTTACTGCAATCGCCAACCACAGGAGGACTCAAGGTTCGTCCTTGTCGTGTAGAGTAGGCCAGAAGGCTAAACTGAAAAACCTAACCTCTATCAAATAAAAAGATGGCGGAGCCATCAAGGGTCTTTATTTACGTAGTGAATCTGGGAGTGAAAACAACAGTACTGCCACCAAAAGTATACATTATGGGACAGCTAAACAATGCTGCCCCATCAACAGCTCAATCCAAAATGGTACCCCCCCACTTTGAACTGAAAGAGAGGATCCTTTTGTAGGGGAAGCCCATCCCATTAGAACATACCAAACACTAATTTGTTAAGCAATTACCATCATCAATGCCTACATTTTCCACTCAGCTAAACATCATGAATTATATACATTTCACCTTTGCAATCTATTTCTCATGATACATTATGACACATTTACAAAATCCCATCACTACTGACATTGTGTCTTCCAATATGCCCATTCACATGAACGAGCCAGTCTGGACAGGCACTACAAAGCCACCCTGATTGCCGTAGCTCTGGTCCTTATCCCAGCATACCCGGAAGCTACAGAGACGGAGAGAGAGGAACAGAACCAAACAAACAGCGCGTCCATCCATAGTATTGATAAGTATAATAACGTTGCTTAACTTAAACATGAACACTTGTCTGAATATTCTTTAAACCATAACAAACTGTTACTGACCGGAGGTAAGAATAACGTATGTAATGTATGTACTAAGATAGCGAAGTTAACTTGTGTGTCAATCCACATTGCTAACGTTGCTGATAACGGAGCAGGGAGGGGGCGATGAGTGTGTGTGTGTTAGTGTACCAAACGCAGCCCGCGGCCAGTGATGGACTTCTCTGACGGACACAGAACCTGAAGGGCTGGAGCTCCAGATACCACCTGGTCACACAAGAATTCCGGTCCTTCATGGCCTGGATCCAGGTCAGAGCTCTGTGGTCCGTGTGCAGGTCAAATTCCCTCCCAAGAAGGTAGTACTGGAGGCTATCTAGTGCCCACTTTAAAGCCAGGCACTCCTCGATTGTCGAATACCTGGTTTCCCTGGGCAATACCTTGCGACTCAGGTACAGCACGGGGAGATCTTCTCCTGGCTCCCCTTGGGCCAGTACAGCTACAATTCCCATAGCTGAAGCGTCCACCTGAATGAGAAACCTCTTCTGAAAATCAGGGCTCTGGAGAACAGGGGCTGAGCACAGGCGTTTTTTCAGCATTATGAAAGCTTCCTCACACTCCTCAGTCCTCTTCACATGGTTGCTGGCCACATTTGAAGTAAGAGGGACCACGATGGTCAAGAACTGCGGAATGAATCTCCGGTACCACCCTGCCCGACCTAGGAAGGACTTCACCTGTGTCTTGGTTCTGGGTTGAGGGCTGATCCTCATGGACTCCACTTTGTCCACCTGAGGCCGAACTTCACCATTAGCCAGCTGGTAACCCAGGTATTTTGTCTCCTGTTTCGCCCACTCACACTTCAGGAGGTTAAGCGGAGGCCCGCATCATGGATCTTCCCCAGGACTCTGCTAAGACGCTGTATGTGCTCCTCCTAGGAGTGGCTGTAGATCACCACGTCATCCAAGTAGGCAGCACAGCAATCGTCACAGTCCTGGAGAACTTTGTCCATCAGTCTCTGGCAAGTCGCAGTGGCCCCATGAAGGCCAAATGGCATAACCTTGAACTGGAACAGGCCCATCGGTGTCCGGAAGACAGTGTAGGCCTTGGACTGTTCGTCCAGGGGCACCTACCAGTACCCGTTGCAGAGATTCAATGCCGTGATGTAATGAGCTCTGCCTATTCTCTAAGCATCAAACTGGGAGATGGCATTCACCTTACGGAAGTCCATGCATAGTGTATGTTCATGCATACGCACAAAGAGCCATCCTTCTTTAGGACAATGACAATGGGGCTGCTCCATTCACTTGAAGATGGCTCGACAACATCCATCTCTATCATGACGTGGACCTCATCCTTGAGGACTATCACCAGCCTCTCAGGCACACGGTAAGGATGCTGGCAGACAGTGCTCTGGTCAGGCTTCAAACGGATGATGTGTTCCAGGACTTTGGGTCTTCCTGTCCTCTGACTGAAGAGTGCCGGATACTCTTCAAACAGCTGCTTCAGCTCATCTTTCTTGCCTTCTACCAGGTGAGCCAGTATGACCTCTGCTCATCCTTTCCATGCCTCTGTGACCCCCTCCGACTGGTCCTCTTCTACTCTGCGGACCAGAAAGGACTTCCCCTTGGAGAGTTCCTCTCTCCTCCCAGGCTTTGAGGAAGTTCACGTGATAGGTTTGCTTCTCCTTACCATTGTCCAGGTGCAGCACTTTGTAGGTCACCGGGCCCATCTTCCTCCCAATTAGGTATGGCCCTTGCCACTGAGCCAGGAGCTTGCTAGTAGACGAGGGAAGGAGGAGCAGGACTTTCTGTCCTGGCTCCAACTCTGTGGCGATCATGCTGGTCATACCCTCTCTACTGGGCCGGCAGAAGTTTTGCCCTAGCTTCCTCTCGGTACCGCTATAACAGTAACCTGAGAGCTTGGATTTACTTCATCACTGCTTGAGGATCCTGCTCTGGAGTTGACGTCCCTGCTGCGTCGAGCCTTCGTCGTCCTGGTGTTGGCAGACCCAATCTTGGGCTCTAACTGACAAGTTCTGCTAGGTGAGGAGCTGATGAAGAGCTGGTGAGGAGCTGTGAGGATAGATTGGCGTAGGCCTCAGAACTCCTGCTTGAAGTCTTTGTCCCTCCTCTCAAGGCACGTGAGAAGTTGCTGTTTTCAAAGTAGCAAAAAAATAAAACAGCAGTTACAATTCCCTAAAAGGCTTTTTTTAATGTTCATTGGAGTGTCAGCTATGGCCTTGTATTAGTTATATTCAAGAATAAAGCCAATCATTCATTTTTTTATTGTGATTCATATGAATGTACCCTAGTAAAATTTAATTCAGTATAGCTGTGTTTAAAAAAAAATCACAAGGTTATATATCCATGCTTAGAATGGCAGAAATATAACTACCCAGAAAAAATTACAATTTTATTTTGAGAACCACATATTTGATGTGTCACGGGTCCAACTCTAAATTTGTTGAAGGTTTTTTACAAAAACTTCCTGCCTTACTGTAACGGCCGTTGGTGGAAGAAGGTGAGGACCAAGGTGCAGCGTGGTACGTGTTCATAGTATTTTTCTTTTAGCTATTGTTTAAGTTATAAAACTGTGTAAAAAAAAACAGGATACGATGTTTCAAATGTGCAGGCTAGCTGAACTTAGATTGCTTCCATACTAGAGAGAGCAAGAGAAATGACCCATACGCCATACACATAAAGAACATGGGTTTTTACTATGCAACATAGTTTAACTGATAAGAGGTACAATTTCATTCACGTAGGATTAAATCAGGATTGAACTATTGCTGACAGTAGCATGAAAACAATACCTTCCTTTTCTTCTGGCTAGTCTTTCCTCACTAGCAACTTGAATCTGTGTTAATCTTTTGTCTGTGCCGTGCAGCCCTCTCCTTATTAGACAATGGCATCTACAGTATAAAGATAATGTCTTGAAACACCTTAAAATGCAATAAAAGTTTAAAATGATAATATTCAGTATTCATACAAGTAAATATCAATTGCATGATTAAATGTTGTAAACTAGTGAAAACATGGGATAACAAAGCTATGGTCCTTCAGCATAATGGGTGAAATTGTGGTATAACATTAAACTTTTTTTGTGCTGAAGGACAAAAGCATTATACTGAAGGACAGATTTCATACATAAATATATTTAACAGGCAGTTCCTTGGCCACCTATATAAATGAATGACCTTGACCTAAAGTTTATCCTTACTTTTCATATTTAATATAGCTGGGTAAGAGTTGAGTGAATTTAATATTATATTTATACATTTATCTTTTTATGTTAAATGAATGGCCTTCGGACACCAAATTTACGCGTCTCATCTTTGACCCATATGCAGTACCAGTCAAAAGTCTGGACACACCTACTCATTCAATGTTTTTTCTTTATTTTTACTATTTTCTACATTGTAGAAGACATCAAAACTATGAAATAACACATATGGAATCATGTCGTATCCAAAAAAGTGTTAAACAAATCAAAATACATTTTATATTTGAGATTCTTCAAAGTAGCCACCCTTTGCCTTGATGATAGCTTTGCACACTTGGCATTCTCTCAAACAGCTTTACCTGGAATGGTTTTCCAACAGTCTTGAAGGAGTTCCCACATATGCTGAGCACTTGTTGGCTGCTTTTCCTTCACTCTGCGGTCAACTATGTATTTCCTCCTAATACTGTACAATCTGTGTGTCGCTTCATTGGCCTGGGGTATACCGAGTGGCGCAACGGTCTAATGCACTGCATCTCAGTGCTATAGGCGTCACTACAGACACCCTGGTTCGAATCCAGACTGTATCACAATCGGCTATGATTGGGAGTCCCATAGGGTGGTGCACAATTGGCCCAGTGTCATCTGGGTTTGGCCAGTGTAGGCTGTCATTGTAAATAAGAATTAGTTCTTAACTGACTTGCCTAGCTAAATAAAAATGCAATTGTTTGTTTGAATTCAAGACCAGATTGTTCTCAGTTTGTCAGTCAGAGTAGCCACTAATTTCAGTCATTTGTGTGGTATTAAAAAGATTCAGCTAAGTTCTTCTGTTATGTAAATGATGTTGAATTGCATGAAACTGCATTTTTCAAATACTTATTTTTTCCAGACCCGGCTAAAGAATGTTCCCCATGTGTGGAAATCCTAAAACACCTCTGCTCAACTGTAGTTTGTGCCACATGGCAAACGTTATGGGGGGGAGGTTATAAAACAACCAAAGCCTCGGGGCCTATGATTTCTTAATCCGGCCCTGCAGGGGATGCAAAGCCATAACACATGAGTTTTTCCAGCAGCAGATTATGATGGATAATGTCAAAAGCTTCACTGAAGTCTAACAAAAAAACTCCAGGGTTTCTCAGTACATTTCATATCTGGAGAACTTACATGTGTGTAACCCAAAGTTCGGACATTAAATACTTCTGAAAATGTCATTTGTGTGCTCTTTAAATTGCATCCTTTCCAACCCGTGAAGAACCTACAAAAACCAAATTAAAAGACACCACAGAATTAAATCAGACACGGTACTAACACCACCAACAAATACTCATAACCGGTGGGCTGTGTGTGCATGTGCTGGTGTGTGTGGTAAAACGTAGGGCAAAAACAAACAAATGGCCAGGCCTTACTTAATTTACAGCCGGATCTGGGTACCTTTATACTTGATTAAACTGCAGAATTTCTCTAACTGCTCTCCCAAGACAACAGCCTCTGGAAACATTTACAAGAGAGAGGTAGGGACACCCCCTTCCTCTCCTGGAAGAGAAAATGTACATTTCTTTAGTATTCACTATGCTAAATCTTAATCAGCAACACAAAAGTTTTAATTACAGACAAAACATCATAACTTCTGTTCACCGGGAGTCCACTGTCCTCTCTCAGACAGTAGCGTCCCACCTGGCCAATATCCGGTGAAATTGCAGAGTACGAAATTCAAACTACAGAATTATAAATATTTAACTTGCATAAAATCACAAGTGTAATACATCATTCATCACTCTCATTCACACGCTTGGAAACACTACAGCCAAAATGTGAGCCACCTAGAAAAACTACAATTTCTGGCTCATTTTTCCAAAAAACTGCCTGAAACTCTTTCTAAAGACTTGACATCTAGTGGAAGCCCTAGGAACTGCAATCTGGGAGGACTTTGCCTTATAGTAAAAGTGACAGCCATTTAAAATAGTGGTAGGCTGATCATTTTTGTTTGGGGGGTTGTCCTCAGGGTTTCGCCTGCCATATCAGTTCTGTTATACTCATAGACATTACTTTAACAGTTTTAGAAACTTTAGATTGGGGATCAAATCTTTTTGGGAGCTGCCTCTCGTATCGTCGCCGTTCCCCTCTCACTGCCTCCATCTGCTCCCTTGGACGGCGATACTCTCCGGCCCGCGTCCAGGGTCCTTCTCCATTCAGGATGTCCTCCCATGTCCACTCCTCCTGGCCACGCTGCTTGGTCCGTTTTTGGTGGGATCTTCTGTAACGGCTGTCGTTTTATTTAGCCTAATTTTTCCCATATTCTAGCCAAATTGGTAAAATGCTTGTGCGTTTCTTTTAGCACATCAATGACTTTGCTATAGTTTTCCTCTTCTATTCCCCCTTTTACGGGAGTGTCAGAAACCATGGATGTCATTTCAATGTTGGTTATGTCTAGGGTGTTCAGATTTCCTCACTCACAGCTCTAATACACACCCTCTAACATTTTTCACGGTAGTGATACCCTCTTCCCCGTAGAACAGTTATGGTATTTGTGCCTTTTAATTGGTTATTGCACTGGATACTTTGTGTTAGAACCAATAATAAAGCATCTGCCACTACTGGGGAATACAGGAGACCTAATGTCTTATACCAGTGTCATGCTTCAAATATCATTTTTGTTAACAACACACATTGCTAAAATTATTCACAGTTGTCTTCCTATTTCCACATAATTTGTCACATAATCTGTCACGGTTCCCCGGCCCAATTGAGCATAAACCAACCTCTCTCCTTGCTACTGTTAATATACTCAAATCATGTTCAAACAACGTTCAAATATCTTTTTGCTTTTCTAACCATAGATGATGTTCTCCTCCATAACTTTATCACTATCCACATTCCCACTCACTGACAATGTTTCATCTTTAAGAACAGATATTCTCAGAAATCTCCTATTCTCCACCGTATGCACTTCCTTCCTTTATCCTTCTACATGGACTACTTCTCTACAAAATGTTGTACACAAGCATGATCATTTATCCATACACACTCTATGGCCTCACAGCCACTGAGGCTGAGACTTTCGTCCCACTTACGGATCTCGCAGAGGAATACCCCCACTTCGGACCTATCCTATCTATAAATCGTGGTGAATCCTGCTGATAACGCCAACTGTTAAGTTCTGAACAAACAGAGTGAAAACTCACAGGCAACTAGTAAAAGATCAAACCAAGTTTATTCACCCACTGGGTCAAACAGCTACAAAGACAAATACCAGCACTTATACCCTCCTACTAGGCGGAGTCAACTGCTTGTACATCTAAACAGCCAATAGATCTCTGTTGCTCGGCCTGAACTTAAATTCAGGGATAATATTTTTTGGGCAAATTTCAAATGTAGAAACTGTCAGCTTACAGAGGAAAATATGTCTGAACTGATCGTCCAGAGTAAACAAAATTGAGACATTGCAGAATATCCTGGATAGGGCTCACTCTAAGACCTTTTCCACTTCTCAGCCTGGTCATCGTGCCACTGCCTCGCCACCGTGTTACCACTCTCTGACTGACTGGCCAGAGCTGCCCTGCAGAGACCCCTCCCTATTGAATTCATCTCTCCCCTCCCATCTCACCTGCGACTGGAACAAGCTGCAACAAACACTCAAACTGGACAATTTTAACTCAATCTCTTCATTCAAAGACTCAATCATGGACACTCTTACTGACAGTTGTGGCTGCTTTGCATAATTTATTGTTCTTGCTCTTTGTTCTGTTGTCTGTGCCAAATAATGTTTGTAGCATGTTTTGCACTGCTACCATGTTGTGTTGCTGCCATGCTATGTTGTTGTCTTAGGTCTCTCTTTATGTAGTGTTGTCTCTCTTGTCGTGATGTGTGTTTTGTCCTATATTTATTATTAATCCCAGCTCCAGTCCTCGCAGGAGGCCTTTTGCCTTTTGGTAGGCCGTCATTTGTAAATAAGAATTTGTTCTTAACTGACTTGACTAGTTAAATAAAAAATAAATAATATGGCTACAGGTTCATCTGCCTCACCTAAAGCCCATTCTTATGGGAAGCTGCTATGGACCACCGAGTGCTAACAGTCAGTGTCTGGATATGTGTGAAATGCTTGATAATGTATGGGATATCAGCAGAGAAATATATTTTCTATGTGATTTATATATTGACTGGCTTTCATCAAGCTGCCCACTCAAGAAAAAACGTAAACTGTAACCAGTGCCTGCAACCTGGTTCAGGTTATCAGTCAAATAGCACAGGAATGAAATCATCACATTGTATTAGTCACATGTGCCGTTTACCACAGGTGTAGTAGACCTTACTTACGAGCCCCTAACCAACAATGCAGTTTTAAAAAATACAGATAAGAATAAGAAATAAAAGTGACAAGTAATTTAAGAGCAGCAGTAAAATAACAATAGCGAGACTATATACAGGGGGGGTACCGGTACAGAGTCAATGTGTGGGGGCACCGTTTGGTTGAGGTAATATGTACATGTAGGTAGATGCAAATAGTCTGAGTAGCCATTTGACTAGATGTTCAGGAGTCTTATGGCTTGGGGGTAGAAGCTGTTTCGAAGCCTCTTGGACCTAGACTTCGCACTCTGGTACCACTTGCCGTGCGGTAGCAGAGTGAACAGTCTATGACTAGGGTGGCTGGAGTCTTTGGCAATTTTAGGACCTTCCTTTGGCAATTTTTAGGGCCTTTCTTTGACACCGCCTGGTATAGAGGTCATGGATGGCAGGAAGCTTGGCCCCAGTGATGTACTGGGCCGTTCGCACTACGCTCTGTAGTGCCTTGCGGTCGAAGGCCGAGCAGTTGCCATACCAGGCAGTGATGCAACCAGTCATGATGCTCTCGATGGTGCAGCTGTAGAACCTTTTGAGGATCTGAGGACCCATGACAAATTGTTTCAGTCTCCTGAACAGGAATAGGTTTTGTTGTGCCCTCTTCACGACTGTATTGGTGTGCTTGGATCATGTTAGTTTGTTGGTGATGTGGACACCAAGGAACTTGAAGCTCTCAACCTGCTCCACTGCAGCCCCGTCGATGATAATGTGGGTGTGCACGGTTATCTTTTTTTCTGTAGTCCACAATCATCTCCTTTGTCTTGAACACATTGAGGGAGAGGTTGTTGTCCTGGCACCACATGGCCAGGTCTCTGACCTCCTCCCTATAGGCTGTCTCGTCGTTGTCTGTGATCAGGCCTACCACTGTTGTGTCGTTGGCAAACTTATTGATGGCGTTGGAGTCGTGCCTGGCCATGCAGTCAGGAGTGAACAGGGAGTACAGGAGGGGACTGAGCACGCACCCCTGAAGGGCCCCTGTGTTGAGGATCAGGGCAGCGGATGTGTTGTTACCACCTGGGGGCAGCCCGTCAGGAAGTCCAGGATCCAGTTGCAGAGGGAGGTGTTTAGTCCCAGGGTCCTTAGCTTATTGATAAGCTTTGAGGGCACAATGGTATTGAACACTGAGCTGTAGTCAATGAATTGCATTCTCACATAAGTGTTCCTTTTGTCCAGGTGGGAAAGGGCAGTGTGGAGTGCAATATAGAGATTGCATCATCTTTGGATCTGTTGGGGCGGTATGCAAATTGGAATGCGTCTAGGATTTCTGGGATAATTGTGATGTGAGCCATGACCAGCCTTTCAAATCACTTCATGGCTGCATATGTGAGTGCTACGGGTTGGTAGTCATTTAGGCAGGTTACTAATGTTAATGTTAATGTTCTTGGGCACAGGCACTATGGTGGTCTGCTTAAAACATGTTGGTATTACAGACTCTGACAGGGAGAGTTTGAAAATGTCACTGAAAACCCTTGCCAGTTGATCAGCGCATGCTTGCAGTACACGTCCTGGTAATCCGCCTGGCCCTGTGGCCTTGTGAATGTTGACCTGTTTAAAGGTCTTACTCACATCGGCTGTGGAGAGCGTGATCACACAGTCTTCCGGAACAGCTGGTGCTCTCATGCATGTTTCAGTGTTATTTGCCTCGAAGCGAGCATAGAAGTAGTTTAGCTCGTCTGGTAGGCTCGTGCCACTGGGCAGCTCTCAGCTGTGTTTCCCTTTGTAGCCTGTAATGGTTTGCAAGCCCTGCCACATCTGAAGAGCCGGTGTAGTACAATTCAATCTTAGTCCTGTATTGACGCTTTGCCTGTTTGATGGTTCGTCGGAGGGCATAACAGGATTTATTATAAGCTTCCGGGTTAGAGTCCCACTCCTTGAACGCAGCAGCTCTAGCCTTTAGCTCAATGCGGATGTTGCCAGTAATCCATGGCTTCTGGTTGGGGTATATACGTACGGTCACTGTGGGGACAGTATCCAAATCTATAGGATGTAGTGATCACAATATAGTAGCCATATCTAGGAGAACCAAAGTGCCAAAGCCGGGGCTTAATATAGTGTATAAAAGGTCATACAATAAGTTTTCTAGTGATTCTTATGTTGATGATGTAAAGAATATTTGCTGGTCTGTGGTGTGTAATGAGGAGCAACCAGACGCTGCAATTGACACATTTATGAAATTGCTTATTCCAGTTGCTAATAAGCATGCACCCATTAAGAAAATGACTGTGAAAACTGTTAAATCCCCTTGGATTGATGAGGAATTGAACAATTGAATGGTTGAGAGCGATGAGACAAAAGGTATGGCAAATAAGTCTGGCAGCTCAATCGATTGGCAAACGTATTACAAATTAAGAAATCATGTGACTGAACTTAATACAAATAAACTATACTATGAAACGAAAATGAATGATAGTAAAAAGCGTTGGAGCATCTTAGATGACATTTTGGGAAAAAGGTAAACTTGGCTCCATCATTCATTGAATCAGATGGCTCATTCATCACAAAACCCACTGAAATTGCCAACTGTAACGTCTGCTTCCAACTCACACTCTCAAAACACCTAGATCCCCTGAACGCAGCTCACTCTCCAGATCCTAATCACCTGAATTCTAATCACCTGTTCACACACCTGTATGTGATTATCACACACTATTTAGTGCAGTTCTTTGCACCCCATCACTGTAAGGTATTGTTTGTTTCATCTTTCAGAGCGCTGGGTTTCCTCGTGATTTACGCCTCCCATGTATGATAGTTTTTGCCTGATCTCCCAGACTACATTACTAGCCTTTTCCCAGCCTGTACTGTTGCCCTTTTGGACCCCCTGTGTATGACCTTCTGCCTGCCCCTGGACCCAGCTACCTACCTCCTCTTGTGTATGACCTTCTGCCTGCCCCTGGACCCAGTTACCTGCTTCCTCCTGTGGTCCTTCGCAATAAACACCTGCTGTGCCCTGCGCTTGAAACCATCTCTGTCTCCCTTCGTGTTCATTACACTAATTACTTTTTCATTGGCAAGACAATAAAATTTCAGAATGACATCCCAGCAACAAACACTGACACTACATATCCAAGTATATCTGACCAAATTATGAAAGATAAGTGTTGTGCTTTTGAATTCCGTAGAGTGTGTTGAAGAGGTGAAATAATTGTCTATCAACAATAAGCCACCGGGGTCTGCATGTAAAATTACTGAGGATAATAGCGGACGATTTTGCCACATCTTCAATATAAGTATACTAGAAAGTGTGTTCCCTCAGGCCTAGAGGAAAGAAAAAGTCATTCCGCTACCCAAGAATAGTAAAGCCCCATTTACTGACTCAAATAGCCTGTTACCAACCCTTAGTAAACTTCTGGAAAAAATTGTGACTAAACTGCTTGTAGTAACCCTAGATTGTAAACTGTCATGGTCAAAACATATTGATACAAAAGTAGCTAAGATGGGGAGAAGTCTGTCCATAAAAAAGAGCTTCTCTGCCTTCTTAACAACACTGTCAACAAGGCAGGTCCTACAGGCCCTAGTTTTGTAGTACCTAGACTTCTGTAATGTGGTCAGGTGCCACAAAGAGGGACTTTGCAGTTGGCTCAGAACAGGGCAGCACGGCTGGCCCTTAAAAGTACACTGAGAGCTGGCATTAATGATATGCATGTCAATCTCTCATGGCTCAAAGTGGAAGAGAGATTGACATCATCACTACCTGTTTTTGTAAGTTTTGACAAGCTGAATGTACCGAGCAGTCTCCTTAAAATACTAGCACACAGCTTGGACACCCATGCATACCCCACAAGACATGCCACCAGAGGTCTCTTCACAATCCCCATGTCCAGAGCAGACTATGGGAGGCACACAGTACTACATAGAGCCATGACTACATGGAACTCTTTTCCACATCAGGTAACTGATGCAAGCAGTGAAATCAAATTGTTTTTAAAACAGGTAAAAATGCACCTTATGGAACAGCGGGGACTGTGAAGAGACACACAAAAGGTACAGACACACGCATCATTGTAATATTGTTGTATGGTGGTATTATACATTTTGTATTGTAAATATTTAGTGGTGTAATAATGTTATGATGTACTGTTTTATATGTACTGTAAGTGCTTTAATGTGTTTGGACCCCAGGAAGAGTAGCTACTGCGTTGGGGATCCCTAAGAAATAATAAGTTCTTATCCACCCTCCATTGACCCCAACATATACATTCCTTATACTTTATTTGACCTTTTATTTAACTAGGCAAGTCAGTTAAGTACAAAATCTTATTTTCAATGACGGCCTAGGAACAGTGAGTTAACTGCCTTGTACAGAAGACAGATTTTTACCTTGTCAGCTCAGGGATTTGATCTTGCAACCTTTCGGTTACTAGTCCAACGCTCTAACCACTTGGCTACCTGCCACCAATGTAATCATTAACTTTTAGTATAGTAAGTATATTTCAAGCTAGAATCCAACATCATGAATCAAATTTTTTATGGATATATACAGACATTTTAGAAGAAATGCAGCTAGTTTGCAGTCTTTCGAGCTTCAGTTTGAAGTGATTTTGTTAGCTGTGTTGTTGGCTAGCTCCTCTGAACAACAGTGATGAAAGAGCACATTGTCTATGTCAGGTGTCATCGTGCATCATTAGCCCATTGTTATGGATGTTTCCAAATAAATGTCACTAGAAAACAGCTTAAACAAATGCAAATGCAGCTACTTTGCTGTTATTCTGGCTGCACAGTTTGAACGTGACTGTAAGTTAGCCGTAGTTGGCTAGCTAGCAAGCAAGGGATAAAAACGTTGCCAGCCAGTATGGCAATAAAACAATTTGAACAAACAACTGGGTCGCGTCCATAGATACAGAACAAAAATACTTAGCGACTGGGTTGCGTCTCTGGCAACTGAACCGATAGAATGAACGACCAGCCGGCTTTTATATCAATGCTAATATGGCAAAACATTTGATAGCTAGCTAACCAACAATTGTACCGATTTCTTTGAGAGACAATTGCTCACTGTGCACATTTATGTTTTCAAATATAGTTTACATGTTGTGAACAACCTAAGCCAATCCTGTCTGTTTTGCCCCATACAGTAGTTGCGCACTCATCGGTTTTGTTGCTAAACAATCATCCAGTCTATATTCCTGGATTTCAAAGAATGTCCCTGAGCATAAAGCTACATCTCAATAGTCTAAAGTGGATTCCTATACTTGTCTCCTTTCATTTATCTGCACTGAAGAAAAGTGAAGGCATTATAATAAATAACAGCTGGGAATGTCCATTCATCTGTCCAGTTCTTTCATATCAGATTTTTTTTTTTAGCTTATATCAGGAGGAAAGGAGACTAGGCGATATGATGCGTCAACACTTTGGTTTCGGGATGCTCTCATTGGGTTTCATGTTTATCATCGCCACGGTTGGAATTGCAGGTGTGTGTGTAGCTGATAAGGCATGTGGAGAGAACCATAATGGACTCCTTTGTGAAAGGTCCTTTGATCAATGACAAAAAACATCTGCAGCGTTATTTGATTCTATTGATTGATTCCATTCAACTGATTGCCAACTGACTAAAATTAAATGAAAACCTTTCCATTCTACTTAAGTGTTGCTATAACTGTGTACTTGCATGGTAGTTACATAGGCAGCTACTGTAAAACTGTAGTGTTTAGTCAGACATTGTTATATTGCTTACAACTATGTAACATAGTATAATTCATTACAGACCAAGGTCAAAATGCTTTCAAATAGTTGAGCTGCACTTGATTTAAGTTTTCCCGGTACTATGTCCCAAAAGTGCATACTCCAAGCTAAATCAGTATTTATCTAGGTCTGCTATATCCCCTTATATAACCACAATGAAATCTCATTTTAAAATGAAAGACCATGTGTCCCAATCCAAAATATTCTATTCAAAACCCATGATATGAACATATACTGGCTACCTCAGATAATTGTACATGATGCACATGTTGAAGAACCTCAAACTGCTGTGCCTGAGGATGACAATCTGTCCCTTTCGATATAGAGATATACAGTACCAGTCAAAAGTTGACACACCTACTCATTCAAGGGTTTTTATTTTTACTATTTTCTACATTGTAGAATAATAGTGAAGTCTTAAACTATGAAATAACACATATGGAATCATGTATCCAAAAAAAAGTGTTAAACAAAACCAAAATATATTTTATATTTGAGATTCTTCAAAGTAGCCACCCTTTGCCTTGATGACAGCTTTGCACACTCTTGGCATTCTCTCACTCAGCTTCATGAGGTAGTGCTTTGTTAAATTTGTGGAAAATAATGAGTTTGAGCCAATCAGTTGTGTTGTGACAAGGTAGGGGTGGTATACAGAAGATTGCCCTATTTGGTAAAAGACCAAGTCCATATCATGGCAAAAACAGCTCAAATAAGCAAAGAGAAATGACAGTCCATCATTACTTTAGACATGAAGGTCAGTCAATCCGGAAAATGTCAAGAACTTTGAAAGTTTCTTCAAGTGCTGTGATAAAAACCATCAAGCGCTATGATGAAACTGGCTCTCATGAGGACCGCCACAGGAAAGGAAGACCCAGAGTTATCTCTGCTGCAGAGGATAAGTTCATTAGAGTTACCAGCCTCAGAGATTGCAGCACAAATAAATGCTTCATAGAGTTCAAGTAATAGACACATCTAAACATCAACTGTTCAGAGGAGACTGCGTGAATCAGGCCTTCATGGTTGAATTGCTTCAAAGAAACCACTACTAAAGGACACTAATAATAAGAAGAGACTTGCTTGGGCCAAAAAACACAAACAATGGACATTACACCAGTGGAAATCTTTCCTTTGGTCTGATGAGTCCAAATTTAAGATTTTTGGTTCCAACTGCCGTGTCTTTGTGAGACGCAGAGTAGGTGAACGGATAATCTCCACATGTGTAGTTTCCACCGTGAAGCATGGAGATGTGACATTGCTTTGCTGGTGACACTGTCTGTAAATGATTTAGAATTCAAGGCACACTTAACCAGCATGGTTACCACTTCATTCTGCAGCGATAAACCATCCCATCTGGTTTGTGCTTAGTGGGACTATCATTTGTCTTTCAACATGACAATAACCCAACACACCTCCAGGCTATGTAAGGGCTATTTGACCAAGAAGGAGAGTGATGGAGTGCTGCTTCAGATGACCTGGCCTCCACAATCACGCGACCTCAACCTAATTGAGATCATTTGGGATGAGTTGGACCGTAGAGTAAAGAAAAAGCAGCCAACAAGTGCTCAGCATTTGTGGGAACTCCTTCAAGACTGTTGAAAAAGCATTCCAGGTGAAGCTGGTTTTGAGAATGTCCAGAGTGTGCAAAGCTGTCGTCAAGGCAAAGGGAGGCAACTTTGAAGAATATAAAAATATATTTAGATTTGTTCAACACTTTTTGGTTACTACATGATTCCATGTGTGTTATTTCATAGTTTTGATGTCTTCACTATTTTTATACAATGTAGAAAATAGTCAAATAAAGAAAAACCCTTAAATGAGTACATGTCCAAACTTTTGACTGGTACTCTGTGTGTGTGTGTGTGTGTGTGTCCACCTCTCTTCTCTCAAAGCTCTCTATACTTTATTGGGGAACATTGAGTTAAGGTAGTTTTCCGCGCAGTGCTCAGGGCCTCTTTTTCACCAACATCTTCATTGTGCAAGTGGTGTAGAGGCACTATCTGTGGATTGTCCATCTGACTGTCCAGGGTTTTCTGTTGTAAGTCCCACCAGAGCAAGCCAGGGTTAATGGTATTTCTCTTGGTAGGTCCTGTTTAAACAGAAAATATAATTACACACACACATAGTGTGTATATACAGAGCATTCGGGAAGTATTCAGACCCCTTCCCTTTTTCCACATTTTGTTAGGTTACAGCCTTATTCTGGATTAAATTACATTTTTTTTCTTCAATCTACACACAATACCCTATAACAACAAAGCGAAAACAGTTTTGTAGAATATTTAGCTAATTTATAAAAATACCTTATCTACATAAGACCCTTTGCTGTGAAATTCTAAATTGAGCTCAGGTGCATTCTGTTTCCATTGATCATCCTTGATGTTTCTACAACTTGATTGGAGTTCACATGTGGTTAATTCAATTGATTGGACATGATTTGGAAAGGCACACTCCTGTCTATATAAGGTCCCATAGTTGATAGTGCATGTCAGAGCAAAAACCAAGCCATGAGGTCGAAGGAATTGTCCATAGAGCTCCGAGACAAGATTGTGTCGAGGCACAGACATGGGGAAGAAAAAGATGGAAGAAAAATATGTCTGCAGCAAGGAAGGTCCCCAAGAACACAATGGCCTCCATCATTCTTAAATGGAATAAGTTTGGAACCACCAAGACTCTTCCTAGAGCTGGCTGCCTGGCCAAACTGAGCAATCGGGGGAGAAGGGCCTTGGTCAGTGTGGTGACCAAGAACCTGATGGTCACTCTGACAGAGCTCCAGAGTTCCACTGTGGAGATGGGAGAACCTTCTAGAAGGACAACCATATCTGCAGCACTCCACCAACATGATTCTCTGGTCTGATGAAATTAAGATTTTACTCTTTGGCTTGAATGACAAGTGTCACGTCTGGAGGATACCAGGCACCATCCCTATAGTGAAGCGTGGTGACAGCATCATGCTGTGGGGATGTTTTTCAGCGGCAGGGACTGGGAAACTAGTTAGGATCGAGGGAAAGATGAACGGAGCAAAGTACAGAGAGATCCTTGATGATGTCCTGAGCACTCTAGAGCAGGTTTTCAGACTGGGGTGAAGGTTCACCTTCCAACAGGACAACGACCCTAAGCACACAGCCAAGACAAAGGAGCAGAGGCTTCAGGACAAGTCTCTGAATGTCCTTGAGTGGCCCAGCCAGAGCCCGGACTTGAACCCAATCTAACATCTCTGGAGAAACCTGAAAATAGCTGTGCAGCGACGCTCTCCATCCAACCTGACAGTGCTTGAGAGGATATGCAGAGCAGAATATGAGAAACTCCTCAAATACAGGTGTGCTAAGCTTGTAGCATCATACCCAAGAAGAATCAAGGCTGTAATCACTGCCTAAGGTGCTTCAACAAAGTACTGAGTAAAGGGTCTGAATACTTATGTAAATATGCAATAAACAACAAAAAAATACTGTTTTTGCTTTGTCATTATGGGGTATTGTGTAGGTTGATTGAGGGAAAAAAATGGAATCAATTTTAGAATAAGGCTGTAATGTAACAAAACTTGGAAAAAGTCAAGGGGTCTGAATACTGAATGCACTGTATGTCTGTTTGAACTGAATGGTCAAGACATGGTATTAAACGATAAAAACATTGAGGAAATGATAAATAAATCGTACTTTTATTACCTGTTGCATAGCTCACAGCTACCCCAACCAGCACCACTGAAATTGTCCCCACGGCACCAAAGTAGAGGTAGGACATGGAATAAAAGTTCTGCAGACTCGTCAGTCTGTGGAGAAATATTTCCTTGGTCAGCGTACCTCATAAGGCCAAGAGCCTTTCCTAACCATATGCCCAGACCAGGAACATCTGGGCTGTAAACTATCCAACATTCAAGATAAGAGACAAGTTATTGAGTTATGAACACTTTAATGAGATATATGATTGATGATAGTAACACACTTTTGCTACTTCTACTGGTGGTACTACTCTCAATTTGTTAGTATGTCTCTCCATATGTCTTCCTCACCCATGTTGATATAGGGGAAGCGGCGTGGAGGCGGAGGGTGTGTCCATGCCCAGGCTGCTGTTGACTGTGCTGTTACTTGATGGACACTGATCTGTATAGGTGGGCAGGACACCCATGGTCTGCAGACTGGGAGGATGGAGGGTTGATCCAATGACCAGCCACAAGGAGATGGAGAAGCCCACCGCCACGCCACTAAACACGCCCTAAAGACAAAAGTAATATAATCTCTGAAGGCAATCAGTCATTATGAAAACTGTGGTATTAGCTGTACAAATAATCTTCCTATGGAGGGTTAGAATTACAAAGGTGAAAAAGGGTACGGGGCAATACCCCCATATCAAATCATGGCACCCTCCTAAGCATCAAAATAGAATCATGGATGGACACCCCTGTAACTCTTATTACATGAGCAGCTGATCTTCTCTCTCTTCCCAAATGTTCCCATTGTGCAAACAGCATCTTGTCCAACTCACCGGCCTGTTACTAGCGGGAACAAACATCCCCAGGATGAAAGCCCCAAGAAGTGGGCCACTGACCACTCCCATGACTGTGAAGGACCCCTGAGGAGGAGAAGAATAGGGACAATGTGACACTGGACAAATCCTTCATTACTCTCAGTCCCCAAGGCTTATGGCTGTATGTCAGGACAGCATTTTGGTACACTTGTATTGGTGTCCATAAGAAAGCCTTTTGTGTACCTGATCTGAGTCCGTGGCCTACAGAGACTTTAAACATGAGGAGGAATGTAATATGGTGAAGGGAGGAACCTACTTGAAGAACTCCCCAGTCCAAGAAGGATGAGAGAGCAGCCACCGTGATACATCCAGCCCCATACATGAAAGCTAAAACACAGCGACACATTAGATGCTACAACGCCAGCTTGATAAGGTCACATTCTTTTGTACCACATTGATTATTTAATAATTTGGTACAAAAACCAAACTATTTAAGGTGTTTTTCACTTTAGAGAAAGAGTTGCTGACCTAATACAAAAATATAACTTTAAAATTGCGCTTACACAGCCCTCTGGAAATTAAAATCAACCTCTTCTCTGACATGTTGGCTAGAGTTGGTTTCAGTAGATCATCCATGGTAACAGCTGCCATAGCATTGATGCTGGTGGAGGCAGTACTGTAAAGCAGTGAATTACCAGCAATGATGTCATCAGTGGTGTCAGTCATATGCTGATTTATGACTTGATGCATATTACAGACAGGGATTGGATACCTCAGGGTGCCACTGTATGCACAAGCCAGAAAAAGACCGGGAAAGCCAGGGTGGTCTTGAAAGATGTCCAGCACCAAGTATGGCATATACTTTGAAAGAGAGAAGAGGGGAAATGTATGAAAGCCCAAATATTAACACAAGCGCAATCATTTCATAAAAAGGGAGAAAATAAAATGTTTACAATTCTGTGAAAGTTCATTGGGTGCATTTACTTTAGCTCTCCTTGTACCGCAAGTGGATGTAGATTTCACTTTAGGACCACCCCGGTCCCTGAATACCCCCAACAGTACACATTTTTATTGTAGTCCTTGTCAAGCACACCTGATTCAACTTGTCAACTAACTATCAGGCCCTCAATGAGTTGAATCAGGTAAGTTTGTCTGAGGCTACAACAAAAGTTGGGAACCACTGGTGTAGATTGTAGTAGTTATATCATTACTCATTACCTGGTCTGGAGTAGCAATCTTTCCAGACTTCAAAGGGTCACAGTGGGAGTACAAGGCAAACATGACAATGCCGCAGGTGGCTGCACTGCCTACAACGAGACACAAGCCCACTTGGTTGACAAACAACGCCCTGCAGAGAAGGATACGCAAACATCTACGTTTAGTCCAGTACAGCCTTGTGGGACATTATTTTTCAGCAAACATCCTTTATATTAGCGGTCAATAGACAGTGTTTTATCAGTAGACGTCCTGTTCCTCCTTGTTACCAAACAGTTGAATTATCATAAATTATAATTTCCAGGGCCCATATTCATAAACAGTTTCAGAGTAGGAGTGCTGACCTTATTCAATATATAATAAAGGGTAAAAACTGATCCTAGATCAGCACTCGTTATCTGAGGATCACACATTATGAATAAGGACCCTGGTCTTGTGGGTAAGACATGGACACCCTTCCCTCTAGTCCAACTAATCTGGGATTGGGACAGGGACTGTGCTGGACTGCCATCATTTGAGTGATGGTCTAAACCAGGGCTCTCCATCCCTGTTCCTGGAGAGCTACTGTCCTGTATGTTTTTTTCACTCCAACGCTATTCCTGGAGAGCTACTGTCCTGTACCATTTTCACTCCAACCCTAATCTTGCACACCTGATTCTAACAATCAGCTGGTTGAATCAGGTTAGTTACAACTGAGGTTGGATTGAAAACGTACAGGAGAGTAGCTCTCCAGGAACAGGGTTAGAGAGCCCTTGTCTAAACATATACTGAACATTTTTCTTACAGAAGTGCTGTGCGTCTTATAAAGTAAAGTGAGTCATTCTGGAGTGATTTTGGAATCATTACATCCTTCTGGTTATAATTACTCTGAACATTCCTGTCAGTAATCAGCCTTTCATGTGTGAAGTGATTGTGATTTGTGGCTCTTATTTGTAAATAATAAAAACACCATTGCTCATTTGACTTACTCTATAACAAACTATTGAACATGCACCGTGCTTCTCTCAACGTTCATTTGATAGCCTGTATGCGTCAGGGTTCCTTAGTATTTCAGAACTCGCCTTTGCTTCTGTATAAACCAAGGGGTTGCGTATTACCAGTTTATTTAATTTAATTTCCTGTAACTACTAGTCCAGTTGGTTACAGTTATATTCCTCCCTTTTTTATATAGGAAGGTCTAAAGAATCTAGAATCTGCTTTTATTCATTGGCAACGTAAAAAATATATTAATACATTTCACAAAATGTGAATTTGCATATGAGCTTAATCTTACATTATCTTATGTGAAAATAAGAAACTGTGATCCAGCATAGGCTTTGCTGAAAGTGGATGTCTGCACTCACCACTGGGCCTGTCGCTCAGTTCTGCAGGAGATGTAGCGTTGTACCTGTGCCTGGTTCACACCATACATGGACAGCCACAACAGCGTACCGCCAACAGTAAAGCTCCAGAATGTGTATCGCCTCCTTGGGTCGAAGTCAAAACTGATCAAAAGAGAAGGTATTGATGGTGTAGTAATGGTAAGTGTGATTTTTGGGGGCAATTGTGCAATGGATAGCTGAAAGGCATATTGTTAGTTGAATAAAAGGCAGTTTTTTACTCATTAAAGTTAATTCGTGATCCATTGTTGGCAATCTCCAAAACCATTGCTGGCCCACCAACCAAAACGGTGCCCTGGATGAAGATGGCGATGAAGCCAGAGAGCATGACCAGGATCTGGAACACGTCTGTCCAGATGACTGCTTTCATGCCCCCCTGTGGTGCGGAGGACAGACAGACAGACAAGATAGATTCAGAGTAGCACCCTGCGCTAATACAGTCCATTTACTATGAAGTATGGAGAAGGCATTCTAAGTCTTACCAATGTGGTGTAAAAAGTACAAATGAACCCAGTTGAGAAGAGGGATGCCCACATATTGAGCCCAGTGGCTGGAATACAATAATTAAAACATATTAATAACAATTGTACGTAACACATTGATAATGTATCACACACACAGGTGGTATAGAGCATTATAACGCTTACTAAGACTTCATAACGGCTCATGGTCACTATAGTCATACATGCATTTATAAAGAATTACATACTGGAGGTTGCATATACATTATTGTGCTTCTCCAGAGATCATACCTTGGCTCAGGATTAAGGCTGGAGCATAGATCACAATTCCTGTGTAGAGCAGCTGGAAAGAAATGATCAAGTATAAATCAATGGCTAATTGACGGTATATGTTATACACACACACACATATCTAATATGTATGTATGTATGTACACATTCTGATCTCAACATTATGCATAAAGTCATATGAGGACGACTTTGCGCATGCTCTATCAGTTTGCCTTACTTACTGTTGAGACTATAAACTGGACACTTCCAAGCAGCTGCATCTCTCTGCCAAATCTCATCTTGAGGTACTGTGACAGCAAAGCAAAGAGTAATTGTAACAAAACAGTATCCTTCCACACAGACTGTTCTTCCTATCCCTCCCCCTGCCTTCCCCACACACACAAACATTTCAAGTTCAACAGTTGCTAGGCCATAACCCTATTTCTTAATTGCGTAAATCTAGTAGCTATGTGTTGTATGTGCATGGCATCTCTATGGATGCTGTCAATGTAAAGGGTAACAAAACCTCATTGGTGCTGGTGATACCAAGGCGGTAGAACACTGGCAGGAACAGGTATGCAGTCAGACAGGAGTTGATGGTTTGCCCAAGGCACATGTATAGGAACTTAAAACCATAGATGGAGGCTTCAGCTGGCACTCCCAGGACCTGGACAGCTGACATGAAGCTGGCACACAGTGACATTCCCACGGGTATGACTGGCATACTACGGCCACCGGTGAAGAAGTCATCCACCTTAGCATCACCCGGTTTCTTCTTCAGGGCCTGGAACAGCCCTATTCCCATGGAAACGAGCAGCATGGCAGCAAAGACAACGTAGTCTGCCAGGACAAAGCCTGGTCGGGGTCGTTCAGGGATATGTTCTCCATCCATTGCTTTGTCCTCCTTGTCGTGTTGGATGGTAGAATCAGATGCTCCAGGTGTTTTTTGGGACTGAATAGGATGTATGCATAATGAGTATAAATTACGACAGAGTATATGATACAGCACCTTTAAACTGCTGTTTTGACCTTTCAACTGCAATTGGTGCATCTGATAAAAGGTTGCTAGGAAAAATGTATTGAATGAAAGAAACTTTACATTTACAGATAAAATGAGTCCCAGTCATATATAGTGCCTTCAGAAAGCATTCACAACCCTTTCCTTTTTCCAAATGGATACACATGCAGTTCCTTTTTTTAAATGGATACAGACATTTGAAGTCGGAAGTTTACATACACCTTAGCCAAAATCATTTCAAACTCAGTTTTCCTGACATTTAATCCTAGTAAAAATTCCCTGTTTTAGGTCAGTTAGGATCGCCACTTTATTTTAAGAATGTGAAATGTCAGAATAATAGTACAGAGAATTTTAATTTTTTAAATTTATTTCATGATTTATTTATTTCATCACATTTCTAGTGGGTCAGAAGTTTACATATACTCAATTAGTATTTGAAGTTGGGTGAATTTAGGCCCATTCCTCCTGACAGAGCTGGTGTAACTGAGTCAGGTTTGTAGGCCTCCATGCTCACACACGCTTTTTCAGTTCTGCCCACACATTTTCTATAAGATTGAGGTCAGGGCTTTGTGATGGCCACTCCAACACCTTGACTTTGTTGTCCTTAAGCCATTTTGCCACAACTTTGGAAGTATGCTTGGGGTCATTGTTCATTTGGAAGACCCATTTGCGACCAAGCTTCCGGACTGATGTCTTGAGATGTTGCTTCAATGTATCCACATAATTGTCCTTCCTCTTGATGCCATATATTTTGTGACGTGCACCAGTCCCTCCTGCAGCAAAGCACCCCCACATGATGCTGCCACCCCCGTGCTTCACGGTTGGAATGGTGTTCTTCGGCTTGCTCCCCCTTTTTCCTCCAAACATAAATGGTCATTATGGCCAAACAGTTATATTTTTGTTTCATCAGACCAGAGGACTTTTCTCCAAAAAGTACGATCTTTGTCCCCATGTGCAGTTACAAACCGTAGTCTGGCTTTTTTGTGGCAGTTTTGGAGCATGGCTTCTTCCTTGCTGAGTGGCCGTTCAGATTATGTTGATATAGGACTCGTTTTACTGTGGATATAGATACTTTTGTACCCGTTTCCTCCAGCATCTTCACAAGGTCCTTTGCTGTTGTTCTGGGATTGATTTGCACCAAAGTACATTAATCTCTAGGAGACAGAACGCTCCTCCTTCCTGAGCGTTATGACGGCTGCGTGTTTATAGTTCCGTACTATTATTTGTACAGATGAACGTGGTGCCTTCATGTGTTTGGAAGTTGCTCCCAAGGATGAACCAGACATGTGGAGGTCTTTCGATTTCCCATGATGTCAAGTAAAGAGGACCTGAATTTGACGGTAGGCCTTTAAATACATTCACAGGTACACCTCCAATTGACTCAAATGATGTCAATTAGCCTATCAGAAGCTTCTAAAGACCTGATATAATTTTCAGGAATTTTCCAAGCTGTTTAAAAGGCACAGTCAACTTAGTGTATGTAACTTCTGACCCACTGGCAATGTGATACAGTGAATTATGAGTGAAATAATCTTTCTGTAAACAATTGTTGTAAAAATGACTTGCGTCATACACAAAGTAGATGTCCTAACCGACTCTCAAAAACTATAGTTTGTTATCAAGAAATTTGTGGAGTGGTTGAAAAACAAGTTAATGACTCCAACCTAAACTGTAAACATCCAACTTCAACTGTAATACCCCATATTGTTTTTATTAGTTTTATTCATTTAAAAAAAGAAAAGCTGAAATGTCTTGAGTCAATAATTATTCTACCTCTTTGTTATGGCAAGCCTAAATAAGTTACTGTGTAAACAACTTCACCGACCACCGAAATCCTAGAAGTCGTTTGTGCTTAAGTCAAAATTGCACGGTTCATGATTCGGTTTCTCGGGCCAATCAGAACGGTTTGAATGTGTTCCGATTCAAGAAGTTGTTGAGGTGGAAGCAAATCTATTCTCATTGCAGAGAAGACATGTTAGTGGGCGTGGTGTTTTGCCAGAGCGATGTGGATGGGTAGCCAGGCAAGTTTGACATCGCAACCAGCGGCTTCTATAGCCAGCGTGACAGTGTGGGAATTTGGCAGTTTGGGTTATTACCTATTATGACCCCATTCCTGAAAGCGAAGACTCCCAGGAACTTAGAGCTCCAAAAGTATTGTGACAGTGAATTTGTTGTTGTTATGGCTCTGTACTCCAACACTTTGGATTTGAAATGATACAATGACTGAGGTTAAGTGCAGATTGTCAGATTTAATTTGAGGGTATTTTCATCCATTTTGTATGAACTGTTTAGAAATTAATGGACTTTTTGTACATAGTCCACCCATTTTAGGGGACCAAAACTATTGTGACATTCACTTACAGTTCGTGTATCAAAGTAGTCAAAAGTAGGCCAATGTCATCACAAAAATGCAGCCTAAATAACATGAATCAGTGAAGTACTCCTTCAGATAAAGATCTGTATAGATTCTGTTCTGTCACATCATTTGATTATATGCTGAGGGTATGAAATTAAATGTTCCGGGGCTAAAGTGTTTCAATTTGAAGGGACCAAATAAAAATGTTAAAGGATCTTTACATTTTTTTACTTCAATTTGTCCATGTGCCCTGAAAGAAGTCAATGGGGCCAGGAGAGTGTCATCCACAGTTTTGTTTAGTTTCAAAAGCCACTGCTAACTTAACCCCAAAAAAATAGATAGGGGCAACCTCACCATGTTTAAAATTGCATGACCAAATCAACTCAAAAACTTGGTTCTAAGTTACTTTTACATGGTGAGCTGGTCCCTATCACTCCCATAGTTTTTTAGTTATTATTTCCTGAAGTTAGCTTAAGTTGGCCGTGGCTTTTGAAACAAATTTGAACCATAGATGACTCTTGGCCCCATGGATTACTTTCTGGGTAAATGACAAAACAGAGTCGGAAAAAGTGAAGACTAACTATATATTCATGAAAACTTTAACAATTGTCTGACTAAATTTGTTTGATATAGAGGAAGTCTTCATAAAGACCATCAAAAGTCATTGTACTTTGCGTTAAGTTCCATTTGTGAGGCTATTTGGTTCACGGTGCAATACAATATTGATTATTGAATTACCTTTGCTCTAGTTTGTTATTTTATCAATCCTTTAACATGTTTAATAATGATATCTTAGCTAGCTTGATGACAGTGGCCCTTTTTGCTTATTTTTGATTTTCAAAAAAATAACTGGATAGAAGTGCCATGGATCATGTCAAAATTGTCTAGAAATGCAGGAAATGGGCTTTAGGTGGGAAAAGAAATGTCTGGGGGAGGACCCCGCCACTTTGTCTCCCCTACCTCTAAAACCATAGTTGTGCACACTGGCACTTTTAGTGGGTTCATAAATAGGGTCTCAATAACCCAACATTTGGTTATGAGACCATTATACAGGTTAAGCGGGAAACTCATTCCATTATATCCTGTATCCATGATCAGATTAAAACCACAAAACAATTTGACAAACTTGAAAAAAGTTCAAATAACCTTACCTGTGTCCTCTCTAAAACTCTAATTCCCAGTCTCTGAAAACCCTTTACCTTCGAACCTTCTTCTTCTGCAGAGTTTCAATTGACAATAGCCTAAGACATTAGGACATTTTTAGAATGCCAAGTGATGATGAAGAATAGCAGCACCTTTCATTAAAAGTGGCTCTGCAAACTTGGTCTGTTACAGTGAGTGGAAGGTGCTTTGTGTGTTGAACAAGGTATTGGGGGAGGAGCAAGAGTAAAAGAGGTCAGGAGGATTAGAATAAGAGGGATTTTAATAAGTTGAAATGTTCCTTATTGTCATGCTGCTGAAATCAACTAATGGGAAAGGGATGGGTTAAAAACACTGTAAATGCATCAGAATTAACACTGGTTTAGATCTTGATTGTGTTTAATTGAGCATATGCAGTTCACTTTCACCTACATTTAAAATGTGCTAATATTTCAGGATTTTATAAAAACATTCAAGTTCAGTTTTATTGATGCCCATATGAGTCAACACAGGCTGAAATCCATGGGCATAATATACTAATTGACATCCATAAATATATCAATAGGTAAAACATTTAATTTACATGTCCTTGTGTATGCGGACACACCTTTAAAGCAACAATCAGCAGTTAAAAAGATAAAGCATCTTCCCTGCCCAGTTTCTGTAAAAAGCTGAGGGATGGAGTTGGCAAAAAAAAAAAAAAACGTTTTAATTCATAGACAGAGCTTTGGGATGGAAGGACTGACCATCCATGATATCACTTATGATTTCATAAGTCCAAAACACAATGGAGAATATTCAACACAAACTTGCTTTACAAATACATTTCACAAAGAGAGGTTGTGGTATTTGTGACTCTCCTCTTTAGCTTTAAGTTACCCTATTTTACAAATAGTACAGGTTAATTCTGTTTCATGCTACAAATCACCTTTACATGGGAGTCTTGAGTTCCCATTGAATGCATTTCACGATATTAGTTTAGCCATAAAGGGTCTGAACACCAAAAGTACAGGAGATCCGGCAGTGTAAATGTCTTGAAAAACTCATACAACACACCACGACTCAGCTTATGTCACAATACTAGTTGTCGCAATGCCTCTTTGAAGACTATCGAACTGAATACAGCTGCACTTGACAACTGAGAATTGTATGACTCCTGATATAGTATCACTTCACTAGCTCTGGCTGACTAACAGCTACCGTCAAGGCTCCAAAAACGTACACATACCTAATTGACTTGTTTGCTTCTTCCCTACACAATTGGTCCCTTCACCAGCTGCCAAATATCTGGTACGTCATCCAATATTGGAGAAAACAGCTGGTTGCAGAGTTGTATCAACAATGTGTACAAAAAAAGTGTACTCTGAAGACTTTTGTAAGCCCTTAAAGGGTCCCGAAAAGATTCTGATTCCCATGTAAAAACAGCATTTTGAGTGACTAAAATATCACCTATAATATTTTTGGGCAACAGAAATGCTCTAAAATGTGGGAAAAAGGTCGTTTGAAGAGACAGGCTGAATGGGCGGGAAGCTTATATCCATGAGCTCGCCTTGACAGACAGTTCTTTGAAACAGCTATGTTAAGAAACTTGGATGTAGTGAGAAGTGTTGCAGTAAAATCATCTTAAGCAAATTTGGTGATACACAAAGCAACATTGAAATTGCATCAATGATGGCCAATTTTATTTCATTTTTTTAGACATCTCTCATTTGGCATGTCTCTTGTGATGCGGTTCACTGCAGCACTGAGGGATGTGTTGACATTTGTATTTATTATGGATCCCCATTTGCTGCTGCCAAAGCAAATAATACAATTATTAAACATTAAAATGCATTTAAAAACAGGTTAAGTGTGGGCCCTGAAATGACAACTGCGTCAGAGTTTTGAACAACCCTTGTCCCCCCCTTTTGTTTCATGCTGGCTGAAGATCTAGCTACTGTAGCCAGTAACTAACTAACACTAGAAAGATGAAATGTTTTCCTAAGTTCACACTATTCATCTATGGCAAAAATAATTAAAATTACCTGATATCCTACAGTTGTGCCCAAAAGTTGAGAGAATGACACAAATATTACTTTTCACAAAGTCTGCTGCCTCAGTTTGTATGATGGCAATTTGCATATACTCCAGAATGTTATGAAGAATGATCAGATGAATTGCAATTAATTGCAAAGTCCCTCTTTGTCATGCAAATGACTGAATCCCAAAACACTTCACTGCATTAAAAGTCTTGCCACTGAAAGGACCAGCTGACATCATGTCAGTGATTCTCTCGTTAAAACAGGCACAGGTGTGAGGGTTGACGAGGACAAGGCTGGAGATCACTCTGTCATGCTGATTGTTATTCAAACTCAAACTGGAAGCTTCAAAAGGAGGGTGGTGCTTGGTATCATTGTTCTTCCTCTGTCAATCATGGTTACCTGCAAGGAAACACGTGCCGACATCATTGCTTTGCACAAAAAGGGCTTCCCCAGGCAAGGATATTGCTGCCAGTAAGATTGCACCTAAATCAACCATTTATCGGATCATCAAGAACTTCAAGGAGAGTGGTTCAATTGTTGTGAAGGCGGCTTCAGGGCGCCCAAGAAAGTCCAGCAAGCGCGAGGACCATCTCTTAAAGTTGATTCAGCTGTGGGATCGGGGCACCACCAGTACAGAGCTTGCTCAGGAATGGCTGCAGGCAAATGTGAGTGCATCTGCACACACAGTGAGTCGAAGACTTTTAGAGGATGGCCTGGTGTCAAGAAGGGCAGCAAAGAAGCCACTTCTCTCCAGGAAAAACATCAGAGAAAGACTGCAAAAGGTACAGGGAATGGACTGCTGAGGACTGGGGTAAAGTCATTTTCTCTGACGAATCCCCATTGCGATTGTTTGGGGCATCCGGAAAAAAGCTTGTCCGGAGAAGACAAGATGAGCGCTACCATCAGTCCTGTGTCATGCCAACAGTAAAGCATCCTGAGACCATTCATGTGTGGGGTTGCTTCTCAGCCAAGGGTGTGGGCTCACTCACAATTTTGCCTAAGAACACAGCCATGAATAAAGAATGGTACCAACACATCCTCCGAGAGCAACTTCTCCCAACCATCCAGTAACAGTTTGGTGACGAACAATGCCTTTTCCAGCATGATGGAGCACCTTGCCATAAGGCAAAAGTGATAACTAAGTTACTCGGGGAACAAAACATTGATATGTTGGGTCCATGGCCAGGAAACTCCCCTGACCTTAATCCCATTGAGCACCTGTGCTCAATCATCAAGAGGCGGGTGGACAAACAAAAACCCACAAATTCTGACAAACTCCAAGCATTGATTATGCAAGAATGGGCTGCCATCAGTCAGGATGTGGCCCAGAAGTTAACTGACAGCATGCCAGTGCGGATTGAAGAGGTCTTGAAAAAGACGGGTCTACACTGCAAATACTGACTCTTTGCATTAACATCATGTCGTAATTGTCAGTAAAAGCCTTTGACACTTATGAAATGCTTGTAATTATACTTCAGTATTCCATAGTAACATCTGACAAAAATATCTGAAGACACTGAAGCAGCAAACTTTGTGGAAATTAATATTTGTGTCATTCTCAAAACGTTTGGCCACAACTGTACAGTCAAATTTTGGCACCAGTAGATTAACTGTCTAGCTAAACTCTGCAAAAAAGAAACGGCCCTTTTTCAGCACCCTGTCTTTCAAAGACAATTCGTAAAAATCCAAAGAACTTCACAGATCTTCATTGTGAAGGGTTTAAATACCGTTTCCCATGCTTGTTCAATGAACCATAAACAATTCATTAACATGCACCTGTCGACCCGTCGTTAAGACACTAACAGCTTACAGACGGCAGGCAATTAAGGTCACAGTTATGAAAACTTAGGATACTAAAGAGGCCTTTCTACTGACTCTGAAAAACACCAAAAGAAAGATACCCAGAGTCGCGGTTTTGTCTCACTAGAGGTGATGGTCGGATTCACATTTATCGTCGACGAAATGAGTGTTACACCGAGGCTTGTACTCTGGATCGGGATCGATGTTGAGGTGGAGGGTCCGTCATGGTCTGGGGCGTTGTGTCACAGCCCTCCAGCATGACAATGCCACCAGCCATACTGCTCGTTCTGGGCGTGATTTCCTGCAAGACAGGAATGTCAGTGTTCTGCCATGGCCAGCGAAGAGCCCAGATCTCAATCCCATTGAGCACGTCTGGGACCTGTTGGATCGGAGGGTGAGGGCTAGGGCCATTCCCCCCAGCAATGTCCGGGAACTTGCAGGTGCCTTGGTGGAAGAGTGAGGTAACTTCTCACAGCAAAAACTGGAAAATTTGCCCCAAAGCTAGCACCAGTTAGCCGTGAGCCAAGCGCATCTCCCGGATGAAAACTAGATTACTACAACTACAACACCTCTTTCGCCATCTAGCTTGGATCATTTAGTTGACACGGTGCCCCGCCGCAACACCACGACAAGTCTGCCGACGAATACTCCATCCGCTGTGCCTTCAACCGGCCCCCATTGGACGTCGGAGCAGACGCTTCTACTAGCCCTGGGCTACTGACTTTAAACGCTGTGTCGCCCGTGTGCTAGCTTAGTAACAACTACTCCGCGGATTCCCTGTCCCATATATTGCTGTCCCCTTGACCCTATGATCACATGGCTACATAGCTGATGCCCGCTGGACTGTTCATTAATCACGGTACTATTGTACACTGTTGTTTAGGTTAGTTATCGTTGTTTTAGTTTACTGCGGAGCCCCTAGTTCCACTCATTATACCTCTGATACCTCCTTTGTTCCACCTCCCACACATGCGGTGACCTCACCCATTATAACCAGCTTATCCAGAGACACAACCTCTCTTATCACTCAGTGCCTGGGCTTACCTCTGCTGTACCCGCACCCCACCATACCAGTCTGCACATTATGCCCTGAATCTACTTTACCAAGCCCAGAAATCTGCTCCTTTTATTCTTTGTCCACAACGGTCTCGGCGACCAGTTTTGATAGCCTTTAGCCGTACCCTCATCCTACTCCTCCTCTATTCCTTGGGTGATGTGGAGATAAACCCAGGCCCTGCGTGTCCCCAGGCACCCTCATGTGTTAACTTCTGTGATCGAAAAAGCCTTGGTTTCATGCATGTCAACATCAGAAGCCTCCTCTAAGTTTGTTTAACTCACTGCTTTAGCACACTCCGCCGAACCCTGATGTCCTTGCCATGTCTGAATCCTGGCTTAGGAAGGCCACCAACAAGATAGAACTGCCAAAGGGGAAGGAGTTGCAATCTACTGCAGAGATTGACAGAACTTTGCAGGCTTACTTTCCACGTCTATATCCAAACAGTTTGAACTTCTAATTTAAAAAATGAACCTCTCCAGAAATAAGTCTCTCACTGTTGCCGCTTGCTATCGACCCCCCCTCCGCTCCCAGCTGTGCCCTGGACACCATTTGTGAATTGATCGCCCCCCCCATTGTTCTGTTAGGTGACCTAAACTGGGATATGCTTAACACCCCGGCAGTCCTACAATCTAAGCTAAATGCCCTCAATCTCACAGAAATCGTCAAGGAACCCACCAGGTACAACCCTAAATCCATTTACATGGGCACCCTCATAGACATTATCCTGACCAACTTGCCCTCCACTGTTTTCAATCAGGATCTCAGCAATCATTGCCTGTATCCGCTATGGGTCCGTGGTCAAACGACCACCCCTCATCACTGTCAAACACTTCTGTGAGCAGGCCTTTCTAATCGACCTGGCCCATGTATCCTGGACGGATATTGACCTCATCCCGTCAGTCGAGGATGCCTGGTCATTCTTTAAAAGTAATTTCCTCACCATCTTAGATAAGCATGCCCCGTAAAAAAAAATGCAGAACTAAGAACAGATATAGCCCTTGGTTCACTCCAGACTGGACTGCCCTTGACCAGCACAAAAACATTCTGTGGCGGACTGCAATAGCATCGAATAGTCCCCACGATATGCACCTGTTCAGGGAAGTCAGGAACCAATACAAGCAGTCAGTTAGGAAAGCAAAGGCTAGCTTTTTCAAGCAGAAATTCACATCCTGTAGCTCTAACTCCAAAAGGTTTTGGGACACTGTAAAGTCCATGGAGAATAAGAGCACCTCCCAGCTGCCCACTGCACTGAGGCTAGGCAACATGGTCACCACTGATAAATCCATGATAATTGAAAATTTCAATAAGCATTTCTCAACGGCTGGCCATGCCTTCCTCCTGGCAACCCCATCGATAAAAGACAGTACTGTGCAGCCGTCTTCATCGAGCTGGCCAAGGCTTTTGACTCACCGTATTCTTATCGGCAGACTCAATAGCCTTGTTTTTTCTAATGACTGCCTCGACTGGTTCACCAACTACTTTGCAGACAGAGTTCAGTGTGTCAAATCGAAGGGCATGTTGTCCGGACCTCTGGCAGTCTCTATGGGGGTGCCACAGGGTTCAATTCTCGGGCCGACTCTTTTCACTGTATATATATATCAATGATGTCGCTCTTGCTGCGGGCGATTCCCTGAGACACCTCTACGCAGACGACACCATTGTATACCCTACATTGTTCATCTCATATGTATACGTATATACTGTACTCTATATCATCTACTGCATCCTTATGTAATACATGTATCACTAGCCACTTTAACTATGCCACTTTGTTTACATACTCATCTCATATGTATATACTGCACTCAATACCATCTACTGTATCTTGCCTATGCCGCTCTGTACCATCACTCATTCATATATCTTTATGTACATATTCTTTATCCCCTTACACTTGTGTCTATAAGGTGCACCAGGCTGGGAAGACTGAATCTGCAATAGGTAAGCAGCTTGGTTTGAAGAAATCAACTGTGGGAGCAATTATTAGGAAATGGAAGCCATACAAGACCACTGATAATCTCCCTCGATCTGGGGCTCCACACAAGATCTCACCCCGTGGGGTCAAAATGATCACAAGAACGGTGAGCAAAAATCCCACAAACACACAGGGGGGACCTAGTGAATGACCTTCAGAGAGCTGGGACCAAAGTAACAAAGCCTACCATCAGTACCACACTACGCCGCCAGGGACTCAAATCCTGCAGTGCCAGACGTGTCCCCCTGCTTAAGCCAGTACATGTCCAGGCCCGTCTGAAGTTTGCTAGAGAGCATTTGGATGATCCAGAAGAAGATTGGGAGAATGTCATATGGTCAGATGAAACCAAAATAGAACTTTTTGGTAAAAACTCAACTCGTCGTGTTTGGAGGACAAAGAATGCTGAGTTGCATCCAAAGAACACCATACCTACTGTGAAGCATGGGGGTGGAAACATCATGCTTTGGGGCTGTTTTTCTGCAAAGGGAACAGGACGACTGATCCGTGTAAAGGAAAGAATGGGGCCATGTATCGTGAGATTTTGAGTGAAAACCTCCTTCCATCAGCAAGGGCATTGAAGATGAAACGTGGCTGGGTCTTTCAGCATGACAATGATCCCAAACACACTGCCCGGGCAACGAAGGAGTGGTTTCGGTAAGAAGCATTTCAAGGTCCTGGAGTGGCCTAGCCAGTCTCCAGATCTCAACCCCATAGAACATCTTTGGAGGGAGTTGAAAGTCCATGTTGCCCAGCAACAGCCCCAAAACATCACTGCTCTAGAGGAGATCTGCATGGAGAAATGGGCCAAAATACCAGCAACAGTGTGTGAAAACCTTGAAGACGAACAGAAAACGTTTGACCTCTGTTATATACCCTTTGTTGGCAATGACAAAGTATTGAGAAACTTTTGTTATTGACCAAATACTTATTTTCCACCATAATTTGCAAATAAATTCATAAAAAAATTCTACAATGTGATTTTCTGGATTTTTTTTCTTTTTCTCATTTTGTCTGTCATAGTTGAAGTGTACCTATAATGAAAATTACAGGCCTCTCTCATGTTTTTAAGTGGGAAAATTTGCACAATTGGTGGCTGACTAAATACTTTTTTGCCCCACTGTACATTTGAGAAATGTAGGGTATGTAAACATAAGTGGCATATTTTAAAGTGGCTAGTGATACATGTATTACATAAAGATGGCAAGATGCAGTAGATGAGAGTACAGTATATACATATACATATGAGATGAGTAACGTAGGGTATGTAAACATTATATTAAGTGGCATTGTTTAAAGTGGCTAGTGCTACATGTTTTACATCAATTTCCACCAATTTCCATTATTAAAGTGAGCTGGAGTTGAGTCAGTGTGTTGGCAGCAGCCACTCAATGTTAGTGGTGGCTGTTTAAGAGTCTGATGGCCTTGAGATAGAAGCTGTTTTTCAGTCTCTCGGCCCCTGCTTTTATGCACCTGTACTGGCCTCACCTTCTGGATGATAGCGGGGAGAACAGGCAGTGGCTCGGGTGGTTGATGTCCTTGATGATCTTTATGGCCTTCCTGTAGCATCGGGTGGTGTAGGTGTCCTGGAGGGCAGGTAGTTTGCCCCCGGTGATGCGTTGTGCAGACCTCACTACCCTCTGGAGAGCCTTACGATTGTGGACGGAGCAGTTGTCATACCAGGCGGTGATACAGCCCGACAGCATGCTCTCGGTTGTGCATCTGTAGAAGTTTGTGAGTGCTTTTGGTGACAAGCCGGATTTCTTCAGCCTCCTGAGGTTGAAGAGACGCTGCTGCGCCGTCTTCACCACGCCGTCTGTGTGGGTAGACTAAATAATTCAGTTTGTCCGTGATGTGTACGCCGAGGAACTTAAAACATACTACCCTCTCCACTACTGTCCCGTCAATGTGGATAGGGGGGTCTGCTGTTTCCTGAAGTCCACAATCATCTCCTTTGTTTTGTTGGCGTGGAGTGTGAGGTTACTTTCCTGACACCACACTTCCAGGGTCCTCACCTCCACCCTGTAGGCCGTCTCGTCGTTGTTGGTAATCAAGCCTACCACTGTGGTGTCGTCCGCAGACTTGATGATTGAGTTGGAGGCGTGCATGGCTACGCAGTCGTGGGTGAACAGGGAGTACAGGAGAGGGCTCAGAACGCACCCTTGTGGGGCCCCAGTGTTGAGAATCAGTGGGGTGGAGATGATGTTACCAACCCTCACCACCTGGGGGCGGCCCGTCAGGAAGTCCAGTACCCAGTTGCACAGGACGGGGTTGAAACCCAGGGTCTCGAGCTCGATGACGAGTTTGGAGGGTACGATGGTGTTAAATGCTGAGCTGTGGTCGATGAACAGTATTCTCACATAGGTATTCTTCTTGTCCAGATGAGTTAAGGCAGTGTGCAGTGGGGTTGCGATTGCGTCGTCTGTGGATCTATTGGGGCGGTAAGCAAATTGGAGTGGGTCTAGGGTGTCAGGTAGGGTGGAGGTGATATGGTCCTTGACTAGTCTCTCAAAGCACTTCATGATGACGGAAGTGAGTGCTACGGGGCAGTAGTCGTTTAGCTCAGTTACCTTAGCTTTCTTGGGAACAGGAACAATAGTGGCCCTCTTGAAGCATGTGGGAACAGCAGACTGGTATAAGGATTGATTGAATATGTCCGTAAACACACTAGCCAGCTGGTCTGCACATGCTCTGAGGACGCGGCTGGGGATGCCGTCTGGGCCTGCAGCACTGCGAGGGTTAACACGTTTAAATGTTTTACTCACGTCGGCTGCAGTGAAGGAGAGTCCGCTGGTTTTGGTAGTGGGCCGTGTCAGTGGCACTGTATTGTCCTCAAAGCGAGCAAAGAAGTTATTTAGTCTGTCTGGGAGCAAGACATCCTGGTCCGCGACGGGGCTGGTTTTCTTTTTGTAATCCGTGATTGACTGTAGACCCTGCCACATACCTCGTGTCTGAGCCGTTGAATTGCAACTCTACTGTCTCTATACTGACGCTTAGCTTGTTTGATTGCCTTGCGGAGGGAATAGCTACACTGTTTGTAATTGGTCATGTTTCCGGCCACCTTGGTTCATGCTTTCAGTTTCACGCGAATGCTGCCATCAATCCACGGTTTCTGCTTTGGAAATGTTTTAATAGTTGCTGTGGGTATGACATCGCCGATGCACTTTCTAATGAACTCGCTCACCGAATCAGCGTATTCGTCAATGTTGCTGTTGGACGCAATGCAGAACATATCCCAATCCACGTGATCGAAGCAGTCTTGAAGCGTGGAATCAGATTGGTCGGACCAGCGGTGAACAGACCTGAGCTCGGGAGCTTCTTGTTTTAGTTTCTGTCTGTAGGCTGGAAGCAACAAAATGGAGTTGTGGTCAGCTTTTCCAAAAGGAGGGTGGGGGAGGGCCTTATATGCATTGCGGAAGTTAGAATAACAATGATCCAGGGTTTTACCAGCCCTGGTTGCGCAATCGATATGCTGATAGAATTTAGGGAGTCTTGTTTTCAGATTAACCTTGTTAAAAGCCCCAGCTACAATGAATGCAGCCTCAGGATATGTGGTTTCCAGTTTACAAAGAGCCAAATAAAGTTCGTTCAGGGCCATCGATGTGTCTGCTTGAGGGGAATATATACGGCTGTGATTATAATCGAAGAGAATTCCCTTGGTAGATAATGCAGTCAACATTTGATTGTGAGGAATTCTAAGTCAGGTGAACGGAAGGACTTGAGTTCCTGTATGTTGTTATGACCACACCACGTCTCGTTAATCATAAGGCATATCCCCCCCGCCCCTTTTCTTTCCAGAAAGATGCTTGTTTCTGTCGGCGCGATGCGTGAAGAAACCAGCTGGCTGCACCGACTCCAATAGAGTCTCGAGTGAGCCATGTTTCCGTGAAGCAAAGAACGTTACAGTCTCGGATGTGTCTTTGGAAGGCAACCCTTGCTCGGATTTCATCAACCTTGTTGTCAAGATACTGGACATTGGCGACTAGTATGGTAGGGAGTGGTGCGCAATGTGCCCGTCTCCGGAACCTGAAAAGAAGACCGCTTCGTTTGCCTCTTTTACAGCGACATTGTTTAGGTTCTCCGGCTGGGATCCGATCCATTGTCCTGGGTGGAAGGCAAAACACAGGATCCGCTTCGGGAAAGTCATATTCCTGGTCGTAATGATGGTGAGTTGACGTTGATCTTATATTCAGTCGTTCTTCCCAGCTGTATGTAATGAAACTTAAGATTATCAGGGGTACCAATGTAAAAAATAACCCGTAAAAAAAAAAGAATACTGCATAGTTTCCTAGGAATGCGAAACGAGGCGGCCATCTCTGTCGGCGCTGACACGGTCGCCAGGTGTACGGTGTTTCCTCTGACACACTGGTGCGGCTGGCTTCCGGGTTGGATGGGCTTTGTGTCAAGAAGCAGTGCGGCTTGGTTGGGTTGTGTTTCGGAGGACGCATGGCTCTCGACCATCGCCTCTCCCAAGTCCATACGGGAGTTGCAGCGTTGAGACAAGACTGTAACTACTACCAATTGGATACCACGAAATTGGGGAGAAACATAAATAAATAATATAAGTAGATTTACCAAATATACACGGGCAATAGCCCAAAGGAAATAGCCTCTGTATCAGGCTTAACCTGTCCTATCTGAATGGACACAGATAGAGGGCAAGACTGTACAGCCTCCACTTGAGAAACCAAAAATAGAATCTGTCTAACAGAAGCTCAAACAGGTAGGCCTACATAAGACCCCAGGACCATACACTGGTTCTACAAGGTCAAAGGCGATTTCCACATCCATTGTTACAATTGTGTTAATCAGACTTAATGATATTTCGACAGCATGAATACATGGAACACTCATTTAATCTTATTTAACTTCATGACTCCAAAGCGTGGCGCTCGGCCATGTAGCCTATTTCTATGCACACTGAGGCACGCATGCTCCTATTACCAACAACCAGAAAGAGAGAGACAAAGACACGCGGAACTCCGACATAACCCGGGAAACATGAACAACGGAAACGATACATTGAATTACATAAATATAACTTCTACCTTGAGTCTTGTGAACATCCAGGTGCACAATAAACATTGCTCCCACTGGAGTGGAAAATAGCAAGATTATGTTATACTACTTTTATTGCATCAAATGGTTGTTTTATGCAACAGAAGAGAGTATTCTGTTAACTTGTGTGTGTTCTAATGAGGATGGGCTTCTGGGAGAGAACACTGACAGGAGATTTACGATGTCTTTTGGGTGATAAAACCTAAAGAGCATTCCAGAGCAATGAGTTAATGTTTCTGTTCTATACGGGGCCAGACACTGGTCTCTACACAATGAGAACTGTTGACACAGCAGATACTGTCTGCTATGTATTATAGGCATCTTTCATACAGATCTTAACCTTGTGACCCATTCTACATATCTGTTTGTCATGTAGGTTGAAAGGGGTGTATCTGGGCTATAAAAGACCTTTGTACCTTTGTCTCTGGGCTCTCAACAAATCATCTGAGCATAAATCGTCGACCAGCCATGACCAGCCTTCGTTATCGTAGAGCACTCAATCGATTCACTTTATGTGTGCTCCCTTATTAATAAGTGATTAAAGATTTAGTTTAAGTATAACTCTGACTTGTGTGATAAGTTTGTCTCTCCTCATTTGATAGTAAAGAAATTAACCACCACTTTTGGCAAGGGGGATGGGATGTGAATCTTCACTTGATGACCACTCCTGACAACCTGGGTAAATCATGCACGAAGGATCCTTCAAACTTGGGATCTCAGGGAGACCACACTTTGGGAACAGAGGAGATGGACCAACCTAAGATCTGAGAGGCAGGGAGTCGAGTGGATACCACATCTCGAACTTAGTTTAAAACAAATAAAGACATGAGCAAAACACAAAGTCGAGTTTTTAGTCAAGTTTTTAAGAAAAGCCTCTATTACGTAGGCTCTGAGTGTGTATTCCTGTGTGAGCAGGGCCGAGTCAGAGGAGAGTAATCTGAGAGTTTGTGAACTCAAAGATACTCTGCCACTGGTCGGTTGCGGGCGACCTAGAGCCGTCCTGACACTGAATTGATTACAGTGGGGATTGGTGCTGTCTGTAGGGGCAAGGGATCAGAGTGACTGTGGGTACTTTGTGAAGCACGGTACCTGGTGAAACCCTATTGGAAGAAGGACCTCATTCTGAAAAGTGTCTGTGACCTTCTAAGTGATCCTCAGAAGTGGTGAATTACAATTATTTGAAATGGCTGGCTAAATTAAGATGTATCATAGACCTATCAAACATGAAACAGAAATGTCTAAGTGTTGCAATAAACGGTACAGGGTTGGAATGACGAAATGGTAGCAATTGTTGTATTAGATGGAACATAGATTTACCACATAGTACCTGGTGCATTTATGTATTTAAACGTGCGAAAGCAAAAATTTCAACAAGAGAAAAAAAGCACACTCCTCTGGCAGGAGTTTGGTGAGCGCAAGTGAAGATCTGTGCCTATGGTGCGTCGTCACCACAGTAATGTATTTTAAACAAAACATTCCAAATGCAAACTTCATAAGTAAATCATAATTTTCAAGCATTTGTTACATACCAAAAGACCAGTAGGCCTATGCTAGTAATTGTTGCCCCATTGCTGGTGAGATTGCAAAGTAAACAGTTAACATTCGTAATCACCCAAATATTTGAGCTACATATTTTTATGGCAATCCTCTCTTCCTGCAATATGATGTTTGCTAACTCACCCGATCTGTGTTGATTGACAGTTTGTTGGTCCAATCAGAGTGCTGTGTATGCATTTCACTAGCCAATCTGTTGCAGGTTTTTTTGCAAGAACGATGCTACTTATTGTCTCTGGCTATGTGTGTAGAGTAATCCACGTAGACTCCCGTGCCAAAAAATAACTTACAAAACCTGTAAAGATAAGTTCAAATCATCAGTCAAAGTCGAGTCCTGAGGCTCCATGTCAAGTCTCAAGTTATTTTATTTTCTATAAAGTCAAGTCTCAAGTCATCAAATTTGTGACTGGAGTCCACAACTCTGGTGATTACTTAACAATATCGTACATGTGTGTCACAGGTGTGACTCATTTGCATGTAATCAGAAACAATTATTTCTATTGGATAATTGACTGGTTATGAGATTTGTGCTGAATGTATTTAAACCCCCTGTTTTTGTGTTTCTTGGTGGCTGTCCACAGGAGGTGATGCAGCCAGAGGCATGGTGGATTGGTCATATTGAGGTGGTCTTATACTGATTAATTGTGTTTATGAAGAATAGAGAAATATTGCAGTGGGCCTCAAAACAATCCATACAACAGACATATTGTACTTTGGAGCAGAGTCCCTGTTAAAGGAGCAATTTCAGGGGTGACAACATATGTTAACATTAAATACCTGAAGAGAATTTTAGGGGTAGTTGGTGCCCGACACCTTACCCGCTAGGTGAATGGAGGAAAGTGTTGGTTCTGTGTTAAAACATTTTTTTATTAATAAAATAAAATGTTATCCCTTTTTCATGGTATCCAATTGGTAGTTAGTCTTGTCTCATCACTGCAATTCCCATACAGACTCAGGAAAGGCGAAGGTCGAGAGCCGTGCGTCTTCCGAAACACAACCCAACTGCTTCTTGACATAATGCCCACTTAACCTGGAAGCTAGCCGCACCAATGTGTCAGAAGAAACACTGTACACCTAGCAACCGGGTCAGCATGCACTGCGCGCGGCCCTCCACAGGTCTCACTAGTGCGCGATGGGACAAGGACATCCCTGCCGGCCTAATATGTACATACTCATTCACCCCTTTAGATTTGTGTGTATTAGGTCACTGTTGGGGAATTATTAGATTACTTGTTAGATATTACTGCACTGTCGGAACTAGAAGCACAAGCATTTCGCTACACTCACATTAACATCTGCTAGCCATGTGTATGTGACCAATAAAATTAGATTTGAAAGTGTGTGCAGATGGACAGAGTATACTGAAGAAAGGTGTGAAGGATGACAATGTTGAAATTGTGGTGGGGATCATGATCCCGAGTTCCTGGAGTGCACTGTAAGGGTGAAGGCGATTAAGGTGGCTAAAGTTAGTGGTCAATCGAATCTCCTATGCGGCTGTGATTATAAAAGCATTGAGAAAAAGTGACTAGTGAAGATATGGTATTGGATGTACCATAGCCAGTTGTAAATGTTTTCTGCCAGTCAAAATAGACCCTGTGTGTTAAAAAGTTAGATTCTGTGGCGTTCAGTTATAAACTGTTTGGCTCGAGTGTCAAAGAAACGGGACATTATTGTGGCCTTGGCAGAAAAGTTATTTGGGACTTCAGGAGTTTACAACAGAGGACTTGCAAGGGGTACTGGCGCCAGATGACGGCCTGCCCTCCTAGGCTCCCCTTGAGCCTATGTAGGGATAAGATCCGTTTTTATTTTGAACAGAAAAGTAGTTTGATTTAGTGTAGTTTATTTATTTTACTAGTTTGTATGGAATCCTGTTTCCATTCTTCACAGTAGGTGGCAGCATGCACACTAAATTGTGCGAACAACAATATACCATAGAAGAGCAGTGGCAAATGAGTTTGTGCTGTAATTGACTATAAATGAAGATAGACAGCTGGCTGCTGGGCTGTGTTGCTTCCTGTGACCCCTTTTTGTTTGGTTTGTATGTGTCTTAAGTAGCATGGTTTTATAGTAAAAGTAAGAAGTTATATAAGTTATATGGAAACAAAGGAATTGAACTGTTTTGAGAATGTGCTGGAAGCTATGTGCCTTAAGAAAATAAATGTTAAACTGTGTTTTGTGTTCTGCCTTTGCTTCCTGCTGCCTGCTCAATCTCATACCTAGAACCTCCCACTTTTCCACCCCATGAGCCATGCATGTCAACTAGCTCATGTGCTTGAAACTCTGTAAACAGTTGGAACTAACAAGGTCTGGAAACTGGCAGACCAGAAGTCTTGAAGTGCTCCTGTACTCCATAAAGAGTAATAGCAAACCCGCACTCTACTCACAATGTTCGGATGAACATCTTCAAATCAGACTGCCTTTGCAGTTTATGGTACACTCAGCAAATATGATATGAACTCTTAACGGAAGACTCATAATGGTATGGCCTTATAGTCTAAACAATTGAAGATGACCAACTGTAGTACAGCATCAACACACCTGATTAAAATTATCAAGGGCAATATTGAATAATTTCATATACCGATAGAGAGGTTTGAGAGGCTATGGTGAAATCTAGATTACATTAAGAGAAACAGAACCTCGTATGGCAAATACAGTCAATGCCTAATGGAAAGCTAAGTGTTCCCATTGAACAACACAGGGTTTTCACATTCATATAACTTGGGTATCTTTTTTTGTTTGGTTCGCGACAGGAAACTACAAGAACCCACTGCTTGTCAGTGAAAGAGGAAACCACAGTACAGCTTCAAAGAGCTTTCTTTTTGTCTTGAACAAGTCAGTTGAATAACATTCCAACTCATGTTCAAGTCTGTTTACACATTTTCTGTCTATATCTGCTACATGTAAAACAGGCTAAAATAATTTCTCATACCATTACTGTCACACTTTCAAGTCTTAAATTCCTTTTCCCCACAGAGGAAATGGTATTGACAGATGTCATTTATTGTTAAGTCTCTTCTGCAAACTAGAACAGAGTGAGGTTAAAACAGGTTGAAGATACTAATCAAGATACATTTTTTGGTCAGGAAATATGTTGCTCTGTCTCAAACAGGAAACTGTATTACTTTCCTCCTCCCACCACCATGAAACATAGAAGCAAAAGCCTCATCAACAAGAGACATCGAAGACATGGATGCCTGATCAGAAAGAAGACACCTTGCTGTCAATCATATTTTCAGGTAATGGAGTACGTACATAGGATACTGTGTAGATGTAGTGGTGAAGACTCAACTTCAATTGATGTCTTTTACTGCTTATTTTTGTCAAGCTGACACTAGGTAGTGTCAAGACAACATTGATTAAGTAATTGAGGTCATGTGATTAAGTGCTTGAGTCCAGTTCAAATGTTAATCTTTGGATGTTATGACTCACAACTGTGTTGAAATGTTAGGTTTGTTTAAATGAGAGTGTTGCTCTCCACGCGGTATGTTTTTTACTATTGTATATATTTTTCAACATATATTTTCAGTTTTCTGATCAAAAAGCCTCAACCTGGTCTTGTTGAAATAGATTCAACAAAATGTCTTGTGTAGATTCCCATGGTTTAGTTACTCTGTTTAGGAAACCCCTAGCTTTTAATAACATTTCATTTTCCCTTGTGGCTTCAGTAGCGAGCTTGTTGACGTCATCCTCTTCTTGTAAAATCTAGGACGTCACTATCCTTCCTCTTCCCTAAATTTACTTGCAGTTTCTCAGGTAATTTGTGTTTCAGGAGTGGTTCTGCCAATGGATCTCACTGAGGAGGAGACAGCACCTCTAATGAACAGGGAGAGGGGGGGCAGCCAAATGTCTGGTTCTGGCTCTGGTTTACAAGTCCATCTCTACTTCCTCCCTGCCACAAAGGTGGGAACAACTTTCAACATATCCTCTGGACAAATCTCTGCTGAAAGGGTCTGTGTCCTGGCAGCAAAAAAATGTGGTAAGATATGTGTTTTTATGTGAATATGGTTGTAATTTTTTATTTAACCCTGTTGAAGAGCATATATTGTAACAGTCTGAGGAATAATTGTAATATGGTGTGAAATAAACATCATTAAGCTGTTTACTAAAAAAGTGGCAAGTTGATCACTTTGTTGTTATTTAAATCCCAGATTGCCCCTTTAAGGGAGGAATTTTGGAAATTTCCTTGACTACGCCACCTTTTGAGTGTGCATACCCATTTGTTGTGGAATTACAAAATATTTATTGGAGCCTTGTGTATCTTCCTTCAGGACCTTGCTGTCTATACGCTTTATATTTCTTGAGAATGCAGTCACGTATTAGCATGGATGTTCAAACCTGCAAAAAAAAAGTTTCTTACAATAACTTTTCTCTCTCCTTAGGAATCCTACCAGTGTACCACAGCCTATTTGCTTTGGCGTTTGATGATCTGTCCAACTTTTACCCCCCAACACATGTTTTCAGTACTGATGAAAGCATTAGCATTCACTACAGAGTCAGGTGAGAAAAAACTTTATGGATTTTTGTGTAAAAAAGAAACATTTGACTAGAAATACATTTTATGCCCAATATTAACTGTTACGTTGCACTTTATTTGGTCTTAGTCATGTGTAGTGCACCAGCATAGCACCATCATACTGTTTTATCATACAAAGGGATTTTAATAGCTGTGAATGTGAACTGGATGACTCATGTATGTATAAAATTGTACTTTTTTATTGCCCCTGTTGTTATAAAGGTTTTTCTTTGCCAACTGGTTTGGAGAGGGGTCAAAAACATCATACCGCTACTGTCTGAGAAGAGGCAGAATCAGTGCAGTGCTCGACTACTGTGTCATTGATTATCTCTTTGCACAGGTAGATAGAAAACACTTCCAAACTTTGCAGTAAGCCAAAACTCATATTTAGATATAGACTATTTTGATATGGCAATAAATAATGTGAAATTACATTATCACACAATTCTGATTTTCCAAAACGACATAAGGCCATTTGTTGTGAATGATTAGCTTTAGAATGTCCACATGGGCAGAACACATGCATGTATACGTAGGATGCCTTCGGAAAGTATTCAGACATTTTGTATTTTCCACATTTTGATATGTTACAGCCTTATTCTAAAATGGATAATATAAAAATATAATCTACACACAATACCCCATACTGACAAAGCAAATACAGGTTTTTAGACTTTTTTTGCAAACGTATAAAAACACAAAAACAGAAATAGCTTATTTGTATAAGTATTCAGACCCTTTGCTTGCTATGAGACTCAAAATTGAGCTCAGGTGCATCATGTTTCCATTGATCATTCTTGAGATGTTTCTACAACTTGATTGGAGTCCACCTGTGGTAAATTCAATTGATTGGACATGATTTAGAAAAGGCACACATCTGTCTATATAAGGTCCCACAGTTGACAGTGCATATCAGAGCAAAATCCAAGCCACGAGGTCAAAGGAATTGTCCGTAGAGCTCCGAGACAGGATTGTATCGAGGCACAGATCTGGGGAAGGGTACCAAAAATATTCTGCAGCATTGAAGGTCCCCAAGAACACAGTGGCCTCCATCATTCTTAAATGGACAAAGTTTGGAACCACCAAGACTTCCTAAAGCTGGTCACCAGGCCAAACTGAGCAATCGGGGCAGAAGGGACTTGGTCAGGGAGGTGACCAAGAACCAAAAGGACAACCATCTCTGCAGCACTACACCAATCACAAACTCTTTGGTCAGAATGCTAAGCGTCACGTCTGGAGGAAACCTGGCACCATCCCTACCGTGAATTATTGTAAGGCAGCATCATGCTGTGGGGATGTTTTTCAGCGGCAGAGACTGGGAGACTAGTCAGGATCGAAGCAAAGATGAACGGAGCAAAGTACATAGAGCTCCTTAATGAAAACCTGCTCAAGATCGGTCAGGACCGCAGACTGAGGCAAAGGTTCACCTTACAACAGGACAACAACCCTAAGCACACAGACAAGACAATGCAGGAGTTGCTTCGGGACAAGTCTCTGAATGTCCTTTAGTGGCCCAGCCAGAGCCCAGACTTGAGCCCGATCTAACAAATCTGGAGAGACATGAAAATAGCTGTTCAGCAACGCTCCCCATCCAACCTGACAGATCTTGAGAGGATCTGCAGAGAAGAATGACAAAAACTCCCTGAATACAGGTGTGCTAAGCTTGTAGTGTCATACCCAAGAAGACTTGAGGCTGTAATCGCTGCCAAAGGTGCTTCAACAAAGGGTCTGAATACTTATGTGATATTTCAGTTTTTTATTCTTAACAAATTAGCAAAAAATTCAAAAACCTGTTTTGCTTTGTCAATGTGTTGATTGATGAAAAAAAGCAAACAATTTAATTCATTTTAGAATAAGGCTGTAACCTAACAAAATATGTAAAAAGTCAAGGGGTCTGATTACTTTCCAAAGGCACTGTAAGTGTTCTACTACTTCCTGTGTTCTGTGTATATTCTTAATTTTTTTGTGACCCTTTAGTCCCGTAGTGACTTTGTGGCTGGCCAGGCGGGGGTCTCACCTCCCTTGAGCGTCCAGGAGGAGTGCCTTGGCCTGGCAGTGCTCGACCTATGGCGACTGGCTAAGGAACACAACCAGAGCGTAAGGGAGGTGTGCAAGAATGTCAGGTATGAATACTGAAAAGAGGGTATGAAAATGAGTAAATTTCTTTATGCCAACGGTTCTCTTGGTTTCTTATTTGGCTGTGCACAATATATCAATTACCATTTTTTTCAGTTACAAGTCATGCCTTCCCGAGACACATCGGCAGGAAATCCAGCAACTGAGCCGGCTTGCGCGCTACAGAATCCGCAACACTCTGAAACGGTTCCTGAAGAAGCTTGGCCGCTGCTCAGTGGGGGAACGCAGTCTAAAGCTGAAGTACCTGATGGAGCTGGCAGGGGTGGAGCCTTCCCACGGCACTGAGACCTTTCAGGTGAACCACCCTGGCTCCCAGCTGCAGCAGAAGGAACCAACATTCAACCTTATGCGGGTCGCTGGGGAGAGCGGTATACAATTCAGTGGAAGTCACTGCCCTGCTGATGTCCTGGTGAGAGAAAGTGCAAAGTCCCTACTGTGGGTCATGATCATGACTATCATCCTGTATCTACATTGACTGACCACAAAACATAAATAATGTTCCCTTTCAGTTGGTCATTCGATATAACATGCTATGGGGAGTGTCGTGGAAATTCAGTACTGAGAGAGACTTGGTCATTTCTTCTAACAATCATCTTTATTTAATATCTATTAATTATTGGAGTAATGAAGCCGTCAGCCCAGCAGTCTTTTTTTGGTGTTTTTTTGTTTTTTTTGTTGTTGAATTTTACCCCTTTTTCTCCCCAATTTCGTGGTATCCAATTGTTTTTAGTAGCTACTATCTTGTCTCATCGCTACAACTCCCGTACGGGCTCGGGAGAGACGAAGGTTGAAAGTCATGCGTCCTCCGATACACAACCCAACCAAGCCGCACTGCTTCTTAACACAGCGCGCATCCAACCCAGAAGCCAGCTGCAATAATGTGTCGGAGGAAACCCTGTGCACCTGTCAACCTTGGTTAGCACGCACTGCGCCCGGCCCGCCACAGGAGTCGCTGGTGCGCGATGAGACAAGGACATCCCTACCGGCCAAGCCCTCCCTAACACGGACGACGCTAGGCCAATTGTGCATCGCCCCGCTGGTTGCGACAGAGCCTGGGCGCGGACCCAGAGTCTCTGATGGCACAGCCGGCACTGCAGTACAGCGCCCTTAACTACTGCGCCACCCGGGAGGCCAGCCCAGCAGTCTTGACTGTCGGACCGAGTGCTTTAATCATACAGAGAATACCATGTCTTTATATACCAAACCTAAAAATGCTTCAACCATGGCTGGCTCCACCCTTCCCTTATAGATTGGCGGGCACCATGAGTCACTTTGGTCTCATCCTGTCTTTATCTGCACCTGGCGTTATCTAAACCGCCGACTCTGGCCTAATTTCCCAGATGCCAGGATGTCTAAGAACCATTGAGGCCTTTGTTCTACTCCTCTCTATCCCAGTTACAACCACAATCTCCTCGATAGAATGTAGGCCCAATTAGACCAGAGGCATATGTCTCACATGCCCCACAAATGATAGAATGGAATTTGGCTGTTTGTTTTTTTATCACCGAGACATCAATCAATTGTCAGCTTCAAGCTATCTTTAGTAAAAACCATGTCTATGACACCCAGCCTAGCTGCAGGAAGCTAGAGTGGACAGACAAACTCAGTATTAGCGGGACAGAAATAGCTCAATGTCGAACAAATCAGGTAAATATGTCAGTTTTCTATCACATGAGTCAATAACCAATCCTATTCACCTGAAGCAAACTAAAATCACGCCCAACCTGCCAATGGATGCCAAGCCCGTCCTCGGAAGCCTCGCCTTCTTGGCTATAATATGGGGGATTGCTCCATTTCCTCAATTCTTCGCTCTTCACTTTCAAGCACATGATGGCTAGGAGATTCAGATCCGATTTAAGTGTCTGTTATGAGGAGAAAGTACTCGTCCCCCTAGATGTTGCGAGTTTTTGGGTCTTGGTATCGGTTTTTGTGTTTGGTGAAAGCTAACTACTTTCTGCTCTGCTTGTGTAGCTAATGCTTCCTTACATGAGTGGTAAGAGTACGTTTGAAAAGACTAACCAGCTGGGTTTGAACCTCTGACCGTGCCCTAGGGCATGTGGTTTCACAATGAAAAATGTAAGATTCTCACGAGTTTTGTCTGGGGTAGAAACACGCTCAGGAGGCCTTGGCTCAGACCAGTTTGCAAGACCATTGTCTCTGGCTGTGTTCAACTTCCACTGGGAGTCGGGCTGACTTTGTGAGAAAGATCGGTGGTCAGAGTTGATAGGGGTTCCTCCAGGTTTGGGGGAAGGTATTTACTTCCTGTCCCTGCAGCTGTGAAGCGTTTCTAACCCCTGTTTAAAGACTTTGCTGATGAGTGGCGCGTTACTTAGCTCAAGAGGCTAACAAGATGGGTAATCCTAGCACAGTGCTTCCGAATAAACAGAGCCAGTTCTCTGGATTCCTGAGAGGGACAGGCTGATGTTTTTTTGAGCCAGTTTCGCTAACAAGGTTGTTTGGCTCGGGACCCTCCTCCCCAATAATTTACAAAGGCAACAGTGCTCCCAAGTGGCTCGGTCAATGGGGGCAAAACCGTAAAATGGCCTGTTCCGAGTGTGTACATGTAAGTCAGAATGTCTTTAATGATAAGAAGTAAAAGCTCAGTATTGAGAAGTCAGAATGAAAACAGAGCTTGACCAGTCTTGTTTAGTTGGCTCTGGAAGGTCATGGATCTTTACACATGCTAAATAAAATATATTTTTATTTGTCAACTGTGTTGAATACAACATGTGTAGACCTTACCATGAAATGCTTATTTACAAGCCCTTAACAAACAATGATGTTTAAAAATAAATAAAAACTTTACCACTTTTTCTCCCCAATTTCATGATTTCCAATTGGTAGTTACAGTCTTGTCTCATCACTGCAACTCCCGTGCATACTCGGGTGAGGCGAGGTCGAGAGCCATGCGTCCTCCGAAACACGACCCAACCAAGCCGCACTGCTTCTTGACACAAAATGCCTGCTTAACCCGGAAGCCAGCCACACCAATTTGTTGGAGGAAACGTCGTACACCTGGTGACCGTGTCAGCGTGCATATGCCTGGCATGCCACAGGAGTCGCTAGAGCGCAATAGGACAGGGACATCCCGACCGGCCAAACCCTCCCTAACTCGGACACACTAGGCCAATTGTGCGCCGATCGCGGCCGGCTGTGACACCGCCCGGAATCAAACCTGGGTCTGTAGTGACAACTCTAGCACTGCAATGCAGTGGCTTAGACCGCTGCGTCACTCAGGAGGCCGCATTGGTAGCATTTCTATGTTGAAGATTTTCCATCCAATTCGCTTTACTTTTGTAATACATTATACTTGATCGTTCCCAAATAAGTTCATCCATAACTTATTCTGTGCCTCTATGGTACCGTTTTTATTGCTATCCATCTGTACTGTTATTTATACTATTTCCTTTGAATATAATATTAACTATTTTGACCTAAATGTTTTGTTTTAAAGATGAGTATCGAATTGCATGACCTCTAATGGCACATTTAAAAGTGTCCCATACAATATGGGAATCTGCTGTACCTATGTTATGCAGGAAAAAGTTATTCTTTGTCTTAAAAATTCTTTGTCTTGGTTAAAAACAGGTTGTCATCCAGTAGGCTTTGATTACATTTCTAATGTCCTCGCCCACGTGGAAATTCTGTAAGAGTTATATTTGATGGTCCGACTGCATTCTGCCCCCTATCAAAGCTTTTAACATTTTTTTATTTAAACTTTTGATGCCAGTGTGAGGGATACAAGAATGTAATCAAGATGACTAGTTTGATTAAGCCACCACCATGTACAGTATATAGTATATAGATTAATTGGCCAAATCTGTTTATCGTCCAATAGAATATTTAAAATGATCCACCTTACTTTCTAATCTGTTTGGACAGTTTGCACATTCGGATCGAAATTGTTATTGATTAATATCATCACCCCTTTTGAGTTTCTTTGCCCATGACAGAAATATATTTCTCCCTCCCATTCCTTTTTCCATACAACATCATCTGTAATTGGAGAGTGAGTTTCCTGTAAACAATAGACATAATATTCCTTCTCTTTTAGCCAGGTAATGACTGATTGTCTTTTCTTATAATCTGCTAAAACATTACAATTATAACTAGCTATACTTATTTAATCACTTACAATAATGAGATACAAGTTTCAATTATACCTAATATGGGCAGCAGGGTACCCTAGTGGTTAGAGCGTTGGACTAGTAACTGAAAGGTTTGCAAGATCAAATCCCCGAGCTGACAAGCTAAAAATCTGTCGTTCTGCCCCTGACCAAGGCAGTTAACCCACTGTTCCTAGGCTGTCATTGAAAATAAGAATTTGTTCTTCACTTACTTGCCTAGTTAAAAAAAGGTTAAAAAAAATCTATGCTCAAAAAGTACCATGATGATCAAGCTGCTAGACGCCCTGAATGATGATATTAGTGATATCGTGAATTTTTGGGGTCCTGGCTATTTATAACAGTATTTCGAGTATGCAATACTCTACACCCGAAGGCCACAACCTTCCGAATGCGACTCCACATTCGTAACAATCGTACGTTTTGAGAATCAGGATAACTTAATGTCTCAGGCTGGACACATTGGCAGTCAGGATTTGTTTTCCCCACCGAGTGTTGTTAACACCCCATTGTACCCCTTATCCAACAGTCGGTTGAGAAACCAGCATTTGAGTGTTCAGAGGTAAATCACCTAAGCTCTTCCGATTGCCATGGAAGTGGCTAGTGTCTTCAGAGGTGTCTGAAACAATCTGAAACAGTTCCCCTGTGGGATTAAGCCTTGGGCTACCTTGTGTCTTCGATGAGGCAGAGCGTGAATGCGCATTATCAAGTCACAGCAGGTTCCCTGTTGTTTTGGACTTACGGTTCCTTTTGTGAGTTTTGGCATTCCAGACTCAGGTCTTGTGTGAGCCTTTTTGGAACCGATAGGGTTTAAGGACTTGGCTGCCGTGGTCGAAGTTGTGCAGGATTTTGTCCGGGTTACCACGGTTCCCTGTGGGTTTGAGCCTTGGTCTGCCGGGGTTCATCGTCTCCGGTCGATATTTATGCAGCGCCCGTGTGCACTTTACCAAGTTACGACATGTGTTTTGTTGTTTTGGACTTGCAGTTCTTTTTACGAGTTCTGACATTTCAGGCTCTCAAGGTAAATATTGGTATTGGAACTGTGGGGTATAGGAACTTGGACTGCAGTTCAGGCTTCTCTCTGACAGTTCAGGCTTCTCGGGCCTCCTAGTTTGGTACCCTCTGAGCCGGCTTGGGGCTTGATTGTATGTCCCCATAGTATGTTATATTAAGTGACTTACTGAAAGGGAACAAGGGAACGTACAATTATGACTATAACTGCTGTTCCCTGAAGGAGGGAACGAGGTATAACATATTTTGGCCCGAGCCGTCAATGGGGTTTGGGCTCGCTGAAGAGCGGTACTGAATTGAGGAAATGGATGTGAGCCCTCGTATTATAGCCAGGAAGGCGGGGCTTCCGAGGGCGGGCTCGGCATTCATTGGCACATTGGGCGTGATTTCAGTTTGCTTCAGGGTTAACTCCCCACAGTATGTTATACATCGTTCCCTCCTTCAGGGAACAGTAGTATTTCCATAACTGTACATTCTTTCACAGGAGTGGCAGACATTTTGTGACTTCCCAGAGATCATCGACATCAACATCAAGAGGGCGTGCCACGAGCAGGTTCCCCAGGACAGCAGGGTGGTCACGATCACCCGGCAGGACGACAGATGCCTGGTTGGTTGATAACACTGAATCAATGCTCTATACATCCTTAATTAATGCCTAATCAAAAACAATTGATGCTGACTCATTGCACCTGAGCAACATCCATTTCGGGGGGTGTATGTCTAATGAAAAAGTGTGCATGTCACCATTTTTCTCCACAGGAGGTCGAGTTTCAAACAGTGACTGAGGCGCTTTCATTTGTTTCACTTGTGGATGGCTACTTCAGGCTGACTACAGACTCCAGTCACTATTTCTGTCAAGACGTTGCACCTCCCAGCCTGCTTGAAGACATTGAAAGCAACTGCCATGGGCCAATCACGTAGGTCCTTTCAGACTTATATCAAACCCATAGAGATACATTAGATGTAAACATCTGTGTGCCTTTATATGTTGTTTTCTCAGGTCTGAGTTTGCAGTGCACAAGCTGAAAAAAGTAGGCGCCAAAGATGGCAGGTTTCTGCTAAGACGCAGCCCCAAAGACTATGACAAGTTCTTTCTCACTGTCTGCGTTCAGGTAAAAAGTTGACAATTATGAAACATAATCAATCCTCAAATTGCTTTAATCTGGATTTACTTTTGGTCACACTTTATTTAGATAGTCCGGATGGTCCACCTGTATTGTATTGTATTTATTAGGAATCCCCCTTACAATCAAAAATAATAATAAATAACTGTACATCTTATAACATTATTACACCACTGCATATCTACAATAGAAAATGTATAATACCACCATACAACAATATTACAATGTACCTGTGTGTAGAGTCTGTGTGCCAGCGTCTGTGTGCACGTATGTGCATGTGTGTGTGTGTGTGTCTCTTCACAGTTAGCGTTGTTCCATAAAGTTTAGTTGTATCTGTTTTATAATCAGGCTCTATGTAGTACTGTGCGTTTCCCAGAGCTTGTTCTGGACTTGGGAACTGTGAAGAGACCTCTGGTGGCATGTCTTGTGGGCTTTACATGGGTGTCTGAGCTGTATGCTAGTCATTTGAACAGACAACTCGGTGCTTTCAACATGTCAATGTCTCTCACAAAGACAAGTAGTGATGCATTCAATCTCTCCTCTACTTTGAGACAGTATAGATTGACATGCATATCATTGATGTTTACTCTCCATATACAATATACATTTAAGGGCCAGCTGTGCTGCTCTGTTTTGGGCCAAATGTAATTTGCATATGTCCCTCTTTGTGGCACTTGACCATATGACTGGGCAGTAGTCCAGGTGTGACAAAACTAGGGCCTGTAGGACTTATTTTGTCAAGAAAGCAGAGTAACGCTTTATTAAGTACAGACCTCTCTCCATTTTAGCTACCGTTGCATCAATATGTTTTTACCATGACAGTTTACAATCCAGGGTTACTCCAAGCAGTTTAATCTTCTCAACTTGCTCAATTTCCACCTTATTCATTACAAGATTTAGTTAGGTTTAGTAATAAGGTAGTAGTTAATGATTTGACCCAAAAATAATCCTTTTAGGTTTTGAAATATTTAGTACTACCTTATTACTTGCCTCCCATTCTAAAACTTACTGCAGCTCTTTGTTAAGTGTTGCAGTGATTTCACTTGCTGTGGTAGCTGACGTGTATAATGGTGAGTTACCCTCTGTATTCTGTTAGACAGGTAACTCTCGATCCACGATATAGCAGCAGATGTAAAGACATAACACAGTTTTTGCAGCAGCAGATTATTATCGATAATGTCAAAAGCTGCACTGAAGTCTATCAAAACAGCTCCCACAAACATCTTATCAGTTTGTGGTGGAAATTCAATACCAAGGAAACACCTGAAGTCAATATTAAATTAATCATTCTTTATTATCAGTTAATTGGAGAGGTTACAAGCAACACATATACAAAGTACAAGTTTGCCAAAAGCTCCGGCAGGGCGGTCCCTTCTGTTTTCTTACTACAGTGCGTTGCGAAAGTATTCGGCCCCCTTGAACTTTGCGACCTTTTGCCACATTTCAGGCTTCAAACATAAAGATATAAAACTGTATTTTTTTGTGAAGAATCAACAACAAGTGGGACACAATCATGAAGTGGAACGACATTTATTGGATATTTCAAACTTTTTTAACAAATCAAAAACTGAAAAATTGGGCGTGCAAAATTATTCAGCCCCCTTAAGTTAATACTTTGTAGCACCACCTTTTGCTGCGATTACAGCTGTAAGTCGCTTGGGGTATGTCGCTATCAGTTTTGCACATCGAGAGACTGACATTTTTTCCCATTCCTCCTTGCAAAACAGCTTGAGCTCAGTGAGGTTGGATGGAGAGCATTTGTGAACAGCAGTTTTCAGTTCTTTCCACAGATTCTCGATTGGATTCAGGTCTGGACTTTGACTTGGCCATTCTAACACCTGGATATGTTTATTTTTGAACCATTCCATTGTAGATTTTGCTTTATGTTTTGGATCATTGTCTTGTTGGAAGACAAATCTCCGTCCCAGTCTCAGGTCTTTTGCAGACTCCATCAGGTTTTCTTCCAGAATGGTCCTGTATTTGGCTCCATCCATCTTCCCATCAATTTTAACCATCTTCCCTGTCCCTGCTGAAGAAAAGCAGGCCCAAACCATGATGCTGCCACCACCATGTTTGACAGTGGGGATGGTGTGTTCAGGGTGATGAGCTGTGTTGCTTTTACGCCAAACATAACGTTTTGCATTGTTGCCAAAAAGTTCAATTTTGGTTTCATCTGACCAGAGCACCTTCTTCCACATGTTTGGTGTGTCTCCCAGGTGGCTTGTGGCAAACTTTAAACGACACTTTTTATGGATATCTTTAAGAAATGGCTTTCTTCTTGCCACTTTTCCAGGCCAGATTTGTGCAATATACGACTGATTGTTGTCCTATGGACAGAGTCTCCCACCTCAGCTGTAGATCTCTGCAGTTCATCCAGAGTGCTCATAGGCCTCTTGGCTGCATCTCTGATCAGTCTTCTCCTTGTATGAGCTGAAAGTTTAGAGGGACGGCCAGGTCTTGGTAGATTTGCAGTGGTCTGATACTCCTTCCATTTCAATATTATCGCTTGCACAGTGCTCCTTGGGATGTTTAAAGCTTGGGAAATCTTTTTGTATCCAAATCCGGCTTTAAACTTCTTCACAACAGTATCTCGGACCTGCCTGGTGTGTTCCTTGTTCTTCATGATGCTCTCTGCGCTTTTAACGGACCTCTGAGACTATCACAGTACAGGTGCATTTATACGGAGACTTGATTACACACAGGTGGATTGTTGTTATCATCATTAGTCATTTAGGTCAACATTGGATCATTCAGAGATCCTCACTGAACTTCTGGAGAGAGTTTGCTGCACTGAAAGTAAAGGGGCTGAATAATTTTGCACGCCCAATTTTTCAGTTTTTGATTTGTTAAAAAAGTTTGAAATATCCAATAAATGTTGTTCCACTTCATGATTGTGTCCCACTTGTTGATTCTTCACAAAAAAATACAGTTTTATATCTTTATGTTTGAAGCCTGAAATGTGGCAAAAGGTCGCAAAGTTCAAGGGGGTCGAATACTTTCGCAAGGCACTGTATATACTGCTACACAAAAAAGCTACATAGGCATGGTTTATAGGGTTGGTTCCTGCAGGTGACTGGCTGTTATAGCGCGGACTCAGTTTCCCAAGACACTGAGCAATTTCTCCTATCCTAACTTCCAGAACATATTCTGGGTGTTTTGCCAATTGGTCTGAGGAGGAGATCACAGTCAATGTCACGGCTTTCTTCCTGGGAAGGTGAGGCGGACCAAAACGCAGCGTGGTTATAGTTCATGGTTCTTTAATAAGAAAACTCAAACATGAACAAACTACAAAACAATAAACGTGAAAACCGTAACAGTCCTAACTGGTGCATAAAACACAAAGACAGGAAACAATCACCCACAAAATACCGAAAGAATATGGCTGCCTAAATATGGTTCCCAATCAGAGACAACAATAAACACCTGCCTCTGATTGAGAACCAATCTAGGCAACCATAGACTTACCTAGACATCTAAACTGAACACAACCCCATAAATCTACAAAAAACCCTAGACAAGCCAAAAAACACATAAATCACCCATATCACACCCTGGCCAAAATAATAAAGAAAACAAAGATAACTAAGGCCAGGGCGTGACAGTCACCTACATGAACAAAGAAAGAGTGAGAGTAGATGCATACTGTATACAATTACACCCCCTCCTTTTATCACTTCTGTGATAACGACTGTTAAATATTAAGGTAATCATTAGATTATGGCTTAAACTGTCAAACGAGGTTCTATTAAAATACGTACAGTACCAGTCAAAAGTTTGGACACACCTACTCAGTCAAGGGTTCCTTCTTTATTTTTCCTATTTTCTACATTGTATAATAATAGTAAAGACATCAAAACTATGAAATAGCACATATGGCATCATGTAGTAACCAAAAAAGTGTTAAACAAATCAAAATAAGTTATATTTGAGATTCTTCAAATTAGCCACCCTTTCCTTTGATGACAGCGACAGCTAATACCCTCTTGGTATTCTCTCAACCAGCTGCACGTGGAATGCTTTTCCAACAGTCTGGAAGGAGTTCCCACATATGCTGAGCACTTGTTGGCTTCTTTGCCTTCACTCTGCGGTCCAACTCATCCCAAACCATCTCAATAGGGTTGAGGTCGAGTGATTGTGGAGGCCAGGTTTTCTGATGCAGCACTCCATCACTCACCTTCTTGGTCAAATAGCCCTTACACAGCCTGGAGGCTGTTACTTGAACTCTGTGAAGCATTTATGTGGGCTGCAATCTGAGGTGCTGGTAACTCTAATGAACTTATCCTCTGCAGCAGAAGTAACTCTGCATCTTCCATTCCTGTGGCGGTCCTCATGAGCGCCAGTTTCATCATAGTGATTGATGGTTTTTGCGACTGCACTTGAAGAAACTTTCAAAGTTCTTGACATTTTCCGTATTGACTGACCTTAAAATAATGACGGACTGTCGTTTCTCTATGCTTATTTGAGCTGTTCTTGCTATAAAATGGACTTGGTCTTTTACCTAATAGGGCAATCTTCTGTATACCACCCGTACCTTGTCACAACACAACTTATTGGCTAAAACGCATTAAAGAAGGAAAGAAATTACACAAATGAACGTTTAACAAGGCACACCTGTTAATTGAAATGCATTCCTGGTGACTACCTCATGAAGCTGATTGAGAGAATACAAAGAGTGTGCAAAGCTGTCATCAAGGGAAAGGGAGGCTACTTTGAAGAATCTCAAATATAAAATATATTTAGATTTAGATTTGTTTAACACTTTTTTAACACATATGATTCCATTTGATTCCATATGTGTTGTTTCGAGGTCTTTGCTATTATTCTACAAAATAGTAAAAATTAAGAAAAACTCTTGAATCAGTAGATGTGTGCAAACTTTTGACTGGTACTGTATATTAAAAGTAAGCGAAATCAACACATAAGACCGCACACTTTCAAACCCTTCATTCTGTGTTGTACAATCCGACTAGTATCTGATCCTTATTTCATAGCCCTTACACATGTAAAACCATTGCAGTAGAATGGTTTAACTTAAGACCTTCAGTTACACACATGATTCAGTACACCATTTAATTTATGGAAATAGTATCATCATAATAAAGCTCAAATCTAGGGTCATTTAGCTATTTGATTTATAATTTTATGACCTATCAAACTGAACTATCAACTATCACTATTTGAACTATCAAATCAAAATAGAACCAAATTATTTGATGAACAATTATTTTGGGCATTACTGCTATTAGCCCATACAAATGCTTTGAATAACACATTCACTACATGGAACAACAGATAGTCACACAAAATATATAAAATGGAAGATCAGGAAACATTTTATTATAATTATAATTATTTTCCTTCAGATGTATTTAAATAATATTTTTGGCAGCAAACTGTCTCCATACAGTGCATTCGGAAAGTATTCAGACCCCTTGACTTTTTCCACATCTTGTTACATTACAGGCTTATTCTAAAATGGATTAAATCGTTTTTTCATCAATCTACACACAATCCCCATTAATGACAAATCAAAAACAGGTTTTTAGAAATTTTGGCACATTTTTTACAAATAAAAAACAGAAATATCACATTTACATAAATATTCAGACCCTTTACTCAGTACTTTGTTGAAGCACCTTTGGCAGTGATTACAGCCTTGAGTCTTCTTGGGTATGAGGCTACAAGTTTGGCCCAACAGTATTTGGGGAGTTTCTCTAATTCTTCTCTGCAGATCCTCTCAAGCTCTGTCAGGTTGGATGGGGAGTGTCGCTGCACAGCTATTTTCAGGTCTCTCCAGAGATGTTCAATCGGGTTCAAGTCCGGCTCTGGCTGATCCACTCAAGGACATTGAGACTTGTCATTCCTGTGCTGTCTTGTCTGTGTGTTTAGGGTTGTTGTCCTGTTGGAAGGTGAGCCTTCGGCCCAGTCTGAGGTCCTGAGCGCTCTTGAGCAGGTTTTCATCAAGGATCTCTCTGTACTTTGCTGCGTTCCTCTTTCCCTCGCGCCTGACTAGTCTCGGGGTCCTTGCTGCTAAAACAGGATGCACATGATGCTGCCGCCACCATGCTTCACTGTATGGATGGTGTCAGGTTTCCTCCTGCCGTAATGCTTGGCATTCTGGCCAAAGAGTTAAATCTTGGTTTTATCAGACCAGAGAGCTTGTTTCTCATTGTCTGTGAGTCCTTTAGGTGCCTTTTGGCAAACTCCAAGAGGGCTGTCATGTGCCTATTACTGAGGATTGGCTTCCGTCTGGCCATTCTAACATAAAGGTCTGATTGATGGAGTGCTGGAGGGATGGTTGTCTTTCTGGAAGGTTCTCCCATCTCCACAGAGGAACTCTGGAGCTCTGTCAGAGTGACCATCAGGTTCTTGGTCATCTCCCTGACCAAGACCCTTCTCCCCTGGTTGCTCGGTTTGGCCGGGCGGCCAGCTCTAGGAAGAGTCTTGGTGGTTCCAAACTTATTCCATTTAAGAATGATGGAGGCCACTGTGTTCTTGGGGACCTTCAATGCTGCAGAATTTTTTTGGTACACTTCCCCAGATCGGTGCCTCGGCACAATCCTGTCTCAGAGCTCTACAGACAATTCCTTTGGCCTAATGGCTTGGTTTATGCTCTGACATGCACTGTGCCTTTCCAAATGAAATGAAATCAAATCAAATTTTATTTGTCACATACACATGGTTAGCAGATGTTAATGCGAGTGTAGCGAAATGCTTGTGCTTCTTGTTCCGACAATGCAGTAATAACCAACAAGTAATCTAACTAACAATTCCAAAACTACTGTCTTATACACAGTGTAAGGGGATAAAGAATATGTACATAAGGATATATGAATGAGTGATGGTACAGAGCAGCATAGGCAAGATACAGTAGCTGATATTGAGTACAGTATATACATATGAGATGAGTATGTAAACAAAGTGGCATAGTTAAAGTGGCTAGTGATACATGTATTACATAAGGATGCAGTCGATGATATAGAGTACAGTATCTACGTATGCATATGAGATGAATAATGTAGGGTATGTAAACATTATATAAGGTAGCATTGTTTAAAGTGGCTAGTGATATATTTACATCATTTCCCATCAATTCCCATTATTAAAGTGGCTGGAGTTGAGTCAGTGTCAGTGTGTTGGCAGCAGCCACTCAATGTCAGTGGTGGCTGTTTAACAGTCTGATGGCCTTGAGATAGAAGCTGTTTTTCAGTCTCTCTGTCCCAGCTTTGATGCACCTGTACTGACCTCGCCTTCTGGATGATAGCGGGGTGAACAGGCAGTGGCTCGGGTGGTTGATGTCCTTGATGATCTTTATGGCCTTCCTGTAACATCGGGTGGTGTAGGTGTCCTGGAGGGCAGGTAGTTTGCCCCCGGTGATGCGTTGTGCAGGCCTCACTACCCTCTGGAGAGCCTTACAGTTGAGGGCGGAGCAGTTGCCGTACCAGGCGGTGATACAGCCCACCAGGATGCTTTCGATTGTGCATCTGTAGAAGTTTGTGAGTGCTTTTGGTGACAAGCCGAATTTCTTCAGCCTCCTGAGGTTGAAGAGGCGCTGCTGCGCCTTCTTCACAATGCTGTCTGTGTGAGTGGACCAATTCAGTTTGTCTGTGATGTGTATGCCGAGGAACTTAAAACTTGCTACCCTCTCCACTACTGTTCCATCGATGTGGATAGGGGGGTGTTCCCTCTGCTGTTTCCTGAAGTCCACAATCATCTCCTTAGTTTTGTTGACGTTGAGTGTGAGGTTATTTTCCTGACACCGCACTCCGAGGGCCCTCACCTCCTCCCTGTAGGCCGTCTCGTCGTTGTTGGTAATCAAGCCTACCACTGTTGTGTCGTCCGCAAACTTGATGATTGAGTTGGAGGCGTGCGTGGCCACGCAGTCGTGGGTGAACAGGGAGTACAGAAGAGGGCTCAGAACGCACCCTTGTGGGGCCCCAGTGTTGAGGATCAGCGGGGAGGAGATGTTGTTGCCTACCCTCACCACCTGTGGGCGGCCCGCCAGGAAGTCCAGTACCCAGTTGCACAGGGCGGGGTCGAGACCCAGGGTCTCGAGCTTGATGACGAGCTTGGAGGGTACTATGGTGTTGAATGCCGAGCTGTAGTCGATGAACAGCATTCTCACATAGGTATTCCTCTTGTCCAGATGGGTTAGGGCAGTGTGCAGTGTGGTTGAGATTGCATCGTCTGTGGACCTATTTGGGCGGTAAGCAAATTGGAGTGGGTCTAGGGTGTCAGGTAGGGTGGAGGTGATATGGTCCTTGACTAGTCTCTCAAAGCACTTCATGATGACGGATGTGAGTGCTACGGGCGGTAGTCGTTTAGCTCAGTTACCTTAGCTTTCTTGGGAACAGGAACAATGGTGGCCCTCTTGAAGCATGTGGGAACAGCAGACTGGTATAGGGATTGATTGAATATGTCCGTAAACACACCGGCCAGCTGGTCTGCGCATGCTCTGAGGGCGCGGCTGGGGATGCCGTCTGGGCCTGCAGCCTTGCGAGGGTTAACACGTTTAAATGTCTTACTCACCTCGGCTGCAGTGAAGGAGAGACCGCATGTTTTCATTGCAGGCCGTGTCAGTGGCACTGTATTGTCCTCAAAGCGGGCAAAAAGTTATTTAGTCTGCCTGGGAGCAAGACATCCTGGTCCGTGACTGGGCTGGATTTCTTCCTGTAGTCCGTGATTTACTGTAGACCCTGCCACATGCCTCTTGTGTCTGAGCCGTTGAATTGAGATTCTACTTTGTCTCTGTACTGACGCTTAGCTTGTTTAATAGCCTTGCGGAGGGAATAGCTGCCCTGTTTGTATTCAGTCATGTTACCAGACACCTTGCCCTGATTAAAAGCAGTGGTTCGCGCTTTCAGTTTCACACGAATGCTGCCATCAATCCACGGTTTCTGGTTAGGGAATGTTTTAATCGTTGCTATGGGAACGACATCTTCAACGCACGTTCTAATGAACTCGCACACCGAATCAGCGTATTCGTCAATGTTGTTATCTGACGCAATACGAAACATCTCCCAGTCCACGTGATGGAAGCAGTCTTGGAGTGTGGAGTCAGCTTGGTCGGACCAGCGTTGGACAGACCTCAGCGTGGGAGCCTCTTGTTTTAGTTTCTGTCTGTAGGCAGGGATCAACAAAATGGAGTCGTGGTCAGCTTTTCCGAAAGGGGGGCGGGGCAGGGCCTTATATGCGTCGTGGAAGTTAGAGTAACAATGATCCAAGGTCTTTCCACCCCTGGTTGCGCAATCGATATGCTGATAAAATTTAGGGAGTCTTGTTTTCAGATTAGCCTTGTTAAAATCCCCAGCTACAATGAATGCAGCCTCCGGATAAATCGTTTCCAGTTTGCAGAGAGTTAAATAAAGTTCGATCAGAGCCATCGATGTGTCTGCTTGGGGGGGGGATATATACGGCTGTGATTATAATCGAAGAGAATTCTCTTGGTAGAGAATGCGGTCTACTTTTGATTGTGAGGAGTTCTAAATCAGGTGAACAGAAGGATTTGAGTTCCTGTATGTTTCTTTCATCACACCATGTCACGTTAGTCACAAGGCATACGCCCCCGCCCCTCTTCTTACCAGAAAGATGTTTGTTTCTGTCGGCGCGATGCGTGGAGAAACCCGTTGGCTGCACCACCTCGGATAGCGTCTCTCCAGTGAGCCATGTTTCCGTGAAACAAAGAACGTTACAGTCTCTGATGTCCCTCTGGAATGCTACCCTTGCTCGGATTTCATCAACCTTGTTGTCAAGAGACTGGACATTGGCAAGAAGAATGCTATGGAGTGGTGCTCGGTGTGCCCGTCTCCGGAGTCTGACCAGAAGACCGCCTCGTTTCCCTCTTTTTCGGAGTCGTTTTTTTGGGTCGCTGCATGGAATCCACTCCGTTGTCCTGTTTGTAAGGCAGAACACAGGATCCGCATCGCGAAAAACATATTCTTGGTCGTACTGATGGTGAGTTGACGCTGATCTTATATTCAGTAGTTCTTCTCGACTGTATGTAATGAAACCTAAGATGACCTGGGGTACTAATGTAAGAAAAAAAAAACTGCATAGTTTCCTAGGAACGCGAAGCGAGGCGGCCATCTCTGTCGGCGCCGGAAGTGTCTCAAATCATGTCCAATCAATTGAATTTTCCCCAGGTGGACTCCAACCAAGTTGTAGAAACATCTCAAGAATGATCAATGGAAACAGGATGCACCTGAGCTCAATTTCGAGTCTCATAGCAAAGGGTCTGTACCGACTTCAGACGAGTCTCCTGACACCTGTGGAGGTCATAGAGCAAAATTAAGAACACCATCCTGTTCGGACACTACAGACAATGTTGCGAGAAGAACGATTTTCGGGATGTGTCATGGTCTGACAAACACTGCTCTAGCTCTGTCACCTTTCAGCGCAGATTCAGAAGTGCGACATAGGCAGATATGGTGGATTGAGACGCATCCAATGCAAACTAAAAACATCTCTAGCTTAAACTGATGGATTTTGATGGGGATTGCTTTATTACGCTTATTTGGTTTCCTCGGAGGCGTGGACACCAACCTTATGGGGTTTTAAGGTTCTCCAAAGCTTTTTACTATCATTCTCTGTATCATTTATCTTTGTTTCATAGTTTCACAGTTTCTTCTTCTTTTTTGTTTAGTTTTGTCACATGATTTCTCAATTTACAGTACCAGCTGTGTAGACAGATTTATTTGACATTCTTTTTGCTTCGTCCCTCTCAACCATACCATTTTTTAATTCCTTGTCATTCTTTGGGGATTTTACAGTTTTTGCAGTCATTTTCTTAATGGGTGCATGCTTATTAATAACTGGAATAACACATTACATAAATGCGTCAAGTGCAGCGTCTGGGTGCTCATCATTACACACCACAGATCAGCAAATATTCTCTTCAATATAGGAATCACTACAAAATGTATTTTATGACCTCTTATACACTACATTAGGCACAGCCTTTGGAACTTTGGTTTTCCTAGATATGGCTACTATATTATGATCACTTCATCCAATGGATGTGGATACTGCTTTAGAGCAGATTTCTGCATCATTAGTAAAGATGATATCAATACATGTGGATGATTTCAGTCCTGTGCTGTTTGCAAATACCCTGGTTAGTGTTTAAAACTTTTTGTGGTAACACTTAATTTTAAGGGGTCCTTAGTTTTGTATAATTACACTGTAACAAGTTTTGTAGTTAATTGTAATAACTCTGTTACACTATAATAACACCATGGTGGTAATTGCAGTCTGTAATTACAGAGGTGTAACAACAAATGCTTGTTACAAATGGGAAAGTTTCCACTAAATTCACCATTTCGTGTTTAGTTTGTTCTCAGCTGCATCTGTTTCAGTAATAACTTTCACAGGGTTGTAATCTCTTGTGGACAGATGCTCTGGCTGTCCGAGATTACACTGGTTGGAGGCTCAGTAGGCACTAATTACCTACCCGTGAATGTGCACTCTTCAAAATCTCCACTCAGTCGCTATGTTTCCATTACCTTACCTTTTTGGTGACATTTACAAAGTTTGCATAGAAAGTAGATGCGACAATTGCCTGCCACAGAGCATTTCCATTTAACTATCTTGTTCCGATTAAAACAGCTGGCGGCAGGTAGCCTTGGGCGAGTAGTAACCGAAAGGTGGCTGAATTGAATCCCCATTTATACAAGGTAAAAATCGGTCATTCTACCCATGAACAAGGTAGTTAACCCACTGTTCCCCGGGAGGCTGTCATTGTAAATAAGAATTTGTTCTTAACTGACTTGCCTAGTTAAATAAAGGTTAAAATATTTTTATGTAAATTACAAGTAAGTGTCCCTCAAGATAAACCTAATTTTAACTAGCTAAATCCTGTGTAACGCCTAGTAATTACATTGTACTTTTGCAGATATTACATGTACTCTGTGGTGTACTTGTGGATTTATCCTCTCACTTGGATGGCAAGGAGTTTCAAGTTGTCATAATAGGTAACATACACATAAATTATAATCAGGGATACTACCAGTATTGGTAGTTACCCAGTCAGTGAGGTTGACCTACAGTATATCTGTAAACTCAACCAAGTTAACACAGATGGTACACTTTTGGGGGGCAAGTGCTAGCAAAAACAGTAGGCAGGTTTCCATTGACAAATAAGCAATGTGGCAAAAAATCATTGCGACTTAATGAAAACGGCAGATGTAAGATACATTTTCTAAAGATCAACTAACATTTTATCCATTCGACAGGGATGAATTTTCTTTTGTCGAACTTCCTTTATTGTGAAAATTGATGATGAAAACAGTGTTTTTCAAAAAATGTATAATTTAGAAGATGCGGGGCAAGTGATGGCATCACGAAAATGCCTACTGCTTGCAAAATCCATTTATTCAACTATAAAAAAGTATGTTTCTTTGCAGGACAAGGATTATCCTGACTTTCAAGAATCACAGCAATTTTAAATGTCACCATCATATTGTTTCAGATTTAGTACATGAGTTCAAGTTTCACCATGGCACAGACTCTGGCGATAAGTAGGCCTAGGCACATGAGAATTAGGATTATGGCAAATATTATAAAATTCTTGCATTCTATCCACTGGCTTTTGCGGGCTACCGGAGACAGAAACAGATAGGTGGGCATGGCATACAGGTTGTTGTCAATTTATTAATGCGCAATTTGTGAATACAGATGACACTGGAGAAGTTTTACGTGTTCCTATCCAATTGTGGTTTTGCGTTGTTTGTAACTTATTTTTAAACTTATTTTGTACATAATGTTGCTGCGACCATCTCTTATGACCAAAAATAACTTCTGGACATCAGAACTGCGATTACTCACCACAAACTGGCAGAATCCTTTTTTTCCTTTAACTAGTCCAACGAGCCCGATGTGAATGATATACTGCTTTCCCGGGAACAGGCCCAGATCCCTGTCATTTGCGTGAAGAGAAGGCAGAAAAAAAGGGTCCGGAGGGCGGGCTGCCTTCTGAGAATTCATAGGCAATCGAATAAACCCCCACTGCTTTCCATTCTGCTAGAAAATGTGCAAACTTTGGAAAATAAAATGGGTGACCTACGTGGAAGATTAAACCCACAACGGGACATTCAAAACTGTAATATCTTATGCATCACAGAGTTGTGGCTGAACAACGACATTATCAACATACAGTTGGTGTCACGCCCTGGTCTTAGTATTTTGTGTTTTCTTTATTATTTTGGTCTGGCCAGGATGTGACATGGGTTTTTTATGTGGTGTGTTTTTGTCTTGGGGTTTTTCGTAGGTATTTGGGATTGTGGCTTAGTGGGGTTTTCTAGCATAGTCTATGGCTGTCTGGAGTGGTTCTCAATCAGAGGCAGGTGTTTATCGTTGTCTCTGATTGGGAACCATATTTAGGCAGCCATATTCTCCGAGTGTTTCGTGGGTGATTGTTCCTGTCACTGTGTTTGTTTGCACCAGATAGGCTGTATAGGTTTTCACGTTACGTTTGTTGTTTTTGTATTGTTTGTTTTTTCGTCGTCATTAAACATGTATCAAGAATACCACACTGCATTTTGGTCCGACTCTCCTTCACCGCAAGAAAACCGTAACAGTTGGCTGGTTATACGCTGTATCGGCAGGATAGATCTGCGGTGACTGGTAACACGAGAGGCTGCTGACTATGTATTTTTGTTATTTACAATAACAGCTGGTGCACAATATCTAAGGAAGTCTTGAGGTTTTGCTCGCCTGAGGTAGAGTATCTCATGATAAGCTGTAGACCACACTATCTACCTAGAGAATTTTCATCTATATTTTTCATAGCTGTTTTACATACCAACACAAACTGATGCTGGCACTCAGAGCGCAATCAATGAGCTGTATTCCGCCATAAGCAAACAGGAAAACGCCCACCCAGAGGCGGCACTCCTAGTGGCCGGCAACTTTAATGCAGGGAAACTTAAATCGGTCTTACCAAATTTCTATCAGAATGTTAAATGTGCAACCAGAGGGAAAAAAACTCTGGACCACCTTTACTCCACACACAGAGACACGTACCAAGCTCTCCCTCACCCTCCATTTGGCAAATCTGACAATAATTCTATCCTCCTGATTCCTGCTTACAAGCCAAATTAACGCAGGAAGCACCAGTGACTTGATCAATAAAAAAGTGGTCAGATGAAGCAGATGCTAAGCTACAGGACTGTTTTTCTAGCACAGACTGGAATATGTTCCGGGATTCCTCCGATGGCATGGAGGAGTACACCACATCAGTCATTGGCTTCATCAATAAGTGCATCAATGTTGTCGTCCCCATGACTAATACAATTTTATTTTATTTTGACTAAATGAGTAATATAAATACTTCAACCACTTCATTTTATTTCGACATTCTATGTATTTTGTTTAAAGTTGTGATGTCATTACGTCCAGCTTTTTATTTTAATAAGAACAAATTCTTAATTACAATTATGCGCCGCCCTATGACACTCCCAATCACAGCTGGATGAGATACAGCCTGGATTCAAACCAGGGACTGTAGTGACGCCTCTTGCACTGCACCACTCGAGAGCCCATGTGTACTTATATATGTGTACTCATATAGTACGTTAGCCATCCTGGCAACCTGACCCTAATTGTATAGCTGTGAGAGGATAAACCCACAAGTACATTACAGAGTATGTGTAATATCTACATGAGTACAATGTAATTAATAGGTGTTACACAGGATTTATCTATTTAAAATTAAGTGTATCTTGACGTGTACTTACCTGAAGTGTACCTACAAAGTACGTTAACCATTCTGACAATCTAATCATCAGCTTCTGAAAGTGCCGTCCAAGTGAGAAAATAAACACAGTGATACACAGAGTACATATCAAATCAAATTTTATTTGTCACATACACATGGTTAGCAGATGTTAATGCGAGTGTAGCGAAATGCTTGTGCTTCTTGTTCCGACAATGCAGTAATAACGAACAAGTAATCTAACTAACAATTCCAAAAAACTACTGTCTTATACACAGTGTAAGGGGATAAAGAATATGTACATAAGGATATATGAATGAGTGATTGTACAGAGCAGCATAGGCAAGATACAGTAGATGATATCGAGTACAGTATATACATATGAGATGAGTATGTAAACCAAGTGGCATAGTTAAAGTGGCTAGTGATACATGTATTACATAAGGATGCAGTCGATGATATAGAGTACAGTATCTACGTATGCATATGAGATGAAAAATGTAGGGTAAGTAACATTATATAAGGTAGCATTGTTTAAAGTGGCTAGTGATATATTTACATCATTTCCCATCAATTCCCATTATTAAAGTGGCTGGAGTAGAGTCAGTGTCATTGACAGTGTGTTGGCAGTAGCCACTCAATGTTAGTGGTGGCTGTTTAACAGTCTGATGGCCTTGAGATAGAAGCTGTTTTTCAGTCTCTCGGTCCCAGCTTTGATGCACCTGTACTGACCTCGCCTTCTGGATGATAGCGGGGTGAACAGGCAGTGGCTCGGGTGGTTGATGTCCTTGATGATCTTTATGGCCTTCCTGTAGCATCGGGTGGTGTAGGTGTCCTGGAGGGCAGGTAGTTTGCCCCCGGTGATGCGTTGTGCAGACCTCACTACCCTCTGGAGAGCCTTACGGTTGAGGGCGGTGCAGTTGCCATACCAGGCGGTGATACAGCCCGCCAGGATGCTCTCGATTGTGCATCTGTAGAAGTTTGTGAGTGCTTTTGGTGACAAGCCGAATTTCTTCAGCCTCCTGAGGTTGAAGAGGCGCTGCTGCGCCTTCCTCACGATGCTGTCTGTGTGAGTGGACCAATTCAGTTTGTCTGTGATGTGTATGCCGAGGAACTTAAAACTTGCTACCCTCTCCACTACTGTTCCATCGATGTGGATGGGGGGTGTTCCCTCTGCTGTTTCCTGAAGTCCACAATCATCTCCTTAGTTTTGTTGACGTTGAGTGTGAGGTTATTTTCCTGACACCACACTCCGAGGGCCCTCACCTCCTCCCTGTAGGCCGTCTCGTCGTTGTTGGTAATCAAGCCTACCACTGTGATGATTGAGTTGAGTTGGAGGCGTGCGTGGCCACGCAGTCGTGGGTGAACAGGGAGTACAGGAGAGGGCTCAGAATGCACCCTTGTGGGGCCCCAGTGTTGAGGATCAGCGGGGAGGAGATGTTGTTGCCTACCCTCACCACCTGGGGCGGCCCGTCAGGAAGTCCAGTACCCAGTTGCACAGGGCGGGGTCGAGACCCAGGGTCTCGAGCTTGATGACGAGCTTGGAGGGTACTATGGTGTTGAATGCCGAGCTGTAGTCGATGAACAATATTCTCACATAGGTATTCCTCTTGTCCAGATGGGTTAGGGCAGTGTGCAGTGTGGTTGAGATTGCATCGTCTGTGGACCTATTTGGGCGGTAAGCAAATTGGAGTGGGTCTAGGGTGTCAGGTAGGGTGGAGGTGATATGGTCCTTGACTAGTCTCTCAAAGCACTTCATGATGACGGATGTGAGTGCTACGGGCGGTAGTCGTTTAGCTCAGTTACCTTAGCTTTCTTGGGAACAGGAACAATGGTGGCCCTCTTGAAGCATGTGGGAACAGCAGACTGGTATAGGGATTGATTGAATATGTCCGTAAACACACCGGCCAGCTGGTCTGCGCATGCTCTGAGGGCGCGGCTGGGGATGCCGTCTGGGCCTGCAGCCTTGCGAGGGTTAACACGTTTAAATGTCTTACTCACTTCGGCTGCAGTGAAGGAGAGACCGCATGTTTTCGTTGCAGGCCGTGTCAGTGGCACTGTATTGTCCTCAAAGCGGGCAAAAAAGTTATTTAGTCTGCCTGGGAGCAAGACATCCTGGTCCGTGACTGGGCTGGGTTTCTTCCTGTAGTCCGTGATTGACTGTAGACCCTGCCACATGCCTCTTGTGTCTGAGCCGTTGAATTGAGATTCTACTTTGTCTCTGTACTGGCGCTTAGCTTGTTTGATAGCCTTGCGGAGGGAATAGCTGCACTGTTTGTATTCAGTCATGTTACCAGACACCTTGCCCTGATTAAAAGCAGTGGTTCGCGCCTTCAGTTTCACACGAATGCTGCCATCAATCCACGGTTTCTGGTTAGGGAATGTTTTAATCGTTGCTATGGGAACGACATCTTCAACGCACGTTCTAATGAACTCGCACACCGAATCAGCGTATTCGTCAATGTTGTTGTCTGACGCAATACGAAACATCTCCCAGTCCACGTGATGGAAGCAGTCTTGGAGTGTGGAGTCAGCTTGGTCGGACCAGCGTTGGACAGACCTCAGCGTGGGAGCCTCTTGTTTTAGTTTCTGTCTGTAGGCAGGGATCAACAAAATGGAGTCGTGGTCAGCTTTTCCGAAAGGGGGCGGGGCAGGGCTTTATATGCGTCGCGGAAGTTAGAGTAACAATGATCCAGGGTCTTTCCACCCCTGGTTGCGCAATCGATATGCTGATAAAATTTAGGGAGTCTTGTTTTCAGATTAGCCTTGTTAAAATCCCCAGCTACAATGAATGCAGCCTCCGGATAAATCGTTTCCAGTTTGCAGAGAGTTAAATAAAGTTCGTTCAGAGCCATCGATGTGTCTGCTTGGGGGGATATATACGGCTGTGATTATAATCGAAGAGAATTCTCTTGGTAGATAATGCGGTCTACATTTGATTGTGAGGAATTCTAAATCAGGTGAACAGAAGGATTTGAGTTCCTGTATGTTTCTTTCATCACACCATGTCACGTTGGCCATGAGGCATACGCCCCCGCCCCTCTTCTTACCAGAAAGATGTTTGTTTCTGTCGGCGCGATGTGTGGAGAAACCCGCTGGCTGCACCGCTTCGGATAGCGTCTCTCCAGTTAGCCATGTTTCCGTGAAGCATAGAACGTTACAGTCTCTGATGTCCCTCTGGAATGCTACCCTTGCTCGGATTTCATCAACCTTGTTGTCAAGAGACTGGACATTGGCAAGAAGAATGCTAGGGAGTGGTGCACGGTGTGCCCGTCTCCGGTGTCTGACCAGAAGACCGCTTTGTTTCCCTCTTTTTCTGAGTCGTTTTTTTGGGTCGCTGCATGTAATCCACTCCGTTGTCCTGGTTGTAAGGCAGAACACAGGATCCGCGTCGCAAAAAACATATTCTTGGTCGTACTGATGGTGAGTTGACGCTGATCTTATATTCAGTAGTTCTTCTCGGCTGTATGTAATGAAACCTCTGCATAAGTACAAAGTTTTTGCTAGTTGTTACACAGGATTTAGCTATTTAAAGTGAAGTGTAACTTTATAGTTACCTATAAGCAATTTCTATATAATTACTTATTACTCATTACCAAGTGAAAATCTATTAAAAATGAAATGCTACTACATTAGTCAACTTTATTGCAACATATAAAAGACCTTACATATCTTACAAAACAATAAGGATTTGTATTGTTAGATTAATAATTAGAATAATTAGATTAAACAAAGATACAGGCCTACTCAATAACATATAAATAACTATTCTAGTGATGATTCAGATCTGTAGGCTGGTGAGTAGCCTAGATAGCAATCTAATTTAGAAAAATGGGATTGTCTTTTCTTTCCTTTTTAACATTACAAGTAGCAATGGAAATCGACAACAGTGACTGACTTCTTTCTTGTAATCATTTTCCCATTTTGGAGTCTGACCTTGTGAGAATCTGTGGTAGCGAAGAAGAATGTATGACAATTTGGCCTAGTTATCGTCATCATGATTTCTGTAGTTTAGGCATATAGCTAGCTAGTCTTTGCTAGCTACCTAGCTAGTTGTTCTGTTGTCCAAAATAGTGCTTATTTTGACACAAGTAGCTAGCTAGCAGGCTCATTAGGCAAGATTAGGAGGCTGCCTATGGCGGCAGATTGACAACAGCAGCATTTTCTGAATATTTTACCTCTATTTAACTAAGCAAGTCAGTTATGAACAAATTATTATTTTCAATGACGGCCTAGGAACAGTGGGTTAACTGCCTTGTTCAGGGGCAGAACGTCAGCTCGGAGATTCGATCTTGCAACCTTTCGGTTACTAGTCCAACGCTCTAACCACTAGGCTACCTGCCGCCCCAAATAATGTGTTACGGGGTGTACTTTTCAATATTCTCTTAGACTCCTCTTGGGCTGGATTACAAAGACTGTCTAATTATGAAGAATGAACAATTCAGTCTTTCGGGGGTCCACAAGTCCTTCCTCAGCTTGAGGGAACTCACTGACTTCTTCCAACAAAGCAAGCTGCTCCTGGCTGAGGTTCCTGTCAAGCTGGAAAGATGTTGTCCACCTCGACCGAAAGGTACAGGACAACAAGCCAGTTGAATATTTATTTGGCTCAAACTTAAAGCTAAATCTTAGGATTCTGATCATTGACCATTGGTTACTTCACAATCAAATGAGACTAAAATATATTTCATATTGAAATCAGAAGACATAATATTTATTTGATTATACATATCTCAATCATAACAATTAGCAATGATACATCTGCATAATGCTACATCATTCATCACAAAAACTACACCTTACTTGCTGTAGAACTCTCAAACATGGTCATCATCCGCGGTAGCAGCTCAGTAGAGACACAGGGGTCTCCGATGCTGCAAAGGACCAAACCCAGTCACATCCAGTTCCACATGATCAAGTACGAGGATCTGCGATGGGTGAGTTCAGTAGAAGCCTGGAGCTTTACTCAAACATCCTATCAGTTCTCTGTTATGTGGGTTTAATGCCATTCAAGTTTAAATGAATTCTGTCTTATGACAAATCCTGTATAAGGGAAGACGGGCAAGGCCATGAATGACAGTTTGAGTGAATGAATGGTTTACTCACTTTACTGTGTGTATAATTTCTGTCAGTCTGAAAGCTTGGGACAGGGATCCTTCACGCGAATCTTCAAAGGCAGCAAGATAGACATCCGTGATGGGGAGAGACATGTGACAGATGTTCTGCTTAAGGAGCTGGATGCAAACCACAAAAACTGCTGGGAGGTATGCAAAACAGATCATGTGCATTTCAGAAGTCAAATAGAATGTGATACTGTGGCTGCATCAGAATTGTAATTTCCCCATTCGTGGCATTAGTCCATATCTACCAGAAGGTGTTCTTGTTTAAACCCAGGTGCTGAGTTTTTTTCTGAATGTTATGAGTCCTTTTAGTTTTAATCAATAATAAGAGGACCATTTTAATATCCTACTTTACTTTAATTGACATGTATTGAGTTAAATGATCCAATCAACTGTAAGAGCAATACGCTCGGCACAATATAATTACTCTTTAACAACAATCACAACGTCAAAGAAAAAAACGATTTTGTGGTGCAGTAGTCTATGGCACTGTATCTCAGTGCTTGAGGTGTCACTACAGACACCCTGGTTAGATTCCAGGCTGTATCACAACCTGTGGGAATTGGGAGTCCCATAGGGCGGCGTACAATTTGCCCAGCGTCCTCCGGGATTGGCTGGTGTAGGCCGTCATTGTAAATAAGAATTTGTTCTTAACTGACTTGCCTAGTTAAAAGGTAATATATATATATATATATATATATTATTATTTTTATTATTATTATTAATCAAGTAGCCAGTTTCAGTTGGAGGGTTTTTCCATTTGGGAAGGGGTGGTCTATGGTATAACAAACTAAGCATCTAAAGACATAGACCCTTTTAGAAAACTTTTTGGAGGGGTTTGTTAAGTTGTGTCATGTTATATCAGCTCTTTTTGGAATATTCTAAAAACGCATTATCGGATGTGTTTCATTGTCTCTTGAATCCTACGGGATGTTTTAGAGCAGGTGGCTGTAGCTTTTTGCCACATGAAACAGTAGCTAAGATAGGATACCAACGCCTGTATCAACCCCTTGTTACACCTTACTGAAGAAAATCCTGTCCAAATAAAAGGAGAGTAGCTACAGTGGTCACACATTCTAAGTATTTGTTTGCTTGTCATTTCTAGTCATTCTTTGAAGCTGCCAGCTTGATGAGCCAGATTTCCCACAAGCACCTTCTCCTTGTCTATGGGATAAGTGTTCACAGATCCAAGAGTGAGTAAGCATCAACCGCTCAACTTAACATCCCATTTCTCACAGATTTCTACAAAATCACCAAACCTTAAAAAAAATATTTTAAAAATCCAGGCACAATTTAAATTAACTACAGGTTATAGTGTTAGGGCTGAGGTCAGTGTTAAGGCTACTGTTAGAGTTAGGGTTACTGCCGTAAATTGCCGTAAATACTTGTTATATTGTAATTATATGAGTAGTGACACGGTATTAAGGGCACTGTAATCTAAAGTGCTACAGAATCTGCTAATGCAGTTCCACTTCATTTTCTGTGGGGGCTTAGAGCAGTTCTGACTCAACTCTCTCTCAAGGAGCTGCTGCTATTGTAACACATCTAATCATGCTGCGCTGGTCATCTCTTAACCTTGCAGACGTCATGGTGCAGGAGTTTATCAAGTGTGGGGCCCTTGACCTGTTCCTGAAGAGGGAAGGGTCAGTGTCGGTCAGCTGGAAACTTGACGTAGCCAAACAGCTGGCTAGTGCGCTCAATTTCCTGGTGAGATGAACGTGATCTTTGGCCTGATTTCTCTTTCTCTTCAGTTGATAATACATAACTTCTGCGGAAGTATTTTGTATGTTTTCTGTGGAAGCACCTTTGTTCAAATAGATTATCATTAGATGTTTGATTAACTATCCTTAGACATTCCTTCATTGTCAATACTAGTGTATACACTAGTTAAACTGCTACTACTTGCTCATTGTTTGAGCATACACTTTCGTTAAGAACTATTCAAATAGACTGTTACATTCTGTCTCTTCCTTCATCAAATAGGAAGAGAAAAACATTACTCATGGGAATATTTGTGCCAAAAATCTGCTCTTGGCCAGAGAGGGGGACGCATCCCAAGGAAGTTCTCCATTCATTAAGCTGAGTGACCCGGGCATCAACTTGGCAATGTTGGGCAGAGATGGTAAACAGTTATCATAATGTCATGCAGAGAGTATACATGCACACTGGGAATGGCTTCGAAAAGTGATGTTTTATTTAAGAACCTCATGCTTTTAACTGTTTGTGTTCTGTATATACTGTATGGGCTGTGTGTGTGTGTGTGTGTGTGTGTACAGTGGTGCTTGACAGGATTCCATGGGTAGCTCCGGAGGTGCTGGAGGCTCCAGAGAGGCTAGAGCTGGAGTGTGATAAGTGGAGCTTCGGTGCCACGCTGTGGGAGCTATTCAATGGAGGACAGGCACCACTACAGGGCCTGGACCTCGAGAGGGTAAACTCCCACCTTTTACTACCACTAACACAACAATGTACAGTATCTGATATTGACTTACCCTATGGATAAGGGCCAAAGTTATATATTCATGAAACCTATACAATTATAGTTTCAGGAAAATCAAGTGCAGTTTATTTTCACTGTATAACCCACATGAAATTACCAACTGTTAATTCTCCTTGGATTAGTCTTTGTCTACATCCTGAGTATTACACTTACATTAATCCAATGTTAATTACTTTTTAAGCGGTTTTCAGAAAATATGTGGTCAAATTCCACACAAATTCACCACAGCGTTTTTGTAGAAACCCAGTATGTTGAATCAACCTCTGCTTCTTTCAAGCAGAAGCTGCAGTTTTACGAGACCTACAAGCAGTTACCCTCCTCAGAGTGGACAGAGCTGGCGGATCTTATCAGTCAGTGTATGAACTACCAGCCTGCATTCAGGCCCTCCTGTCGAAGCATCATTCGCCAACTGAACAGTCTGATAACGTCAGGTACTTCTCGCTAATGAATCCAAACCATGTTACTTAAAACACCCGGTGTGGTCCAGAATTATAGTTTCTATCTGCTATTTTCAGGTGGGAATTTGTTTAATAAAACACAGCTAAACACAAACTGGCCTTTAGTTTAGGGGCTTTGTCTTTTATTGACCTGTTTGTTCTACACTCTTAGAAAAAAGGGTTCTTCAGCTGTTCACATAAGAGAACCTTTTTGGTTCCAGGTAGTAGGGCTGACCCTATTTAGTCGACTGGTTGATTGCTTGGTCGACCAAGATTTTTTTAGTCGATATATTTAAAAAAAAAAATGTATGGTAGGAAAGACACCTGTCTGATTTACACCTGTCTAAGTGGACTAATCCATTGCTGAGGCCATGGGGATGGCACACCAGTATCACCGGTAGTAGGCTACATTTAGCCGACCGTTAATTCCCAAGATTTCAAATCTGCAATGTTTGTTTGGTTAGGGTCATTTCTATTAATGCATTTAATATATTATTATTACTCCAGTCTTATCATTGTCATTGTAGAAGTGGACAAGTTGTTTGCAGAGCGCACAACCTAGGCTATACTTTTGAGAACAAAGTTTTGGTTTATTTCATTCCATTTACGAGTTGTCAATTTATTAATTGTCTTTTGTTTGTAGTGCTCTTGTCAATCTTGAGTAAGGAAACACATCTGATTACTCATAGAAGTAGGCCTAGGCTAACTGGCATGCATGCAAATGTAGGCCTATAAATGGCCCATTTGGGGATCTGGTACTTTTTCTGATTGTCTTAACTCACCATCACTGTGGTGCTTCTCTAAGTAATTTTTTCTTTGCCTCAAACAGCAAGTAAAGGAAGTCTGTTTTTACATCCATTGAGACTAACAATAGTTCCTCAACGTAGCAATGGCAATAGAAGTTACTTTTAGATTTGTATCATTTTAATTTAGATTACATTTTGATTAACCACGACATTGATTTTCAGATATAAAGACTTTATTATAAATTAATTGAAACTGTTCCACGAAAATGTGCATATGAAATCATAACTGGCACACAACTCAGTAGAAATGGTACGATAACTTGGCACTCCAAATGGAAAAGGTTGCCGATCGCTGGTGCAGCCTATTACCGGCAACTTCAGGAGCTTAAAGGCAGAATCTGCAAAGGCCAGCAGCAGCGGGAGAAAGGTCGGGAAGAGGTTTATTTCTTCTGGTTAAGCTCCATTGATCTCTGGCTCCCTCTTTTGTAATTTGTGTGTTTTCATTTTTAATCGCAGTGCTTAAAGCATCAGACAAGCTCAGTAGCCTACATATAGTTGATTTTACTCAAACATAGGGTGTGTCTATATATGCAAAAATACACATTCTAAAAAACTTTTGGTTGACCCCAAAACATTTTTGTCGGGGGCAGTCTTACCAGGTAGGACCCTTTTTGGTGTCAGGTAGAACCTTTTTGGGTTCCATGTAGAACCCAAAAGGGTTCTATCTGTAACCAAAAAGGGTTATCCTATGCGTATAGCCCGAAGAACTCATTCCAACACAGAACATCTGCTTTTAATGTACTTAATTAGCATTTTTTGGAAGGGGAAACTATTTCACTCATTTGTAAGTAATTATAGGTCATATTTCATAGAAATCTGGAAACACTGGACAGTTACCTTAAACTGCCCTCTACTTATTGATAACCTTTAATTCCTGTATTCCTTTAATCTTTGCTCTGAGGCAAACACTTTTAAATCTGTCCCTATGTGATTTATGAAAGGCATCAGTAGTGACATAGCCTCTGAGCGCCTTTCTTCCTGTGCCATAGATTACGTGATACTCCATGCTGCGGAGCCTCTCCCTGACAGGGACAGAGCATTAGGCCCCTCCCACCAGCAGGACCAATCAGTGTATGAGGAGAGACACCTGCGCTATATCTCCCCTCTGGGGAAGGTAACTTGTCACCTGCATGAGTTGCTTTCACACATGCTGTGCTTCCACCTCTCATCTCCTTTTGTTGTTAATTGAGTCTTTGTAAACAAACATTGTATAGCTTTAAAAAGCTATGATGATTAATTTCTTACAGGCTACTGTCAGTCCTTGCATCCATACAGTAGCTCCGTCTATGACATTGAGAGTAGTTGCATTTCCCCAGCCCTATCCCCTGGCTCACCAAACAAAGTGGCAGGGTCAGGTAGTTGAAATGACACATTGTGCCTTTATGTTGATTCTAAAAAAATAATGCATGGCTGAACGCAAGTCGACTGACTCTCTGCTTCCAGATGTTATTTGGGGGACAAAAGAAAATAATGAGAAAAAAACTAAGCCCTAGAAATGGTCACTTCACTTTTTATCATGTACCACAAGAGGACAGTGTTCTCCTATCCTTCTGCAATCCACACTATTCTGAACAAAACATTTTAGGCATCCTGTACCAAGGGTCAAATCTATTTCAACATACAGTAACTTTAATTCAGGAATTGGAGTGGTGAACATTCCTTTCAATTATGACCGTTTTCAATACATCAATTTAATCTAATTCAGAACTCAATCCTAGAATTGACTAGGTTAAAATACGAACACCCCCAACCTGTTGTACTGTATATTACAGTACATGTTTTAATATAAAACGTTCTGTCCTCATTGTATTTAGGGGAACTTTGGCAGTGTTGAGCTGTGCCGATATGATCCTCTGGGGGACAACACAGGCGAGCTGATTGCTGTGAAGAAGCTACAGCCCAACAAGCAGTCAAACCTGGAAGACTTTCAAAAGGAAATCAACACCATTCGCTCCCTGCATTGTGACTACATTGTCAAATACAGGGGTGTCTGCTACAGCATGGGTAAGAACATGCAAATAAATTCATACACCAAGACCCCAATAACACTTTTTGTAGGCTATAATGCCACCTATGAAATAAAGGTTATCTGCAGCTGCACCACAGTTGATAGCATGGGAAATGTACCTGTTCTATGAAGTGTCACTAGACAAACTCATATTTGAAGTTTGTTGGGGTTTTTGGTATCCTTTCAGTCAATGTCAATAGACCATGCAACAGTCAATGGAACATAAAATGGGCTGAAATCTTTGTGATTTTCATAATCATAGCTGAAATGCCAGAAATGCCATTACTTGATAACTTTAGGCCATCTCAAAACTGTCTTTGTCAACCTCCATATCTTTATTAGCTTCTTAAATGTGCCCTCTTTGTTATTTATACTCAAGACACTGAATAAAATATAAATATTTGTTTTTCCCCAGAGGGAACTTCTTTCTCTTCCTATTCTTGAAAAAACATGTAAAAGATTAGGTAGTGTATTAGAAGTAAGAACCTTCAGCCTACATGTAAATAATAGCTGTTTCAAGGCAGGAATGTTTGTGTTAACTCTCTGAATGTTTATCCACATTTTGGGTAGGTCGACTCAGCATGAGCTTGGTGATGGAATATTTGCCCTATGGCAGTCTGATTGGATACCTGGAGAAGAACCGGCAGCTCGTCAACAACAGGAGGATGTTGCTTTTTGCCTCTCAAATCTGTAAAGTATGAGCCCAATTCAAAGAGCAGAAGCCCTGACTATTCCATACAAGACTGTTTATCTCTACATTGTAAAGGGGAAAAACCTTAATTGTGTTGTTTTGCACACTTAGGGATTGGAGTACTTGCAGAGCATGCGCTACGTGCACCGGGATCTGGCTGCTAGGAACATTCTGGTAGCAAGTGACACACTGGTCAAAATAGCTGATTTTGGCCTGACAAAGATCATTCCCTTTGACAAGGAGTACTACCGTGTGACACATCCTGGTGAAAGCCCCATTTTCTGGTAACTGCCATTGCATTTGGAATTTACTTTCCACTCATGTGTGGAAATGACATGATCTACTTCAGTGTTCTTCCTGGAGACACTTGTTACCTTTTCACATTACTGATCCAAACTGAGCTGTCCTGTGCTAGGCTGGATGAACATCCATCAATGTTGCTGGCACAAAGTAAAAGTACAGTACTGTTAGGGTTAGCGCGATAGTGTGCACATTTCTGTTCATGCACTAACGCACCTGATTCTCCAATGAATCCAGGTCAATAGACTTGAAGTGCTGCTGAGAGCATCTTCATTTTCTATGGAAATTAGCTCTAAGGCAAGTTGTCTTCTAATAAGGCTTCTGTTCATACCCAGGTATGCCCCAGAGTCCATCACAGAGTCCAAATTCTCACACAAGTCAGATGTCTGGAGTTTTGGAGTCGTCCTTCATGAGCTCTTCTCCTATTGTGAGCACAACTGCAACCCAAAGAGGGTAAGTGGCTTAACCAAGCCTTAATACCTTGTTCTACTGGTCTCATTAAATATCTGTGTTTCAGCTTGAGCTATCTCAAATCTACCAACCCTGACATTACATTACTTTAAGCTCATAAAAAAATATTTTCATTTTTTTGTGTCAATGATTTTAACTAAACTATTATGATTGTACATTACCTGCCCATAAATGCCTAATTTGATTCTGACATATTTTCTCTCACATCCACTGCACATTTAAAGCTATATATGCAGGAGATTGGCAATGACATGCAGGGTCTCTCCATTTCAATGCATCTGGTTGATATCCTGAAGGACAACTGGAGGTTGCCTGCTCCACCACTCTGCCCACCCAGAGTAAGACACCTTCCACAGCCATGTGCCACGCTTAGGGTGGCAGATAGCCTAGAGGTTAGATTGTTGGACCAGTAACTGAAAGATCACTGGTTCAAATGCCTACGCCGACAAGGTGAAAAATCCATCAATGTGCCCTTGAACAAGGCACTTAACCCTAATTTGCCAAAAACCAAAATGTGTAGCCCTTGGGGTCCCAAGGACCAAGTTTGGGAAATGCTGCTTTAGCTAGTCCATACTCACAACAACACAATTATTTTAAATGCGTGTTGAGGAGTGCACAAAGTCACACTTTAAGATTAATTCATTAATACTGGTCCTATCCTGAGTTTTTACAGGCATAGACACTAGACATAGGGATGTCTCAGGTATGAAAGTTATTATTTTTCCTGTTTTTGTAACCTTCCATTGTTTTATTTAACAGATTCATAGTATGATGATGGCGTGCTGGGGATACAGCGCTGAGGAACGGCCAACGTTCTCCACCCTGGGAGATCAGATTGAGACCAGCATCCAAGATGAGAGAGAAGGTTCAAAAGGATGAATATAACTGAAGCCAACCCTATTAGAGAATGTTGCATTCTAACTTGAAATATACATATTCCTGTTACCATATTAGAACTTATTGATTACATTACATGTATAATAAATGTACAGTTGAAGTCGGAAGTTTACATACACCTTAGCCAAATACATTTAAACTCAGTTTTTCACAATTCCTGACATTTAATAATAAAAATTCCCTGTCTTAGGTCAGTTAGGATCACCACTTTCTCACTCAATTAGTATTTGGTAGCATTGCCTTTAAATGGTTTAACTTGGGTCAAACGTTTCAGATAGCTGGTGTAACTGAGTCAGGTTTGTCGGCCTCCTTGCTCGCACACGCTTTTTCAATTCTGTCCACAAATTTTCTATAGGATTGAGGTCAGGGCCTTGTGATGGCCACTCCAATAACTTGACTTTGTTGTCCTTAAGCCATTTTGCCAAAACTTTGGAAGTATGCTTGGGGTCATTGTCCATTTGGAAGACCCATTTGCGACCAAGCTTTAACTTCCTGACTGATGTCTTGAGATGTTGCTTCAATGTATCCACATAATTGTCCTGCCTCATGATGCCATCTACTTTGTGAAGTGCACCAGTCCCTTCTGCAGCAAAGCACCCCCACAACATGATGCTTGTGTTCTTCGGCTTGCAAGCCTCCCCCTTTTTCCTCCAAACATAACAATGGTCATTATGACCAAACAGTTCTATTTTTGTTTCATCAGACCAGAGGACATTTCTCCAAAAAGTCTGATCTTTGTCCCCATGTGCAGTTGCAAACCGTAGTCAGGCTTTTTTTTATGGCGGTTTGGAGCAGTGGCTTCTTCCTTGGTGAGCTGCCTTTCAGGTTATGTCGATATAGGACTCATTTTACTGTGGATATAGATACTTTTGTACTTGTTGCCTCCAGCATCTTCGCACGGTCCTTTGCTGTTGTTCTGGGATTGATTTGCACTTTTCGCACCAAATTACGTTAATCTCTAGGAGACGGAACGCATCTCCTTCCTGAGCGGTATGACGGCTGCATAGTCCCATGGTGTTTATACTTTATACTTATACTATTGTTTATACAGATGAACGTGGTACCTTCAGGCGTTTGGAAATTGCTCCCAAGAATGAACCAGACTTGTGGAGGTCTACAAATGTTTTTCTGAGGTCTTTGCTGATTTCTTTTGATTTTCCCATGATGTCAAGTAAAGAGGCACTGAGTTTGAAGGTATGCCTTTAAATACATCTACAGGTACACCTCCAATTGACTCAAATGATGTCAATTAGCCTATCAGAAGCTTCTACAGCCATGACATCATTTTCTGGACTTGCCAAAACTACAGTTTGTTAACGATAAATTTGTAGAGTGGATGAAAAATGAGTTTTAATGACTCCAACCTAAGTGTATTTAAACTTCCCGACTTCAAATGTTAGGAGTTAATGTGGCAGGGTAGCCTAGTGGTTAGAGCGTTGGACTAGTAACCAAAAGGTTGCAAGTTCGAATCCCCGAGCTGACAAGGTACAAATCTGTCGTTCTGCCCCTGAACAGGCAGTTAACCCACTGTTCCTAGGCCGTCATTGAAAATAAGAATTTGTTCTTAACCGACTTGCCTAGTAAAATAAAGGTAAAAAAAAAAAAAATGCAAGGTGAATAGGAACGTTGTGCATGGAAAGTTACTGATTGAGAGAATGGGCAAACATGTTATTGCTGAATATTAAGTTCCTACGGAAAGAGCAACAGTTTAGTCTCAGTTCCTGATAAGGCAGGCCAGTTTCCAAAAAAGTAGTACCAGGAAGCACGTGGAACTCAACTCGAGTTACGGTTAACAGTTGAAGAGAGAAGGAACTTTGGCAGGACCATGACAGTACCAGTAAGAGGAACAGACTGACATACAAGGAGGTGACTCGGCCTAGTCAGAATGCATACACACATGTTTGAGTGACCTGTATGTTGTGTTTGCAGCTGAAGCATCCAGTGGGTTGAATATATATGTTTTGAGCTTTTTCTAATCATCCGTGTGAGTTTTTCTCTGTTTGTTCACAACCTAATAACGACTGGAAAGAAACCTTTTGATAATAAATCATGATGTAATCTTTAGAGTGTCTAAGCACACAAATAAACAATACTCTTATAAGAGCTTGTCATCTTCAGGTTTACTTTTCACCTTTTTTAATTGAGCCATTATTTTAACAGGGAATCAACATTGAGGCCCAGGTCTCTTTTCCAATTGAGCCCTGCATACAAAATCCCCGCACACAAAATCCCTACATTCAAAATACATAAATAAAATACAGAATATACAGAAGATACAGAATAGGTAGCCTATTTTCCAACTTCAGTCCACCCTGGAATTCATTCAATGTCTGAGGGGCACAGAATCCAAATATGGAACATGTGATCAGATGTGAGATAGGTACCAATATGGGATATTCATTTGACCAGTATTATTGTAGCAAAATAATCCTGCAGCAACAGGATTTTAACCTTTAGTCCATAATGTTGCTTGATCGGTGGTTAGCCTATGGCCTACCTGGTTACATAAAGGTGAGATAAACATAAATAAAATATATTAGCTGGACAAAAGTAGGCTATGTGAAAAGTGCAACACTGTTAATATAACCGAGTAAGTGCAGTTTTTCAGTGAATTTATGTAAGGAGGGTCTCAAATTGTAAGGATAGACCCCACGTGAAGTACTAGGGACTGCCATTATACATTTGGGTTGGATAATTTATCAATAAGTTTAATAATGATTCGGAAATGCGAGAAGGAGAGACAGAGAGCTGCCCCTAAATGCACTCATGCTCAAACTCGTACACTTTTGATAGACTTAAAAGGGGCAATCTGCTACATCCATTTTTTTCTTATAAAATGTATATATACATATATATATAAAAAGCTTAAATTCTTGCTAATATAACTGCACTGTCCAATTTACAGTAGCTATTACTGCGAAAAAATGCCATGCTATTGTTTGAGGAAAGCTCCTAACAACAAAACACTTTTTCCACCGCGATAGGTTTGATAAATTCACCTCTGAAGGTGAAATTTGTAATTACATTATGAAATCTTGCTCTGATTTATCATCCAAAGGATCCCAGAGATAACATGAAGTGTTGTTTTGTTCGATAAAATACTTTTTCATATCCTAAAATAGGTCCATATAGCATGCACAATCGATTTTTGTATTTCCATTCTTTCAATTTGCAAAAAAAGGACTCTGTGAAAATCTAACCCTAAACGTTGTTTCAACCAGTCAAATCACATGTATATATATTCTTCAGAGATCCTAGAAAGTAACCAGACTTCACTATATCATTAGGGGTGTAGTGTATCCTATAGGACACCAAATTTGGTCAGAGAGTGATGGCTTCACGGCACACCGATGATGCGGCCGGTCATCACTTGGTCGACTCTAATAAGCACCAATCGGGGTCAAACAAAACTAGCTAGATAGCCAATGAGCTGGGCTTTGCGAAAATGTCCAGAATCCCCGTTTCTGTTGCAAACTGTAGCACTAGTTTTGAGGCACTAGTTTTGGGCAGTCTACAGGGATGACCTATGGACTTCTGAGAAGAAAACTGGTGAGTGCTGTAGCTATAGAGTTCATTAAAGGGGCACTCACCACATGGGATTTTAATGAGTTTTTATTTTCTGAGTTTTCATTACACACGCTAATTATTTTGATAAAGGAATGTTCTGGGAACATGGGATACAACATGTTGGAACTATTTGACTATTGTTTGCAATTTTTCTAATATAGTGAACAACACTGCTTTGAAGGGTTTTGTATGACCTATGACCTTCTGATGACCTTCCATTGTGGCTTGATCACCCGCATTGGAAAGCCATTTGGATAATGAATTTATGGTCATTTGTAATACAGCTTTCAAGATCATTTGTGTAATTGGTAAATATGTTTCTTAGCCATATTTGTAATTTGGACCACTGTGAAGAGGGAGAGGGCATTGCTTTTAACTAAGGGTATGCTGCTTTAAGTCTATTTTCCTATGACCATAGGGGTTAAATCATTTTTCTTTTGAGTTTTTTTCAGTTTAGTGATTTTAATTTGATTAGGTTAGTTGAAATTTTGTTTTATATTTTTTTTCAGTTTTGTTTTACATTACTCTCATACGGAGAGATATGTGTAAAACATGGGGGAGGATTCAGTTTTTTGAGGGTTTGAATTGAAGTTATACACCTTAAGTGATATGTGAAGGAGTGTAATTGTATTGTTGAGTGTATTGTATTATTGTGTTTGTTTTGTTCTATTCCCGAGGGGTATAGGTCTAACTTCTTGATCCTTGGCTCTACGATGGAGTTGACAGTGATAAACCAATTTGAAAGAATAGTTTCAATAGTGAAATATGTATAGATATGTGTATAAAGAATAATTGGTAAAAGTAATCATTTATAATGTACTGAACTAAACTGTTGTTCTGATCTGTTCTTTCAAGGTTATCATGAAAAGTGACATCAGACGGTATCTTAATGCATGGAAGAGATAATTGGACCGAATAGTGTGTGTACCTCAAAACCCCCTCTAACTGGCCGTAGAAGAGTGATAAAGGCATTGAAGAAGGCCTTCCGAACCACTTCTACCGGGAGAAAGGAACCAAGCCAGAAATTGGTGTACAGTATCAGATCTAAGCTATCAACTGCTTTTCTTTCATGTTTCTCTCATACTGTGAGAGTCCACTTGGAGTGATCATGGAGAGAGATCTGTTCTAACATTTTCTTATGATGCTGGTATATTGGTTGACGAATGGACAAGACATGAGTGGTAAAGATGAGACATTGAAATTGGGACATTATCATGGGCCGTCCACTTTGAACTGTGAAGCTATCTGAAGACAAACGAAAGAGACGCCAGAAGAATCAGTGCCTGAGAGGAGGGGGTTGGTCAACTGTGCCAATAAAATTGTTTATACTTTTGTGGTATCAGGTTGATTTAAGAGGTCTACACCATGTAAATTGTAGTAATTTAGATTAAGAATGCATTGAGATACTGATCTGTATTATGATCATGATTAAAAAAGTTAATAGTAGAATTATGGGATAATTATACTGAATGTAATACTGCTAATATTGATGTGTGTTAAATTGAGGTTTTTACTTTGAGTGATAAGACACATTTGAATCACTGAGGAATGTCATTCTAAATATTGGTTGGATAAATAGTTGGGTTGTTAATTATGATTTGGAATATGAATGATTTCCTTGACCTATTCTCTATTCCTGAGTATATTTCTGAGCATGAGGACTTAGAGGGATGTCTGTCCTATATGTTGAGGCCTGTGTTTAGATACTGGTTCTCATGTAACTTAGGGAGCATTTCTATGTTATGTTTTTACTTTCCTCAAATGGATTATTCTGTGTTATTAAACATGTGCAAGTTTGTCTTGTAGAATAAAGGTTGTAAACTTAGTTTCAGAAGGGAGAAAGCTTACATATAAGCTAAGGTATTTGACATTGAGGGGATTAGATTTTTTATTTTATTTTAAATATTGAGTATGTAATTAATAGTCTGATTCTTTAGAAGGGTCAATGTCCCTGAGAGGGGAATGTCGTGGCGGAATCAGAATTATTTAGGTAACATTTATAAATAAAATGTTTTATTTATTTTATTGCATGCTTATGTGAGATATGTCATTAGAATGTCTATTTTTGGAAAATACTGTTGGCCGGTTGCAGTTATCTGTTGTGTACTGATGTGTACCAGACTGGTCGTAAAGGAAGTCCAGTGGAAGTCCATTCCTTGCCATGTGTAGTAGTCACTACAAGACAACTAGTAAAATGCTCTAATCATGTTTCCTGTAGGATAACATTTCAGAATAAATCGGTAGGACAACTGGACCCCTTGAGTGCCAGTACCAATACCACAGTCAGTCCAGCAACACTCAGTAAGAGGATCGGTAACCTCAGGAGTAAAATTGCTATTGATAACAGCGACATAGGAGTCACTCAGAGTGCAACACGGGGAAAGGAATCTCCATTGCACTCTTCCAATGGTTTACACACACCACTAATAAATAGAACCCTCCGTTCAGGAGAAAGGTTATTAGAAGTCATGACCCTCGATCACACCACGTACGACTGGTCTAATACTTAAAGAGTACTTCCGTCATGAGGTTAGCTCCTCCGTGGATAACATAGCTATGAGCATACTTCTTCATACCTACCACCACTACAATAGTGGAAGACAGTGACTGGTAGTAAAACCACTACAGACTTCCTCGACACCAATTCTGACTGACCTCCATTGACCTGGAAATTACCTGACTACGTCAGACTCATTCTGAACAAGTTGTAATCTGCCAGGATACTTGGTTTCCTTCCCTTGACATGTGCACTTGCGTAAGCATAAACTCACATGCACAACGGAACATCCAATTACGATTTATGCTAGGATCACTTAAGGGTCTGAGCAAAATACCAGCCTTAGTAAAGTTGAACATTTATTTTGAGGCCTTTAAGATACCTTTGCACTAAAACAAAAACTTCCAGTCCCTTTTCAATGTGGTAGTTTATGGCCTCAATCTCACTCACTCTCCCCAAGAGTATAGTCCCTGGAAACATTCCAAAGAGAGACAATGAAATACCCATTTTCCCAGAAAAAACACAAAACACTTTGTTAATATTCATTATACTACTTCGTTTCAGAAACTCAAAAGTGAACTATAAACCAAACCTAATGATAATTCCACTGTACCTCAAATCATTAATCATAAGTTTTAATCAACATCCATGTATATGTATGCTTAATTGAACATATCCTTACTATCTAAATACTTTTTCCTCTGTCGCAAACGTAGTACATTTCTCAGCGTAAGAAATCAGTAATTTAATCCCAGGCATTTAATAAACGTGTTCTCCCATGGCTCCTTCAACTTACATATGTAGATAATTTCCATCCATCCCGGAAGAAAGAATCCTACTCAAACACATCAGAATACAATGTTTAATTAAGTTAAATCAACTCCTAAAACAATTTCATTCCCCAAAGGTCAATACTGTTCAGCACATCCATTAATGATCTTCCTTTAGTCTGTACAGGGTCTGAAGTTCAAATGTATGCAGATGATACAGTGATAAATTCATGCAAATAACAAACTACACAAGAACTCACTATTATAATGGTTCAGATGACAAAATTGCTCAGAGACTCATGTTTACATCTCAATAAAATAAAACACAGTCTGCATGTTCCTCAAAAAACAACTACTGATGGAAAAAGCTCCTGGTGGTATCTGATTTTAAGTACCAAGGCATCATACTTGATTCCAACCTCTCTTTTAAAAAGCAAATAAAAAAGGAACTCAAATAACCAAATTCAACCTAGCTAATTTACCAAAACATATAAAATTGTTTTGACTATAGCGGTAACAACACTATAATTAAAATCTATGATACTCCCCCACTTAACATACTAGTTTACTAGTTTGGCCCAAGCTTGCTTTTCAACATTCATACCCATTCAGTCTTCTGCCAACAGGCTCTCAAACCACTCAACCAGTAATCACCTTTAATGACCTGACATTGTTCCACATAATGGAAACATACTATAATGTCAAATCAAATCAAATTTTATTTGTCACATACACATGGTTAGCAGATGTTAATGCGAGTGTAGCGAAATGCTTGTGCTTCTAGTTCCGACAATGCAGTAATAACGAACAAGTAATCTAACTAACAATTCAAAAAAAAAAAAAAAAATACTGTCTTATACACAGTGTAAGGGGATAAAGAATATGTACATAAGGATATATGAATGAGTGATGGTACAGAGCAGCATAGGCAAGATACAGTAGATGATATCGAGTACAGTATATACATATGAGATGAGTATGTAAACCAAGTGGCATAGTTAAAGTGGCTAGTGATACATGTATTACATAAGGATGCAGTCGATGATATAGAGTACAGTATCAACGTATGCATATGAGATGAATAATGTAGGGTAAGTAACATTATATAAGGTAGCATTGTTTAAAGTGGCTAGTGATATATTTACATCATTTCCCATCAATTCCCATGATTAAAGTGGCTGGAGTAGAGTCAGTGTCATTGACAGTGTGTTGGCAGTAGCCACTCAATGTTAGTGGTGGCTGTTTAACAGTCTGATGGCCTTGAGATAGAAGCTGTTTTTCAGTCTCTCGGTCCCAGCTTTGATGCACCTGTACTGACCTCGCCTTCTGGATGACAGCGGGGTGAACAGGCAGTGGCTCGGGTGGTTGATGTCCTTGATGATCTTTATGGCCTTCCTGTAGCATCGGGTGGTGTAGGTGTCCTGGAGGGCAGGTAGTTTGCCCCCGGTGATGCGTTGTGCAGACCTCACTACCCTCTGGAGAGCCTTACGGTTGAGGGCGGTGCAGTTGCCATACCAGGCGGTGATACAGCCCGCCAGGATGCTCTCGATTGTGCATCTGTAGAAGTTTGTGAGTGCTTTTGGTGACCAGCCGAATTTCTTCAGCCTCCTGAGGTTGAAGAGGCGCTGCTGCGCCTTCCTCACGATGCTGTCTGTGTGAGTGGACCAATTCAGTTTGTCTGTGATGTGTATGCCGAGGAACTTAAAACTTGCTACCCTCTCCACTACTGTTCCATCGATGTGGATGGGGGTGTTCCCTCTGCTGTTTCCTGAAGTCCACAATCATCTCCTTAGTTTTGTTGACGTTGAGTGTGAGGTTATTTTCCTGACACCACACTCCGAGGGCCCTCACCTCCTCCCTGTAGGCCGTCTCGTCGTTGTTGGTAATCAAGCCTACCACTGTTGTGTCGTCCGCAAACTTGATGATTGAGTTGGAGGCGTGCGTGGCCACGCAGTCGTGGGTGAACAGGGAGTACAGGAGAGGGCTCAGAACGCACCCTTGTGGGGCCCCAGTGTTGAGGATCAGTGGGGAGGAGATGTTGTTGCCTACCCTCACCACCTGGGGGCGGCCCGTCAGGAAGTCCAGTACCCAGTTGCACAGGGCGGGGTCGAGACCCAGGGTCTCGAGCTTGATGACGAGCTTGGAGGGTACTATGGTGTTGAATGCCGAGCTGTAGTCGATGAACAGCATTCTCACATAGGTATTCCTCTTGTCCAGATGGGTTAGGGCAGTGTGCAGTGTGGTTGAGATTGCATCGTCTGTGGACCTATTTGGGCGGTAAGCAAATTGAAGTGGGTCAAGGGTGTCAGGTAGGGTGGAGGTGATATGGTCCTTGACTAGTCTCTCAAAGCACTTCATGATGACGGATGTGAGTGCTACGGGCGGTAGTCGTTTAGCTCAGTTACCTTAGCTTTCTTGGGAACAGGAACAATGGTGGCCCTCTTGAAGCATGTGGGAACAGCAGACTGGTATAGGGATTGGTTGAATATGTCCGTCAACACACCGGCCAGCTGGTCTGCGCATGCTCTGAGGGCGCGGCTGGGGATGCCGTCTGGGCCTGCAGCCTTGCGAGGGTTAACACGTTTAAATGTCTTACTCACCTCGGCTGCAGTGAAGGAGAGACCGCATGTTTTCGTTGCAGGCCGTGTCAGTGGCACTGTATTGTCCTCAAAGCGGGCAAAAAGTTATTTAGTCTGCCTGGGAGCAAGACATCCTGGTCCGTGACTGGGCTGGGTTTCTTCCTGTAGTCCGTGATTGACTGTAGACCCTGCCACATGCCTCTTGTGTCTGAGCCGTTGAATTGAGATTCTACTTTGTCTCTGTACTGGCGCTTAGCTTGTTTGATAGCCTTGCGGAGGAATAGCTGCACTGTTTGTATTCAGTCATGTTAACAGACACCTTGCCCTGATTAAAAGCAGTGGTTCGCGCCTTCAGTTCCACACGAATGCTGCCATCAATCCACGGTTTCTGGTTAGGGAATGTTTTAATCGTTGCTATGGGAACGACATCTTCAACGCACGTTCTAATGAACTCGCACACCGAATCAGCGTATTCGTCAATGTTGTTGTCTGACGCAATACGAAACATCTCCCAGTCCACGTGATGGAAGCAGTCTTGGAGTGTGGAGTCAGCTTGGTCGGACCAGCGTTGGACAGACCTCAGCGTGGGAGCTTCTTGTTTTAGTTTCTGTCTGTAGGCAGGGATCAACAAAATGGAGTCGTGGTCAGCTTTTCCGAAAGGGGGCGGGCAGGGCCTTATATGCGTCGCGGAAGTTAGAGTAACAATGATCCAGGGTCTTTCCACCCCTGGTTGCGCAATCGATATGCTGATAAAATTTAGGGAGTCTTGTTTTCAGATTAGCCTTGTTAAAATCCCCAGCTACAATGAATGCAGCCTCCGGATAAATCGTTTCCAGTTTGCAGAGAGTTAAATAAAGTTCGTTCAGAGCCATCGATGTGTCTGCTTGGGGGGGGATATATACGGCTGTGATTATAATAATAATAATAATAATTATAATAATAATGTTAAACTACATGAACTTTCCTGCACAAATTAACTGGTGTTACTTAAACAATCAAACCAAGAATGAATAACCATCAGAATACATTATCACAATGTTTGCTTACTCACACCTGAATCACTTTCAGTTTAACTCTACTATTTTTTCCCCCCAGTGGGCAAAAATATAACCCCTCTCATTTCAACGTTTTTCCTTACCTCTATCGTAAGATTAAAACCCAACTTTATAACTTCCTCTTCTCTTTGCTCTTCACACTTATGAAATGTATCCTATTTCTTTAAAAATAACACACGCAACGCCAAAATTATAACATGTGTCAGTCAATCTATAAGAATAAAAAACATTTCGGTAATCACTTTCTATCGCCATCATCTCTCCGCTATTATTCAGAATTTCTTTAACTTAGATAACTGTCTTCTCTATTGATACAGTAATTTAAATACGACTCAATTCTCAATACATTATTCCAGCAGATAATTTAGTGAACAGACATCGTCTCGCATCAAAATTCGCTTCGTTATTATTTAAGTTGAATTAGTCTATCAATTTAACCTAAACAATCTATTGAAAAACGTCCAATTTATCCCTTCTATCAATTTGAACCAAACGAGCTATTAAAACGTTCAGTTTATATTTTATACAAACACTAGCGACCATAACTTTCCAGGCAAAACATACAAATAGATTATTTACAATCAAAAACTCTAAATTCAGTTAGCGCATTGACTGGGAACGGAACCCAGGCCTCCACAGGCGAGAACTCTACCACCAATGTTATGTAAATTACTAAGATTCTCTGCAAATAAACCCACTTTACAAGTAAAATCAAGACACGTCACTATCGGTAATTCCCAGAAAAATAATAGCCCTAGTTTAATAGTACAAACGTTACTCCAGCTATGATTCTCAAATGCCAAATGAATAGATTAGCAATCAAAGAATAAAATCGACAGTTAATGACTAGGAAACAGATATTGCGCCTTTTAATAAAAGTAGATTATGTTTACTTATGCAACGTATTTCAATTACTTTACTACATCACATGAATCACGCAATGATAATTTGTTTGATGGAAAACCTTAGGCTTTGTACGACATTATAAATTACATCGAGAATCCCTCATTCTCTAACTTTATGGAAAACAGTTTATTCAATAAATCCCGCAACTTCTCTCATACTGGGAAGAAAAAATATAACATGTTCAGACCTTAAGGGCAGTTTAATTTCAAATGTTTCACCCAGACGGAGATAATCCAATATGCGTTTTATAGTTACATCGTTAGGGTAAGAGTAGACAAAAGTAGACACACTCTAATCCGTTTCTAGAGCTCAATTTCCCGGATTTTGTAGACTAGTTTAACAGTGCTTAAAACCTCATCTTTATCAAATGATCCATTAAAGATACCAACTCAAAACCTATGTACGTCTACGAATGGGTGGTTTAAATTGTATCTAATTATTCTCAGCATTACTTTATCAAATCTCTAGTAATTGATTATACACACATACAATTTATCAATTTCAAATAATTCACAGAATCCATATAAAACAACCTCTTAAGGAGGCTGCGAATTTTCGAGGCTTTTTGTTAAAAATCGCGCAACATTTCAGCGTCCTGCTACTCATGCCAGGAATATAGTACATGCATATGATAAGTGTGTGTGTATAGAAAACACCCTGAAGTCTCTAAAACTGGTTAAATCGTGTCTGTGGCTAGAACATAACGTGTTTAGGAGTCAAAATCCTTCGAAAAACTGCTCACCAAAAACACAAAAATAATATCCATCCGCCAGTCAATGTATTGTCTTTGGCTGAAGAAAATACATGTCAAGCCCCTGTAAACGCCTACAGCTTCCACACGATGTCGCCAATGCTGTCATTTAGGGGCTGGTTTATCCTTGGTTTGGAAACGTGACGCATTTCCTTTCTTTGGGCTCACCACAGGATGTTTTGAAAGTGAAAACATGGACGATGATTTCAAGACTTGCTGCTATCGAATACAGATCGCCCCGTGATCAATTTAATAGACTATTAACGTTTATTAATACCTAAAGTTGGTTTAGAAAAGTAATTTGAAGTGATTTGTAAAAGTATATAGGTAACTTTTGTAATTTTAAAAAGTGACGTTGCGTCATGTAAAGGGGCATTTTTCTGGATCAGACCGGTCTTCAGCAAATCACATTTTGGGTATACAATGACGGATTTAATCGGGAAAAAGACCCAATTGTGATGTTTATGTGACATATAGGAGTGCTAAGAAAGAAGCTCGTCAAAGGTAATGAATGTTTTATATATTATTTCTGCGTTTTGGGTAGCGCCGGCTACCGCAAAATCTGTTGTTTTGTTGACGGTCTGGTATTCTGGGGGGTGCATGCTATCAGATAATAGCTTCTCATGCTTTCGCCGAAAAGCATTTTACAAATCTGACTTGGTGGCTAGATTCACAACGAGTGTAGCTTTAATTCACTACCTTGCATTTGTGTTTTAATGAAAGTTTGAGTTTTATCGAAAACAATAAGTTGCGCTCTAAAATATCCGCTGATTTGATCCGGCCACAGGAACATCCTCCCTAACAATCTTAGGTACTCACACAGAACTTTAAGGATCACCCACACAGGATTGGTCAGATGTTCACACAGAATTGGTCAGACATCCACACAGAACATCAGAACATAAAAAGGTTACCCACACAGAGTCAACCTACCCCGCTCACACAGAACAGTCTGACAACTATTACCTAGTGATCCCATAACAAAATACTCACACAGAGTAACCCAGGGCATACCTGGCTAGCACATTTAAAATAATTGGAATTCACCACCTCTGAGGGTCACTTAGACAATCACACAGACGCACAGAATGAGGTCCTTCTTCCAATAGGGCTTCACCAAGTGCCATGTTTCACCTAGATTACGCAGTCCCCTGGCCCCTCACCCCGACAGACCGCACCAATCCACACTGTCAGGACAGCTCTTGGTCACTCGCAACGGGACAGTGGCAGCGTATCTTTTGAGTCCACAAACCCTCAGATTACTCTCCCCTGACTCGGCCCTGCTTACGCCGCCAAGGTGCCTTCCTTACAAAGGAATTCACGCTCAGAGTATACGTAACAGGCATATTTTAAAAACTCGACTTCAAATCTGTGTGTGGTTCGCTCACCTTTTTCTTTAAAAAAAACTCAGTTCGAGATGTGGTATCCACTCGGCTCGCTTCCTCTCAGATCAAAGGTTGGTCCATCTGCTTCATTCCTGAAGTGTGGTTTCCCTAAGATCCCAAGTTTGGGGGATCCCTCGTGCACGATTTATTTACCTAGATCATCAGGAACGGTCAGCGAGTGAAGATTCACATCCCCTCCTCGTCGCCAAATGTAGTGGAAATTTCCTGTATTTACCAAATCATGAGAGCAAACCACACAAGTCAGAGTTATCATAAAGTCCATCTTTAATTATATGAGCTCCATCACAACCCTGTGACTCTCAGATCAATTCAGGGTCTATAAATGAATTCTCTGAGAGTGCTTACAAAACAGTTCTTTGTATCATTTATAGCAAAGACACACCCATCTCAACTCACATGACGAATAACAGATCTTAGGAACATTACAAAGGAAGACTTTACTTGAGAGAGGAGTATTCCATAGCCAGACAGCATTAGCTATAAATTATCGTTCAGTTTGCTCTCCTAAAACAAGGTTCTTCTCCTCGTTCTTGGTACAACATAGTACCAAGACATTAGGATATATATATCAATTGTCATTTTAGACACTCCCATTCTGGACAAGCTCACGGAGACACAGTGACTGGCACACAGACATTGTGGAGCCATGAGATAATTGGTTCCCCCTCAATCATCCCTTAACATGATTTAAAAGATTTGCTTACATATGAAGACAAGCTTGACCTCTCGCCTTTCTGTGGCCCAAGTAACTGAAACCTGACAGAGAACAGATAACTGCAACCGGCCAACAGTATTATCCAAAAATAGACATTCTAATAACATATCTCACATAAGCATGCAACAAAATAAATAAAACATTTTATTTATACATTTTACCTAAATAATTCTGATTCCACCACGACACCTTTTGCGTGTAGGGGGCAGTATTTTCATTTTTGGCAACAACAAAAAAACATGCCCATTTGAAACTGTCTATTTCTCAGCCACAGAAACTAGAATATGCATATAATTGTCAGATTAGGATAGAAAACACTCTAAAGTTTCCAAAACTGTAAAAGTATTGTCTGTGAGTATAACAGAACTGATATTGCAGACGAAAGCCTGAGGAAAATCCAATCAGAAAGTGCCTCTTATTTTGAAACCTCTCTGTTCCTATGCAAGCCTATCCTCCATTTAAAGGGATATCAACCAGATTCTGTTTTCTATGGCTTCCATAAGGTGTCAACAGTCTTTAGACATAGTTTCAGGCTTTTATTTTGAAAAATGAGCGTGAAGGATCACATTGCGTAAGTTGATAGGTGGGGGCTCTCAGAGTGAGTTTTTGCGCAACTGAGTAAAGCCGCCATTGTTCCTCCCGCTGTTATTGAAAAACCTACACACTCGGTTGATATATTATCGAATATATATTTTAAAAACATGATGATTGATTATAAAAAACATTTGACATGTCTGTGGACATTATGGATATTATTTGGAATATACGTCTGCGTTGTCGCGACCACTCTTTCCTGTGGATTTCTGAACATAACGCAACAAACAAACGTCGGTATTTTGGGTATAAAAATAATCTTTATGGAACAAAAGGAACATTTGATGTGTAACTGGGAGTCTCGTGAGTGAAAACATCCGAAGATCATCAAAGGTCAACTATTTTTTTGATTGCTTTTCTGATTTTCGTGACCTAGTTACTTTATGCTTAGTGTACAGAATGTTATGTTATGCTATCGATAAACTTACACAAACGCTTGGATTGCTTTCGCTGTAAAGCATCATTTCAAAATCTGAGACGACAGGTGGATTAACAAAAGGCTAAGCTGTGTTTTCCTATATTGCACTTGTGATTTCATGAATATGAATATTTTTTAGTAATATGATTTGACTGTGGCGCTATACTATTCAGTTGCTGATGACAATTATCCCGCTACCGGGATGGATAGCGTCAACAAGTTAACTAGATTTGATTTATGCTCTGGCGGCCTCGTACAGTGTTGTCCGTAGTCTCGACCCCCCCACCGGCCTCGATAAGGCTCATCCTGGGTCTGGGCTACTATTCCCCCCTTTGTGTCTCGGGATCCCCCCACCAGTGGGGGTGTTGGTATCCGAGGTGCAAACGAAAAGTTTGGATCCTATGTACGAGTTGCAAGTGGCAGCGTTATTATGAGAGTGGCTGTAACCTTTCAACCAAATCTCCTGGTGTTTGTGCTTCAACACCCTCAGTGGCTGTCGAGGTCTGTCAGTCCCCACCGCGTCCACGTGTGGCAACATCTTCAGTACCAGTATCAGTCTGTGATATCGCAAAGTGTTTCACCAGTGGGAGTCATCGGGTCATTTGCTGGACTGACGCCATTAGTGTCATTGTAAGGGTTGACAGTCCCCCACAAAGCGGAAGGTGTATCACCGGAAGCAGAGTACACTCTGCGCATCAATGTTTTTCTTGCTGAGACGGCTGCAGTGCTTGCAGAAGTGTCCAAAGGGCAAGAGAAGTTCACCTCAACTACCGTATTGCACGACTGCAAGGAGGAGGGAAGTTGCTCATTCACAGAGACAGCTGGCTCAAAATCATGACAAGAATGGTCAATCAGATTGGCTGATGGAATGTGTCGAGATATCGTAATATCTCCTTGGACCGGATTCTGCCCTAAGTGGTTTCTAAACATCTTTTTCCCAAGGGGTGCTTTTGACAGATACCCCTCGTGAATGACTGCGTTGCAGCTAGCGTAACATACACAGGGTGAACGAGCGATACGTCCTTGAAGTGTAGTTTCAGCGTGACTCTCAATGTGAGAGGTGAGGTAGTCTGAGTGACCCCTTGAAGTGTAGTGTCGCATCATTCCACTTTTAACCAACGTTTAGTTGGCTTCAAAGCCCTTTTTAGATCATCAAAAAATGTTTGAGAGATGAGTGATATTGTCGCACCCGAATCAATTAGCGCATGACAAGTTAAGCAGTCCTCCAGGACTGTTTCCAGGTATGGGCGTTTCGATTCGTGTTTAGTGGACATATTCCCCACAAAGTGGAGTGCTCGTTCGCAACGACGTGATGTGTCAATTCTGTTCAAGGTGGAAGCAGATACTTTTCCGATTTTGAGTGGGCTTGGCTTTAACGAAGCGTTTGACCTTTTTCTTCGCAACCTTTGTATCAGAGTCTATAGACAAAGCCTGTGGGCTTGTTTCTTGATCAAGCGGGCCCTGGATAGGAGCGGGAGAGGTTTGAATTTTAACTTCCTCGCTATGGGTGTTAATTCCTGCGGACCTGGTGTCCGGTAATTCCCTGTCTAGTCCTTGTGCCTTATCTTTTACCCTTTTCTCAAATGTTTCTCGCTTTAGTTCTTCACGTAGTGGAACTTCTGGAGAACATTGGCCTACGTTTTGATCATCCTTCAACCCTTTGTTACCCTTGTGCTCTGACACTGTGGGTTGGGTACAGGTACATAGTGAACAGGTCGATTGTAGCCGTAGTCGTTTTGATGGCGACGTACTTTAGTTATTTCGACCGCGGAGGTTATTGGAATCATGGTTTCGTGGTAGAAACTGTTGTTGTGCGTCATCTCTTAACGCTCCAATACCTGATAATGCACCCTCTGACTGGAGTGAGTGCTCCTGGGCAAACTTCAAAACCGAGTGGTCTCTTAGCGTTGAGAGCTTTTGATGCCTCAAAAGCTGTGCTTGCAAGCTCTCTGAGTTGTAAGATGGGCCCTGCCGCCCACGTTGGTTTGCCTAAGTAGGTAATGAAGGTAGGATACAGGTTCAACAGGAACATTTGTTTTCATGGTAACAGGTCTTCCGTGCCTGTTTCAGTGAGTAGGCCAAAGTAAGCTGAACGAAGCCTATGATAGTAAGCTTGTGGGTGTTCGTTCCGAGCTTGTTTGACCGTGTTAGCCAGTGAAATATCGTGTTTGCGATTTGCACTGAATTCTAATTTCAAAGCTGTGGCAAGTTTAGCATATTCATTTAGCACGTGTTGCTGTTGTAGGCGAATGAACCTTGTCACGCGTCTATTCGACGTTCGCTTCAACAGGTAAACCCTGTCAGAACCCATAGCGTCAGAACCCATAGCGATGCAACGCGTCCTCTATGTCAGCTAGGAATGTCTCAGTATCGTTTCGCTGACCTGGAATGGGGTCAAAGGTGGGGAAAATGTTCAGTTAGAATAGTTTCACATATGAGCCCTGTATCAACAGGTATAATAAACAGAGTACAGGGAACATAAGGTTGAATATATTATAGACCTGCTAGATCTACTGTCTATTTTATATTTTGACATTTCAGCTAGATCTACTGTCTATATTATATTACAACAGACCAGCTGTATCTACTGTCTCCATTTCACTTTGGCCATTGTTGTGGGCCTGCCCTCCCCTCAACAGCCTCAAATAGGCTATTTCATGTGGGGGTGGGGTGGGGCGGCAGACACACGCATCTCACATTTCATTACATTATATATTGCTACTAAAAAATTAAAAATATATATTTTATGATTAATTTCAAACAACGGCATTAGCACGAGAAGAACTTACCAGTCCAAAACGATGTCCTCTCCGTTCAAAAAATATTCCATTTGGGAATCGCTAAATTAATCGTCCAAGAATCCGTCTCACATTCCCGATCAATTTCTTCTAAAATTGTGCGTACCTCCGTTTATCTAGACTTAGATTTAGCTTTCCCTGACTTAGTCGCCATACTGATTGATATATAAACAGCTGAAGATGCGCTTTACCAAAACAATGCTGTGTGTAACATGCGTGGCTCCTTCCGGTATGAAACGTGAATGGCGAATGACCCTCTTTACGCCGGAGTTTACTACATGGGTTGGTCTTCCAACACATAAACATTACATATTGCCGTTTACCTCAGCTCATTGGCTTTCTAGACGATCAGTGGTCATTGGGTTAAAATAGTAAATCAACGAAACGGCGGGCATATCATTGGTGCACAATGTCATTACTTGTCTTCAAATCGGTTTCTTTCAGTCAATACGTCCCATGAAATGACCCATCAGGTTTGATTGTTACAAACAAACCAGTTGATTGCAATGAAACCAAACATGACTGGAAAAGTCACGTTTAGTGTGTGCATTTACATCGAATGTGTCGTCGAAAATGGAATGAGACGGAATTCACGACACAAGCGGTTCACAAAATGTTTTGTTAGGCTATGAAAATGGATTTATCACCGCACAAAAGACCATTGATTGTGTAACAATGAGCATTGGGATTGCAAACAGAGGAAGGTCGTCAAAGGTAAACAATTTATTTTATTGCAATTTGTGATGTTACGCCTGTGCTGGTTGAGAGAGTTCTTTTTAAAATGGGGCTTTGTTCTCAGTCTCATTGTATTCTTTCACAGTAAATCCTTTTTGACAACGCAGTTGGATTAGCAAGATTCTAGGCTTTCGAAACATGTGAGACATTTGTATTTTCATGAATGTTTAATATGACTATTTATGTAGCGATCACCTTATGTTGTCGAATTTAATCCCGCTAACGGGTTCGGTGCGCAGAGAGGTTAATGGAGGCAATGTCTGAAACCTATCGTCTTCACTCCTTTGAGTACAGGGCTCCGGTTGTTACGAATCCCTTTTGGCCCAACAGTCTAGGGGAGATGGTAACGAGACCCGTAACATAACTCATGCAAATTATAATAGTGAAAAAGTAAAAACAAAATAACCACAGACAACTAAATTACTGTCAAACATGGTTTATTAGAAAACACACGGTAGGCCGTCATTGAAAATAAGAATTTGTTCTTAACTGACTTGCCTAGTAAAATAAAAGGTAAAATTTTTTAAAAAAAATGGGGGAGGGGGGCAGGAAAGGGGCTGAGCTGGACCCAAGGAAAGAAACAATAAGCATCCAAAATACCCCTAAGCTAGACTAGCCTATTTCAACAACAGCTAACTAACCAAAAATACAGTGGTGGTTCACCCAGTTCTAACTAGTGTTTTTAACTAAGTTTACCTACGGGTAGTGTATGCCCATGGGCGCCTTGTCTTGGTTCCCCCTTTTCCCACCAGCAAACAAACACCATAACCAAAAACAATACTCACAGGTGAGGACAAAGTGATATGGAGGTGCTCAAACAAAAGATAGCTCAATACATCAAGAGTGATAGACACATAGTAGGAGAGGGTGAACCATAGCGATCTACAGACATGGCATTTACAGAGAGATTGAGCTCTAGAGCAAACAACTGACAGGGTTTTTAAACCAAGGGAAAGGAACTGTGATTGGGTAGGAAACAGGAGGAGGTGTGTCTTCTGATTGATGATTGATTGGTGACTGATTGGGGAGTGATGATTTTCACCTGTGAGGGGAGAAGGAGAGAAAAGAACACAGGATACATACACACACACCCACAGGATACCTGTATCCGTAACACTCTACAGGGCTCCGCTCTACAGCGTGACCATTCTGGACTTCCTCCAGATAGTACCTAAGGGCAGTATTCGGCTGCATTGCAGAGTCCACTTGAGCACTTAGAGTAATGATTTTGGACACGTGTCGCACTTGCTCCTTTCGGTCTCAAACTTATATCATGGTTTACAGATAGAGGCCTTGAGTACGGAGTGTCACGAACCGGCTCAAAGCCTGTAACAAAAGGGAGACAAAGTGGAGATAAGGAGTAACAAAACATATATTTATTAAATAAAGTAAACTAAGTACAATATACAATGGTGTGTGTAATCAGTAGTGTGAGTGTTTTGCATGCAGGGTGTTAATGCAGGGTGTTGAACGGTGCCAAAGCATACAACCAAAAACCACCAAGATACACAACAAAATCTGTAAAGGTGTCTGCATGGAGAGTCTCTTCCATGAATAGGGAAGTGGTGGATTTATCCTGGGACACACCGGGCCCAGGTGTTTCCCATGTAGCTGACAACCCTCCCAACTCCGCTCACCGGCATCCTAATAAGGAAACAAGAACAAAGAGAGAATACGGCAGACAGAGTGGGAGGGTCGCCTCATCCCCCCCATAAAACCGGGGACCAACAAGGACCCCGGAACATATCGACCTCTGCGTCCCCAAATTGACACAGCCTCTGCGTCCCCAAATTGACACAACCTCTGCATCCCAAATTTATGAGGGGTTACGTGTTCACACTTCCACTTGCCCCAGCCAACCTCCTCCTCCCCAGACCTCAGCCCACAGGAAGCAACGTTTAAGAGGAAAGAAGAACACAAGACCAGGAGGGAACAGATAGGAAAGATAGAACATGACAACACCAAACAATGGTCAGTATGTAAACATTTAGGAACAGGGCACAAAAGAGACCGCATCAGCTACAAACTCCAATGAAAAGAACATCAGGGTCCTTCTTAATTTACAACTCCCAACGATTCATAGTCACTTCCCAACGATTCATAGTCACTTCCCAACGATTCATAGTCACTTCCCAACGTAACAGAATTTCAATCATTTCAATCATTCAACCTTGTAGTGTTCAGCGATCTTCAACAGCTGTTCTTTAGTACATAATTCTAACAGTTCCTCTGATGGAACGTGAATGAACTCGTCTACCTAAGACGCCATAGTCATAAGTAAATAACCTTGCTCAACCCCTCTGCTGAGCACATCAGACCACAACCAGAGAAATGACAATCACCCTGAGCACCACAGAAGAGAGATGATATGGAGCTTCCCCAAAACCTAAAATAATTCAACCCTAGGTTTCATGCGGATTTGCGGTGGTAATTTACCCACTGTAGCCCGCTGGCAAGGATATAAAACTCCCCAGCATGCTATCAAATTCCACCAAGCCACGGATGTGCCCCCACAAAAATAACATTTATCCATGCCCAACATATTCCAAAAATGAAACACGTCGCTAAGCCCATCAGGGGAAAAAGGCTATAGCTCCAGGTAGCAAGTTCCACAAACCTACCCAAATCTCCCACCGAGGTACACAGCCAATTTACTCACATCCTCAGACCAATGTCCCAACAGCAAGTAGAACAAGAGTTTCCAGGATGGGCAGGGCCTGGAAACTAACCATTATACTCTCTCCAACGCAGCACACAAACCAAACAACAAAGGCAACCAATAATGGGCCTATCAAACTCAAAACAAACTAAATATGCAAACCAAACACGTACAGAATTTAACATTACCTCCACGTTTTCCCAAACCAATATGTTCTAAGATCCCGGATGAGCTCCCACTTGACACAAACCGGCTCAAAGCCTGTAACTAAAGGGAGACAACGTGGAGATAAGGAGTAACAAAACATATATTTATTAAATAAAGTAAACTAAGTACAATATACAATGGTGTGTGTAATCAATAATCAGTAGTGTAAGTGAGTGTTTTGCATGCATGAATGTGATAATGTTGAACGGTGCCAAAGCAAACAACCAAAAACCACCAAGATTTTTTTATTTTTAGAAAAAATAATTTATTACATTCAATACCATTCATTCTTTACAACTCATCATTTTCATTCATACTCCAATAATGGTATTTTAATTTAACTAAACAAAAACCCCAAAACAAAACCTCAGGGGAGCATCTTCTCTCCCCGTCATCCTACAAACTAGCTTTCCCTATCTCCCCGTCCCTAATCTATCCCCTTACAAATCTAAATGAAACCCAGCCCTAAACCCCCCTTCCACCTCTCCCGGGCAGCATGCTGCCTCCACTTCCTCTCCTCCCTCTTCATCCTCCCCCTCAAGTCTCCTTCCACTCTCCTCACCTATCCCTTCCACCTCCCAATCTCTCCCTGTCTTAACCATGTTCTGCCTGGCTTCCCACAGCCCCCGTTTAAAGAGACTCATGAGAAGCCAGAGCAGAAACCTGTCCCTATCCGTCCCTCTCGCTCTCCCTACACCTCTCTCTAACCTGGCCCACGTCAATACAAAATCCCCTCTTACCAAACCTAACAACACCCATGCCCTAGCCCATACTACTCCGGCAAAGGCACAGTCCCAAAAGGCATGGCGCACAGTCTCCTCCCTGCCACAAGAGGATCTTGGACAGGTGGGTGATTGCGCCAAACTATGCCGGTACATGATGGAACGTACCGGCAAGCACTTGTGGAGGCTCAACCAATTCAGGTCCTTGAGCCTGTTGTCCAGGCCCCGCGCCTGCACTCCCTCCCAGACCACTGTCGAGATGCCCACTACAGGCGCCGGACTTCCCTGCCTGCCTGACCTGCTCGTACAGGTGCCTGTGATCTAAACCTACTCGGTCAACTTCAACCTAGGGGTGCTCACGCAGCCACTTGGCTGCATGGCCAAAGTGCCACGGCAGCTGTTCCGCCCGAGGACCCGTGTTAGACCACACCATTACGCTTCTCGCCTGATATGAGAAGAACACCCGCAGGAGGTAACCGGACGGGTGTATCACTGGATGAGCATGCTCCGTTAACAAGAAACAAACAAAAATTGCATCCAGCTTGAGGGGGAGATGTGGTACCCCCCTACCTCCCTCCCCGATTGGACAGAGCATGCATGCCCTGGCAACCCACTCGTACCTGCCACCCCACATGAACTGAAACACAAGCCTCACTAGAGGCCTTCTCAGACAAGCCGGCAATGGGTAGATGTACGCCAAATACAAAAGAGACGGCAACACATCCACCTTTAGGACCAGGACCTTGCCCATAAAAGACAAAGACCTAGCCCTCCATATCGCTAGCTTTCTCCGTACCACTGCGATACCCATGTTCCAGTTCAGCGTCGCTGAGCCGGAGGTCTCAAAATGGACCCCTCCATCCCTCTTGTAAAAACAAAAATCAAACCCCACACCCTCCAAATAACTAAATATACCGCCCTCCTCTTAACAAAATCCCTTAAACCCCTTACATTTAAACTAACAAAAGTAAAATTAGACCCCATGAAAGAATAAAATAAAAACATCAAACATTTCACTCAAATACTAAACCCAGACAGAAAAAAACAAAAGCAGGAGACTCACCCGATGCTCCCCTGCTCCATATCTACCGGTGGGAACACTATCCGCACTCCCTACGTCCCCCCCTGTTCCTCCATCTCACCAACCCAGGATGCAGGAATAGTGTTTGGCACCGGGGTGCCCTGCACCCTGGGTCTACCCCCACACTCCTCCCCCAGCGCTGTAGCTGGTTTGGAAAAAAATAGGGGAGGCTGAGTCCCCAAACAAAAAACTCCCCACCTCCTCCTCTACCCAGTCCTGGGCCTTGTTAGGTGGGTCCCCACCCTGGGGAAACCAGCAGCAACCCAGAGGTTTCTCCCACCCCCATCGCTCTCTTGGCCATCCCCTCCCTCTCACTGTCGGCCAATCGCACCCTCCTTTTCACTCTCTTCTTTGGTGATGGCGGCAGTGGAGAGATACCACCCTCCCCCCCCAGCTCCTCCACCATACCCCTCATCTCTTCCACCAGGGCACTTTCCCCCCACTCCTCACCCCCTCCACTTACCCTTCCACCGTCTCCTTCTCCACCACCCCTCCCTCGATTTCTTCTCTCTCATGCTCCTCCTCTCGCTTGCCTTCTTCCACCGCTTTTCCCTCCTCTGTTCCCGGTTCTCCTACTTCCGTGCCTTCCGTTTCCTTCTCTCTTCCATCCGCCGCTTCTTGCTCCTACTCCTTCCTTGCGGCCTTCCCCTCTGGGCCTGTACTCTGGTCATGAGGCGTCCTTCCTTCCCCTTCTCTTCTTCCCCCATCCCCCGCTCCTTCTCCCCCCCCAGCCACAGACGCGTATGACCTCTGACGAGCCGGACACCCCCGCCACAGGTGTGCTGACGAGCCACACCCATGGCATGCCTTAGGCTCGTCACAATCCTTCGCCTCGTGCTCCCCAGATCCACAAAATCTGCACTTTCTTGTGCTGCACGAGGCGAGGATGTGGCCGTAGGCAAAAAATGGGGGCTGACGTGCATAAAACAACGTCCCCTGTCAGCCCCCAGGGAGAACATAGCAGGAGGATGGAGGTAGCCACCATGTCCCTTTGGGTCCTCCCTGAGGAGGGCCTGGAAACCTCTCCTCCCATTCCAAAACCCAAGGGAGTCTTTGAGGTGCCTTGCTGAGGAGATGTTATCCATGTATCTCCCCAGAAAGGCCCTCACCTCCTCGTCCTTAACGTATGGGTTGTAAATGTTGACAGTTACAACCCTAAACTTGTTCCTCGCCAGGCTTGTTATTTCATAGTGGCACATCGGCCTCTCACCTCCCACTGCTCTTGCCCTTCTCAGGATATCATCGTGTTTCTCCTCTGTATGTAGTGCCACGCGTATGCTCCCTCCCAACGAGTTGCCTTGGAAGCAAAATACGTCCTTCACCATCAGCTTTATAATCCCCATCAATATTGTCCTTCCAAAAGTTTCCCGCCCTAAAAGCTCCAACTCCTTTACCTTCCAAGCAAACCAAATCGTGTTGGCCAGCCCAATCCCAGGGACCGACCGTGTTGGTGGATTTTGCGCCATCTCCACAAGGAGAATGGCGCACCCGGCTCACGTTCTCTTCCAAAACAAGGAAAAAAGAAAATACAAAGTGACCGAGAAACTGAAGCTAAATATATAGTGCAGATACAGGCAACTAACACATAGCCAATAAACCACCAAGATACACAACAAAATCTGTAAAGGTGTCTGCATGGAGAGAGTCTCTTCCATGAATGGGGAAGTGGTGTATTTATCCTGGGACACACCGGACCCAGGTGTTTCCCATGTAGCCCACCGGCATCCTAATAAGGAAACAAGAACAAAGAGAGAATACGGCAGACAGAGTGGGAGGGTCGTCACAGGAGCGAGAGATTCAGTGATGAGATTTCTTCCTCTTGCTTAGAAATCAAGATTTCCATCTTCATCACCTGAGTTCTCTCATCATTCATTTGGTCAGCGACTTCAATGATTTCTGCTGATTTGTCATCCAACTTAGTCATTGTGTTCATCAATTGATTTTCTTTGGTCTGCAGAATTTTGAGTAGAACTGTGTTACTCTGAGTAACGTTCAACAAAACTACCTGCATGTTATCAAATTGCGCGCTCCTGTTTGTAGATAACTCAACAGATTTATCTAGTTTGGAGTGGACAACATCATATTTAGTTTTGGCTAAATCGAGTTGTTCCTGGAGGTGATGATTTTGTTGAAGAGTTTGTGCTCGTTCATCGTCATAAGTATTTGCAATTACTTTTAATTGTTCAGATTTCAAACGCAGTTCCTCGACTAGCAGAATGTTTTAATTTCCAGATTTTGTCAGTAGTTGCTCAGTTCTCTCCACCTGTCCCCTCATGTTAGCCATGTCTGGCACGTGCTTCAGCTGTGCACTGTGGTATTGGACCGATGCCACATTTTTATGGCGATACATCGGTGCAAAAGTGGGGAGAACCGTCACAAAGCCTGTGTTTTATGGTTGATTTTGGAGAGCGTTCGCAATTTCGGCTGTTTTTTCGCTAATGGTATAATTAGGGTTGGTATCGCTGCTGAGGTCAGAGATCAATCCTTTTATGGGTGGAGGTATCACTTCTGTAGTGAATAAGAGTTCAAAGTTCATACCATTCGCAACCAAAGCTCACGCTGATGTTGGCTACGTTCTGTAGTTATTATCTGAACCATTCTGACATCGGACCGTCGTCCTCACATCCTCGGAACAGGAAGTTCTATTGTCATCAAGGGCTTATATAGGAAGGGAGAGGACGGCGTGAAAAGGGCGTGAAAACTTTGAAAAGTTTTATAGCCCATGTCCCTTCACAGAGCGGGCCACTGATTGAGCAGCCCTATCTTATGAAAATCCAAATCTCTCATTTTAGAGGCTAAAATCACATTTCATCCCATCACAAATAATTTCATATTCCAACATTTAAATTGAACAACAATTCCATGTGAATCCGATAACTCTGATGTGTAGACTTTCCACTGTAGAGTTTGTCATCTTATCATTGATGAGAATGTCTCAGATGACAACCGAACTGACATCATATTCATTAAGTACCACCGCATATGTTCAATTGTTCGGATTACCAGAATATAGTTAATTTCCCACCACCTACTGATGTTCCCAGAACATCAGTGTTCTCTATGTTAACCAAGGGTGTTGCAAATGTAACCTCAGTAGGGTAGAGAGAGGAGAAAGGGGGGAAGAGGTATTTATGACTGTCATAAACCTAACCCCCAGGCCAACGTCATGACACCACCTTTGGCCTATGATTAAAAACAATATATGCCTTTGGGGACAGAATGACCTCCGTCGGTAGTATGAAGGTTAATGAACAACAGTAAATGTCCTGTTTAATGAGTTCTTGGAAAGCCTTAGAGAGCACTATGACCATCAAGGCATTTAGAAAACATAAAGGACTTAAAAAAACATGTTTGTTTCCAACAAACTCTACAACACATACAGGTGGTAAAACGTTTTTTGATTGATGTCTGGACTGGAACATGACTTGAGTGAGTCACCTACATACTTGTGGTTTGAAAATGCAAATTACATTTACAAAAGTAGTGTAAGAGAAGCAGTGGTGGAAAAAGCACTCAATTGTCATTCTTGAGTAAAAGTAAAGATACCTTAATAGAAAATGACTCAAGTAAAAGTGAAAGTCACCCAGTAAAATATTACTTGAGTAAAAGTCTAAAAGTATTTGGTTTTAAATATACTTAACTGTCAAAAGTAAATGGAATTGCTAAAATGTACTTAAGTATCAAAAGTAAAAGTTAAAACAATTTCAAATTCCTTATATTAAGCAAACCAGGCAGCACAATTGATTTATTTCTATTTGTATTGATGGATAGCCGGGGGCACATTCCAAAACTCAGACATAATTTACAAACAAAGCATTTGTGTTTAGTGAGTCCGTCAGATCAGAGGCAGTAGGGATGACCAGGGATGTTCTCTTGATAATTGTGTGAATTGGACCATTTTCCTGTCAAAATGTAACGAGTACTTTAGGGTGTCAGGGAAAATGTAAGAATTAAATAATGTGGAAGGACCACCAGAGGGCAGGCTGGGCTCACGGATAGTAGCCCAGCCAGAAATGTGAGTCAAGGTGATCAGAGGCAATTAAGCACAGCTGACGGCACTAATGACCGATTCTCTTTCTCCTACAAGAGAGAGGAGGGAACCGTCAGTGAAGGAGGAAAAAGAAAGAAAAGAGTGTTTCCTCCTCTAAAGGGGAAGACGTACCTTTCAGAAGGAGAAAAGAAGACAAACTACCTCTGGGGGATGGCCACTACGAGAGGGGAGCTATCCACGAGCTAACCATTAAGACGGTGACAAATCCGTGATTTATGTCCTAGTTTAAAGACACTCGTCTTGTGTTCCTTTTTGCGTGTAAAGAAGAAGATTTATGTTTTCTGTGGGAGATCATCATTGATTGTGTTGGAGTGTTTGAGTTGAAAGAAATCCCTCAATAGAGAACTTTGTTCAATTAAGAAAACCTACTCCTGACTCATTTATTCCACCTTTCCGCTTTAGAGTAACACCAAATTACTTGGTCCGCTCACAATAAGTACATTATTTTCTTCAGGAATGTAGTGAAGTAAAAGTTGGCAAAAATATAAATAGTCAAGTAAAGTACAGATACCCCAAAAAACTACATAAGTACAGTGGTGGAAAAAGTACCCAACCGTCATACTTGAGTAAAAGTAAAGATACCTTATTAGAAAATGACTCAAGTAAAAGTGAGTCACCCAGGAAATGACTACTTGAGTAAAAGTCTAAAAGCATTTGGTTTTAAATATACCTAAGTATCAAGAGTAAAAGTATGAATAATTAATGTATTAATGTATTAATGTATTAATAAGCAAACCAGACGGTACAATTTTCTTGTTTTTTAAATTTCCGGATAGCAAGGGGCATGCTCCAACAGTCAGACATTATTTACAAACGATGAATTTGTGTTTAGTGAGTGCACCAGATCAGAGGCAGTAAGAATGACCATGGAGGTTCAGTTGATAAGTGTGTGAATTGGACCATTTTCTGTCCTGCTAAGCATTCAAAATGTAACTTTTAGATGTCAGGGAAAATGTAAGGAGTAAAAATGTCATTAGTTTCTTTAGGAATGAAGTAAAAGTAACATTTGTCAAAAATATAAATAGTAAAGTGAAGTACAGAAACTCCCAAAAACTACTTTATTTTTACTTAAGTACAAATACTTTAAAGTACTACTTAAGCAGTGGTGTAAAGTACTTAAGTAAAAATATTTTACACTTTACACCACTGAAGGGAAGTCCTTTGTAAAAGGCTTATTTGTTTTGATTTTCACATCTTGCGTATGCTGTTGACTGTCCAAGTTGTGCTGCGTTTAATATCCTAATGATCTATGACTATCAATAAGTGAATTAGGCCATTACATAGAACACAGTATGTGATAAATTGCTCCATATCAGTGTGAGAGTGCTTTGTACTAGGACATCAATAACGGAAGAGGAACAATGATTAGTAAGGGAACAGGAATATATACATTTTTTATAAAAAATAAATCAATACCACCAACGCAATTTGCAACAAAAACATTGTTACGCTGGAGCTAATCCTGGCCTACGTGAAAAGTAGGGCCGAGCACATCGACGTGGCTGTAGTGAAGCAGGTCGAGAGCTTCAAGTTCCTTGGTGTCCACATCACCTACGATCTATCATGGTCCAAACACACCAAGACAGTCGTGAAGAGGGCACGACAAAAGCTTTTCCCCCTCAGGAGACTGAAAAGATTTGGCATGGGTCCCCAGATCCTCAAAAGGTTCTACAGCTGCACCATCAAGAGCATCGTTATTGTTATGTTATTGTGTTACTTTTGATTATTTTTTACTATAGTTTATTTGTTAAGTATTTTTCTTAACTCTTCTTGAACTGCACTGTTGGTTAAGGGCTCGTAAGTATGCATTTCACAGTAAGGTCTATACTTGTATTCGGCGCATGTGACAAATAAAGTTTGATTTGATTGATTTGATTTGACAAATAATTTCTTGTCTAAAGTTTTTATTTTGAAGTCGACCACAAACATTTCCTGCCCAATCGTCACACAGCTAGCAATGAGGAATCGGCCCAGAAGCGGCCGGAACTGATTGAATCGGCTCGGAATCGGGTGTTGGACTCGGCGCGGAATCAAAATGAATGATTGCCCAGAATTGGCCACACATCGGGTCGTTTCCGTTTACTGGAATTCAGCTGATTTTGCCGGCATCTCACCAGAATCCCCCCAGAAGCGGCCCGATGCAAAGTTAAATAGATGTATTCAAAATTACACGATTTAGTAATTATAATTATTACTACTATACATTTTATACATACAAATTATACCGATCCACAAAAAAAAAACATTTTGTGCCAGAGGAAACACCATACACTTGATGGGACAAGGACATCCCGGCCGGCCAAACCCTCCCCTAACTCGGACGACACCGGGGAAGTTTTCAGTCGTCTCATGGATCTCCCGGTCATGACCGGCACGAGTCTCGAACCAGCATCTGTGATACAGTGTCTTAGACCGCTCCGCCACTCAGGAGGCTCCATCCACAAAGTTTTTAATGCTTATCAATTTCCTTGCACAAAGTATCAAAATATTAAAATACTACACAGGACATTTAAATGTTAATTGTATTTTTTGATCACAGAAACAATGAGAAAATATGGAAAATAAATAATGAAATGTTAATTATATAAAGCCGCCCATGTAATCATCCACTGTGCAAGTTGGGCAGGATTGTTCTGAGTTTAGCGGGTGGTGGGGGATTCCTGAGGCATTGTAGTTACACAAGTGAAAAATGTTAAGAAAATTATTAATCAAGAATGTGTTGTGAATCGTTTACTTTAATAATAATGCCAGCTGTCAAATATAGATAGATACATCATTGTCCAAACATCCACAGAAATACAAAACTTGTGTCCGTTGGAAAGATACCGCCTACTGTACGTCAGTTCCCTTTCTACACTTATTCTATTCTCAATATGGGGAGGTACATTATGTAGCCTAGTGGTTAGAGCGTTGGGCCAGTAACCAAAAGGTTGCTGAATCAAATCCCTGTGCTGACAAAAATCTGTCGTTCTACCCCTGAGCAGAATGACAGTTAACCCACTTCCCCGGGCACTGCCGATTAAGGCAGCCCCCTGCACCTCTCTGATTCAGAGGGGTTGGGCTAAATGTGGAAGACACATTTCAGTTGAACAAATGACTAAGTATCCCCCTTTGCCAATACAGTATCAGGCACTTGTAATAACAGAATGTTGTTTGTATGCTTCCAAAAGTTATTTTATTTAACTAGGCAAGTGCGTTAAGAACAGATTCTTATTTACAATGACAGCCTACCGGGGAACAGTGGGTTAACTGCCTTGTTCAGGGGCAGAACAACAGATTCTTACCTCGTCAGCTCAGGGATTCAATCCAGCAACCTTTCGTTTACTGGCCCAATGCTCTAACCACTAGGTTACCTGCTGTCCCATGTCTCCACTTGGTTTATGTAATAATAGTATTACTTTCATACTATAAATGTTAAAATGTGTGGCTACAGCTGAAGTACTGAAGAGAAAAGGATGACAGATTCTGAGTAGGCTTCCAAGTGGCGCAGCGGTATCACATCCAGCCTTGAGTCCTATAGGGCAGCACATAATTTGCCCAGCGTCATCTGGGTTTGGCTGGGGTAGGCTGTCATTGTAAATAAGAACTGACTTGCCTGGTTAAATAAAATATGAATTCATGAAATCCATTGTTTATGGTGATCTGCAGTGGAAATTATTGTGAAATATGGCTTATTTGTGGTCCGGTGGGTTTATGAACAATAAAAACATATACTTTATAAACATATACATATACTCAATAATATTTACCTCAATTACTTAACAACAATCGCCAGAATGAGCTAAAGCCATACACATGGCAAAAATCAAATATGCATTTTATTTTATTAGCGTTTGATATAGAATCAATATCATATATATTTTTTAATATGCATGTTTTCATTTATTAAATAGAAAGAAGTGATACTGACTTAAAACAATACATTATATAAACTTTGATAATTTCTATGTACATACACACAGAAGAAGCAATCAATCCCATAATTTACATCTTAAAATGAGTCTGTATTTACAACAACAAAAACAACTTTCAGACATCACACATGTTTGAAAAAAAAGACTGGAAAAACAAACCTCAACAGGCAACTGATTTCAACAAGACAGATGGCTAAAGAGAACCTTGCGAATTACTACATCTCAAGTTAGGTTCATGTATTCCGTGCCACATAATATATATCTGATGAGGCAGAAATCTGTGTACTAAAATGATTTCCCTATAATAACAAGGATCGTAAGTGTCCCCGTTTTGGGAGGGGACATGAAGTCCAGCAGTCCTGACTCCGAAATGGGACTCTGGCCCAAGACCAGCCTTTTCCAGACACATTCCCATGTAGACATCATCAATTGGCAAAATGGGAATGGTATGGGTCATTTTGTAAATGACCATAGCTGTGTTTCCAGAGAGCAGGAAGCCCCCTCCCCCACAGTAAGGGGGATATGAGTCTGACTCTTGAACCTGGACTGGGACATAGTATTTGCTCCCTGACTCTCTAATGGGTCCTACATAGCGGATTAGATGACCTGCAAAAAGGTGCTTGTCACCATCATTGTCTTTTAGACTCTGAAGGTAGTCCACCATGTTATCTGTGTTGGCGAAGATATCATCGTCACCGTTGAGGAGAAATCGGGCCTGGCGGCAGTTCTTGTCCATCCATTCTAAGAACAAAATCTGCTTCAGGGTGAGGTTGAAGAAGGAGTCGTTGAAGTCCCACTGTAAGATGTCATTATGCTCACGGTTCTCCAGTCGTAGAAGCTTATTTAGCTTGCGCTTCTCAAAGCCTGTGCCTGTTGTTCCCGAGAGAAAAATCCTGTGAATCCAGACTCCATTCTGCTGTCTCTCCTTGGCCCAGGTTTTCCGTAATACCTCACGGCGGTCATAATTCGCAGGTGAGCTTTTTATGACCAGCAGAAGAAAGACGTCACCAGACTTGTGAGGGCCTCCACATTTATCAGGTACATTCAGCAGCATTGGGAAGTGGCGGCAGTGACGATAGAAAAGGAAGTCTTGGATGTGAACTGGCAGAGAGGAAAACCCTGACACATTGGCCGCAGACTCATTCCGTTCACAATGGCCCCAGGTAGAAACACCTGCGCTCTCACTGGTTGGATTCTGAGGTCTGTTTTGATAGGTTGATTCCCTCCTGTTTATCTGGAAATGGTTTGAGGGTTTTTTAGGACGAATGTCCTCTTTAATAAAAATTATGACCAAGCACAGAATGCTGATCACAAGTAAAGCTGTTGACTCAAGCAAACGAGACGACCTTCTCATTTTTGTTGCTCTGTAATGAGAAAAAACAAGGCATTAAAGGTACAAAATGGGCCAGAGATTAAGTGCCCTCTTTAATTGTTGTTGTTTTGGCTCAGTACTCCAGCACTCTGACTATGAGGTTAAATTGCAGACTGGCAGAAAACTTGTTTAACAACATGCTAGCGTCCTATAGTCACCTCTTCACTGTTGATGTTGAGACTGGTGTTTTGAAGGTACTATTTAATGAAGCTGCCAGTTGAGGACTTGTGAGGCGTCTGTTTCTCAAACTAGACACTATAATGTAGTTGTCCTCTTGCTCAATTGTGCACTGGGGCCTCCCACTCCTCTTTCTATGCTGGTTAGAGCCGTTTGCGCTGTTCTGTGAAGGGAGTAGTACACATCGTTGTATGTAATCTTCAGTGTCTTGACAATTTCTCGCATGGAATAGCCTTCATTTCTCAGAACAAGAATAGACTGATGAGTTTCAGAAGAAAGTTATTTATTTCTGGCCATTTTGAGCCTGTAATCGAACCCACAAATGCTGATGCTGCAGATACTCAACTAGTCTAAAGGCCAGTTTTATTGCTTCTTTAATCAGACCGACAGATTTCAGCTGTGCTAACATAATTGCAAAAGGGTTGTCTAATCATCAATTAGCCTTTTAAAATTATAAACTTGGACTAGCTAACAATGTGACATTGGAACAAAGGAGTGACGGTTGCTGATAATGGGACTCTGTACGCCTATGTAGATATTCCATAAAGAATGAGCCATTTCCAGCTACATTAGTCATTTACAACATTAACAATGTCTACACTGTATTTCTGATAAATTTGATGTTATTTTAATGGACAAAAAAATTTGCTTTTTTTTTTCAAAAACAAGGACATTTCTAAGTGATCCCAAACTTTTGAATGGTAGTGTATGTAAATTGTAAAGTATTTTTCGTTATGTGTCGGATCCCAGTGGCGTCGGCTAATGGGGATATGTATACCCGTACATTTTCCCTGACACCAAAAAGTACTTGTTACATTTTGAATGCTCAGGCAGGACATAATTATGGTCCAATTCACAAACCTATCAATATAACGCGTTGTCATCCCTACTGCCTCTGATCTGGAGGACTCACTAAACACAAATACTGACCCTGTCTGTCTATAAATAAATAGAAATGTAAAAAAGGAAATTGTGCCATCTGGTTTGCTTGATATAATGAATTTGACGTATAGCATTTACTTTTGCTCAAGTATGATAATTGACTACTTTTTCCACCAATGCAGCCAGGTTGCCTCCCGCATCAATAACCCAAGGACATTGATTTGAACCAATCATAGACGTTCCGAGACGTCCACAGACATCCAGTCCGGCATACATTTGGGGTCTACGGACAATTCCTTCGACCTCATGGCTTGGTTTTTGCTCTGACATGCACTGTTCACCGTGGGACCTTATATAGACAGGTGTGTGCCTTTCCAAATCATGTCCAATCAATTTAATTTACCACAGGTGGACTCCAAACAAGTTGTAGAAACAGCTCAAGAATGATCAATGGAAACAGGATGCACCTGAGCTCAATTTCGAGTCTCATAGCAAAGGGTCTGAATACTTATGTAAATAAGGTACTTTTTAAATGTTTTTTATTATTATAAATTAACAAAACATTTCTAAAAAACTGTTTTTGCTTTGTCATTATGGGGTATTGTGTGTAGATTGATGAGGGGGGAAAATGATTTGATCCATTTTAGAATAAGGCTGCAATGTAACAAGGGAAGAGGTCTGAATACATGTTGAATGCACTGTATGGATCTGTGCCATTCGCTTTGAACTGGACTGTTTTTACAGCATGAGTGGTTGTGAGTAGATGCGCTTGTTTTGAGATCAAAGTGAGAGCTACATGTAGCGATGTGTGCACATTTGTACATTTCCTCATAACCTTTGCTAGTTAGTGAGTTATTAGCCCAGGTATAGATCATTTTTAGACAGCAATGGGGGAGTGATGGCTTCTTACAAGAGCACAAAACGTGTCATTTCTAGACATCTTTGGTAAAGAGATTTTGTTTGTCTTAAAGAGGAAGTGTTGTCTATTGAGACATGCGTGAATAAGCTAAGTAGCCAATAGGCAGAGGGTAGCATAATTTGTCTGATTCTCTTTAATAATGGTATGGAACTAATGAGGAATTTTATTTTGTAAAGTGGTTTCTTGCATCAAACAACACAATATTTTCAGTCACATCCTCTGAAGGACAAGTGGATAAACAGGTTAATGTCAAGCCCTGCATGTTTTTCTTCAAAAAGTCTCATGGAATGTAGGCCTACATTGAACACCACACATTGGCTGCTACTGTAGGCTGAACGATAGAACAGCTATTTCCATGTTAAAATGTTATATAGAACAGCTATTTCCATGTTAAAATGTTATATAGAACAGCTATTTCCATGTTAAAATGTTATATAGAACAGCTATTTCCATGTTAAAATGTTATGGGATGCATTTTCTCCATTGCTTTTGTTGATAGGCCACTATGGTAGGCCTACGTTATGATCAAATATCCACAGTAGCCTACATGACCACTGTTAAAACTATCTTAAAGTGGGTACAGCCTCAGTGTTCACAGTAAACGCACGCCGGAAGTTGCATTGAATTTTCACAACTTTCAAGTTTGCACTCCTCAGCCCGAAATTTGCTCAGTGATAAAAAATGTTAACCGAACCAAATCTAAACCAATCATTGACATCTAGGTTTCGCAAGATTGGACAGCACAGTACAGCACACTAGAGTAAAGTGTACTGTATTGTACCCTACTTAACTTTTTTTATTTGACCTTTATTTAACTAGGCAAGTCAGTTAAGAACAAATGTCTTATATGATGGCCTAGGAACAGTGGGTTAACTGCCTGTTCAGGGGCAGAAAGACAGATTTGTACCTTGTCAGCTCGGGGGTTTGAACTTGCAACCTTCCGGTTACTAGTCCAATGCTCTAACCACTAGGCTACGCTACCCCCCCTGTACTTTAAAGTACTCTACTGAACTGTACTCTACTGAATTAAACTCTACTGTATAGTACCGTACTGCACTATACTCTAAATTGAACTATTCTGTACCCTACTGTACTGTACTGTACTTTACTGTACTCTAATGAATTAAACTGTACTGTACCATACTCTTCTGTGTTTTACTGTGCTCTACTGTACTAAACGTGATGTTCAAACTTGTGAAACATAGCCTAGACTTCTATGATTCGTACAGATTTGGATATGGTCTGCACCGACCAAATTTGTACTTGTTTTGGGGCCGAGCTCATTGGAATAATACCCAGCATGCTTTGCAAGTGTTTGTTTCTACATTTACATCAGCAGACACTTTTATCCAGAGTGACTTAAAGTCAATGCATTCAACTTAGGTAGATAAACCACAACATATCGCAGTCATAGTTGAAGTGGTCTGCTGGTTTATTCTGTACATTAAAAGTATTTTGAACATCATTGCTGCTAGTTTCAAAGCAATTCAAAAATCTAGCATAGGTGCATGTAATAGGAGAAATAACAAATATTTTGTTGCAATCTTCAGTTGGCCATTCTTTCATATTAAGAGGCGTGAAAAAGTATGCTTGTGATATCATGCTTACTTCATTGAGAATATATAGCAGTTGAAATTTGGCCATACAATCAATGGCTGAAAAATACGTATTTTCAATATCCGGGAAAATAAATATTTTCAATGTACAGAAAATAGTTCATTTTGTATGTCCATATAAGACATATTTACGACTTCCAGAAAATATGTCTTCTAACCTTTCATTCAGCACCTGAGACACAATTGATGTCAAAGTCCGGAAAATACCTATAAAAGTCATTTCGCTTAATGGTAATGTTTCGACACACAAAGTGCTGCATACATGCATACTTAGTGCTGTTGAAATAGGTCTTGGATTTCCAAGACTAGATGTTGACAGACAAAATAGGTCTACACACCCACTGTTCAGGTACTTGTAGAACTACAATTATTACAAATACATAATAAGCTACTGACCAATTTGAGTGAGTCAGAGTTCCTGTTTTGGTGAAGGTTGTTCCTTCATTGACAATAACAGGATAAGAGTGTCCCAGTAGATAATGCACAATCTGAAAATACGCCCGTTTTAAGACCACCAGAGACTGTGGTAATTCGCTGTTATAATACATTTTAGCAAACAGTGAATTTATAGGTTAACACTTTCTTATATAATAACCACATTTGCCTTTGCCACAGTAATAAAACAAACATCTCACACACGAGTAGCTATTGCACTGTTAATTCATCAAGTTTTCTCTGGGTAGCCTAAGGATCTGCATGACTTATTATAATTGTACCGTCCAAAAGCAGTTTATTTGTTTGTTCGCATGTATAATTTTGAACTGGCACAAATAATGACTTTTTCGAGATTATTAGGCTATTAGACGAATATAAAATATGCCTACAAACGAACAAATATGGAATCTGTATTTCTAGTATGATAAACTTACAGTATAAAACCCATTCATAGTCATAGAAATGCATATCTCCATATTTCCAGTGCACATTAAAGTCGTTGTCTATTACCTTTTCTGCCTGCGTCCTATTGTCAGAACGGCTGGAACATGTGTGTCCTTTGCTCAGGAAATCAGTTTAAAAATACACTTGCTCGTGAGCGCTAGGTGTTATAAGTGCACTTGCTCCTGAGCATTGGCCTCTATCTGCCAGTTAGATTTTATGTTGCTGCTTTGAGCGCTTTCGTCAACCAAAGTCCCAACCTTAGACTATGAGAAATGTTGTGTATTAATTAATTAACATCAATTTGTGATAAACTGAATAATGATATACATCAATTAATGATATACTGTGTAACGTAAACTCACGTAAACTCGTACATCGCCGTGGTCCGTACAATTGCCCTTATTTTAGCGCCACAAAAACGTAATACCTCCAGATCAACTGTAATGTCAATACCATTGTAAAGGACAATTTCTCCCCTTTCCAACAGAATGAATTACATGACCTAAACGCTGCCCGTTTCTGCATAATTGAAGCAGGCAATGAGCCCCGTCTGGTCGGGTGGGGAATGTCTTGTTTTGCACACTTTGTACAAAATAATAAAATGCAGTACTATAGGATATTTCTTAACGTAGCTCTTTATTAGCTAGCTATAACTGGCATGTTCACGTATCGCCAACCAGGATCAAACTGACCATGACCATGTGTCCAGCATGGATCTTTGTCAAAATCTATTCTCTGAGACTGGTAGGAATAATGATTTCCTCTCCTTTGAAAATTATTCCGTTGATCTGTGATAGTTCATCACGATGGTTCCAGGATTCTGAGACGCTCTGAGGGCATTTTCTCCTCTCCTCAGGCCATCCATCCTGTATGACTTTCCTCAGCTGTGCGAGTTGCGAATCCTTTTCTGTTTCTGCTTGGATCTCCTTCAGTTTTGTGTCACTAACTGGTAAGTTGCTATACACAGTGTGCACTTGCATGTCCATGCCTTCACTGAGGCTGCTGTCCTTATAGGTAAGAAACTTCCTGGAGAGTGTGTCTGCGACAGGGATGTCTTTGCCTGGACGGTGAGTGATTGTGAAGTCGTATTTATGTAGTTGAAGGATCATTCTCTGTAGCCTTGGCAGGGCTGCGGCCTGTGGTTTCCTCATAATTGACTCAAGGGGCTTGTGGGCGGATTCCACAATGGCTTGTCATCCATATATGTACTGATGGAAACGGTTACATCCAAACAGAATGGCGTAGAGCTCCTTTTCGATTTGAGCGTAGTTGATTTCACAGTCTGTGAGAGATTTGGAAGCGTAGCCGATGGGCTTTCCTTCTTGCAGTAGCACTGCACCTAGTCCATACTTCGACGTGTCCACTTGTAGTTCTGAGCTCTTTGTTGGGATCGTAGTAGGCAAGGATTGGTCCTGGTTCTCTCGTGATCAAGTCTTTCACATTCTGGAAAGCAATGTCGTGTTGCTTGTCCCAGAGAAACTCACTGGACTGCTTTAGCAGTTGGCGCAGGGGTGCATTAGCATTGGAGAGGCTGGGTGCAAACTTGGCCAAGTAGTTGACTATGCCAAGCACTGCTTCCAGCTTTGCACGGTTCTTTGGTGGCTCCATTTATTTTATGGCTAAGATCTTCTGTGCATCTGGCTTGATTCCAGTCGCTGTGAGAAGATGTCCGAAGTAGCTGACCTCTGTAGCACCGACTGTGCTCTTCTCGGGGTTGAGCCGGACTCCTCTCTCGCGGGACCTTTGCAGCATCGCGCAGAGGTTTTTGTCGTGCTCCTCTTTGGTTCGACCATAGACAAGGATGTCGTCCACAATTGCCACAACTCCGTCGAGGCCTTCGTGCAATTCGTCAATCTTTCGCTGAAACTGGTCTTGGGCTGAGATAATCCCAAAAGGCAGGTGACCTGTAGCGTCCAAACAGTGTGTTGAATGTTGTGAGCTTAGATGACTCTTCTGTGAGCTTGATAGCCCAGTAGCCTGATAGCCCAGTAGTACATGACACTGAAGTAGTGTGCTCCCGCTAGCTTGTGTGTGATGCCATCTAGCATCGGTAAAGGATAATGGGGGCTTTTGATAGCCTTGTTCAAGTCTCTTGGGTCTAGACATACTCGGAGCTTGCCTGTGCGTGGTTTCTCCACCACCACTAACGCATTTACCCAGTCAGTCGGTTCTGTAACCTTGGTGACTATGTCAGATTGCTCCATGCTCTCCAACTCTTTCTTCAGACAGGCACGGAGAGCAAGGGAAATCTTTCTTGGTGGTTAGACCACAGGGGTTGCGTCTGGGTCAAGGTGAATGGTACATTCTCCTGGGAATAATCCTATTCCTGTAAAAACATTAGCAAACTCCTCCAGTACATTGTCTGTCTCTACTGGTGCTGTCACTGATAAAACTAGCTTGATGAGGTCCATGTCTAAACATGCTTTAAGACCTAGCACTGCAGGTGCTCTAGTGTCAACAACATAAAAGTCCAACATCATGTCACTTTCTTTGTATTTGCATTTGAAAGTGCATGTGCCTTTTACTGGGAGCTGTCCAACACCATAACCAGTCAGTCTGCACGTGGTCGGTTGTAGCTCGCATTCAGATGTCAAGCTGTGGTACTTATTCAGAGGAATAATGTTTACTTGTGCACCAGTGTCTAGTTTGAACTTTAGCTTTGTGCCTTGTGTTCCTATCTCAATGTCAGCAAAGGCTTGCTCTGTCTCTGATATTTGACTTTTCTGCATCACTGAATTAATAAATAGTTCATCAGCGTTTGACTCTTTGATTGACATTTCATCTTCACTCACGGTGTGTACTGTTTTTCCACAGTAAGCTCTGCACACTTTTGCAAAGTGATTCCATTTTTGTGAGGATTGAAAATATGCTTGGCCTATCATGAGGGTGTCTGTGTATGTTAAAAGCAACATTTTGCAACATGGTGTGACTAGCGGAAAGGCTGTGGCTGGCCTTGGGTGTAGGCAGCTATCATTAATCATTAATTGTTGGGGGCACATACAGAACGTAGGGTAGGGAACAAACAGTCTTTTATTAGATAACAGGAGCCAGGTGTGTGATAACTGTATTGAGTGCATGAGCGCATAGGTATTCTACACAACTACAACGACTGACCGCTGAAGTGTCTAGGGGGCTGGGACCAGCTTGTGTGCCAACAATCAATGATAGGCTGATTGTAGTCTCTACTCTGTGACAGGCCGGCTCGGAAGCAAGAACTACTTCTGTCAGAGTATATTATAATATCTTTGTCAGGAACAAGTCAGTTCTCTGTTCTACCCTGCATGGTGTTACAGCGAACCCGTATATACAAATATTGCATTTACTACTTATTGCTTAGCTAATAAAAAGTACATAGTATACAATCGGTGACTCAATGTCATATTTATCCTGATACAAGATTCGATTGACGCAACCCTTAACATTTTCCACATTTAGTACACTGTTTTCCTTTAGCTGGGCAATTTCCTTGTTCGCCATGCACTTTGTATCCACAATATCCACATGTTTTGGGGCATTTTGAGTCTGTGTCGCAAAATGCGTTCTCTGTGCACCAGAGGTGTGCTATGATGTCTGCCTGACTGCGCACTGCTTGTTCACATGATGTGCACGTGCTGCCTCGCAAAATGTTTTTCATCTGAGCTCATGAGATCTGGCTATGTCGATAGCTTTGTCCAGCTTTGTCCAGCGTTACCTCAGACCCAACATTCAAAAGTTTCTCTCTCACTCGTGGTGAGTGTATTCCAAATACAATACGGTCCCTGACCATCTCATCCTTGTTTGCATAATCACAGTCTTTCACAAGCAGACGCAGCTCTGTCACAAACTGTTCAAAAGACTCGCTAGCTCCCTGTACTTTCTCATGGAATTTGTACCTAGCGAAAATCGTATTGCTCTTCGGAGCAACATATGCTTCAAAACGATCGTAGTATATTTTCAGTACCTTTGATTAAGCCTCGGTAAGTGTCCATGCGTTGTAAATATCTTACCCTTTTTCACCGTTCCAGAGGAGCAGGTAGCTGCACTTTTCCTCTTCTCCTCTGTCCTTCAGAGTATCCGTGAACATTAGCTCCACATGCTGTTTGTACTTACTCCATGCATCGGGTAAGTTTGTAGACTCCCAGTCCATTCGAGGTGAAGGAACTCCAGAAAAATCCATCTTTTAAAAGACCTTTTACTCTGACACTGTCAAGTTCTGACCTCAGTTCCTTTGTTTTGTTTTTGTTTTAGTATGGTCAGGGCGTGAGTTGGGGTGGGCAGTCTGTTCTTTTTTCTATAATTTGGGATTTCTGTGTTTGGCCTGGTATGGTTCTCAATCAGAGGCAGCTGTCAATCGTTGTTCCTGATTGAGAACCATACTTAGGTAGTCTGGTTTCACCTTTGAGATGTGGGTGATTTATTTTCTGTTCTGTGTTTTGTGTATTCACCGTACAGGACTGTTTCGTTCATTGACGCTTTATTTGCTTTGTTAAAGACAACCGTTACAGAATCACCCACCACAACCGGACCAAGCAGCGTGGTACCCAGGAGCAGCGGGTTCAAGACTCTTGGACTTGGGAGGAGATCTTGGATGGCAAGGGAGCCTGGGTACAGCCGGGAGAATATCGGCACCCCAAGGCAGAACTGGAGGCAGCGAAAACCGAGAGAAAACCATTATGAGGAGCTAGCAAGGCAGCGCGGCTGGGAAGAGAGGCAGCCCCAAAACTTTATTGGGGCGGGGGCACACATGGAGTGTGGCGAAGTCAGGTAGGAGACCTGCGCCAACTCCCTGTGCTTACCGTGGAGAGAGGTGGACCGGGCAGGCACCGTGTTATGCCGTGAGGCGCACGGTGTCCCCAGTGTGCAGGCATAGCCCGGTGCGTTACATCGCAGCGCCTCGTATTGGCCGGGCTAGAGTGGGCATCGAGCCAGGTAACATGAAGCCGGCTCAGCGCATCTGGTCTCCAGTGCGTCTCCTCGAGCCGGGGTACATGTCACCAGCCCTATGCATGGTGTCCCCGGTTCGCCAGCACAGCCCAGTGCAGTCTATTCCACCTCGCCGCACTGGCCTGGCTACGGGGAGTATCCAGCCAGGTAGGGTTGTGCAGGCTCAGTGCTCGAGACCTCCAGTGTGCCTCCACGGTCCGGTCTATCCAGTGCCTCTTCCACGCACCAGGCCTCCTGTGGCAGCCCCCCGCACCAGGCTGGCTCTCCGTCTCCTCCCTACAAGTGCTCCCGTCTGTCCTGAGCTGCCAGAGTCTCCCGTCTGTCCTGAGCTGCCAGAGTCTCCCGTCTGTCCTGAGCTGCCAGAGTCGCCCGTCTGTCCTGAGCTGCCAGAGTCGCCCGTCTGTCCTGAGCTGCCAGAGTCGCCCGTCTTTACTGAGCTGCCAGAGTCGCCCGTCTGTCCTGAGCTGCCAGAGTCGCCCGTCTGTCCTGAGCTGCCAGAGTCGCCCGTCTGTCCTGAGCTGCCAGAGTCGCCCGTCTGTCCTGAGCTGCCAGAGTCGCCCGTCTGTCCTGAGCTGCCAGAGTCGCCCGTCTGTCCTGAGCTGCCAGAGTCGCCCGTCTGTCCTGAGTTGCCAGAGACGCCCGTCAGTTAGAAGCTGCCAGAGCCGCCCGTCAGTCAGGAGCTGCCGGAATCAAGCATCACTCCGGCGCTGCCGGAATCGCTTTTCACTCCGCAGCTGCCTCTCGTCCCTACAGGTGCTCCCGTCTGTCCTGAGCTGCCAGAGTTGCCCGTCTGTCCTGAGCTGCCAGAGTCTCCCGTCTGTCCTGAGCTGCCAGAGTCGCCCGTCTGTCCTGAGCTGTCAGAGTCGCCCGTCTGTCCTGAGCTGTCAGAGTCTCTGTCCTGAGCTGCCAGAGTCTCCCGTCTTTACTGAGCTGCCAGAGTCGCCCGTCTGTCCTGAACTGCCAGAGTCGCCCGTCTGTCCTGAGCTGTCAGAGTCGCCCGTCTGTCCTGAGCTGCCAGAGTCTCCCGTCTTTACTGAGCTGCCAGAGTCGCCCGTCTGGCCTGAGCTGCCAGAGCTGCTGCCAGAGTCGCCCGTCTGTCCTGAGCTGCCAGAGTCGCCCGTCTGTCCTGAGCTGCCAGAGTCGCCCGTCTGTCCTGAGCTGCCAGAGTCGCCCGTCTGTCCTGAGCTGCCAGAGTCGCCCGTCTGTCCTGAGCTGTCAGAGTCTCTGTCCTGAGCTGCCAGAGTCGCCCGTCTGTCCTGAGCTGTCAGAGTCGCCCGTCTGTCCTGAGCTGCCAGAGTCGCCCGTCTGTCCTGAGCTGCCAGAGTCTCCCGTCTGTCCTGAGCTGCCTGAATCGCCCTTCACTCCGGAGCTGCCCGAGTCTCCCGTCTGTCTGGTGCTGCCGGAATCTCCCGTCCATTCGGGACCTGTTGCTAGGGTCCCCAGTCCGAGGTCGGCGGCGAAGGTCGCCGCTCTAAAGAGGCCACAGAGGCGGGTAAAGAGGCGGACAAAGACTATGGTGGAGTGGGGTCCACGTCCCGCGCCAGAGCAGACGTCCACCCAGATCCTCCCCTATAGGTTCAGGTTTTGCGGCCGGAGTCCACACCTTTGGGGGGGGTACTGTCACGTTCTGACCTTAGCTCCTTTGTTTTGTCTTTGTTTTAGTATGGTCAGGGCATGAGTTGGGGTGGGCAGTCTGTTCTTTTTTCTATGATTGGCCTGGTATGGTTCTCAATCAGAGGCAGATGTCAATCGTTGTCCCTGATTGAGAACCATACTTAGGTAGCCTGGTTTCTCCTTTGAGTTGTGGGTGATTATTTTCTGTTCTGTGTTTTGTGTATTCACCGTACAGGACTGTTTCGTTTCGTTCGTTGTCGCTTTATTGTTTTGTTCTTTAGTGTTCTGAGTTATAATAAATATCATGACCACTTACCACGCTGCCCATTGGTCCTCCGATCCTTCCTACTACTCCTCCTCGTCAAAGGGGAGGAAGACAACCGTTACAGACACCATGTCTTGTTTTGCACAATTTGTACAAAATAATAAAATGCAGTACTACAGTATATTTCTTAACGTAGCTCTTTATTAGCTAGCTATAACTGGCATATTCACGTATCGCCAACCAGGATCAAACTGACCATGACCTAACCATTTGGGTGGTCTTAACTAATCATAGCACAGTATTATATGATGGTAAAATGCATCCAATTACAATTCAGTATGTTTACAGTATGAGTATTAAAGGGAAGCGAAACTAATGCGTGATAGTGAGAAGAGAGATGTTGTGTGGGAAAATTGCGTTTTTCCACTCGATCTGTCCAACTTATCACCTTATCGCCTCTAAAATGTAAATTAAACACTATAAAGAGTTTATATAATGTGTCATTACATACCTATTTTTCGATTTAAGCAATGTGGCAAAAAAAATCATTGCGACTTAATGAAAACGGCAGATGTAAGATACATTTTCTAAAGATCAACTAACATTTTATCCGTTCGGCAGGGATGGATTTTCTTTTGTCGAACTTCCTTTATTGTGAAAATTGATGATGAAAACAGTGTTTTTCAAAATGTATAATTTAGAAGATGTGGGGCAAGTGATGGCATCACGAAAATGCCTACTGCTTTCATAGTATTACCACGACCACCGGCAAAACAGTCCGTCTTTCAATCACCCACGTTTGTTTAACCAGTGAGGAGATGGCACGTGGGTACCTGCTTCTATAAAACAGTGAGGAGATGGGAGAGACAGGACTTTCAGTGCGATCTGCATCAGAAATAGAAAGGAGTTCTATTTTAGCCCTTTGCATCGCAGATGCTCGTTGGCGCGCGCGAGCAGTGTGGGTGCAATAATTGAATAACATGGATTTCCAAATGTATTTTGTGACGCTCGCGCATGCAACGTGTCCGGTCTGGTCAGCATGTTAGCCCTTGGCATCGCAGACGCTCGTTGGCGCGCGGGAGCAGTGTGGGTGCAATAATTGAATAACATGGATTTCTACATTTATTTTGCGACGCTTGCGCATGCAATGTGTCCGGTCTGGTCAGCATGTTAGGATTATGACAAATATTATTCAGTTATTGCATTCTATCCACGGGCTATTGCGGGCTACCTGAGACATGAAACAGATAGGTGGGCATGGCATACAGGCTGTTGTCAATTTATTAATGTGCAATTTGTGAATACAGATGGCACCGGAGAAGAAGGCTAACGTTCCTATCCAATTGTGTTTTTTTGTTTGTTTCTTTGCATTGTTTGTAACTTATTTTTAAACTTATTTTGTACATAATGTTGCTGCTACCGTCTCTTATGACCAAAAATAACTTCTGGACATCAGGACTGCGATTACTCACCACAAACTGGCAGAATCCTTTTTTTCCTTTAACTAGTCTGACGAGCCCGATGTGAATGATATACTGCTTTCCCGGGAACAGGCCCAGAACCCCGTCATTTGCGTGAAGAGAAGGTGGGAAAAAAGGGTCCGGAGGGCGGGCTGCCTTCTGAGAATTCATAGGCAATCAAATAAACCCCCACTGCTTTCCATTCTGCTAGCAAACGTGCAATCTTCGGAAAATAAAATTGATGACCTACGTGGAAGAGTAAACTACCAACGGGACATTCCAAACTGTAACATCTTATGTTTCATGGAGTCGTGGCTGAACGACGACGACATTATCAACATACAGCTGGCTGGTTTTACGCTGTATCGGCAGGATAGAACAGCGGTGTCTGGTAAGACAAGGGGCTGCGGCCTATGTATTTGTGTAAATAACAGCTGGTGCACGATATCTAAGGAAGTCTTGAGGTTTTGCTCGCCTGAGGTAGAGTATCTCATGATAAGCTGTAGACCACACTATCTACATAGAGAATTTTCATCTATATTTTTCATAGCTGTTTACATACCACCACAGACTGATGCTGGCACTCAGACTGCAATCAATGTATTCCGCCATAAGCAAACCGGAAAACGCTCACCCAGAGGCGGCACTCCTAGTGGCCGGGAACTTTAATGCAGGGAAACTTAAATCAGTCTTACCAAATTTCTATCAGAATGTTAAATGTGCAACCAGAGGGAAAAAAACTCTGGACCACCTTTACTCCACACACAGAGACACGTACCAAGCTCTCCCTCACCCTCCATTTGGCAAATCTGACAATAATTCTATCCTCCTGATTCCTGCTTACAAGCCAAATTAAAGCAGGAAGCACCAGTGACTCGATCAATAAAAAAAAGTGGTCAGATGAAGCAGATGCTAAGCTACAGGACTGTTTTTCTAGCACAGACTGGAATATGTTCCGGGATTCCTCCGATGACATTGAGGAGTACACCACATCAGTCATTGGCTTCATCAATAAGTGCATCGATGAGTTCGTCCCCATGACTAATACAATTTTATTTGATTTTGACTAAATGGGTCATATAAACACTTCAACCACTTCATTTTATTTCGACATTCTATGTTTTTTGTTTAAAGTTGTGATGTCATTACGTCCAGCTTTTAATTTTACCTTTGTTTAACTAGGCAAGTCATTTAAGAACAAATTCTTAATTACAATGACAGCCTGCCCCCTGACCAAACCTGGACAACGCTGGGCCAATTGTGCGCAGCCCTGTGACACTCCCAATCACGGCCGGATGTGATACAGCCTGGATTCAAACCAGGGACTGTAGTGACGCCTCTTGCACTGCACCACTCGGGAGCCCATGTGTACTTATGTGTACTTATATAGTACATTAGCCATCCTGACAACCTGACCCTAATTGTGTAGCTTCTGGAAGCACAATCCAAGTGAGAGGATAAACCCACAAGTACATTACAGAGTATGTGTAATATCTACATGAGTACAATGTAATTAATAGGGGTTACACAGGATTTATCTATTTATAATTAAGTGTATCTTGACGTGTACTTACTTGAAGTGTACCTACAAAGTACGTTAACCATTCTGACAATCTAATCATCAGCTTCTGAAAGTGCCGCCATCCAAGTGAGAAAATAAACAGTGATACACAGAGTACATACCTGCATAAGTACAAGGTTTTTGCTAGTTGTTACACATGATTTAGCTATTTAAAGTGAAGTGTAACTTTATAGTTACCTATAAGCAATTTCTATAATTACTTATTACTCATTACCAAGTGAAAATACGTTTAAAAAAATGCTACTACTTTAGTCAACTTTATTGCAACATATAAAAGACCTTACATATCTTACAAAACAATAAGGATTTGTATTGTTAGATTAATAATTAGATTCAACAAAGATACATGCCTACTCAATAACATATAAATAACTATTCTAGTGATGGTTCAGATCTGTAGCCTATAGAATGGTGAGTAGCCTAGATAGCTATCTAATTTAGAACACCAACAAGCTCCCATCTCTTAACACTTTAGAATTGGCAACTTCCCCAATCACAGCCGTCAACCTTATTGGGCTCATCATCCCAACTCCAACTTCAGAATTCCTTTATGCTCCTCTCACCTCCATGATCCCCTCACAAGGTATCTTGCCCTTACTCCTTAGAACTCTCTACCGCCAAAATGCTGCTGGTGTTGGAAACTATGTTGCTCTCCTCAAACTTCCTTTTCTTCGTCTCCGCCTCCATAGATCTCTCCCGCTTGTACCGCTATGCTCCAGATTTGCTTCGCTTTCTTCTCTATCACTATCTCCTACCATCTCTGACCCAGTCACAGTATAGCCGTGCCGAACCGCAGTCACACCGATTAAAAGTTTGATTGTTTGCTTATTCCCTTCCAATCGAATTGCAGTCTCTCTCCGCTCTTCCTCTACTGACATCGTCACCAGCATAGCACCCCCAAACCATCACACCTCTTATTGGTGTCCTTTAGTAGGGGTTTCTTTGCAAAAATTCGACCATGAAGGTCTGATTCACACAGTCTCCTCTGAACAGTTGATGTTGAGATGTGTCTTCCTTGAACTCTGAAGCATTTATTTAGCCATTTCTGAAGCTGGTAACTCTAATGATCTTATCCTCCGCAGCAGGTAACTCGGTCTTCCTTTCCTGTGGCGGTCCTCATGAGAGCCAGTTTCATCATAGCTCTTGCTGGTTTTTGTGATTGCACTGTGACTGAAGAAACTTTAAAAGTTCTTGAAATTTTTCAGATAGACTGACCTTCATGTCTGACAGTAATGATGGACTGTTGTTTCTCTTTGCTTATTTGAGCTGTTCTTGCCATAATATGGACTTCTATTCTGTATACCAACCCTACCTTGTCGCAACACAATCCTCCAACACATTAAGAAGGAAAGAAATTCCACAAATTAACTTTTAACAAGGGACACCTTTTAATTGAAATGCATTCCAGGTGACTACGTCATGAAGCTGGTTGAGAGAATCTTTCATAGCTTTGTACACTATTGGCAAAGGCTGGCTACGTTGAAGAATCTCAAATATATTTAGATTTGTTTTACACTTTTTTTGGTTACTACATAATTCCATATGTTATTTCATAGTTTTGAAGTCTTCACTATTATTGTACAATAAAGAAAATACAAATAAAACCCTGGAATGAGTATGTGTCCAAAGTTGACTGGTAAATGTTTTATAAATCATTAGGCCTTCTCTGAAGGCCCTCAGTGTTCCCACTGCCTGGAGATATCAGGAGTCTTCTAGCTACAGAATGAAGCACACTGAGTTAATTGTATTAGAAATTTATAGTTGAGTTAAGGTGCATTTTTCTTAAATAACCTTTTGTTTTAGATTCACTCATCAATTACTGATCGTTTTAATCTAGTCATTTTTTAACCTTCAATATTGAAAGTGGATGACAAATTTGACTTTTTGCCATCAACAAAATCTAGAGCCAGCTGATTTTCATTTTCAGTTTTCATTTGAATTCCTGCATTGAATACCTGCTTTGGACACCTGCATTGAAGTGATTAACCTATTATCTTCTGGAGGACTACAAAGTACAGGAATGGGGGACACACATCTTTTACTCAGGATTCCGTCGTGGTTTCAAGAGGATTAAACAAACCCTTAGTAAGGAACTCAAAACGGGTCCTCAACTTGGAATCCAACAGAAGACTGCAAGATGGTACTAAATCCACTCATAAGCCAAAAGAGTCCACACAGAACTGTCTCCCTGTCTTCCCCTACCGCAGCTGAATGTTGTGGTGTTGACCTCAGCAATTTAATAACATTGCCCAAATGCCGAGCCATCCAAGCCCACTCCACTCACCATTCCCCACTTCATTTGCCAGTCACCTGGCAATTTTGTTGTTTTTAATACTCGATCCCTGAACAACTAAGCCCTACTCATCAGTGACATTGTGGACAAATGTATTGATGTTCTGTGCCTAATAGACATGCAACCAACCAATTGCTATTACCTGCTTAACCAAGCAACATCTGTCTGTTTACCTTGACAAACCTCATGCTGTGGGTCGTAGGTGGGCTTGCTGTCCTTCATCAGTCTGACTTGAAGATCAAAGTCACACCTGTATTGCAGGTAACATTTCAATGCATAGCCTGTACATTATCTGGCCCTCAATAAATGTTTATAGTACCAATTTACCGGCCACCTAAAACCTCTAGTCTTCCTCTCTGAGTTAGCTGAGTGCCTAACATCGGTCTGCTCCTTGTGTCCTGCCACACAATTGCTAGGGGACTTTAACATTCATGTGGACTGATGGATGTGCTTTTGACAGAAACTTTATGGCCCTGTTGAATTGCTTCAACTTCACACAGCATGTCAACTACCCCACCAATGTACTTTCCCTTGTGTGCACAACTGCCACGGCTCCCTCCAACCTCTCAGGTCTGGAAATACTCATCTCTGACCACAAGGCCATACTGTTCAGTGTGTCCGCCCCCATGCCCAAGCCTACCAACAAGTGCACAATTTCCTACAGAAATAGCAAAAAGGATCCACACTGCTGACCTAATGGATCTACTGCAATCACATGACACCACTGACCCTAATGTATCCTCAGTGACTGACCTGCTGGCTCATTACAACAGTGAGCAAGCTCTCCTCCCACCTGGATGTTCTGGTCCCCCTTAAAATAAGGGTGGTCTCCAACATCCCAATGCCAGGGTACACTCCTGCCATGAAAGCCAAAGGATGACAACTAGAACAGGGCTACAAACAGACAGGGCTCATCGTCCATAAGGAGGCCTATAAAAAAAAACACGTACACAAGGACTCACTTGCCACAATAAAATCTGCCTATTTCTCCAACATCATAAGGAATGAACAAGGAAACCCAATACTGCTCTTCTCAACCAACAACAAACTTCTCCGCCCACTGGACAAACCCTCTCTCACAATCAACACCGACCTCTGACAGTTTTCTGGCCTCCTTTCAAAACAAAGTGAAGGCCATCTACCAATAGCTGCAACAGTCTCACCCTTCATCTGCCCCCCGCCCCCAGGACTACCTGACTCACCACCTGAGAACAGACTTAAAGTACATGTTTCAATATAACCCCCCCTAAAAAACAATGAGTAGTGCATATATATGTATGAATCTGTTATGTCACTTATATTTTCAATCTGACATTGTGAATTGGGGATATAAATTGATTATATACTTCTGGGCTGCACGTGCACCATAATAATATGAACTAGAACGTTGTCCATGCTTGACGAGGATTCAGGTGAATACTTTTGGAACGATGAGCTTATGGAATACTTTTTGACTGCACTAGATTGCAGTGTGTGAGTGGGTTTCTTCTGACAATGAAGTACCTGACTATAGCCATATTGTTTTGAACCTAGAAGAAGACCTATAGACAGGAGTAGATGGAGTCAGCCGACGTTGGCTAACGCAATGTCTAGTTTGTAACTTAGCCATACTTCTCTGACCGAGTGAGTGTCTGGTAACTGCCTAGTTGGTTAGCTAGCTAAGTGTAAAACGCAGCTAACTACAATTATCAGCTGCTGCTGCTGGACCTTTGTCAGCACCACCGGAGAATGAGTCCGCCGCTAATGTTATAGAGAACGGGTCTGGGGTTACAGTCGAGACTGAGAGGGAAAAGAGCCTAAGGCATTATAGGTTTACCGGGGAAGTTAATATTTTAATTGAAGATGACACTAATTGTAGACAATGTTCAAATATAGGTGAACAATTTGTCATGAATGGTTGTACTAAAAAGTGGAATGAGGCCAATAATGATCATATTTGACAACACAACTGCTTAGCTAACTTGATAACTGAGCCCCACCACCTCAACACAACCTTCTTAAAATAACTATTTGTTATCACATAGGGCCATTTTTTGCTCTAGGTTGCAGGAAATAGCAGTTACAGGTGTTAAAAACGTTGAGTTCGGACAAAAAGAGCCGTTCAAAAAAAAAAGAAGAGCCGTTCGTTCGCAAAAGAACCCATCGCTAGTCTTTATATTCTGATTTTCTTCTCTACTCCGTCAGGCATTCTAAATGCAAGTTGAGTGATTTAAAAGTGCAGGACATCTTCCTGTAAGTGGGCTTCCAACAGAGATTGGATATCACATTACAAACCAGCATATAATATGACACTAAGAAATATTCAAATAAGGCTTCAAACCCTTATAACTCAAAGGAAGTAAACTGAAAGAGAAATGTACTCTGCTGTAGTTGATTGTTAATTCCAAACACAGAAAAGTGTAAAATAGGGATATGATTAAAAAAATTAAAATTATACTGAAGAGGAAAATGGCCATTGGAGTTAAATTAAACAACTCTGAGAGTTGGATGTTTACACAATTGTGTCGTTTTAACTCCAAAAATAACACCATGACCAGAGTAGTTTTAACACAAAATGAGGGTGGGACCATAGTGTTACATTCGACACCATATGAGGTAAATTAACTTGTGATTTGACTGTGTGCAATGAAGTGTTTAAATGGAAAAGCCACAAAAAAAATACATTCATAAAGATTACAACACGCTTATGATAAGCAATGATAAGAGTCATGACATGATAGACTATGACAAGAATCAGCTTTAATTTGTGCAAAGATTGCAACATGGTATACTGCATTTAAAATATACTGTAACTTACAACACTCTGGTCTGCACGCTTAAACACACTATGCACAATACACCACATACCATTGACTTTACAGGAACTGCATAAGGTGACACCCACATCCTCCCTTGTACATCCTCTCTCTGAGTCTGCTTTGTGTGTCCCCTGTCCTTATCATTAGCTCCATCTCACTCCTATTAGTCCAGACCATACCCCACCTCCCCACTGGTGATTTGGTAGAGAAGTCTTGAAATACCCCCTGCAATGTCAAAAAAGTACATCCTGTCTAGAGCTCAGTGGCTCCTGCCTTCCTCCAGGTCGCCCATAGAGGGATTGAAGCACACGTCCAGTTTGCGACGGAGACGGGCCTTGAGCATCAAGCGGCGTTTCACACCGGTTGAGGTGGACTCTTGGTACTTGAGCTTGGCATAGTAGTCTGAGAACTTGTTGAAGAGGAGAGAGATGGGCATGCCATTGAGAATGATGCCGAAGAAGATGCAGGAGAATGCCACCACGCGGCCAGGAAGGGATACGGGCACCACGTCCCCATAACCCACTTGGGAGATGCTCACCTGTAATGCGGGGTTAGAGGGACACACTCTCAGAGCTTGCCTTCCTCTGTCGTTGTCAACATGTTTTATGTTAATAATGACACTATGGTTATAACAGTAGTATGTAGTGAAGATAGTTTGGAAAGAAGTCTCAAGATTGTAGTATTAACATTATTGTCATTTATCTTGGTTGTGTTATTTGATATCTTGTTTTAACCTTTTGTTTTGTCACTTAGAGGTAATGGTAAAATTAAACTTATCCCTGAAAAATCACTGTTAGCATATAGGAGGTGGACATGGTATGGAATGTCAGATTCAATACAATAGAGACTAAGGAAGTGAATGTAAAAATTGGGAAGTTGCACAATTGTGTAATACATATCAAATGATCTATGAGGATCTGCAACAAAATACTGCCCTTCAACTTTCCCCACAAGTCCAAAATGCCGTGACAAGAACAGTATAATTGCAATTCAGTTTGTATTTCACATGTACTAGGATTACATCAGAGAGTACTAATCCTTTAAGTATTTAATCTGAATCTAAACTTGATATACAGGACATTGGGCCGCACACAAACATGATATGCTTCTCTGTTGTCACACAAGAGAAATGCTGGTTTGAAATTAGTTCTCATGGGTTTTATATAGGGGGAAGAGATGATTAGGGGAGGAAATAACACCCCTATGCTGAGTATGTAACTACAGAGGGAGTGTTGGTTATTTCTCAACAATACGAAAAACGGTATTTATGTTGTACTTTTCAAACAACATATTTTAAGGTTAGATGTAGCATCAAGGACAAAGTCAAGTAAGTCAACCAAAAGCTACATACATAGTATAATTTACACTAAAGTCTGAGTACAAGTTTGGGTACTCACAGTCGCCCACCACCAGGTATCAGGAATACTCCTGAATGGAGAGCCTTCGACATCCCGTTCTACCGAATGCAGGAGGGCAGAGAACATGAAAATGCCCATGGCGATGAAAAGGAAAAGGCAACACACCTGCTGGTAGCACTGGCGCAGGGTGAACCCAAACGCCCTCATGCCGGTGGAGTGACGTGCCAGCTTCAGGATGCGAAAGATGCGCATCAGCTTGACAACTTTGAGCACTTTGCTGACCTTGCTGACACGAGCCAGGGTTTTGAGATCTTCCTGGGCACTGAGGTCCTCCACGTTGGCAAACGCTTCAAATATCAGCTGGATAAAGTAGGGCATGACGGCCACCAGGTCCACCAAGTTCAGGGAGCTTTTGACAAAGTGCTTTATGTCACAAGTTGTAACAAGGCGCATGAAGTACTCGATTGTGAAGAAGAGAATAGAGAAAATCTCTACCCATTCCAGGTAGGTCTTGCCAGAGAGGGTGTGGGTCCTCAGTTCCTTCACAGTGTTGAGGGTCATAGCCACGATGGAGATGAGCACCAGGAGGCTAGAGAAAACTGCAAAGGATTTGGCCGACAGCGAGGAGTAAGGATTTTCCATCAGGTCCCAGAGGTCTTTGCGAATTCCACCCAGGAACATGGTCTTGTAGCCTTCCTCATCATGCTTTATCTCGATCTCTGCTAAGAGTTCCTTTTCCACCTTCAGATTGTCCCGGAGTTCATCCACCTTCTCCTCAAACAGGATACGGCAACAGCGCTGGGTGTCATTCCAGCTCAGGCCCCAGTACTGCATCTCCTCCTCGAAGTTGATAGGGCACAGTTCCTGCATCACCCACAGAACGCCACTGCTGTAGAAATGAAAGATGTAGTAAAAGAAAGTTGGGTCGCGATCGAAGAAGAACTCGTTGCTGAGCACCGAGTAGTCATCGCACAGAGTGAGCTGTTTGACGCGGTCTGTGCACAGGGCCAAGGAGCCTATCCGTGTGCGAGGGAATCTGACGGCCATCTTCTTGGGAATGTGAAAGACTTTTCCCCCTACGTTGATGTTAATGTTCTGTTGTGGTCTCAACGTCTCTTTTTGGTGTCTTGGGATCTGGCCCTCAGGAGCAGGGCTGTCCAGGTGTTCCAAAGAGTTCCATGGCTTAACAGAACTGCCCTGGGAGAAATAGAAGGCCTTTTCTTCCTCAATGGACTGTGAGAAACTGGCTCCCAGCACATTGATGGTAGAGCGTCGCTCTTTCAGCTTAGTCTTTAGCTGAGCACTATTAGCATCCATGATGCACTTTCAAGACACTTTTGTTAGGTTTTCTGTGAGTGCTGGCTGTTAATTGTGCATAGCAACCAACCAGTCCGAAATGGGATAACAATAGCGCACAAGAATATTAGAAAACACAAAGGGAATTTACGTAGTTTCAACACTCAGAAGTGCGAGTCGTATCAACCAGGGTGCAGTCTTCATCAGACGTTAACAGAAGAACAGGGGAGGAAACACTGCCGGAAAAAAAGCTCCATCGACTCAGTGCACCTTGCCGAGCCACCTGAAGCGTCTTATAAAAATCATCTAGGCCCAGTTATCCCATTCAGTGGCATTACTTCGTGCAGTACTTCTCAGTTGTGGTCCTGTAAGTCCAAAGGGCAACAAGGGGAAGAACAAAGCCTCCTTTTCTTCTCCTGATGAGGACCGTTATGTGGGGAAGAAGAGTAAAAGTCATTTGAGCAGAAGATCCATGAGGCTCTGATCTAATCTCATTGCTGCCCTTCCTCTTTCTTAAAGCAGTTATAAATAGGAGGGACAGGGGGAGATTAGTGCACACGTTCATGTGGAGATTTTGAACTTGGAAGAGGACGCTGGCTTCAACACTTGCACAAGGCTGTCACTAACACTTTGTCAACTGCTCTTTCTAAAGAAACGTGGTTTCCATCCAGAACCAACCCATGTCGTCTCTACTTCCTAGACACTTCATGTTGATCCAAAAGTGGATAGGGTTAAGCAATTTGGTAGTGAGAAGATAAGTTTGTCTGTTTCCACAGAAATTGTCATTAGAAACTCATTACAGGTCATAAAATACACATGTACAGAACATGGTAGATGCCAGATCCACTTTGCACTCTGATTAGGCTAAGGAGGAATGTGCCTTCTTGCTGAAACATATCCATTCCTTTCAGATCTACACAAGTTCTTAGTGTAGGAACTAGGAGTTGTATCTGAACAGGGCCAGTCAGATCCCAGAGCCTAGTGTAGGGGCTAGGGATTGTGTCTGAACGGGGCCACAAGTCATTTCTCTTACACTCACTGTATTGTTATCTCACCGATTACATTTCACATCCTGAACCAGTTAACCAATCTTCCTCAAACAATGGCCGATGAATTTTCTTTATTCAGATTTGAATTATGGAAATCGTATAATAATCGGCTCTAATTTAATTCTTACTGGGAACATTGTAGTTGACAGTTTCCGTTTGTGGCAAGATGAGGGGCAGAATGCAGCCATAGATAGCATAGCAGTCATTGGTGCCAATTTGTTACTTGTTTATTATTTCACCTTTATTTATACAGGTAAATCAATTAAGAACAATGAGGTCAATAATTCATTCAATCATTCAGTAATCCCCGCCACCGTAATCCACTCTACTGGACCTGATTGTGCATCATCAGAAAACTACTTAACCTGGATACCCTTTCGCCTCAGAAGACTTGAGGTCAAAAGTCCAACAGTCACCTAAGGCTATACATTTAGAAGACAGCCATGCACAAATGGGCTTAACTATGGTAATGTTTGACAGGTTGATGTTCAACTGCCCTGTGATAATAAAAAGTATTACTCTAAGTGATAGCTTTACAATGCTTCTGTATCTTGTTTCCGACGACATCGATCATAATAGTAATCCAAAGCTGCTTTATTACCTTGTTCATTTCCTTGATCTGAACTAATAAGGAAGGAAGGGAATTAAGGTGCAGCTCTCCTCTCTGCTCATAATTCTTGTCATGTCTGGTTTAAAGGCAACCACATTACTCACTGTACAAAGCAGTTGTACATTCAAAATGTATCGTCATTATTGCAATTGCAGGATCAAGCCTTTTATCAATTAAGGTGATAAGATATATTATTTGCCAACTATGAAAGATAGCATATTAGTTAATGAAATCACCTCATGAATATGGAGAAAACTATTTATTTCATTTCAATTAAATAAACTAAATTGTCAACAAGTAAAGATGAACTGAAAGACTATTCAAAAGTAACCACAAAAATGGTCAGGTTTCAATAACGGCAGTCCTTCCAAAAATAAATAGAACCTCCATTCAAAACATAAATACAGCTCACTCAGTAGTTAAGAATCTAAAGAAAAAACTAAGAAGAATGCCTAACATTAAACACAGGACAACAAATCATTTACAATAATCAAAAGGCAAACAATTGTTTTTCAATGAAGGCATAGCAACTGATCTAAACAACGCAGACCAGTACAAAAAATGACTCGATTACAGTGTTAAGTGAATACTCTACTTCAACGTCAGAGCCACATTCTACCCCCTTGTTGTCATTTTATATTAAAACACACCTCAACTTCAGTTGATCCCCAAACACCAGATAAGAGCAGAGAGGCATGTAACTGGGAGCAGAATGTACAACCCATGTCTCTGTGTATGGCTGGTTCAGTTGTAAGGCTGGTACATTGTTTTGCATACACTATCAAATGTGGAGTGACAGATACACACACAATGTATCTACATATTAGTCCAAATATGAATTACAAAACTTTCTTTGGACAGAGTAGTCACTGAGTGCAAAGGGACATTGAGATGTCACAATGAAACTGTATGCATAAGGGATACAGTACCCCAGATAGGCGGAGGTGTCAATCTGTAGCTAAATAACTGATATGCATGAAGACCGCCAAGGCTAGGGACAATTCTAATTAAATTACAGTCAAGTCAGGAAAATCAATAGCTTGGAAAAAAATTCACAGAAAATATTGTTCAAGTCAATTGTACAAGTCATTTTCTAGCCTTCATTGAAACTGAAGTGGAAAGCCACAGTCAAGCGGGAGCACTGCTGGACACCGGTCTCTCTTACGCAAGTGGCTTGGGACACTCAGTTGCAGTCCAAGTCCAGCTTTAGCAGAGTGTCCTGAGGGAGGAGATGGCTGTATACTAAGCATATAGATCACATTCTTCACTTAAGCCCTTTAACAGAGGGCAGTCTGTCAGGTGAGGCACGGTTACGAGACACCAGGGGCCTTGGAGTCAATTAGATTACATTCATTTAATTCATCCTTTAAAATTGGGTTTCCTTAAATTAATATCAAATTATTTCATTTATTCTTCATTCCCATTGAGATCTATATCGGTTTTAACAAGAATCCCTTAAATAGAAGTTAAAACTCAACTTGATGGAATGTCATTAAAACTGAGACATTGCGCATAATGTCAAGTAATAAATTGTATTAAAATTCCTTCACGTGCTACATCAATTAAAAGTAAAAATTAACCATATTAGATGCTTCACTGAGGAAATTGTCCCCCCTTGATACTGTCGTGAATAAGCCCACTGACTCATCCTGTTTAATGGCAGGGCTTACCTTGACAGGACAAGTCTCAGGGGCCATGTATGAGTGGATCCTGGGACTCTTTCAGGGAGAAATCTTGGAAGGCGAGTGTCCTGGAGGGCTTGAACGCATCTCTCCACCACCACCACTGGGCAGAACATAGAGCGGTTAGTTTGAGGTAAGATTTTATATTAAACAATAATAAAGTACTACCACTAATGTATAGTTTAAATGTGCGTTTAAATATGTTAATACATATGTCTTATTAGCCATCGAGTGCTTTGGATTTTAAGGTACTATCTGCAAAAAGATGATTCTGAGATAATTGGCTTTAAAGTTCAGAAACCTTTGTTGGTTTAAATATTGTCTGATTTTTATCTTGTATTCTTTTGAACATTAACAGGGGTATTTTGAGTACTATATTGGTAGAGAAAATTTAACAGAACAATGCTGTCGATAATGAAATTCTGACCAAAATGCAGATAGAACATAGTCAGTCCCATGCGATCGATATATTAGGCCTTAATTGTGTTCATATTCAAAATCATGATTTACTGGCCAATCCTTAATATAGACATTTATACTGAACAAAAATATAACGCAAGAATTTCAAAGACTTTAATGAGTTACAGTTTATAAGGAAATCAGTCGATTGAAATAAATAAATTAGGCCCTGATCTATGGACCCCTCAACCCCCCCCCCAAAAAAACTCAGTCAGTATCTGGTGTGACCACCATTTACTTCATGCAGCACCACATCTCCTTCGCATAGTGTTGATCAGGCTGTTGTGGCCGGTGGAATGTTGTCCCGCTCTTTAATGGCTGTGTGAAGTTGCTGGATATGGGCAGGAACTGGAACACGCTGTCGTACATGTCAATCCAGAGCATTCCAAACATGCTCAATGGGTGACATGTCTGGTGAGTACGCAGGCCATAGAAGAACTGGAAAATGTTCAGCTTCCGGGAAATGTGTACAGATCCTTGCGACATGGGGCTGTGCATTATTATATTGAATGACGGCGGATGAATGGCACAACAATGGGCCTCAGGATCTGGTCACCGTATCCCTGTGCATTCAAATTGCCATTGATAAAATACAATTGTTGTCTGTAGCTGATGCCTGCCGATACCATAACCCCACCGCCACCATGTGGCACTGTGCTCACAACTTTGACATCAGCAAACCGCTCGTCCAGGCAATACTATTCACGCGGTCTGCGGTTGGACGTACTGCCAAATTCTCTGAAATGACTTGAGGCGGCTTATGGTAGAGAAATGAACATTCAATTCTCTGGCAAAAGCTCTGGTGGACATTTCTGCAGTCAGCATGCCAAATGCATGCTCACTCAAAATTTGAGACATCTGTGGCATTGTGTGACAAAACTGCATATTTTAGAGTGGTCTTTCATTGTCCCCAGCACAAGGTGTACTGAGTAATGATCATGCTATTTAATAAGCTTCTTCATATGCCACACCTGGCAGGTGGATGGATTATCTTGGCAAAGGAGAAATTCTCACTAACAGGGATGTAAATAAATTTGTGTAGACAAATAAGCTTTTTATGCATATGAAACATGCATAAACATTTCTGAAACATTTCTGGGATATTTTATTTCAGCTTATGAAACATGTGACCAACACTTTACATGTTGCGTTTATATTTTTGTTTGGTGTGTACATTTCTTTATTACAAGAAACAGACTAAGTATGCTGTCTCAATGTAGAACTAGGTCAAACAAGGGCCATTGGTCGAATTCGGCCCGTGACATTTCTATCTGGCCACGCAATGATTTGTATTGTAAATTCATTTTTGGCCCATGATGCGCTGCATTGCACAACAAGTCACAGCAAGTACTGCCAACGTGCTGCACTCAAAATGGTAGTGCATTGCCACACCACACACACACGAGCCAGCCAGTGCGCTGTATCATATCACTAACGGCACTAACGGCAGTTTCGGTTCAACGGGTCAATGCTGTAGCCTTCAGAAAATGTTACCTTGGTTGTCAAAAAGTTAAGATATAAAATTCGTACAGTCCAATCGGAAAGTATTCAGACCTTTACTTTTTCCACATTTTGTTATATTAAAGCCTTATTCTAAAATTGATTAAATAGTCGTCATCGTCCCCCCCTCAATCTACACACAATACCCCATAATGACAAAGACAAAACTAGTTCAGAAATGTTTGCTAATTTATTAAGAACAAAAAATTGAAATATCACATTTATATAAGTATTCAGACACTTTACTCAGTACTTTGTTGAAGCACCTTTGGCAGCAATTACAGCCTTTGGCAGTGGTATGTCACTGACAGAGCTCCTCTATGGAGATGGGTGAAACTTCCAGAAGGACTACCATCTCAGCAGCACTCCACCAATCAGGCCTTTATAGTAGTGGCCAGACAGAAGCCACTCCTCAGTAAAAGGCACATGACAGACGCTTGGAGTTTGCCAAAAGGAACCGAAAGACTCTCAGACCATGAGAAACAAGATTCTCTGGTCTGATGAAACCAATATTGAAGTCTTTGGCCTGAATGCCAAGCGTCACGACAGTGAAGCATGGTGGTGGCACCATCATGCTGTGGGGATGTTTTTCAGCGGCAGGGACTGAGAGACTAGTCAGGATCGAAGCAAAGATGAACAGAGCAAAGTACAGAGAGATCCTTGATTAAAACCTGCTTCAGAGCGCTCAGGACCTCAGACCGGGGCGAACGTTCACCTTCCAATAGAACAACGACCCTAAGCTTGAGATGATCTGCAGAGAAGAATGGGAGAAACTCCCCAAATACAGGTGTGCCAACAAAGTACTGAGTGAAGGGTCTGAATATCTATGTAAATGGGATATCAGTTTATTTGAATTACATTTGTAAAAAAAATATATATATATTTTTTTTTAAAGAAGAAATTGAGAAAAAAAACGATTTAATCAATTATAGAACAAGGCTGTAATGTAACAAAATGTGGAAAAAGTCAGGAGTCTGAATCATTTACAAAGGCACTGTAAAATGCTGTATTAGCTACTTATATAGACTGATAAACTACAAATTAGTGGCCAATGTGTACCTTAAAATTAAAATAAAGGGTTACAGTTGTTTTGCATATTTTGCATATAAACAGCTGCCGTGTCTATATAAACCATAAGGCACTGACACATTTATATCACATATCATTTGAATCTTTCCTTACATCTGATTGATATGATCTTTTGTACAGTTCCACAGATGAGATATATACATACACCATAAGAGATCTAAATATGTTGGATTAATTGCTAAAAACCCACCTATAAGTGAAAGGATTCCAGCATAGGTTGTATCAGACACCGCTGGGTCTGGAAGTGGGTGAGAAACATCTATATAAACACGAAAAATAACAATTCTGCAATGAAATATATTGTATAAAATATACTAAATGGAAAATGTTTTGTATTGCTCATGTTTTGCCATTGTTACTAACCTCGAACAAGAGCCAATTGTTATACTAGATGTTGTACACACAATAATAAAGTAAATTAGTGCCTTTATAAAATAAATCTCAAAGCGCTTCATAAGCAAAAAAGCAATATGCGCAGATTGTACAAAACATTAGGAGCACCTGCTCTTCCCACCTGCTCTAGGTGAAAGCTATGATCCACAGCTAATTTTCAGTTTTCCCCACCAGACCACTGCCAGACAGTCATAGAAACATTCTGGATTGAGAAATTGCCCTTTGCTAAGAAGCCATGTTTCTTTTTGACCATTTATTAAAAACAAAAAACACAGTAAGGAACTTAATTGTTACCCAAAAATGATTTTATTGGGATAAAAACTGCTGCACTGAACCTTTAGTTAATAACCACCCTTCATTCCACTTCCGCATACTCACCATCACCTGTTGGAGAAACGCAGGTGAAGCTGGGAGAGCCTGTTCCAGAGAAAAGGTATGGCACACACTCATATGGACAAACTCTACTGGTATTTCCACATACAGCAGAGCCTGGAAACATAAGTGATATACCATCTGTCAAATAACATGACAAACTGGGGTTGACTAAGCCTTTGTGCCTTGGAAACATCACACAGTTCACTCCATGAGCTGAAAGACAAACCTTTTGGTTGAAGAACTGGGTGAACGAGAACCAAGGCACCAGTGAAAGCGATATTGGGCAGGATGACTCTGAAGAGGCTGCCATTGTGCTTGTCAGCACTACAGATTGAGTGGGTGGCCTGTCCACTCCAGTATACATGTCCCTGATAGAGAAGTGAGAGAGCAGTGAACAAACATTTGGCAACATCCAGAATACCACACTTCAGAGTGTATTAACGTTTACATTTCAGTCATTTAGCAGACGCTCTTATCCAGAGCGACTTACAATTAATGCATTCATCTCTAAAAAGCTAGGGGAGACAACCACATCAGTCGTAGTAAGTCATTTTTCCCTCTGTGGTTGTTGATTATTGCTAGACAAAACATTTTCAGTTCTTGCCATAGGGGGGGGGGGACACACACGCACTGGCTCCTGTCCTGCACCCTGTCTTTCACACATTGATAGGGATCTGGAGCTTGCCATAAAGCAGTGTACAACATAGACCCAGTGTACAACATAGCGCCAGCAGAGACTCTGGGTTCGCGCCCAGGCTCTGTCGTAACCGGCTGCGACCGGGAGTTCCGTGGGGTGACGCACAATTGGCCTAGCGTCGTCCGGGTTAGGGAGGGTTTGGCTGGTAGGGAAATCCTTGTCTCATTGCGCACCAGCGACTCCTGTGGCGGGCCGGGCGCAGTGCGCGCTAACCAAGGTTGCCAGGGGCACGGTGTTTCCTCCGACACATTGGTGCAGCTTGGTTGGGTTGTGTATCAGAGGATGCATGACTTTAAACCTTTGTCTCTCCCGAGCCCGTACGGGAGTTGTAGCGATGAGACAAGATAGTAGCTACTAAAACAATTGGATACCACGAAATTGGGGAGCAAAAGGGGGGAAAAAAGAAATAGCGCACAGACTTGTTTACCACGAGAATGAAAGATCCATAAATAACATTCCTATGTGAATTTGGTCAGATCGCACAAAAAGTTAAATATTGTAGCTTTAAGGAAATACTTGATTCTCCCTTCACCAAGATGAAAGGCCTGGTAATCATTGCCAGGGTAATGGACTAACTTCCATGATCTGGTGTTGGAGAACAATACATTTCGATTTCTTATACTTCCTATTCACTAGAGAAATAGTTATATCCATTAACCCTGATCACAAAAAAAATTACTGCTTCGCTCAACACACCCCTTGTTCAAGCCCTCTGTTCTGTACACATTCACAAGGTCAGAAAAAAGTTACTTGCAGTAAGCATTGACATTCACATAAAATCACGTTAGATAAAGGAAGCTGTCAAGTGGCGCAAATTCCCCACCTTGGGCAGGTGGGTTGGTAAATATTTGAGCTGGGTTACAATTTGACAGGAATCAGATGCAAAGGGAAAATATTCAAAGATCTTTTCTGAACCCTAAGTCTTGGTGCAAACAAGAATTAAATCAAATGTAATTTGTCACACGCACTGAATACAACAGGTGTAGACCTTAGTGAAATGCTTACTTACAAGCCCTTAACCAACAACGCAGTTAAGAAAAATAAAGTGTTAGGTAAGAAAAATTGAAACAAATAATTAAAGAGCAACAGGGCAAATAGGGACAATGCAACTAGTCTAGGTAGCCATTTGATTAGCTGTTCAGGAGTCTTATGGCTTGGGTGTAGAAGCTGTTAAGAAGTCTTTTGGACCTAGACTTGGCGCTCCGGTACCGCTCTGCTTGTGGTAGCAGAGAAAACTGTCTATGACTTGTGTGACGGGCCGTATGCACTACCCTCTGTAGTGCCCTGCGGTCAGAGGCCGAGCAGTTTCCATACCAGTCGGTGATGTAACCAGTCTCTCGATGGTGCAGCTGTAGAACTTTGAGGATCTGGGGGGGGGATAGGCTTTGTTGTGCCCTCTTCACAACTGTCTTGGTGTGTTTGGACCATGATAGTTTGCTGGTGATGTGGACACCTCAAGGAACTTGAAGCTCTCGGCCTGCTCCACAACAGACCCGTTGATGAGAATGGGGGCGTGCTCGTGCTCTTTCCCTGTAGTCCACAATCATCCCTTTTGTCTTGATCACGTTGAGGGAGAGGTTGTTATCCTGGCACCACACAGCCAGGTCTCTGACCTCCTCCCTACTGGCTGTATCATTGTTGTCAGTGATCAGGCCTACCACTGTTGTGTCATAGGCAAACTTGGTGTTGGAGTCGTGCCAGGCCATGCAGTCGTGAGTGAACGGAGTACAGGAGGGGACTGAGCATGCATCCCTGAGGGGCCCCCGTGTTGAGAATCAGCGTGGCAGACGTGTTGTTGCCTAACCTTACCACCTGGGGGCGGCCCATCAGGAAGTCCAGGATTCAATTGCAGAGGGAGGTGTTTAGTCCCAGGATCCTTCGCTTAGTGAGAAGCTTTGAGAGCACTATGGTGTTGAACACTGAGCTGTAGTCAATGAATAGCATTCTCACATAGGTATTCCTTTTGTCCAGGTGGTGAAGGGCAGTGTGGAGTGGAATAGAGATTGCATCATCTGTGGATCTGTTGGGGCGGTATGCAAATTGGAGTGGGTCTAGGGTTTCTGGGATAATAATGTTGACGTGAGCCATGACCAACCTTTCAGAGCTCTTAGTGGCTACAGGCGTGAGTGATACGGGTCGGGAACAGCTGACACTCATGTGCATGCTTCAGTGTTGCTAGCCTCGAGGCGAGCACAGAAGTCATTTGGTTCGTATCACTGGGCAGCTCGTGGCTGTGCTTCCCTTGGAAGTCTTATAGTTTGCCAGCACTGCCACATCCGACGAGCGTCAGAGCCGGTGTAGTACAATTCAATCTTAGTTCAGTATTGACTCTTTGGTAGTTCGTCGGAGGGCAAAGCGGGCTTTCTTATAGGCTTCCGGGTTAGCGTCCCGCTCCTTGAAAGCGTCAGCTCTACCCTTTAGCTCAGTAGCCTGTAATCCATGGCTTATGGGTATGTACGTACGGTCACTGTGGGGACGATGTCATCGATGTACTTATTGATGAAGCCAGTGACTGATGTGGTGTACTCCTCAATGCCATCGGAAGAATCCCGGAACATATTCCAGTCTGTGCTAGCAAAACAGTCCTGTTGTAACGGTTTTCTAGGTGTGAAGGAGAGTCGGACCAAAATGCAGCGTGTAGATTGCGATCCATGTTAAATGAACGAACGTAAAACACGAAGCAATAACAAACACTACAAAACAAAGAACTTAACGAAAACCGAAACAGCCTATACTTGTGTAAACTAACACTGAGACAGGAACAACGACACATAGGACAATCACCCACGACAAACTCAAAGAATATGGCTGCCTAAATATGGTTCCCAATCAGAGACAACGATAAACACCTGCCTCTGATTGAGAACCACTCCAGACAGCCATAGACTTTGCTAGATAACCCCACTAGCTACAATCCCAATACATACACACCAAAACACCAAGATAAAACACACCACAATACAAAAACCCCATGCCACACCCTGGCCTGACCCAATACATGAAGAAAAACACAAAATACTTAGACCAGGGCATGACAGAACCCCCCTAAGGTGCGGACTCCCGAACGCACCTCAAAACAATAGGGAGGGTCCGGGTGGGCGTCTGTCCATGGTGGCGGCTCCGGCGCGGGACGTGGAACCCACTCAGTCAATGTCTTAGTCCCCTCTCCTCGCGTCCCTGGATAGTCCACCCTCGCCGCCGACCATGGCCTAGTAGTCCTCACCCAGAAACCCACTGGACTGAGGAGCAGATCGGGACTGAAGGACAGCTCGGGACTGAGGCAGCTCGGGACTGAGGGGAAGCTCGGGACTGAGGGGAAGCTCGGGAGTGAGAGAAAGCTCGGGAGTGAGAGAAAGCTCGGGAGTGAGAGAAAGCTCGGGAGTGAGAGAAAGCTCGGGAGTGAGAGGAAGCTCGGGAGTGAGAGGAAGCTCAGGCAGGTAGGTAGATCTACCAGATCCTGGCTGGCTGGTGGTTTCAGCAGATCCTGGCTGACTGGCAGATCCTGGCTGACTGGCGGATCCTGGCCGACTGGCAGATCCTGGACGACTGGCAGATCCTGGCCGACTGGCAGTTCTGGCAGATCCCGGCTGACTGGCAGATCTGCAAGAGTCTGGTTGACTGGCAGATCTGGAAGAGTCTGGTTGACTGGCAGATCTGGAAGAGTCTGGTTGACTGGCAGATCTGGAAGAGTCTGGCTGACTGGCAGATCTGGAAGAGTCTGGCTGACTGGCGGATCTGGAAGAGTCTGGCTGACGATCTGGAAGAGTCTGGCCGACTGGCGGATCTGGAAGAGTCTGGCCGACTGGCGGATCCTGGCAGACTGAAAGATCTGGCTGCTCCATGCTGACTGGCGGCTCTGGCTGCTCCACGCTGACTGGCGGCTCTGGCTGCTCCATGTAGGCTGACAGCTCTGGCGGCTTCTTACAGACTGGCAGCTGTGGCGGCTCCGTGCAGACTGGCAGCTCCTTGCAGACTGGCAGCTCCTTACAGACTGGCAGCTCCTTGCAGACTGACAGCTCCTTGCAGACTGACAGCTCCGTGCAGACTGGCAGCTCCTTGCAGACTGGCAGCTCCTTGCAGACTGACAGCTCCTTGCAGACTGACAGCTCCGTGCAGACTGGCAGCTCCGTGCAGACTGGCAGCTCCTTGCAGACTGGCAGCTCTGGCTGCTCCATGCAGACTGACAGCTCTGGCTGCTCCATGCAGGCTGGCATCTCTGGCTGCTCCATGCAGACTGACAGCTCTGGCTGCTCTATGCAGACTGACAGCTCTGGCTGCTCCATGCCGGCTGGCAGCTCTGGCTGCTCCATGCAGGCTGGCAGCTCTGGCTGCGCTGAACAGGCGGGAGACTCCGGCAGCGCAGGAGAGGAGAGAGGCTTTGGCTGCGCTGAACAGGCGAGAGACTCCAGCAGCGCTGTAGAGGAGAAAGGCTCTGGCTGCGCTGAACAGGTGGGAGACTCCAGCAGCGCTGTAGAGGAGAAAGGCTCCGGCAGCGCTGAACAGACGGGAGACTCCGGCAGCGCAGGAGAGGAGAAAGGCTACGGCAGCGCTGGAGAGGCGAGGCGCACTGTAGGCCTGATGCGTGGTACTGGTACTGGTGGTACTGAACCGAGAACACGCACAGGAAGCCTGGTGCGGGGAGCTGCTACCGGAGGGCTGGAGTGTGGAGGTGGCACAGGATGGGCTAGACCGTGAAGGCGTACTGGAGATCTTGAGAGCAGTGCTGGCACAGGACGTGCAAGGCTAGGGATGTGCACAGGAGGCCTGGTGCGTGAGGCTGGCACCAACTTCACCAGCCGACTAACACGCACCTCAGGACGAGTATGGAGCGCTAACCCAGGTGCCATCAAATCCCTGACACGTTCCGTCGGGCGAATTCCATGCAAAAAGCACCAACACAGCAACTCCCTCATTTCTCTCTCCTCCAATTTCCCCATTAACTCCTTCACAGTCTCTGTTTCGCTCACCTCCAACACCGGCTCTGGTTCTGGTCTCCTCCTTGGCTCCTCACGATAAACAGGGAGAGTTGGCTCAGGTCTGACTCCTGACTCTGCCACACTCTCCCTGAGCCCCCCCCCCCAATAAATTTTTGGGGCTGACTCTCAGGCTTCCTTCCGAGTCGCCGTGCTGCCTCCTCATAGCCTCTCCACTTTCGCCGCTTCCAGTTCTTCTTTGGGGCAGCGATATTCTCCAGGCTGAGCCCAGGGTCCTTCTCCGTTTAGGATTTCCTCCCATGTCCAGAAATCCTTATAGCGCATCTCCTCTTTGGGCTGCTCCTGCCTGTTGACACGCTGCTTGGTCCGTTGGTGGTGGGTGATTTTGTAACGGTTTTCTAGGTGTGAAGGAGAGTCGGACCAAAATGCAGCGTGTAGATTGCGATCCATGTTTAATGAACAAACGTAAAACATGTTTAATGAACAAACGTAAAACCCCACGAAATCCCAATACATACACACCAAAACACCAAGACAAAACACACCACAATAAAAAACCCCAAACACTACAAAAAAAACAAAAATACTTAGAACTTAACCTGAAACTTCTTTATTGACCCAAGTCACTGGTGCTTCCTGCTTTAGTATATGCAAACAGCCTGGATACTTGTGTGTGGAGTTTGTTTTTTTTTTCTTCCTTTGGTTGCATAGTTACATGCTGGTAGAAATGAGGTAAAACGGATGTAAGTTACCCTGCATTAAAGTCCCTGGCCACTAGGAGCGCCGTCTCAGGATGAGCGTTTCCTGTTTGCTTATGTCCTTAAACAGCTCATTGAGTGCGGTCTTCATGCCAGCATTGGTTTGCGGTGGTAAATAGACGGCCACAAAAAATATAGATAAACTCTTGGTAAATAGTGTGGTCTACAGCTTATCTTGAGATACTCTACTGCAGGTAGAGGTCGACCGATTATCGGAATGGCCGATTAATTGGGGCCGATTTCAAATTTTCGGTAATCTGTATTTTTGGACACCAATTTTATTTTATTTTTTTACACCTTTATTTAACCAGGTAGGCAAGTTGAGAACAACTTCTCATTTACAATTGCGACCTGGCCAAGATAAAGCAAAGCAGTTCGACACATACAACAACAGAGTTACACATGGAGTAAAAAACATAGTCAATAATACTGTAGAAAAATAAGTCTAAATACAATGTGAGCAAATTAGGTGAGATAAGGGAAGTAAAGGCAAAAAAAAGGCCATGGTGGCAAAGTAAATACAATATAGCAAGTAAAACACTAGAATGGTAGATTTGCAGTGGAAGACTGTGCAAAGTAGAGATAGAAATAATGGTGTGCAAAGGAACAAAATAAATAAATACAGTAAGGGGAGAGGTAGTTGTTTGTGCTAAATTATAGATGGGCGTAGGTACAGGTGCAGTAATCTGTGAGCTGCTCTGACAGCTGGTGCTTAAAGCTAGTGAGGGAGATACGTGTTTACAGTTTCAGAGATTTTTGTAGTTCGTTCCAGTCATTGGCAGCAGAGAACTGGAAGGAGAGGCGGCAAAAGGAAGAATTGGTTTTGGGTGTGACCATAGAAATATACCCGCTGGAGCGCGTGCTACAGGTGGGTGCTGCTATGGTGACCAGCAAGCTGAGATAAGGGGGGACTTTACCTAGCAGGGTCTTGTAGATGACCTGGAGCCAGTGGGTTTGGCGATGAGTATGAAGCGAGGGCCAGCCAAAGAGGGCGTACAGGTCGCAGTGGTGGGTAGTATATGGGGCTTTGGTGACAAAACAGATGTGCCATCTGTGATAGACTGCATCCAATTTGCTGAGGAGAGTGTTGGAGGCTATTTTGTAAATAACATCGCCGAAGTCGAGGATCGGTAGGATAGTCAGTTTTACAAGGGTATGTTTGGCAGCATGAGTGAAGGATGCTTTGTTGTGAAATAGGAAGCCAATTCTAGATTTAACTTTGGATTGGAGATGTTTGATGCGAGTCTGGAAGGAGAGTTTACAGTCTAACCAGACACCTAGGTATTTGTAGTGGTCCACATATTCTAAGTCAGAACCATCCAGAGTAGTGATGTTAGACGGGCCGGCAGCGATCGGTTGAAGAGCATGCATTTAGTTTTACTTGTGTTTAAGAGCAATTGGAGGCCACGGAAGGAGAGTTGTATGGCATTGAAGCTCGTCTGGAGGGTTGTTAACACAGTGGCCAAAGAAGGGCCAGAAGTATACAGAATGGTGTCGTCTGCGTAGAGGTGGATCATAGAATCACCAGCAGCAAGAGCAACATCATTGATGTATACAGAGAAGAGAGTCGGTCCAAGAATTGGACCCTGTGGCACCCCCATAGGAACTGCCAGAGGCCCGGACAACAGGCCCTCCGATTTGACACGCTGAACTCTATCAGAGAAGTAGTTGGTGAACCAGGCGAGGCAATCATTTGAGAGACCAAGGCTGTCGAGTCTGCCGATGAGGATGTGGTGATTGACAGAGTCGAAAGCCTTGGCCAGGTCAATGAATACGGCTGCAGTATCGTTTCTTATCGATGGCGGTTAAGATATCGTTTAGGACCTTGAGCGTGGCTGAGGTGCAGCCATGACCAGCTCTGAAACCAGATTGCATAGCGGAGAAGGTATAGTGGGATTTGAAATGTTCGGTAATCTGTTTGTTGACTTGGCTTTCGAAGACCTTAGAAAGGCAGGGTAGGATAGATATAGGTCTGTAGCAGTTTGGGTCTAGAGTGTGTCCCCCTTTGAAGAGGGGGATGACCGCAGCTGCTTTCCAATCTTTGGGAATCTCAGACGACACGAAAGAGAGGTTGAACAGGCTAGTAAAAGGGGTGGCAACAATTTTGGCAGATCATTTTAGAAAGAAAGGGTCCAGATTGTCTAGCCCGGCTGATTTGTAGGGTTCCAGATTTTGCAGCTCTTTCAGAACATCAGCTGACTGGATTTGGGAGAAGGAGAAATGGGGAAGGCTTGAGCGAGTTGCTGTGGGGGGTGCAGTGCTGTTGACCGGGGTAGGGATAGCCAGGTGGAAAGCATGGCCAGCCGTAGAAAAAATGCTTATTGAAATTCTCATTTATAGTGGATTTATCGGTGGTGACAGTGTTTCCTATTCTCAGTGCAGAGGGCAGCTGGGAGGAGGTGTTCTTATTCTCCATGAACTTTACAGTGTCCCAGACCGTTTTTGAGTTAGTGTTGCAGGAAGCAAATTTCTGCTTGAAAAAGCTAGCCTTCGCTTTTCTAACTGCCTGTGTATATTGGTTTCTAGCTTCCCTGAAAAGTTGCATATCACGGGGGCTGTTCGATGCTAATGCAGAACGCCATAGGATGTTTTTGTGTTGGTTAAGGGCAGTCAGGTCTGGAGAGAACCAAGGGCTATATCTGTTCCTGGTTCTACATTTCTTGACTGGGGCATGCTTATTTAAGATGATGAGGAAGGCATTTTTTTAGATCAATATCCTTCCAGGATCCTTCCAGGATACCCCGGCCAGGTCGATTAGAAAGGCCTGCTCGCTGAAGTGTTTCAGGGAGCGTTTGACAGTGATGAGTGGAGGTTGTTTGACCGCTAACCAATTACGGATGCAGGCAATGAGGCAGTGATCGCTGAGATCTTGGTTGAAAACAGCAGAGGTGTATTTAGAAGGCAAGTTGGTTAGGATGATATCTATGAGGGTGCCCGTGTTTACGGCTTTGGGGTGGTCCCTTGTAGGTTCATTGATCATTTGTGTGAGATTGAGGGCATCAAGCTTAGATTGTAGGATGGCTGGGGTGTTAAGCATGTTCCAGTTTAGGTCACCTAGCAGCACGAGCTCTGAAGATAGATGGGGGGCAATCAGTTCACATATGGTGTCCAGAGCACAGCTGGGGGCAGAGGGATCCATAAACAATGCCTTTCTTTAAAATCAATACACAAGTATATATTTTTAAACCTGCATATTTAGTTAATATTGCCTGCTTACATTAATTTCTTATAACTAGGGAAATTGTCACTTCTCTTGCGTTCTGTGGAAGCAGTCAGGGTATATGCAGCAGTTTGGCCGCATGGCTCATTGCGAACTTGCGTCCATTTATTCCTAACAAAGGCCGTAATTAATTTGCCAGAATTGTACATAATTATGACATAACATTGAAGGTTGTACAATGTAACAGCAATATTTAGACTTAGGGATGCCATCCGTTAGATAAAATACGGAACGGTTCCATATTTCACTGAAAGAATACGTCTTATTTTCGAAATTATAGTTTCCGGATTTTACCATATTAATGACCTAAGGCTCGTATTTCTGTGTGTTATTAGGTTATAATTATATTTGATAGAGCAGTCTGACTGAGCAGCAGCAGTCTCGTAAGCATTCATTCAAACAGCACTTCCGAATTTTTGCCAGCAGCTCTTCGCAATGCTTCAAGCATTAAATCTGTATCGGCGTTGAAAAATCATAATCGGTAGACCTCTAACCTCAGGCGAGCAAAACCTTGAGACCTCCTTAACCAGCTGTTTACAAATATACACAGACCGCCACCCCTTGTCTTACCTGAGGCAGCCGTTCTATCTTGCAAAAGCAGCGTAAAACTCTGCCAGCTGTATGTTATCCATATCATCGTTCAGCCACAGCATTATCGTTTTTAATGTCCAGTTGGTAGGGTGATCATAGCTTGTCTATTTTGTTATCCAATGATTGTATGTTGGCTAATAGGACTGATGGTGGAGGCAAATTACACACTCGCTGTCAGATCCATACAAGGTACCTCGACCTACGTCCCCAATATCACTGTCTCTTTCTCATGTGAATGGCGGGGATTTAGGGCCTTGTCGGGTGTCTGAAGTAAATCCTTCAAGTCCGACTCATTAAAGAAAAAAATCTTTGTCCAGTACGAGGTGAGTAAATCGCTGTCCTGATATCCAGAAGCTCTTTCCGGTCATAAGAGACAGTGACAGAAACATTATGCACAAAATAAGATACAAATAACGCGAACACACACACACATTCAATAGCACAATTGGTTAGGAGGCTGTAAAGACGTCAGCCATCTCCTCCGGAGCCATTGTGTGTGTGTGGGGTGGAGGTGGAGGTGGTGTTGGTTGAAAGGAAACTGGATGCACAAGGTACTCTTTTGGGTAGGGTTTTTCCTATTCTTACAAGATGTTTTACAACAAAAAAAAGCACCATTTGTCAGAAATTAAATCTGCTTTACCCATTTGCCTCGTCAATGCTCTCAGGTCATAAAGTACTCACTAGAGGTCGACCGATTAATCGGAATGGCCGATTAATTAGGGCCGATTTCAAGTTTAAATGGAAATTGGTATTTTTGTGGGCCGATTTTGCAGATTAAATTTGTATTTATACCTTTATTTAACTAGGCAACCTTTTAGGGATAGGGACAGCATTTTCACTTTGGATGAATTGCGTGCCCATAGTGAACTGCCTCCTACTCTGTCCCAGATGCTAATGTATGTATATGATTTTTACTAATGGATAGAAAAAAAATTCTGAAGTTTCTAAAACTGTTTGAATTATGTTTGTGAGTATAACAGAACTCATAGGGCAGAAAAACTTCCAAACAGGAAGTGGAAATTCTGGGGCTGGTTGATTTTCAACTCATTGCCTATTCACATCCAAATAAGATATGGATCTGTTCGCACTTCCTACGCCTTCCACTAGATGTCAACAGTCAGTAGAATGTGGAATGAAGCCTCTAGTGTGATGTGGGTTGGATGGCAGCTATTTGAGTCACTGGTCTGGCAGAATGCCAGTTCCTGGTTACGCGCAGTAGTCATTATATCGCCTTGCATTCCATTACTCTGTAGACAAAAACGAATGCTCCGGTTGGAACGTTATTGGACATATGATAATAACATCCTGGAGATTGATTCTCTACTTAGTTTGACCAGTTTATTCGACCTGGAATATAACTTTTTGAAGTTTTGTCCGAGTTCGCCTGGACCAGCGCCAGCTTTTGGAAATGTGAACTAAACGTGCTAGCAAAAGTAGCTAATTGGACACTAGTAATGGACATTATGGAACAAAACAATGATTTATTGCGGAACTAGGATTCCTTGCACTGCATTCTGATGAAAGATCAAAGGTAAGGGAATATTTATGATGTAATTTCGTATTTCTGTTGACTCCAACATGGCGGAGAAATATATTTACGTCTGAGCGCTGTCTCAGATAATTGCATGGTATGCTTTTTTCATAAAAAATCAGAGACAGCGGTTTTATTAAGAACCAGTGTATCTTTAATTATATGTAAAACATGTATCTTTCGTCAAAGTTTATGATGAGTATTTCTGTTATCTGATGTAGCTCTCTGTAATTACTCCGGATATTTTGGAGGCATTTCTGAACATGGCGCCAATGTAAACCGAGATTTGTGGATATAAATATGCATATTACCGAACACAACATAAATGTATTGTGTAACATGATGTCATATGAGTGTCATCTGATGAAGATTATCAAAGGTTAGTGATTCATTTTATCTCTAATTCTGCTTTTGTGACCATCTTTGGCTGGGAAAAATGGCTGTGTTTTTTTGGATTTGGTGGTGATCTAACATAAATATATGTTGTGTTTTCGCTGTAAAACATTTTAAAAATTGGACACGATGTGTAGATTAACAAGATGTTTATATTTAATTTGCTGTATTGGACTTGTTAACCTGTTATGGCTGCAATCCCGGTTACCGGGATCAATATGATAACTACCAGTGAAAATAGAGGGCGCCAAAATTCAAACCACAGAAATCTCATAATTACAATTCCGAAAAAACATACATGTCTTACATAATTTTAAATCCATTTTCGTTGTTAATCCCACCAAAGTGTCCGATTTCAAATAGGCTTTTCAGCGAAAGCACTACAAACGATTATGTTAGGTCTCCACCAAACCACAATAAGCACAACCATTTTCCAGCAAAATATAGCATTCACAGAAAACAGAAATAAAGATAAAATTAGTCACTAACCTTGAATTATCTTCATCAGATGACACTCATAGGACTTCATGTTACACAATACATGCATGTTTTGTTTGATAAAGTTCATATTTATATTTTAAAAATCTGAGTTTACATTGGCGCGTTAGAGTCACCAGTTCCAAAAACATCAAGTGATTTTGAATAGCCACATCATTCAACAGAAATACTCATCATAAATGTAGATGATAATATAGTTATACACATGGAATTATAGATATACCTCTCCTTAATGCAACCGCTGTGTCAGATTTTTTAAAAACTTTACGGAAAAAGAAATGCATGCAATAACCTGAGACGGAGCTCAATTTAAAAACACCACAGCTGCAAAGATGGCTTCAACATAAACAAGAAATTACATGATAAATATTCCCTTACCTTTGATGATCTATATCAGAAAGCACTCCAGGAATCCCAGGTCCACAATAAATGTTTGTTTTGTTCAAAAAGGTCCGTTATTTATGTCCAAATACCTTCTTTTGTTAGAGCGTTTGGTATACATATCCAAACACTAATTCTGGTCAGCGTTATATCGGACAAAAACTTCAAAAAGTGATATTACCGGTTGAAGAAACCAGAATCAACCATTAGGATGTTTTTAACATATAGCTTCAATAAAGTTCCAACCGGAGTATTCCTTCTCATCTTCGTGAGCCATGGAACGCAAGTGGGTACCATGAGGAAAAAGCGCAATCACAAAATGGCTGCTTGATGGACAGCTGATATATTCTGCTCTCATTCACTCCCACAACAACATAGAAGCCTCATTATAATTTCTATTGATGGTTGACATCAGTGTAACATCATATCTCAAGGGGATATCATTGGGGACTCTGGTGAATACATACAAAGCCCAGATATCTCAATTCCTGTTTTGATTTCTCCTCAGGATTTTGCTTGTCATATGAGTTCTGTTATACTCACATACATCATTCAAACAGTTTTAGAAACTTTAGAGTGTTTTCTATCCAACACTAATAACAATATACATATATTAGCAACTGAGACTGAGAAGTAGGCCGTTTACATTGGGAACTTTATTCATCCAAGCTACTCAATACTGCCCCCCAGCCATAAAAAGTTCATGTGTGAAAGTTGAATATTTCAAAAAAATATTTTTGAATTTCCCACGCTGCCTTTTCAGCGCAATGTTGGGGGGGGTTCCGTTAGCGGAACCTGTGTCCTAGACAGGTTTGAATTAAGAACACATTCTTATTTTCAATGACGGCCTAGGAACGGTGGGTTAACTGCCTTGTTCAGGGGCAGAACGACAGATTTTCACCTTGTCAGCTCGGGGGATCCAATCTTGCAACCTTACAGTTAACTAGTCCAACGCTCTAACCACCTGCCTCTCATTGCACGAGCCTGCCTGTTACGCGAATGCAGTAGAAGCCACGGTAAGTTGCTAGCTAGCATTAACCTTATCTTATTAAAAACAATCAATCATAATCACTAGTTATAACTACACATGGTTGATGATATTACTAGTTTATCTAACGTGTCCTGGGTTGCATATAATCGATGAAACGCAGGGGGATGATTTAACAAAAGCGCATTTGCGAAAAAAGCACAATCATTGGACGACTGTACCTAGCCATAAACACCAATGCCTTTCTTAAAATCAATACACAGAAATATATATTTTTAAACCTGCATAATTAGCTAAAAGAAATCCAGGTTAGCAGGCAATATTAACCTGCTTGTGTCATTTCTCTTGCGTTCATTGCACGCAGTCAGGGTATATGCAACAGTTTGGGCAGCCTGGCTCATTGCAAAATAATTTGCCAGAATTTTACGTAATTATGACATAACATTGAAGGTTGTGCACTGTAACAAGAATATTTAGACTTAGGGATGCCACCCGTTAGATAAAATACCGAACGGTTCCATATTTCACTGAAATAATAAACATTTTGTTTCGAAATTATAGTTTCCGGATTCGACCATATTAATGACCAAAAGCTTGTATTTCTGTGTGTTATTATGTTATAATTAAGCCTATGATTTAATAGAGCAGTCTGACTGAGCGATGGTAGGCAGCAGCAGGCTCGTAAGCATTCATTCAAACAGCACTTTCGTGCATTTTGCCAGCTGCTCTTCGCAAGCACAGCGCTGTTTATGACTTCAAGCCTATCAGCCTAATGGCTGGTGTAACCGATGTGAAATGGCTAGCTAGTTAGCTGGGTGTGCGCTAATAGCGTTTCAAACGTCACTCGCTCTGAGACTTGGAGTAGTTGTTCCCCTTGCTCTGCAAGGGCTGCAGCTTTTGTGGAGCGATGGGTAACGCTGCCACGAGTGTGGCTGTTGTCGATGTGTTCCTGGTTCGAGCCCAGGTAGGGGCGAGGAGAGGGACGGAAGCTATACTGTTACACTGGCAATACTATTGTGCCTATAAGAACATCCAATAGTCAGTCAAAGGTATATGAAATACAAATGGTATAAAGAGAAATAGTCCTATAAATACTATATTAACTACAACCTAAAACCTCTTACCTTGGAATATTGAAGTCTCATGTTAAAAGGAACCACCAACTTTCATGTTATCATGTTCTGAGCAAGGAACTCAAACGTTAGCTTTTTTACATGGCACTTATTGCACTTTTACTCCCCCAACACTTTGTTTTTGCATTATTTAAACCAAATTGAACATGTTTCATTATTTATTTGAGGCTAAATGGATTTTTATTGATGTATTATATGAAGTTAAAATAAGTGTTCATTCAGTATTGTTGTAATTGTCATTATTACAAATCAATAAAAATCGGTATCATCTTTTTTCTAGTCCTCCAATAATCGGTATCGGCGTTGAAAAACCATAATCGGTCGACCTCTAGTACTCACGCCATTCATACCAGTCCTTGGGCTCATCAGGTAGCCTTCATGCTAGTCGCAGGAGAAAGTTCTGTTGACATGTACAGATAGTTGTTGCAGACGTCAGTGTCGAGGCATGTGTCAATTTCTGAGAAAAGAGTGGGTATTTCTTAATCATTTTAATAGGATATGTCTGATTAGAAAACATCTACTTTTCACCCTCTATGCCTGCGTTCGCACAGACAGCCCAGTTCTGATATTGTTTCCACTAATAGGTCTTTTGACCAATCACATCAGATATTTTTCAGAGCTGATCCGATTGGTACAAATACCAATTAGTGAATGGGCCAAAATACCAGCAACAGTGTGTGAAAACCTTGTGAAGACTTACAGAAAACGTTTGACCTCTCATTGCCACCAAAGGGTGGTGCACAATAAAAGGCCACTAAAATAAGCAGTTCTGTCACACAACACAATACCACAGATGTCTCATGTTGAGGGAGCATGCAGCTGGCATGCTGACTGCAGGAATGTCCACCAGCGCTGTTGCCAGAGAATTTAATATTCATTTCGATACCATAAACTGCCTCCGTCATTTTAGAGAATTTGGCAGTATGTCCAACCGACCTCACAACTGACCATGAGTAACCAAGCCAGCCTAGGACCTCCACATACAGCTTCTTAACCTGCGGGATCATCTAGGAGGTGCTGAGGAGTATTTCTATCTGCAATAAAGCCCTTTTGTGGGGAAAAACAAATTCTGTTTGGGTGGGGCTGGCTCCCCAGTTTTTGTTCCAGGGCCCACCCATGGCTGCACACCTGCCAAATCACATGAAATCCATAGATTAGGGCCTAATTAATTTATTTCAATTGACTGTTTCCCTTATATGACAGTAAAATCTTTGAAATTGTTGCGTTTATATTTTTGTTCGGTATAGTAGGATTCCGATATCCGATGCAAAAGTGATTGTTTTGGAAAACAACGCTATATATGCCTTCCAAAAGAAAATGTTTTACCAAATTCAAAACATTTATTTTGTGGGAATGAGATGCATGTTTCTGGACAAAATGACAGAGCGGCACAGATTACCGTTCCATTTGTGAGAATGGAGCTAATCCCTCCCTGCATTCACCCGATGACGTGACGGCTCAGCATAATCGAAAACGCCCAATCGACGAGAAAATATTTTAAATAGACAAGATAGCGAAGTACACATTGTTGGGTATTGACAGACATTTCGATGAGAGCTGTGGCGGGAAAAGTGGTAACGATAGAAAAGAAGCATGGAGGCGCCAGAGATTGCTAGAATTGTAAATTGGGCTAAGGAACAGAAATTGGGTTTAAGGGAAACGGCATCAGTGTGTGCTCAGTCTGCAAGCAATACAGTGGATTACGTGTGGTGAACAGATAGACATGGTCATGGACAGCGAGGAATGCGAACAGCCGAGTGCAGTGGGAATATATGTTTTGAGGAAGAACGGTGCCAAGTACAAACCATATTCTGCAGTCTCAGAAATTCAACCTGACGAGAGAGGATTAATTACCTGTGGTGGCAGGTGTGGTGCAAATCTCCAAATCCGATCCATGTGTAGTTTCAGGCTGGGTAGAAAATAAATTGGGTACTGTTAAAATCGGCGAAGATAGCGCGAAGTCATTCAGAGGGAGAGGGAGGGCACTTCTAGGGACAAGACCTGTAATTTGCTTTGCTCACTAGAGCAGGGCGCCTTTGAAACGAGTGATTACTCTGGTGGCGTTGTGTGTCTGCGGTACAGTGGATTTGAATTTGTATTAAAGCAATGTATGTGTGTAGGCTTAGTTGGTGGTGCAATGTTACCCTCCCCTCCCGATTTTGTTTATCAAAAAAGTAAATGACCGCACAGTAGGTGGAAGCATGCACAAACAAAATGTGTGAACGCTATGATACCAAATAAATAGTGTACCCGTTGTTGGATTACTTCATGTAGAAAGGAATTCTTAATTCAAACGAACCACCTGCAGCTGGACACATTTTATAATATGCATGTTTGGCCGAATCGAGAACGACAATATTAAAGCCATGCTAAGGTTGGTCGAAAAATCTCTGCTGTGCAAAACAATGGGTAATTGAGCATAACATGGCTAGCTTCAATGCAACCAAAATAGTTTTTACATCGACGCTAACCCGTTAATCTGCTAACTAGCTAATGCAACTGTAATAAATGTGGGCCTCACATCATAAAACAGCTGCGAATCGGGCGATGGCAATAAAGTTACACGCGCCACCAATGCAACATGACAAATACCAATAAAACACATGTGAAAATATGTAACTGGCAAGTTTATCTTACCCCAAATATAATGGAAGGTTAGTAACTGAGTAAGAAGTATTCTACGAAAGTTTCCCATACTCTGAGTCTACAGTTAGAGGCGCGTGGAAATCACGTAATTGTGCTTTAATAAGGCGAGCTGTGTTCAAACAGAAGTGTTGCAATGTGTTCTGAAATCCAAACTAATCACGTCTGTGAAGCTCCCACGACTGATCAAGACGTAAATCCCTTTCCCGGTGCTGATGCCGCGTTGAAAGCAACTGGGAACTTGGAAATCGCCAACTTCTGTCTTCAGTGTGTTCAAAACAACTGGGAACTTCAACTTGGAAAAGCGATAAAAATGTTCATCCAACTTGGAATTCCAACTCTGGAACATGGGCCTCATTCTAGAGATCCGCATTTCCAGGCTGAATATCACTGACGTCATGATTTGACCTCATATTTTTCAGAGTTCCCAGTTGTGTTGAATGCAGCTTAAATCGCATGCATTAATGTCATTTCGAGGACTCATCTTTATTAATAAGTTGATTGAGGACCTTGTGTTTGTGTGATGAAGGTGTTTGTTTTTTATGACTGGATTTCTTTCAGCTTACATTTTGTATTTATATTTGTACGTGTGTATTTTCTGTCATGTAATTTAATTCAAGGGCTCATCAGTAAATTAGACCATCTCAGTTTGACTCTCTAATAAAATAAAGGTAAAATTAAATCTGTGCCATTATAGTGACTGTGACAGCGCCATTGAGGTTACAACTCATAGGAAATCCCACCCAGGTGACTAGTTTGACTACTTTAAAATGGTGGAAGCCCTCAATGGCTCTGCCCATGCTAAAACGACCTTTTGGCCATTAGAGGCCTCTATCATTCTCTATGGGGTAACAGCATACTTGGAGTGTGTGAAAGTGGATGTAGCCACTAGATGATCCAAATATACATTATATGTACAAATGTATGTGGAAACCCCTTTAAATTAGTGGATTCTGCTATTTCAGCCTCACCCGTTGCTCACAGGTGTATAACATTTAACACACAGCCATGCAATCTCCATTGGCAGTAGAATGGCCTTACTGAAGAGCTCAGTGACATTCAACGTGGCACCGTCATATGATGCCACCTTTCCAACAAGCCAGTTCATCAAATTTCTGCCCTGCTAGAGCTGCCCCTGTCAGCTGTAAGTGCTGTTATTCAGTGAAGCGTGTAAAAATCATCTGTTCTCGGTTGCAACACTTACTACCGAGTTCAAAACTGCCTCTGGATGCAATGTCAGCACAAGAACTGTTCGTCGGGAGCTTCATGAAATGGGTTTCCATGGCCGAGTTGCAGCAAACAAGCCCAAGATCACCATGTGCATACTTTTGGTCTTGTAGTGTATCAGAGAGGAAGAGGAAGAGAGACCCAACTCGGCGGAAAATCTGTCTCCCTCCAGCAGGTGGCATTTTTGTTATTGTTTCGCCCACCAAGCAAGGAGTTTTTGTATGGAGGTCAATGGTAAACGAAAATGTGTATGGCTTATTTGCTAAGTAAGGTTTATTTTATAGAATATACATTTTGTAATTCTTATATTGTTAGGAGTATACTGATATAAGTAGGACATGGACATCCCGGTAATTTTGAGAAAAAACACTTTATATCAAAATTGCCTCGAGATGGCTATGGATATTCCATTGAATACGTCAACAACCCTCATCAACACTCTCGCATTGAAACTCCTCGCTTGGTGACTGAAAAACGCCACCTGCTGGAGAAGACAGATTTTGGGCTCAGCTATCCATCTCGCTTCGCCTTTTCCTCTGGTGAAGCAAAATAAGTGGTTGAATGAGCAGCGATGGGTGTAGCATAAGTGTTATCCATGACTAAGTGGGCGCCCTTGATACCATGGTTAATGGTGGGGAAATAACAGAGTTTAGGAAACTGTCCTTGACATAACAACCCTGTCTGCGATTAATCATTTTGGCAAATATATTTTATCAATGGTTGTCTTGTCTCAATTAGTTTTATACTTACCCTGATATTCTATGATGATCAGCAATGCAGTCTTCAATAGTTTCAGACAGTGTCTGCTGGACAGGTCTTATCATCTATGTAGACTTATCTGGTTTATCGAGTCTGTGTCTAAACATTTGCTTGATATTGATGAGTGGAGATGAAGAGCAATCCTGGGGAGTGGGGACACAACACAAGTCTGACCATCTGCATTGCCCAAAGAATCCCTCTGTCTGGTTCCTGAACAACCGTTACGTTTAATCAATTATTATATGGATTACATTTACAATAGATTATCATGATGACTTTGCTTCTTCACACCCTGCCCACACACCCCACCTGACTACGTGATTCTCATGAAACCATGTCTGTGATGAATTCCGCTATATAGCCTGAATTCACTATCATATTAAGGCTCTCTACAGTATGCTTGGTTTCTTAACTTGTTTTGGCCTTAAATCTAGTGTTTTTTAAATAAAATGTTTACGACTGTATATCTCATTACTGTAATATGTCCAGTCAATTTTGTAGGACTTTACATACATTTAATTTATAAGAAATACCTAACATATTTAATTGAAACCAATGAAATACTGTTTAAAGTAGTACATATTCAACGACAGTTATAATTTCAGGGTATTCACATTACAAAGTTGTAACAGTTTTCTTCTGGTGAAAGAGAGGCGGACCAAAATGCAGCATGGTTAGTTTTGTACATCTTTAATAAAGATGAAAGTAAAACAATCTACAAAACAATAAACGTGAAAAAAACGAAACAGTCCTCTCTGGTGCCACAAACACAAAGACAGGAACAATCACCCACAAGAGACCTAAAGAATATGGCTGCCTAAATATGGTTCCCAATCAGAGACAACGATAAACACCTGCCTCTGATTGAGAACCACTCTAGGCAACCATAGACTTACCTAGAGTACTACTCTAACCACAATCCCATAACTACACACAACCCCAGACAAAACAAACCACATAAATCCCCATGTCACACCGTGGCCTAACCAAAATAATAATGAAAACACAGAAATACTAAGGCCAGGGCGTGACAAAAGTAGTCATATTTTAAACAAAAACAGTTTCTCATTACCGTAGCATTTCTTCAAGTTTATATACAACGTAAAGTGTTTTAAAAATATGTATACATTCCACCCATACTGCATTACTAAGAAGAGAAGATCAAAGATGGCTACAAAGTAAACTAGTCTTTTCACATTTATTATGTTTAAATTTGATAATTGTCCCCGTACACTCCATTTACCCATTTTAGAATATCATTACCTACCGTATATGTGTAATATTTGATGTTTGAGCAAAATTATTTATTAAACTATATACAGTATAATAGATTAGAAAGAGCATGAATGGATGTCTTATTTTTTTGTTGAGTCATAATGGCTTCTGCCATTGTTTGCTAAATTTGCTAAGGGCTTCTCGTTACCGTAATTCTAATTTCTCATTACCATGCCATATGGTTGTCTGTTACGGCAATTAGATGTTCAGTTACGGTGATGCTAAAAACTTTCTGAAGCATGTACAATTTGACACCATCACGCTATGCTCACAACAGATAATGGCGCTGGAGGAGATGGCTGCTGTTTTACGTGCTCCTAACCAATTGTGCTATTTTATGTGTTATTTTGCATTGTTTGTAACTTATTTTGTACGTAATGTTTCTGCCACCGTCTCTTATAACCGAAAAGAGCTTTTGGATATCAGAACAGCGATTACTCACCTCGAACTGGACGAAGATGGTTTCTTTTACGAGTCGGACGCAAAGGATTTACTCCAGATACTCGACCGGCCCAAATCCCTGTCCTTCACACGAAGAGAAGACACCGATACAGGGAACGCAGGTCCGGGTGTCTTGTGAGAATTAGTCAGCGAGTGGGTAACCCGCCTCTACCATCCATCCTATTGACCAATATGTAATCATTGGAGAATAAACTGGATGAGCTCCGTTCAAGACTATCCTACCAAAGGGACATTAAAAACTGTAATACCTTATTTTTCCCCAAGTTGTGGCTGAACGACGACATGGATAATATACAGTTGGCTGTTTTTTCCATGCATCAGCAAGATAGAACAGTTGCCTCCGGTAAGACAAGGGGGTGGCGGTCTGTGTCTATTTGCAAATAACTGTTGGTGTGCAAAATAAAATATTAAAGAAGTCTCTAGATTTTGCTCGCCTGAGGTAGAGTATCTCATGATAAACTGTAGACCACACTATTTACCAAGAGAGTTATCTATATTTTTCGTAGCTGGCACTAAGAGCGCAGTCAACCAACTCTATAAGGCCATTAGCAAACAAGAACATCCTAGTGGCCAGGGACTTTAATGCAGGGAAATTAAACCAGTTTTACCTAATTTCTACCAGCATGTTACATGTGCAACAACAGGGAAAAAAACTCTCGACCACCTTTACTCCACACAGAGACGCGTACAAAGCTCTTCCTCGCCCTCCATTTGGCAAATCTGACCATAATTCTCATGAGCAAGAGAATAAGTGAATTAGAGTGTCTAGCTTGAGAAACAGACACCTCACAAGTCCTCAAGTGGCAGCTTCAGTAAATGGTACCCCACAAACACCAGTCTCAACGTCAATAGTGAAGAGGCGACACCGGGATGCTGACCTTCTACAAGCTATGGGTATTGATCATATTCCGGCCTCTATTAGAAAAGGGGAGCGTCTTAAACAGTTAAACCAAAGAGAAAGTTTTGGGATTTACAAACTACAGGCCACTAAATCCCCTAGTTTAAATGAAGATGTGGATTTCTCACCCTTCCTGTAGGGTCGTGATGGGTCCATTTGCTGTCATCTAGTGGACATTTTTGCTCTATTGCCCTCAGCTATGTTTAGACTGTTGTTGTTCATGTTTTGCTGTGTTCTAGTGTACTATGGAATATTTAGCTTTCTTATTTTTGACACTTCTCCCAGTCATATTTAAGGTTAGAACTACCTTTTAGTGTTCTGATACTTCTAGTTTGGAGTTGTATTTTTATGATAACATAGCTACAGTATTTCAATGTGTATAGTATTGCTTACTAGGTGTGTCCAATTGTGTAACCACTCCCTCTTCCAATTAGGGCTAATTGATAAGTTGTTTAAAAGAGGACCTTGTATTCCTTTTTTTTGTACTCCCTGGCAAAGGCCATCCAGCCGAAACACGTCGGTTTAAAAAAAAAAAACGTTGTTTCTATTGAACATGCCATACTAATAAAGGCATTTTAATCAATTATATGAAGAGTGCCTTGGTCCTCCTTTTTCATTTCTTATACATTGTTTGTCTTCAGGAAGGCAGTAAGTTGCTGCGTAACAGCTTTTTCAAAAATGTTTGAGAGGAATGGGAGATTTGATATAGGCCGATAGTTTTTTATATTTTCTGGGTCAAGGTTTGGCTTTTTCAAGAGAGGCTTTATTACTGCCACTTTTCGTGAGTTTGGTACACATCCGTTGGAGCCGCTTATTATGTTCAAGATAGGTGGGCCAAGCACAGGATGCAGCTCTTTCAGTAGTTTAGTTGGAATAGGCAGAGTTGTGCAGACTCAGGACAACTGAGCTTTGGAGGAATAGGCAAATTTAAAGAGGAGTCGGTAATTTGCTTTCTAATGATCTTTTCGTCAAAGAAGTTCAGGAATTTATCACTGCTGAAGTGAAAGCCATCCTCTCTTCGGGAATGCTGCTTTGTAGTAAGCTTTGCGACAGTATCAAAAATAAATTTTGGATATGTCTTTTTTTCCACAATTAAGTTAGGAAAAATAGGTTGATCGAGCAGCAGTGAGGGTACTGCACAGTAAGTACTGCATGGTACTATCTTTCCAAGCTAGTCGGAAGACTTCCAGTTTGGTGTAGCGCCATTTCCATTCCAATTTTCTGTAAGCTTCCTTCAGAGCTCGGGTATTTTCTATATACCAGGGAGATAGTTTCGTATGGCAAATGTTTTTTGTTTTTAGGGGTGCGAATGCATCTAGGGTATTACGCAAGGTTAAATTGAGTTCCTCAGGTGGTTAACTGAATTTTTGTCCTCTGATGTCCTTGGGTAGGTGGAGGGAAGGGCATCTAGGAGTCTTTGGGTTGTCCAAGAATTTATAGCACGGCTTTTGATGATCCTTGGTTGGGGTCTGAGCAGATTATTTGTTGCAATTGCAAACATAATAAGATGGTGGTCCGTTAGTCCAGGATTATGAGGTGTCCCGCCCTGGTCTAAGTATTTTGTGTTTATGGGTTTATTATGTGGTGTGTTTAGTCTTGTTTTTTTTGTAGGTATTTGGGATTGTGGTATAGTGGGGTTATCTAGAAAAGTCTATGGTTGCCTGAAGTGGTTCTCAATCAGAGGCAGGTGTTTATCGTTGTCTCTGATTGGGAACCATATTTAGGCAGCCATATTCTTTGAGTGTTTCATGGGTGATTGTTCCTGTCTCTGTGTTTGTTTACGCCAGATAGGCTGTTTAGGTTTTCGCGTTACGTTTCTTGTTTTATATTGTTCGTGTTTATTCGTTCATTAAACATGTATCAAAATTACCACGCTGCATTTTGGTCCGATCCTTGCTACACCTCCTCTTCAGAGGAGAAGATAGAAGAAAACCGTAACAGTATCACCCACCCTAACAGGACCAAGCGGCGTGGTGACAGGCAGCGGCAGGAGGAGCAGCGATCACTGGACTTGGGAGGAGATATTGGACGGAAAAGGACCCTGGGCACAGCCTGGAGCATATCGCAGCCCCAAAGAAGAACTGGAGGCGGCGAAAGCGGAGAGGCGCTGGTATGAGGAGGCAGCACGGCGACGCGGATGGAAGCCCGAGAGTCAGCCCCAAAAATGTCTTGGGGGGGCTCACAGGGAGTATGGCTACGCCAGGTAGGAGACCTGCGCAAACTTCCTGTGCTTACCGGGGGGCTAGAGAGACCGGGCAGGCACCGTGTTATGTTGTGGAGCGCACAGTGTCTCCAGTGCGGGTGCATAGCCCTCTGCTGTACATACCAGCTCCTCGTATCGGCCGGGCTAGAGTGGGCATCGAGCCAGGTAAGGTTGGGCAGGCTTGGTGCTCAAGAGCTCCAGTGCGCCTGCACGGGCCGGTCTATCCTGTGCCACCTCCACACACCAGCCCTCCGGTGGCAGCTCCCCGCACCAGACTTCCTTTGCGTGTCCTCGGCCCAGTACCACCAGTGCCAGCACCACGCATCAGGCATACAGTGCGCCTCGCCTGTCCAGCGCTGCCAGAGCGTTCCTCCTCTACAGCGCTGTCGGAGTCTCCTGCCTGTCCAGCGCTGCCGGAGCCTTCCTCCTTTACAGCGCTGCCGGAGTCTCCCGCCTGTTCTGCGCTGCCAGAGTCTCCCGCTTGTTTAGCGCTGCCAGAGCCTTCCTCCTCTACTGCGCTGCCGGAGTCTCCCGCCTGTTCAGCGCTGCCAGTCTGCATGGAGCAGCCAGAGCTGCCAGTCTGCATGGAGCAGCCAGAGCTGCCAGTCTGCATGGAGCTGCCCGTCTGCATGGAGCAGCCAGAGCTGCCAGTCTGCATGGGAGCAGCCAGAGCTACCAGTCTGCATGGAGCAGCCAGAGCTGCCAGTGTGCATGGAGCAGCCAGAGCTGCCAGTGTGCATGGAGCAGCCAGAGCTGCCAGTGTGCATGGAGCAAATCAATTTACAAAAACGACTGCGTTTTCATCTTTTGAGCTTCTAGTCATGAAATCTATGCAGCCTACTCAAATCACTTTGTATTACTACTGTTTACAGTCCACGGTGGCGGCTCCGGCGCGGGACGTGGACCCCACTCCAACAAAGTCTTAGTCCACCTACATCGTGTCCTTTGATTGGCGACCCTCGCCGCCCCACCTGAGGGGTAGCCTGAGTAACCCTCACCAAGGACCCCACTGGACTGAGGGGGCAGCTCGGGACCTGAGGGGTAGCTCGGGACTGACTGGCGGCTCTGAGCTCTGGCTGCAGACTGGCGGGGGCTGAGCTCGGGACTGAGGGGCTGAGCTCGGCTGACTGAGGGGTAGCTCGGCTGACTGAGGGGAAGCTGGCGGCTGAGGGGAAGCTCAGGCAGGTAGTTGGATCTGGCAGATCCTGGCTGGCTGGCGGTTCCGGCAGATCCTGGCTGACTGGCGGTTCCGGCAGATCCTGGCTGACTGGCGGAATCTGGCTGACTGGCGGATCCTGGCTGACTGGCGGATATGGAAGATCCTGGCTGACTGGCGGATCTGGAAGATCCTGGCTGACTGGCGGCTCTGGCTGCTCTGGCTGCTCCATGCAGACTGGCCGCTCTGGCTGCTCCATGCAGACTGGCCGCTCTGGCTGCTCCATGCAGACTGGCAGCTCTGGCTGCTCCATGCAGACTGGCAGCTCTGGCTGCTCCATGCAGACTGGCAGCTCTGGCTGCTCCCATGCAGACTGGCAGCTCTGGCTGCTCCCATGCAGACTGGCAGCTCTGGCTGCTCCCATGCAGACTGGCAGCTCTGGCTGCTCCCATGCAGACGGGCAGCTCTGGTTGCTCCATGCAGACTGGCAGCTCTGGCTGCTCCATGCAGACTGGCAGCTCTGGCTGCTCCCATGCAGACGGGCAGCTCTGGTTGCTCCATGCAGACTGGCAGCTCTGGCTGCTCCATACAGACTGGCAGCTCTGGCTGCTCCATGCAGACTGGCAGCTCTGGCAGCGCTGAACAGGCGGGAGACTCCGGCAGCGCAGTAGAGGAGGAAGGCTCTGGCAGCGCTAAACAAGCGGGAGACTCTGGCAGCGCAGAACAGGCGGGAGACTCCGGCAGTGCTGTAAAGGAGGAAGGCTCCGGCAGCGCTGGACAGGCAGGAGACTCCGACAGCCATGCAGACTGGCGGCTCTGGCTGCTCCATGCAGACTGGCGGCTCTGGCTGCTCCATGCAGACTGGCGGCTCTGGCTGCTCCATGCAGACTGGCGGCTCTGGCTGCTCCATGCAGACTGGCGGCTCTGGCTGCTCCATGCAGACTGGCAGCCCTGGCTGCTCCATGCAGACTGGCAGCTCTGGCTGCTCCATGCAGACTGGCAGCTCCATGCAGACTGGCAGCTCTGGCTGCTCCATGCAGACTGGCAGCTCTGGCTGCTCCATGCAGACTGGCAGCTCTGGCTGCTCCATGCAGACTGGCAGCTCTGGCTGCTTCATGCAGACTGGCGGCTCTGGCTGCTCCATGCAGACTGGCGGCTCTGGCTGCTCCATGCAGACTGGCGGCTCTGGCTGCTCCATGCAGACTGGCGGCTCTGGCTGCTCCATGCAGACTGGCGGCTCTGGCTGCTCCATGCAGACTGGCGGCTCTGGCTGCTCCATGCAGACTGGCGGCTCTGGCTGCTCCATGCAGACTGGCGGCTCTGGCTGCTCCATGCAGACTGGCGGCTGCTCCATGCAGACTGGCAGCTCCATGCAGACTGGCAGCTCTGGCTGCTCCCATGCAGACTGGCAGCTCTGGCTGCTCCCATGCAGACTGGCAGCTCTGGCTGCTCCATGCAGACGGGCAGCTCTGGCTGCTCCATGCAGACGGGCAGCTCTGGCTGCTCCATGCAGACTGGCAGCTCTGGCTGCTCCATGCAGACTGGCTGCTCCATGCAGACTGGCAGCTCCATGCAGACTGGCAGCTCCATGCAGACTGGCAGCTCTGGCTGCTCCATGCAGACTGGCAGTCGTTTTAAATTAATTTACCAAATGTGACAAACATCCAATCGAAATACTGCATGCAGAGTTTTGCAAGACTATTGCAAGTGCAAAGAAACTCCAAATAACACATGTAGAGCAGAATTGAGCTTCAGAACCAGCTGGTTGAGGGGACTCTTCTCTTGTTTCATCTCTTGACATTGTAGCGCTGTGTGATGGAATGTTTTGGGGTCACTTGTTTTTAGATGGTTGTCAAATTTGATGGCTCTTTTTTCTATTCGAACGAGGGGGTATTGGCCCAATTCTGCTCTACATGTGTTATTTGGAGTTTCTTTGCACTTGCAATAGTCTTGCAAAACTCTGCATGCAGTATTTCGATTGGATGTTTGTCCCATTTGGTAAATTCATTATTAGAGATTGGACCCCATACTTCACTGCCATATAGAGCAATTGGTTCTATAACTGATTGAAAAATTGAGCCAGATTCTAATTGGAATTTCGATTTTGATGTTCCTTTTAATGGCATAGAATGCTCTTCTTTCTTTGTCTCTCAGCTCATTCACAGCCATGTGAAAGCGACCTGTGTTGCTGATATTTAGTCCTAGATATGTGTAGTTTTTGTGTGTTCTAATAGAACTGTGTCCAAATAGAATTTATATTTGTCATCCTTATTTCTGGATCTTTTTTGGAACATCATTATTTGTTTTTTTTAGGATAACGGTCAGAGCCCAAGTCTGACAGAACCTGTGAAGATGATCTAGGTGCTGCTGTAACCCCTCTTTAGTGGGAGACAGCAGCACCAGGTCATCTGCGTACAGCAGACACTTGATTTCAGTGTTGTGTAGGTTGATACCAGGTGCTGCCGATTCTTCTAAAGTTTTTGCCAATTCATTAATGTACAATAATGTTGGACTTATTGGGCAGCCCTGTTTCACTCCCCGTCCCTGAGAGAAGTCTGTTTGCGTGTTGCCAATTTGTTTTTAGTGTACATTTAGTGTAGCATTTCTTAATGTTACTCGGCTCCTTTGGCTTTGATGCCTCGTGATTTGTATTGCTCTGTTCAAGTACACTGTGATTTTGCTGTGGTCTGATAGTGGTGTCAGTGGGCTGACTGTGAACGCTCTGAGAGACTCTGGGTTGAGGTCAGTGATAAGGTAGTCTACAGTACTACTGCCAAGAGATGAGCTATAGGTGTACCTACCATAGGAGTCCCCTCGAAGCCTACCATTGACTATGTACATACCCAGCGTGCGACAGAGCTGCAGGAGATGTGACCCGTTTTTGTTGGTTATGTTGTCATAGTTGTGCCTAGGGGGGCATATGTGGGAAGGAATGCTGTCACCTCCAGGCAGGTGTTTGTCCCCCTGTGTGCTGAGGGTGTCAGGTTCTTGTCCGGTTCTGGCATTTAGGTCGCCACAGACTAGTACATGTCCCTGGGCCTGGAAATGATTGATTTCCCCCTCCAGGATGGAGAAGCTGTCTTCATTAAAATATGGGGATTCTAGTGGGGGGGTATATGGTAGCACACAGGAGGAAATTTTCTCTGTTAGGATAATTTCCTTTTGAATTTCTAGCCAAATGTAGAATGTTCCTGTTTTGATTAATTTAATGGAGTGAGTTAGGTCTGCTCTATACCAAATTAGCATACCCCCTGAGTCCCTTCCCTGTTTCACACCTGGTAGTTTGGTGGATGGGACTACCAGCTCTCTGTAACCTAGAGGGCAACCAGTGGGTCCGTCTCCTCTATACCAGGTTTCTTGCAGGATGACAATGTCTGTATTACCGATTTCTTTGGTGAAATCCGGGTTTCTGCTCTTTAGGCCAAAGGCAGATGACCTCAGGCCTTGGATATTCCAGGATTATATAGTGAAGGCTTTTTGTTCCATAGAGTGTCCAATGTTGTTGGTCGTGGTTTGGCCTCAGGCCAGTAAGTGTGAGCAGAGCCTGCTGAGCATCTGGTACATGCCATTGGCTTGGGCGAGTGTGAGAGTGGGGGTTGGGACTGTTTGCCCGCTCACTACCTGGGCGTATGTGTGGCTTCCATGTTGAGGCCCTCTTTGCGGGGGTGGGGTGCATGGGGTGGGCAGGAGTGGCATAGGTCTGATCTGAGGGGGCCTAAATGGGGTGTGGGCATGGTTGACGTGGGGGGTGTTGATTGGTTGGGGTGGGGGTGTGGATGTGTCTGGGTGTGCTGTGGTCTGGATGTAATTCCTCTTGGCGTGGGTCCTCTATGTGTAGGTCCAGGGGGGGGTCCTGCAGGTCTGGGAGGGTGTCTCGCTGGTCTGGGTGGGGTGTCTATTGATCTGTTGCTCCTGTGTGAAGTGTTGGGGATACATTTGAGAGCGATGTCCTTTAGAGTTCGGGCAAAGGTGGGCACTGCTGCCTTGTAGAGGTGGACCTGGTCATAGAGGCCAGGCCAGGAAAACATTTGGTTTTGAGGCATAGTCACAGGAAATACTTGCGTTTACCCGCTGTATTGTGGCGGAAGGGTGGAAGTCTTTTCGTGGTAGCAGGGTGGAGATAACCACTTGTGCGTTGGGGAAAGTAGAAGAAGCCTTTTCAATCACTCTCTTCAGTGCTGTCGCCACCCTTTCCTGCTGTGCTCTCAGGTCATTTGTGCCTCTGTGTATTATTATGTGGCTGGGTGAGCCTAGTTGGTCCTCAGACAGAAGGTCGAGGGTGCGCTGGGTGTTTGGACACGAGTTTAGACACACTGTGTTTGGGAAAAAGTTTTTTTTCTTCTATATATTTCCCATTTGAGTCCATAAGTAATACAATCTGTGTCTTGTGTTTGTCCTCAGTGGGTGTGGGGGGGTTGTCAGAAGGGCTATCAGGGTGGCCGACAGGGGAGGTGCTCAGAGGGGGTGAGAGCCGCTGGGCTTGGGGTTCTTCATTTGTCTGTTCTGCTGTGATGTCGACTCTATGGTCAGGGTCTGGTGTGGACTGTTCTGCTGTGGTGTCGAGACTTTTGTCGGTTGCTGAGGTGGGCTGTTCTGCTGGCTTCTCTGTGGGGGTGGCCACCTCTCTAGTGGGTTGTTCTCTGTCACACGCCGTCCCCCTCAACCTCTCCTCCGTCCCCCTCATGCTCTCCTCCATCCCCCTCAACCTCTCCTCCACCAGCAGTCTGATCCTCTCCTCTAGTGCTCTGTTCTTCTCCTGATCCTGCTCTTTCTCCTGTTGAAGTTGACTCACCACTGTCCAGAGTGCAGATATGTCTCTCTCCATCTCTAGCATTCCGGGTCTGGTTAAGGGGGTGTTGTTGTGCTGGACTGTTGTCTGGTTCTGTGCTGACTGAAGTGTAATCACCTGCTGTTCCAGCTCCACCTGCCTTACCTCCAGCTGGGTGAATGTATCCTTCATTTCAATGAGGGAGTAGTAATCTGTGCTGGGGGTTGCTCGTCTGTGGGGTTACATAATGAAGAGGTCTGGTCTGACCCGCTCGGAGTGGGGGTATCTTTATCAAGGGAGAGCTTCTCCTGCTGGGCTGATTCTTTAATTTGGTGAAAGTCCAGCTGAAACTGTTTGGGGTTACCCTGTACAAGTACTGTTCTGGACTTATAGAGGTTTATATTAGCTGACTCAGAGTCCTCGTTGTCAAGTATTCTGAGTTTCTCTCTCGATGCATCTCTCTCTCCCAAGATCCATCTCTCTCTCTCTCTCTCTCGATGCAACTCTCTCGCTCTCGTGGGGGGGTGTTGATTGGTTGGGGTGGGGGTGTGGATGTGTCTGGGGGTGCTGTGGTCTGGATGTAAGTCCTCTTGCCGTGGGTCCTCTATGTGTAGGTCCAGGGGGGGTCCTGCAGGTCTTGGAGGGTGTCTCGCTGGTCTGGGTGGGGTCTCTATTGATCTGTTGCTCCTGTGTGAAGTGTTGGGGATACGTTTGAGAGCGATGTCCTTTAGAGTCCGGGCGAAGGTGGGCACTGCTGCCTTGTAGAGGTGGACTTGATCATAGAGGCTGTTCAAGTCCAGGGTGGAGTGGTGGGCCAGGAAAACATTTGGTTTTGAGGCAGAGTCACAGGAAATACTTGCGTTTACTTACTGTATTGTGGCAGTGCGTAAGTCTTTTTCTGGTAGCAGGGTGGAGATAACAACTTGTGCGTTGGGGAAAGTAGAAGAAGCCTTTTCAATCACTCCCTTCAGTGCTGTGGCCACCCTTTCCTGCTGTGGGCCACACCCTCTGGTCATCTCTCTCTCTCTCGATGCATCTCTCTCTCTCTCTCTATGCATCTCTCTCTCTCTCTCTATCAGGGCGGCAGGGTAGCCTAGTGGTTAGAGCGTTGGACTAGTAACCCGAAAGGTTGCAAGTTCGAGTCCCTGAGCTGACAAGGTACAAATCTGTCGTCCCCTGAACAGACAGTTAACCCACTGTTCCTAGGCCGTCATTGAAAATAAGAATTTGTTCTTAACTGACTAGCCTAGTAAAATAAAGGTTAATTTTTTATTTTTTTATCTCTCTCGGTGCATCTCTCTCTCTCTCTCTCGATGTATCTCTCTCTCTCTCGATGCTTCTCAATTCAATTCAAGGGCTTTATTAGCATGGGAAACGTGTTAACATTGCCAAAGCAAGTGAGGTAGATAATATATAAAGTGAATATACAGTGCCTTGCGAAAGTATTCGGCCCCCTTGAACTTTGTGACCTTTTGCCACATTTCAGGCTTCAAACATAAAGATATAAAACTGTATTTTTTTGTGAAGAATCAACAACAAGTGGGACACAATCATGAAGTGGAACGACATTTATTGGATATTTCAAACTTTTTTAACAAATCAAAAACTGAAAAATTGGGCGTGCAAAATTATTCAGCCCCTTTACTTTCAGTGCAGCAAACTCTCTCCAGAAGTTCAGTGAGGATCTCTGAATGATCCAATGTTGACCTAAATGACTAATGGTGATAAATACAATCCACCTGTGTGTAATCAAGTCTCCGTAGAAATGCACCTGCACTGTGATAGTCTCAGAGGTCCGTTAAAAGCGCAGAGAGCATCATGAAGAACAAGGAACACACCAGGCAGGTCCGAGATACTGTTGTGAAGACGTTTAAAGCCGGATTTGGATACAAAAAGATTTCCCAAGCTTTAAACATCCCAAGGAGCACTGTGCAAGCGATAATATTGAAATGGAAGGAGTATCAGACCACTGCAAATCTACCAAGACCTGGCCGTCCCTCTAAACTTTCAGCTCATACAAGGAGAATACTGATCAGAGATGCAGCCAAGAGGCCCATGATCACTCTGGATGAACTGCAGAGATCTACAGCTGAGGTCTGTCACAAGGCAGGAAAAGAAACGACTCCCGAACATGGTCGCCACAGGAGAGGAGGAAGGTAATGTGATGGAGAAGTCCATCGCGGGCAGCATTTAGTAAGCTAACACACCTACTCAGCTACGTTAGCAATGTGGGTCGACACAAGTTAATCTAGCGATTTCAGTTCATACATAGCACACATTCTTACCTCCCTGCAGATACAGTTTGGTATGGTATAAAGAATATACAGATAAGATTTCATGTTTAATTTAAGTGATGTCTATTGTACTTATCAATGTTTTTGAGTACTGTGTTTGCTTGTTTCTGTTCTTCTCTCTCCGTCTCTGTAGCTTCCGAGAATGCTGGAATAAGGACGCAAGCTATGGCAATTGGGCTGGCTTTGTAGTGCCTGTCCCGAATTGAACACCCATGTGAATGGATGTATTGGAAAACACCATGACAGTAGCGGTGGGGTTATGTAAATGTATTCTATTATGGTGCTATATGGAGTTATGAGAAGTCGATTGCAAATGTACAATTAAGATAATCATATAATTAATTATCTGAGTTGAAAATGTATGTTTTGTGTGTAATGGCTTGATGAATTAATGAGTTTGGAAAGTCCCCCTACATAAGGAGCCCCTATCAGTTCAAAATGGGGATTTTTCCATTGATGGGACAGTACTAGTTAGCGGCCCCCATCATTTGAGTATACTTTTGCGGCAGTACTGTTTTTTGGGGAAATCACTATGTAAATAAACATCCTTGCACATAACCAATGGCGGTGCCGCAAAAGCAAAAAATTTTTTGTTTAAGTTTAATATAGGCTTAAGTTTTAGAAAAGGTTTTTCAGTTCAGCCTTCTGGCCTACTCTACGCGATAGTCCCTGCTTAGACATTGCATTCATGTGCCGTGACATCAACTGAGCCGGGGCGGACATTGAACAAGGCTGGACACCATTTAATGCAATGTTCCCATGACATCAGCTAGCAGAGTATAACAAAAGATCTCAATTGCATATGCTTCACGTTTGCTCTCCTCAAAACCTATTGGATGAGAAAGCCAGAGGTCCCGCCCCTCTGACCACCTCCAATGGGATTTGAGGAGAGGGTAAGAGGAGTATGCAATTGAGATCTTTCCCATGTCACTAAAGAATGAGACTCAACACTCTACTAAACTGATTTCTCATACATTGTAACTTCGGATATTAAAAGGGTAAATCTGCAGTTGCTACTTCCATTCTTAGACTTGATATGTATTGATTATTTATAAAAGCCTCTTCAGCTTAGTTCAACTGTCGTACACCATCAGAACCCAAAATATACAATTATTTTTCTAAACAAATTGTGAAAAAAGTAAATGTAAACAAACATGTAGCCTCGAAACATGGTTAAAACTATAATTTTTTAAATCATGGACGGTCAGACAGCTATGCATGCAATGAATATGAATTTGAGTGGTTACATTTCTCCAGCCCTATCCATCAGTGTTTTACTAAAACAGGGGCAAGTGGTACGTTCCCTATTTTCTGTGTTGTGGTTTTGGTTGTTTGTGTATGTTTCAGGATGGATTCCTGAAATTCCCCCAAGCAGCTGATTGGTCGGCCCTATTGCAAATTGGAGCTGACCACGCCCTCTCGTCAGAGGATACAGCTGTATCCCATTACAGACTCCTTCTCCAGCGAGAAAAAGCCAGTGTTCCGTTGTTAGAGAGAGATTATTAGTTTGTCCAATGTTGGTTGTTGCTGAGAGAACTTATTAGTATGTCCTGTGTAGGTCAATAGGATGCAGTTTTTTAAATTATTGACATTGTTTGTGTTCTTCTGTTTCATTTGTTCCCAGGGGGAGGCACCTAGGGATTGCTTAGGCAAGAGGCCTGCGGGCATACATAACCAGTAGTATTTACTGTCTATACACACTAGGTAAGACCTGGGTGGACCACCCCCTGTATTTTGATTAGCACACCAGGTGGTGCTAAGTTAGGTAAGTAGTGGGTAGGCAGGTAAGGTAGGAGAGGGTAGGTTAGGTAAGTAGTGGGTAGGCAGGTAAGGTAGGAGAGGGTAGGTTAGGTAAGTAGTGGGTAGGCAGGTAAGGTAGGAGAGGGTAGGTTGGGTAAGTAGTGGGTAGGCAGGTAAGGTAGGAGGGGGCTTTGACATTTACTTTCTTTGCTTTGGTTCCGTTCAGCCCCTTTTCCCCAAATTTACCGTGTGAAGGAATAAATTCCCAGTAAACGGTAAATTCTCTGCCTTTGTCATCCGTACTCGCACCTACAATCCCATACCTCTTTCACTCCATGGGGAGATGAGTTGGAGCAGGGTGTTGCGTTCCCTTTTCTTAGAGGCATACGTAACAGCAAGGAAAACGCTGTGCTTTGTTATCGTTTCAACTGCGGATTACCCCTTTAAGCCTTTTATAGTATGTCAGACTATGTAGTCTGGGTCAGGTTAGAACAATTATCTATTTGTGGCCACTTCAATCAATCCTCAATTAATTTCCTTAAGGTCCATTCGCATGTAATATTGCAGAGTTTGGTCCTAACAAACCTATTCTGCACCTTCCACTGAACAATTTAAGAGAACCCAGATGCTTGCAGGAGCTAACTTGGCATTGAGGAAAAATATAGTTACAGTTAAGATCATGTTGACTTCAAAGCCAGAACAAGTGCAAAAAAAAGTACAATTCATTTGGGGCTGTTTGGGGCAAAAGTTGGGACGTTCAAAGTTGCTACACTTGATCATGTAAATAAATCCAGCAAGAGTACAGGGGGAAAAAACATGATGCTGTCACAATGAGAGAACATGCTGGTACTATAGGTTGGGGGAGTGAAAAATATGCAGCAGACTACATGCATGAATGGTTGAGTCGACTCCTGATAATGATGAGCTACTTTGGGGATATTAAAGGTAGACTCACTGAAATGAAGTTGCCACGAGCAGCACTGGAGAGAGATGAGCTAGATGCAACACTTCGCTATCACACAGCATCTGCGCATGTGCATGGGTTCGCATAACACAGTTCACAGTGTGGTAGCCAGGGCACCAAACAGCAGAGAAGTTGAGCTTCGCGCTTCAACGCTCTTAGTTGTTGTGGAAATTGACCCACTATGCTGTTTACTTTCTGCATCTACGCCATATCGCTGAGTCTACCTTTAACCAGGTACCCAAAACTGTGATTGACCCCCAAAGTAAATATGCTAGTAACATGGTCATTACAAAACATTTCTTCAAACATTACATAATTTATTAACAATTTAATATTTTACAAGATTTGAACAATAGTGATAGCAACATCGTGCTCTGCTGTTAGACCTACAATAAGTCAGGAAAAAAACAATGTTGTTCAGGGGTATGGCTGATCTGTAGACAGCGTTAGCTCACTGAGAACATTTCCAGGTGTGACTGGACGCTTTGCTGGCACCTCCAGGACTTGGCTGTAAGGGAATGAAAGCATAAGTTAATGTTGGTACATCACTCAGAAGATACAGTAGAAAGTTAATTCTCTAGCTAAATCAAATGCACACCGATATTGTATAATACTGTCCAACATATGTACTATGATCCAAAAATATTGCTTGATTGGCCATTTACAGAATTAGGTGTCTGTGTAGGCAAGTTAAGTTGTATTGTCAAGTGCACAAGTACAGTGAAAGGACTTTCTTACAACAATCCAGTAATCAATATCCGTAATACTATAAAGTAAAATAGAACAAAAACACACAAGATATATGATCACAAGAAAGTAAGTAAGCTATATACAGGGTCAGTGCCAATACCATATTTACAATGTGGAGGGATACTGGAGGGGGAGGGTTATGTATAGGGGTAAGATGACTACGCATCAGGATATATGATAAGAGTAGCAGCAGCGTATATGATGATTGTATGCGAGAGTGTGTGAGCCAATGAAGGGAGTAGTGTGTGTGTGAGAGGTGTGTTTGTGTGAGTGAGTGAGTCATCTGTGTGTGAGTGAGTAGTCTGCGTGTGTGTGTGTGTGTAGTCTGCGTGTGTGTGTGTGAGTAGTCTGTGTGAGTGTATATGTGTGTCTGTGTGTGTGAGAGTGAGGAGTGTGTGTGAGTAGTCTCTGTGTGTGAGTGTATGTGTGTGTGTGTGTGAGTAGTCTGTGTGTGTGTGAGTGAGGAGTGTGTGTGAGTGAGTAGTCTGTGTGTGTGAGTAGTCTGTGTGTGTGTGAGGGAGAGTAGTCTGTGTGAGTAGTCTGTCTGTGTGAGTGAGTAGTCTGTCTGTCTGTCTGTCTGTGTGAGTGAGTAGTGTGTCTGTATGAGACATTTTTCACAAGAGACTAATGCAGTCTAATCTAAGCGGGACTGCAGTAAAGTAGTCATATGCACTCAACTTCCACCCAGTTTGCCAGAGAAGGAATCCCAACAGTTGTTCCACTGTCATAGCCTTTATTATGTACCACCTAGCAAGCAGTCAAGGCCTTTTGACACGACATCACAACCATTGCTGGTGCAGACTCTCTACGCCCATCTCTGCCTTTATAGTAATTGAAGGCAAACTTGTGGCTGGGCCCAACAGGAAGTTTGGGTTTTGGTAGGGTCCTGCAGAAAAGATTGGAACAAAGATTGTGGCATTTACAAAGTGTACAAACACCATCCTTTCCTTCCCTCCCATCCCATCTGAGTGTCATGCAAAACCTGCTGAAAACGTTCTGCCTAAATTGATTCTTAGCTATCATCAAACATTAAAGACATGAATGAGCTGCCACTAACCTCTTTGCAATCTCACCGTAACACAACTGTAGCTTTGCTTGCAGATCATGCTGTGGACATTTGATAAGGTGAATTAAGAGTAATAACTTGCTTTTAAAGAGTCTTTCATTTCCAACATACAATGTCAGCAAACTATAGTAACAAGCCACCTGGCTAGCTAACGTTAGCTGTGTCCTTAGGCAGTTCGACAGGCTGCAAACTCTTCAAATGTGTTGGCAACTTGAAATAAGTGACACTTGCACTAAATACACAATGTGATGAGATCTAGCTGTGGCTTACCCCCGATTAAAAGATTTCTGAGCCTCTGGATAATTTTTGTAGCATTGTTGTCAAAGGTAGAATACTTTATTTTCAAGACAGGCAATGGGCATTACTGACACCTACCGTTCTGGGGTGAAATCAGAATGTGCTGCCATTGTGCATTATTATTATTTACCTAGGCAAATCCGTTAAGAACAAATACTTATTTTCAATGACAGTGGGTTTAACTGCCTTTTTCACGGGCAGAACGACAGATGTGTACCTTGTCAGCTGGGGCTTTCGATCTTCCAACCTTCGGTTACTAGTCCAACGCTCTTACCATTAGGCTACCTGCTCTAACGTTGCCCCTCGGCCCTAGATTTAGCTCGAGGGAACAAGTGAACAACATGGTCATTTGCGGGGTTGATACTACCCACAATTCAATACAAGCTGTAGTCACATGTCAAATTAGTGACGGACATTCCGTCTCTTTTCAGTGAGCCGACTCGTTCGGCTCAGCTCAACAAAAAGAACCGGCTCTTTTGGCTCCCAAACGGCTCTTTAAAAAAAATATGTTTTGTATTTTTTCAAGTCAAACAGTTTGTGATAGTTTGACTATGATTGGTGTTAAAACAATTATAATTAAATTATTAAATTAAATCATACTCTACCTTAACCACAATGTATTTAAAAATGCATCGGTTTGTTATGATAAATAAATATTAAACATTTGAATTTAAAGTATTGTAATGACCTGACTAGATCATAAAGGAACAATTGTCCAGACAGAGGGTTGAGTTTACAAATTGACGGTTTATTAAACCAACTTTACACAGGCTACTGTTTGGTCGTAGTACACGCAAAATAAATGAAAGGTAACCCACAAGCCAATCGTGACCTTCTCTTGTGAAGCCCAGACGTAAGAGAGAGAACAAAGGCTAAATCTGGTCTTAACTTCCAATGCTCCATCCCCCTGCCCAACCCCCCTCCACGCCACTCCGCCAACCTCCAGGATGCCCGGCATCAGAACATTCCAGGCATTCAAGTGATTGGCAGATACCAGGTTGATTGGCATGTCGGACCCCACGAACACTGGGTACTGGTAAGTACAACACAACCACCTACTAGCCTAACACATAACACACAGCTGTCTGTGCGGGTCGCTACACAACCCCCCCACCACAAAGTCCTTCGTCCCCGAGGGGACAAACAAAGTCTCTGAAGCGACCCGGAGGTCTCCTTTGCCTGCGTGGCCGTGATGGTCGCAGAGTGCCCCTCTGGGAACCAGGGGATGAAGGCAGGAATATGGGGGACAAGGAAGCGGGATCGGGTAATACAGTCCGTGGCTCTGGGGAAACCACGCGGTGACACGGGGGGGAGACAGGGGGGGTGGGCTGTCTGGAGCCTTGTCTGCGGCACCTGGGGGTGGGTGCCTGGAGAATGTCATTGCCAGAGAGGGGAATTGTGGGGGTTCCTGGTGTTTGGGGAGAAGAGGCCCCTCTGTATGAGGCTAACCTGTCCCGGTGCAGTGTCACCTTTCTCCCCTTGGGAGGAAGCTGCACCCGGTAAACAACCTCCCCTACCCTCTCCAGGACACTGCAGGGTCCCAACCAGTGACTGTCCAACTTGGGGCATCTGTCCAAGTGCCTTCCCCGGGTGTGCACGTCATAGTTCCTCTTCTGCCTCACACCTGCATTCACCAGCTGCTCTCTGGTGAAGGTGTGGGCTGTCTCCAGGTGGTCCTGAAGTCTCCGGGCATACTCCGGCCCCGGGGGAACATGAGGGCTATCCAGGGGCCGACCAAACGCCATCTCCGCAGGGGTGCGGATCTCTCTCTCCAGCATGAGCAGGCGTGCAGGAGGTGGAGTCTTGGACAGCGGAGCGGCATGCCATGAGGACCATAGGCAGGTGCTTGTCCCAGTCACACTGGTGTTTGGAAGAGACGATGGCCAGCTGCTGTCCAAGCGTTTTGTTGAAACGCTCCACAAGGCTATCACTTTGAGGATGGAGAGGAGTAGTGGGGGTCTTGTGCATACCCAGCCTCTCACACATGGTGGCAAACACACAGGACTCAAAGTTTCTGCCTTGGTCGCTGTGGATGGACTCTGCAGCTCCAAACATGCTGAACATCCCCGCTGTAAGGGCGTCAACAATGGTCTCTGCCTCCTGGTCAGGCAGAGCATAGGCCTCGGGCCATTTTGTGAAATAGTCCATGGCCGTGAGCACCCGGTTTCCACTGTCTGTGGTGGGGAACGGCCCAACTACATCCACTCCCACCCTCTCCATGGGAGCCCCCACTGGGAACTGTTGGAGATGAGCATGAGAGCGGCCTGGGGGGCCCTTTCTCGCTGTGCAGTGGTCACAGCGGTGACAAAAATCCTCCACATCCCTCTTGTGCTGCCCCCAGTAAAAGCCCTGACGGAGGCGGCGGAGTGTTTTTGTGACCCCATAGTGTCCAGTCCCCACCCCCCCATGAGTACTCTGGAGCACAGCCTCCCACAATGCTTTTGGGACCACCACCTACCATCTCTCCTCTCCCATAGCTGACTCCTTCCATGCCTGCTGCAGCACGCCATCAGCCAGCCGCAGTCTCTCAAACTTTGACCACAACCCTTTGGTCGCAAGTGAGAGCGCTGTCACCTCTTCCCATGGTGGCCTCACCTACGCCTCTACCCACTGTAGCACTGGCTGTAGGTCTGTGTCCCGTCCCTGCTGATGCCCCCATTCAGCCACGTCGACAGTCTGCAGCTCACAGCAGACAGGCCGCTCGCCCAACACACTATGGCACAGACCCCCTCTTCTGCACACAGCTCTCTCTCCCGTCCCTCTCTCCGCTCACAGTGGAGGCAGCCGTCTGCAGTACAGGGCCAACGTGACATGGCGGCGGCGTTGGGAGTGGCGTGCCCCTGCCCTGTGCACCACTGCGAAGTCATACGGCTGAAGCTCCTCCAATCAGCCTGCCACCTGCCCCTCTGGCTCTCTGAACGACATGAGCCACTGGAGAGCAGAGTGGTCAGTCCTTACAGTAAAGCGCAGGCCACCCAGGTAGTACTTGAAGTGTTTGACGGAGGCCACAATAGCCAAGAGCTCCCACCAGGTGACACAGTAGTGGCGCTCATGTTTGTCAAATGTTTTGCTGAAGTACGCCACCACTCTCTCCCCCTCTGGCCCCACCTGGGCCAGCACCCCACCCATGCCCACATTGCTCGCGTCTGTGTCCAGGATAAAGGGCAAGGTGAGGTCAGGGGGGGCGATCACGGGGGCCTCGATCAGTGCACGTTTGAGGGTGTTGAACGCCTCCTCACACTCCACGGTCCAAGTGAAAGCCTTGTCCTTCGGCAGCAGGCGGTTCAGGGGAGCAGCGACGCTTGAGAAGCCCCATACAAACCTCCTGTAGTACGAGGCCAGGCCCAGGAAGCTCTTCAGCTGACGCTGGTCGTGGGGGTGGGCCAGTCTCTGACAGCCCCCACCTTGTCCTCCATGGTGCTGGTGCGGCATAGGCAAGATACAGTAGATGGTATTGAGTGCAGTATATACAGTGCCTTGCGAAAGTATTCGGCCCCCTTGAACTTTGCGACCTTTTGCCACATTTCAGGCTTCAAACATAAAGATATAAAACTGTATTTTTTTGTGAACAATCAACAACAAGTGGGACACAATCATGAAGTGGAACGACATTTATTGGATATTTCAAACTTTTTTAACAAATCAAAAACTGAAAAATTGGGCGTGCAAAATTATTCAGCCCCTTTACTTTCAGTGCAGCAAACTCTCTCCAGAAGTTCAGTGAGGATCTCTGAATGATCCAATGTTGACCTAAATGACTAATGATGATAAATACAATCCACCTGTGTGTAATCAAGTCTCCGTATAAATGCACCTGCACTGTGATAGTCTCAGAGGTCCGTTAAAAGCGCAGAGAGCATCATGAAGAACAAGGAACACACCAGGCAGGTCCGAGATACTGTTGTGAAGAAGTTTAAAGCCGGATTTGGATACAAAAAGATTTCCCAAGCTTTAAACATCCCAAGGAGCACTGTGCAAGCGATAATATTGAAATGGAAGGAGTATCAGACCACTGCAAATCTACCAAGACCTGGCCATCCCTCTAAACTTTCAGCTCATACAAGGAGAAGACTGATCAGAGATGCAGCCAAGAGGCCCATGATCACTCTGGATGAACTGCAGAGATCTACAGCTGAGGTGGGAGACTCTGTCCATAGGACAACAATCAGTCGTATATTGCACAAATCTGGCCTTTATGGAAGAGTGGCAAGAAGAAAGCCATTTCTTAAAGATATCCATAAAAAGTGTTGTTTAAAGTTTGCCACAAGCCACCTGGGAGACACACCAAACATGTGGAAGAAGGTGCTCTGGTCAGATGAAACCAAAATTGAACTTTTTGGCAACAATGCAAAACGTTATGTTTGGCGTAAAAGCAACACAGCTCATCACCCTGAACACACCATCCCCACTGTCAAACATGGTGGTGGCAGCATCATGGTTTGGGCCTGCTTTTCTTCAGCAGGGACAGGGAAGATGGTTAAAATTGATGGGAAGATGGATGGAGCCAAATACAGGACCATTCTGGAAGAAAACCTGATGGAGTCTGCAAAAGACCTGAGACTGGGATGGAGATTTGTCTTCCAACAAGACAATGATCCAAAACATAAAGCAACATCTACAATGGAATGGTTCAAAAATAAACATATCCAGGTGTTAGAATGGCCAAGTCAAAGTCCAGACCTGAATCCAATCGAGAATCTGTGGAAAGAACTGAAAACTGCTGTTCACAAATGCTCTCCATCCAACCTCACTGAGCTCGAGCTGTTTTGCAAGGAGGAATGGGAAAAAAATTCAGTCTCTCGATGTGCAAAACTGATAGAGACATACCCCAAGCGACTTACAGCTGTAATCGCAGTAAAAGGTGGCGCTACAAAGTATTAACTTAAGGGGGCTGAATAATTTTGCATGCCCAATTTTTCAGTTTTTGATTTGTTAAAAAAGTTTGAAATATCCAATAAATGTCGTTCCACTTCATGATTGTGTCCCACTTGTTGTTGATTCTTCACAAAAAAATACAGTTTTATATCTTTATGTTTAAAGCCTGAAATGTGGCAAAAGGTCGCAAAGTTCAAGGGGGCCGAATACTTTCGCAAGGCACTGTACATATGAGATGAGTATGTAAACAAAGTGGCATAGTTAAAGTGGCTAGTGATACATGTATTACATAAAGATGCAGTAGATGATATAGAGTACAGTATATACGTATACATATGAGATGAATAATGTAGGGTATGTAAACATTATATTAGGTAGCATTGTTTAAAGTGGCTAGTGATATATTTTACATCATTTCCCATCAATTCCCATTATTAAAGTGGCTGGAGTTGAGTCAGTGTGTTGGCAGCAGCCACTCAATGTTAGTGGTGGCTGTTTAACAGTCTGATGGCCTTGAGATAGAAGCTGTTTTTCAGTCTCTCCGTCCCAGCTTTGATGCACCTGTATTGACCTCGCCTTCTGTATGATAGCGGGGAGAACAGGCAGTGGCTCGGGTGGTTGTTGTCCTTGATGATCTTTATGGCCTTCCTGTGACATCGGGTGGTGTAGGTGTCCTGGAGGGCAGGTAGTTTGCCCCCGGTGATGCGTTGTGCAGACCTCACCACCCTCTGGAGAGCCTTGCGGTTGTGGGCGGAGCAGTTGCCGTACCAGGCGGTGATACAGCCCGACAGGATGCTCTCGATTGTGCATCTGTAGAAGTTTGTGAGTGCTTTTGGTGACAAGCCGAATTTCTTCAGCCTCCTGAGGTTGAAGAGGCGCTGCTGCGCCTTCTTCACGATGCTGTCTGTGTGGGTGGACCAATTCAGTTTGTCTGTGATAGCACATGATCTTGAACTGTCAGTGTCCTCTGTTAGTGGAGAATGCAGTTTTGGCTCTGGCCTCTGGGGAGAGGGGTACCTGCCAGTAGCCACTGTGGAGGTGTAGTGAGGAAAACCAGGAGGACCCCCTAACTAGGTCCAGCGACTCATCGATACGTGGTATGGGGTATGAGTCCTTCCTGGTTACCTCATTCAGCCACCTGTAGTCCACACAGAACCTCAGCTTGCCCCCCTTCTTAGGAACCATGACGACTGGCGCCGCCCAGGAGCTGTCAGAGGGCTCGATGAAGTGTGCCCGCTGCATCTCCAACACAGCCTTGTCTGCCGCCTCCTGGCGTGCCAGCGGGATACGGCGGGATGCATCTTGATGGGTCGAGCATCACCTGTGTCAATCTCATGCTGCACCAGATGAGTCTGATCCACCTCTTCCTCACTCAGCGCAAAGCTGTCTCTGAATTCAAACAGCAACTGCCACAACCGTTCCTGCTGCTCGGTGTCAAGACCAACACAGTTCCTCCCCCATATCTCCCTCACTGCAGACAGTGTCCTCTCCTCTCCCATCTGGGGTAGCTGGACTGGGGGGGCGCAGCCCGGACTCACGGAGAGATGTGTTGTGGATGTAACTGGGGGAATGTAACACACAGCTGATGAGTGAGTCTCTGCTGCTTTAACTGTTGGAGTAAAGGGTTTGTTGGGTTGCATGAATGTGACATTAGGGGGGGCCATGGTGAGTGCCGGCCCTCCCTGGAAGCTCAGTGTGCCCCCATTTAGGTCTAACTGGCAGCCTGTGCTCCTAAGAAAGTCCAACCCCAGTATACAAGGGTCCTGCACAGCCGCCACCCACACAGGATGACGCACAGACCTGCCCCCTACTGTCATGGGTGCCAGCTCACCTGTGACTGTGCGGAGCTGCACAGTTGTGGGCTCACACTGAGTTCAACCTGGCACAATATCTGGCCTCACCAGGGTTACTGTGGACCCAGTGTCCACCAGGGCAGAGCAGGGCACCCACTCCACAGTGACATGACAAAAGTCCCCAACACAGGTCCGGCCCACCACAACAACAGGCTCCATCCGCTTGCCCTCGTCTGCTTCTGGGGGAGGTGGAGCCTTGCTTCGCCATCTGTGCCGGTGGGCTCCTCCTGAACAAGATGGTGTTTGGGATAGAAAGCAAGGGGTCCGCACTACCCGGTCTTTTCGGACCCCGAGCCGTTTCCCTGAGCTCTGGGGTGCATGGGGCAACCTCGGCGCAGATGGCCTGGCTGGCCACACCCCCAGCAGAACCTGGGACCAGGGTGTGTGTTTTGTGCTGCCTGTAGCGACACAGCACGAATGAGTTCTGTCATTTCAGCCACCCATGCAGGCTTTTCCGTCTCCGGGCTGCTCTGCCCCCCAGCTCGCACAGAGGGTCTGTCTCCCTGCACCCCCACCAAAGCCCCAGCTGAAGCCCACACCAGCTCCCTCTCCAAAGCCATCTCCAAGGCTATCTGCAATGACTCAGGATGAGGCAGCTGGGTCTGTATGCGCAGCTCCGTAGGAGAGAGCGTCTGTATGAACTGGTCCCGTACTAGCTCGCTCTGCACTGAGGGGGGCATGTGAGCATATGCCCGCCGAGAGAGGCTCTCAATGTCATTAGCTAGCACCCGTAGAGGCTCTCCAGGCTGCCTGCATCTATTACTCAGTTCAGAGCGCAGCAGCCCGGGCTGTACACACTGTCCATAGCGCCTCCCCAGTGCTCCCACTAAAGCACCATAATCATGTCTGTCCCCGGGGCTAATCAATATCAAACAGGCCAGAGCATCATCCGACCACCCCCTAAAATGAGCTAACAGTTCAAACTGAGCATGAAAAGCTTCCCAATCCGCCTTACCGGAGGACTTCGGTGTCTTAACAGATACGGACGCAGCCGGGAACTGGGAGCTGCCATGTTTGTTTACATCCCGAGCCCCAGATTCCTCGTCCCGCCGCGTCGACGTCACCCCTAGGTCCGCCCAACCGAATCCGCGGGAAACACAGTCGATAAAGGACTCATGCCCACTTCAGCCGCCATCACTCTAACGTCCACCCTCAAGCGGCCTCTGGGCTCCGACGCCCTGGCGGTCTCCTCAGCCAGATCCTCCGACGTCCATGCACACGCACCTCCTTGGCCATAATTGTCCCCTACCTCCACCTTCACTTTCGGATTCCCTCAAAGCATTTTCAACCCCCGTTCTCACCTACGGTAGCTAGCCACAGAAGTTAGCTACCTAGCTGGCTAACTTTTATCAACGTTTTTACTTCTGACACCAATGTAATGACCTGACTAGATCATAAAGGAACAATTGTCCAGACAGAGGGTTGAGTTTACGAATTGACTGTTTATTAAACCAACTTTACACAGGCTACTGTTTGGCCGTAGCCCACGCCAAATAAATGAAAGATAACCCACAATCCAATCATGACCTTCTCTTGTGAAGCCCAGACGTAAGAGAGAGAACAAAGGCTAAACCTGGTCTTAACTTCCAATGCTCCATCCCCCCTGCCCAACCCCCCTCCACGCCACTCCGCCAACCGCCAGGATGCCCGGCATCAGAACATTCCAGGCATTCCCGTGATTGGCAGATAGCAGGTTGATTGGCATGTCAGACCCCGCGAACACTGGGTACTGGTGAGTACAACACAACCACCTACTAGCCTAACACATAACACACAGCTGTCTGTGCGGGTTGCTACAGTATAACTTTTTAATGTATATAAACAATGTGCATATAAATGTAACCATTCAAAATGAATACAATCTGAACAGCATAATAGAATATTGCACCATATCAAAGAAATATAAATAACAATTTGCAAAACTGCAGCATCTCACAAATTGAATAAAATGTAAAAAAGAAGGATGCTATTACACATGTGCATTTAAAGTATAACTTTTGTAATGTATATATAAACAAAGTGCATATAAATGTAACAATTCAAAACGAATACAATCTGAACAACATAATAATAGAATATTGCACCATATTAAAGAAAAATAAATAACAATGTGCAAAACTGGTCCCACTTTTCTCTCTCTTCTTGATTGCCATGTTATAACCAGCAGCACACAGCAATGCTGACCATATTTTGCTTTTATGAGAGATTTGCATTCAGAAATGCAAGCTGCCTCACTTGAGGGGCTGATGCGGTTTCTTCGCTCAGTAATTATTTGTCCAGTTTTCGAGAAGACCCTCTCAGAGGGAACGGATGTGGCCACTATGCAGAGTCTCCCTGTCATGACTTTAGTAAACCACGGGTAGACAGAGGCCTTGTTCTTCCACCAGCTCAGAGGATCTCTTACAATCAGGTTGATTGTTTGGGTAAGACATGGATGATGGATCCATTTTAAAATGTTCATGTCTTTGGTTATGTTAGCTGCATTCTCTGGCCACTCTCAACAGTTCCTCTGCCAAGTTCTCTGAGGTGTGTCTGTCGCTGAACTCAAAGCAGTCCAGAAGACAGCTAGACATCGAAAAATCTTCAATGAAGTGACATGTAACCGACATACAAGAAGTGGTTACCCTTGATGTCCAGCAGTCAGTGGTAAGCCAAACTGCAGTAGCTTTTGGACTCTTTCCCGCACTGAAGCTTGTGTGCTCTCGTATAGTTGTGGAATAAGTGATTTTGAAAGGGTTTTCCTGCTTGGAATTGTGTACATTGGTTTTAGACTATTGCTATAATTTCTAAAACCTCTGTCCTCCACGATCGAAAATGGCTGGAAATCGGTGGCAGTCATTTTAGCCAATGCGATATCAATGTGGCCTTGTTTTGCTACAGACAGACTTTGGTATAAACTGGTCCATAGAAGACTGCGTTACTGTGGGTTACGGAGTAGGCCTACTAGAGTGAGTGGATACATCTCCACATGTGGAGGTGCTGGCTCCACCACTATCACTAGCAGGCCCGCTAGTTTCTCAAAGCTCAACTATAGTTCACAGTTGGGTGCACAGTTCGCATATGCCGGTGTAGGTTTTGGGTAGAACCGGCTTTATATGAGATTTTGTTTTGCCAAATTCTACACTGTGCTCTAACATTGTCTACATTATTAAAATGCATCCAAATGCTACTGTGCTTCCGACTAATTTTCCAGCTGTTGTTTTCACAGCTGTCGTTACTCTCTCTTCTCGGCTGCTAAGTGTGTGAATGTGAGTGAGTTGGCTTTGCCCTCCCACATGCATCTTTAGTTCATTGGTTGACACTGCGTGTCTGACAGGAACAACAGGTGAGTCTGTTAGTCTGAGCACAACAGTCAGGATGAATGTGTGTGCACTTGTGCATTTAGGCCTATATTATTATTATTATTTATTTTTTTTCTTCTTTGAAATAGTTAATTTTATTTATTTAAATCTTTTGATTATTCATATCTTAATTTTTTTATAAATAGATTTGCCTCTTCTGATATGCGAGCCGGCTCCCAACGTTCACCTACAAGAGCCGGCTCTTAGCATATGCCTAAATGGCAGTGGTGGAAAAAGTACCCAATTGTCATACTTGAGTAAAAGTAAAGATACCTTAATAGAAAATGACACAAGTAAAAGTGAAAGTCACCCAGTAAAATACTACTTGAGTAACAGTCTAAAAGTATTTGGTTTTAAATATACTTAAGTATCAAAAGTAAATGTATTTGCTAAATACTTACGTATTAAAAGTATACATCTTTTCAAATTCAGATTCCTTATATTAAACAAACCAGACCCTTTTCTTGTTTTTTACATTTACGGATAGCCAGGGGCATGCTCCAACGAAGCATGTGTTTAGTGAGTCTGCCAGATCAGAGGCAGTAGGCATGACCAGAGATGTTCTCTTGAGTGTGTGAATTAGAAAATATTTCTGTCCTGCTAACCATTCAAAATGTAATGAGTAGTTTTAGGTGTCAGGAACTATGTATGGAGTTAAAAGTTCATAATTATCTTTAGGAATGTAGTGAAGTAAAAGTTGGCAAAAATATAAATAGCAAAGTACAGATACCACAAAAAACAACTTAATTATGGCAAGGAGTCGCCTAAAGGGAACCCCCTCTCCCATTCAGCTTTAAAGATGGCACGGGAAATTCAAAAAATATTCTTTAGAAATATTTAACTTTCACACATTAACAAGTCCAGTACAGCAAATGAAAGATAAGCATCTTGTTAATCTACCCATCGTGTCCGATTTTTAAAAATGTTTTACAGCGAAAACACAACATATATTTATGTTAGATCACCACCAAATTCAAAAACACACACAGACATTTTTCACAGACAAGGATAGAGTCACAAAAGCAGAAATATAGATAAAAATGAATCACTAACCTTTGATTATCTCAATCAGATGACACTCATAGGACATCATGTTATACATGTATTGTGTGTTTTGTTCGATAATGTGCACATATATATATATATATATAAAAAAATCTCAGTTTACATTGCCGCGTTATGTGCAGTAATGTTTTGATTCCAAAACATGCAGAAATACTCACAATAAACATTGATAAAAGATGCAAGTGTTATTCACAGAATTAAAGATAAACGTATCCTCTATGCAACCGCTGTGTCAGATTTCAAAAAAACTTTACTGAAAAATAATAATCTGAGAACAGAGCTCAGAACACAAAGAAATAGCCGCCATTTTGGCGTCACCAGAAGCTACAAAAAAAACACTATAAATATTCACTTACCTTTGAATATCTTCATCAGAAGGCAGTTCCAGGAATCCCAGTTCAACAATAAATGACTGATTTGTTCCATAAAGCCCATCATTTAGCCACTTGTTGATAGCTTGTTCAGCCCAGCATTCATCCTCAAAAAGCACGAGCAATTCCTCCAGACAAAAACTCAAAAAGTTCCGTTACAGGTCGTAGAAACAAGTCAAATGATGTATGCAATCTATATTTAGGATGTTTTAAACATTAATCAGCAATAAGGTTCCAACCGGAGAATTTAATTGTCTGAAGAAATGCATTGGAACGGAAGAACACTCTCTCGTGACCTCGTGCAATGAGACCGAGGCTTTCTGCCAGACCACTCACTCAAAGAGCTATTATGAGCCCCTCCTTTATAGTAGAATCCTACAACCAGAATCTAAAGACGGTGACATCTTGTGGAAGCCCTAGGAAGTGCATAAACATCCATATCTAAAATGGACTTCAAATGGCACTGTTTTCAAAATCTAGTTCTCACTTCCTGTTTGGATTTCTTCTCAGGTTTTTGTCTGCCATGTGAGTTCTATTATACTCACAGACATAATTCAAACAGTTTTAGAAACTTCAGAGTGTTTTCTATCCACCAGTAATAATAATATGTATATATTCCCATCTGGGAAAGAGTAGGAAGCAGTTTACTCTGGGCATGCCTTTCATCCAAAAGTGAAAATGCTGCCCCCAGTAGTACTTTCAAGTATTTTTACCAAAATATTTTACACCACTGCTAAATGGCAGAATGATATCGTGATTATTTCAATCAATCCAGTGACCATTTGTTTTGCTAATTCTATTTCATGTGCTACAGAAGCACCTCTAACCAAACAACAGTGCTAAGTGGCTGCACACTTTAATTAAAGGGTAACTACACTCACTTTTTTTGTGTGGTCTCCTGATGTGGTTAAGCATGGTTATAGACTTACAACATCCAATATTGTTGTTTTACTATCAAAAAAGTGACTTGGAGATCAAAAACCTGAAAAAAAATGGAAAACTCTGAATGTATCTGTTTCAAAAGAAGGCCTACTATTAGACTATTTGCACAGTACAGCTTGGTTTGGCCTGACTGTGAAAGACCAATATGGGATTTATAATTGTAGGTCACTGTCCCTGTTTCTCATAGAATTTTTGACACAGGGGGCCTTTCCTTCACCTGGTGAGCCGTTTGTAAATATTTGGGCATAATTAGAGTATACCCACTTCTCCAGGCACCACTACACCACTGGATAGGTGAATGTGTTATATTTATCTGAAGTTGTGTTGTTGCTACTGCCTATTAGCTGTACAATTGTAACGTTATACAGGGGGAAATATGATAAATTATTCACATTAACACGTAGCATCAACAACAAATGAAAACATTACATTTTTAGAACTGTATTGTTTGCATTTTGATAGCCTTGGGGCACAAAATCAGGAGTCTTTGTATTGGTTGGAATCCCTGAGTTGTGCATGGTGGTGGTTTGCGACTGAAAATAACCATACCACAATATAACCGTCTGGCTTCACCAACATTTTTTTCCTGTGAACAAAAGCATATGTATAACCTCTTGGAACTCTATTTACCAGACCTAAAATTAAATGTATCATTCGCTATCAATTTATTGAGGCGGCATGTAACCGAAAGGTTGCTGGATCGAATCCCTGAGCTGACAAGGTAAAAATCTGTCATTCTGAATAAGGCAGTTAACCCACTGTTCCCCGGTAGGCCATCATTGTAAAAAATTATTTGTTCTTAACTGACTTGTCTAGTTAAATAAAGGCTCAATAAAAAAAAAAAACATTTAAAATAAATGTCAAAATCCAACTTTTGTACAAACCGCACCATATTCCTGCTGTGTGAACAGTGGTAGATTTTGTGGTAGGAATTCTCACGTGAAGTGCGTGGTCTAATGGTAGCCTGTTGTCTAACTGTCTAACAACGCAGGATTATGGTGTGGTTTGGACAAAAGTTGAATTCTGACATTTATAAATGCAATCTCTAATGAGAGACTAGGCTCTCCTCCATCTTGTACTGTGTTGTGAACCCTATCCTATGCTCTCCGTCCAGTAGTGGAATGAGATTGCATGAAGTAGACGTACGACGTAATGAAATACGTCACAATGTAAGCAGGGCATAACCCTTCAACATTACTGCCTTCTTCTTTGGTATCATGGCGTTTGCACATTTTGTTTGTGCATGCCCCCACTTACTGTGTTTGTTCAATCCTCTTACATTAGTGATATAAAAGGGGAACAATTGTTTAAAAAAATTGCACACCCAACCAACCCTACACCTATATAACACTATTTTTAAAAAATGAACATCTCAAAACATCTTAGAACTCATCTGCAGTAAAATCTCAAACACCCAGGTACTTCTCTGCAGCTGCCACCTACACTCATTAAAAACCCACTACCCCATTCCACTACTTTGACCCTATCTGCTCCTTCACCATGCCAATGGCCTGGGAGGATGGGACATCACCCCACAACACACCCTGTAACTCTTCTGTCAAATCTCATATACCCAAATACTTCTCTGCAGCTGCCACCACAACATAAATTTTCTGTGATTTACGTTCCATTTCTGCAGTACAGTTGATAACCATTGCTATGAACACTAAGAAGCCAACCATATGTAAGCAATAAGGCTCGAGGGGGTGTGGTATATGGCCAATATGCCACGGCTAAGGGCCGTTCTTATGTTGTGGCGTGCCTGTATATAGTCCTTAGCCGTGGTATATTGGCGATATACCACAAACCCCCGAGGTCCCTTATTGCTATTATAAACTGGTTATCAACGTAATTAGAAGAATACAAATAAATGTTTTGTCATACCCATGGTATACTGTCTGATATACCATGGCTTTAAGCCAATCAGCGTTCAGGGCTTCAACCACCCAGTTTATAATGAAGCATATATCACTCGTTGTTCTATCCCTCTGCTGGCTTAAATCCACTACTCAGTGGGATCCTCTCAGGATCTCCCACCCTTAACCCAGCATATGACACCTTCTGCACTATACTCTGACTCTGGCCACTTCAACCTGCCTCTAGCACTTCCGAACCCCAGCAACACGGGCACCCCTACAGTTGACACACACAACTTTATCCACCGAAACTACACAATCCTCTGTCCCATGCCCTTCTGCACAAGTCCCACATCTTGGAATCTCCCTCCGACACACTGCTGCAACATGACCATAAATGTTCCACCTGAAGCAGCGCAGTGGATTCGACACAAAAGCTCTAACAGGATAACTGATGTATCCTAACATGACTTTGTCCGGTAGAGACTGACTCAAAACTAAAAATGACTGACAGTGACTGATCTGATGAAGATTCTCTGGTCTGATGAAACCAAGATTGAACTCTTTGTCCTGAATGCCTAGTGTCACATCTGGAGGGAAGTACAGGGAGATCCTTGATGAAAACCTGCTCCAGAGCGCTCAGGACCTCAGACTGGGGCAAATGTTCACCCTCCAACAGGACTACGACCCTTAGCACACAGCCAAGACAATGCAGGAGTGGCTTCGGGACAAGTCTCTGAATGTCCAAGCCCGAGCCCAGACTTAAACCCGATCGAACATCTCTGGAGAGACCTGCATTGTTTCCCACCCGCCAACGCCAACCCCCTCTTTTATGCTACTGCTACTCTCTGTTCATCATATATGCATAATCACTTTAACCATATCTACATGTACATACTACCTCAATAAACCTGACTAACCGGTGTCTGTATGTAGCCTCGCTACTGTATATAGCCTGTCTTTTTACTGCTGTTTTATTTCTTTACCTAACTATTGTTCACCTAATATCTTTTTTGCACTATTGGTTAGATCCTGTAAGTAAGCATTTCACTGTAAGTTCTACACCTGTTGTATTTCTCTGGTGAGACTATTTTTATTTGTCACATACGCATGTTTAGCAGATGTTATTGCGGGTGTAGATAAAATCCTTGTGTTTCTAGCTTCAACAGTACAGTAATATCTAACAAATAATATCTAACAATTTCACAACAATACACACAATACACACAAATCTAAAGTAAAGGAATGGAATTAAGAATATAGAATTATTTGGGCAAGCAGTGTCAGCGGCATTGACTAAGATAAAGTAGAATAGGATAGAATACAGTATACACATATGAGATGAGTAATGCAAAATATGTAAACATTATTAAAGTGACTAGTGTTCCATTATTAGAGAGGCCAGTGATTTAAAATCTATGTATATAGGGCAGCATCCTCTAATGTGCCAGTAATGGCTATTTAACAGTCTGATGGCCTTGAGATAGATGTTTTTCAGTGTCTCGGTCCCAACTTTGATGCACCTGTACTGACCTCGCCTTCTGGATGAAAGCGAGGTGAACAGGTAGTGGCTCGGGTGGTTGTTGTCCTTGATGATCTTTTTGGCCTTCCTGTGACATCGGGTGCTGTAGGTGTCCTGGAGGGCAGGTAGTTTGCCCCCCGGTGATGCATTGGGCAGATCGCACCACCCTCTGGAGTGCCCTGCGGTTGCGGGCGGTGCAGCTGCCGTACCAGGCGGTACAGAAGTAAAATGATAAAAACACAGAGACGAAAGAGTTCCTTTTTCTCTTGGTACATTTCTTGAGGAAACCTTGTCATCCATGAATATGTGCCACTGGGTGAATGTGCTGCTAAAAAAAGCCAATCCGGGCGAACATAAAGAACAAACAGTGTTCATGATTCCACTCGTTCGCAAAGAAGGCAAGTGTGATTAGAACTGTCAGATCGAGAATATAAGTGTTCTGAGCTTTGATCAATGCTGGGAGCAATATTTAGATGTTGACACGTAATTGATTTTGTTTACAAAATTTATATTTTGCACTATTCATTCATTTTTCAAATTAGAAAAAAATAACAAAATCCGGATGTAGTCCATATGTAGTTATGGCCATGAGAGCCCTTTATTGCAACAGAAGGCTCTGGTCTGGCCCGTAGACTATACAGACAGTCAGACCTATTTTATTCTCTGACACAGATTAGAGACATGGTTCTGTGTCAGGTGATAAATTGTATAAACAATATAATATGTCTTGTTATTACATGAATTTGCATTAAAAGATGGCTTGATGTCTGACAGGATGGTTATTGCTTGAAATACTATTTAAACTAAATTTCATATTTATGGCTTGATCATGTTTGACAGAAGAATACCTTACATCAATGTCTGCCAAACTTTTTAGTCCCGTACCCCTTCAAACATTCAACGTCCAGCTGCATACCCCCTCTAAATCAAAATCAAATCAAATCAAATCAAATTTTATTTGTCACATACACATGGTTAGCAGATGTTAATGCGAGTGTAGCGAAATGCTTGTGCTTCTAGTTCCGACAATGCAGTAATAACGAGCAAGTAATCTAACTAACAATTCCAAAAAAACTACTGTCTTATAACAGTGTAAGGGGATAAAGAATATGTACATAAGGATATATGAATGAGTGATGGTACAGAGCAGCATAGGCAAGATACAGTAGATGATATCGAGTACAGTATATACATATGAGATAAGTATGTAAACCAAGTGGCATAGTTAAAGTGGCTAGTGATACATGTATTACATAAGGATGCAGTCAATGATATAGAGTACAGTATCAACGTATGCATATGAGATGAACAATGTAGGGTAAGTAACATTATATAAGGTAGCATTGTTTAAAGTGGCTAGTGATATATTTACATAATTTCCCATCAATTCCCATGATTAAAGTGGCTGGAGTAGAGTCAGTGTCATTGACAGTGTGTTGGCAGTAGCCACTCAATGTTAGTGGTGGCTGTTTAACAGTCTGATGGCCTTGAGATAGAAGCTGTTTTTCAGTCTCTCGGTCCCAGCTTTGATGCACCTGTACTGACCTCGCCTTCTGGATGACAGCGGGGTGAACAGGCAGTGGCTCGGGTGGTTGATGTCCTTGATGATCTTTATGGCCTTCCTGTAGCATCGGGTGGTGTAGGTGTCCTGGAGGGCAGGTAGTTTGCCCCCGGTGATGCGTTGTGCAGACCTCACTACCCTCTGGAGAGCCTTACGGTTGAGGGCGGTGCAGTTGCCATACCAGGCGGTGATACAGCCCGCCAGGATGCTCTCGATTGTGCATCTGTAGAAGTTTGTGAGTGCTTTTGGTGACAAGCCGAATTTCTTCAGCCTCCTGAGGTTGAAGAGGCGCTGCTGCGCCTTCCTCACGATGCTGTCTGTGTGAGTGGACCAATTCAGTTTGTCTGTGATGTGTATGCCGAGGAACTTAAAACTTGCTACCCTCTCCACTACTGTTCCATCGATGTGGATGGGGGTGTTCCCTCTGCTGTTTCCTGAAGTCCACAATCATCTCCTTAGTTTTGTTGACGTTGAGTGTGAGGTTATTTTCCTGACACCACACTCCGAGGGCCCTCACCTCCTCCCTGTAGGCCGTCTCGTCGTTGTTGGTAATCAAGCCTACCACTGTTGTGTCGTCCGCAAACTTGATGATTGAGTTGGAGGCGTGCATGGCCACGCAGTCGTGGGTGAACAGGGAGTACAGGAGGGGGCTCAGAACGCACCCTTGTGGGGCCCCAGTGTTGAGGATCAGCGGGGAGGAGATGTTGTTGCCTACCCTCACCACCTGGGGGGCCCCGTCAGGAAGTCCAGTACCCAGTTGCACAGGGCGGGGTCGAGACCCAGGGTCTCGAGCTTGATGACGAGCTTGGAGGGTACTATGGTGTTGAATGCCGAGCTGTAGTCGATGAACAGCATTCTCACATAGGTATTCCTCTTGTCCAGATGGGTTAGGGCAGTGTGCAGTGTGGTTGAGATTGCATCGTCTGTGGACCTATTTGGGCGGTAAGCAAATTGGAGTGGGTCAAGGGTGTCAGGTAGGGTGGAGGTGATATGGTCCTTGACTAGTCTCTCAAAGCACTTCATGATGACGGATGTGAGTGCTACGGGGCGGTAGTCGTTTAGCTCAGTTACCTTAGCTTTCTTGGGAACAGGAACAATGGTGGCCCTCTTGAAGCATGTGGGAACAGCAGACTGGTATAGGGATTGGTTGAATATGTCCGTAAACACACCGGCCAGCTGGTCTGCGCATGCTCTGAGGGCGCGGCTGGGGATGCCGTCTGGGCCTGCAGCCTTGCGAGGGTTAACACGTTTAAATGTCTTACTCACTTCGGCTGCAGTGAAGGAGAGACTGCATGATTCCGTTGCAGGCCGTGTCAGTGGCACTGTATTGTCCTCAAAGCGGGCAAAAAAGTTATTTAGTCTGCCTGGGAGCAAGACATCCTGGTCCGTGACTGGGCTGGGTTTCTTCCTGTAGTCCGTGATTGACTGTAGACCCTGCCACATACCTCTTGTGTCTGAGCCGTTGAATTGAGATTCTACTTTGTCTCTGTACTGGCGCTTAGCTTGTTTGATAGCCTTGCGGAGGGAATAGCTGCACTGTTTGTATTCAGTCATGTTACCAGACACCTTGCCCTGATTAAAAGCAGTGGTTCGTGCCTTCAGTTTCACACGAATGCTGCCATCAATCCACGGTTTCTGGTTAGGGAATGTTTTAATCGTTGCTATGGGAACGACATCTTCAACGCACGTTCTAATGAACTCGCACACCGTATCAGCGTATTCGTCAATGTTGTTGTCTGACGCAATACGAAACATCTCCCAGTCCACGTGATGGAAGCAGTCTTGGAGTGTGGAGTCAGCTTGGTCGGACCAGCGTTGGACAGACCTCAGCGTGGGAGCTTCTTGTTTTAGTTTCTGTCTGTAGGCAGGGATCAACAAAATGGAGTCGTGGTCAGCTTTTCCGAAAGGGGGCGGGGCAGGGCCTTATATGCGTCGCGGAAGTTAGAGTAACAATGATCCAGGGTCTTTCCACCCCTGGTTGCGCAATCAATATGCTGATAAAATTTAGGAGTCTTGTTTTCAGATTAGCCTTGTTAAAATCCCCAGCTACAATGAATGCAGCCTCCGGATAAATCGTTTCCAGTTTGCAGAGAGTTAAATAAAGTTCGTTCAGAGCCATCGATGTGTCTGCTTGGGGGATATATACGGCTGTGATTATAATCGAAGAGAATTCTCTTGGTAGATAATGCGGTCTACATTTGATTGTGAGGAATTCTAAATCAGGTGAACAGAAGGATTTGAGTTCCTGTATGTTTCCTTCATCACACCATGTCACGTTGGCCATAAGGCATACGCCCCCGCCCGTCTTCTTACCAGAGAGATGTTTGTTTCTGTCGGCGCGATGCGTGGAGAAACCCGCTGGCTGCACCGCTTCGGATTGCGTCTCTCCAGTGAGCCATGTTTCCGTGAAGCAGAGAACGTTACAGTCTCTGATGTCCCTCTGGAATGCTACCCTTGCTCGGATTTCATCAACCTTGTTGTCAAGAGACTGGACATTGGCAAGAAGAATGCTGGGGAGTGGTGCACGATGTGCCCGTCTCCGGAGTCTGACCAGAAGACCGCTTCGTTTCCCTCTTTTTCTGAGTCGTTTTTTTTTTGGTCGCTGCATGTGATCCACTCGGTTACACTGGTTGTAAGGCAGAACTCAGGATCCGCATCGCGAAAAACATATTCTTGGTCGTACTGATGGTGAGTTGACGCTGATCTTATATTCAGTAGTTCTTGTCGGCTGTATGTAAAGAAACCTAAGATGACCTGGGGTACTAGCACGAGGGTCAGCGCACTCTCAAATGTTGTTTTTTGCCATCATTGTAAGCCTGCCAAACTATACAATACATTTATTAAACATAAGAATGAGTGTGTTTTTGTCACAACCCGGCTCGTGGGAAGTAAACAAGGAGCTCTTATAAGACCAGGGTATAACAACACAAGGCAAGATCCAGATGCAGACACAGGAGGCAGATGGTCTGAACTCTGATATTTATTATAATCCAAGGGGTAGGCAAAAGGCAGGTCGGGGAGGGGCAAGAGTTCATAGCCAGGGCAGAGTCCAGAGGGTTTCATTTTATTTTTGGCAGTGAAATGAGGCTACTCTGGCGAGAGAGAGAAACTCACCCAAATGTATAGCCCCGTTGGAAAATATAAATGTACTGTTAGAAAATGTGAAGAAAAAAAAGAAAACAAAGATTTTTTTATTTTTAAAATGTGAATCATATTTATATTTGGCATACCCAGGATGGCATTACTCGTACCCCAGTTTGGGAATACCTGCCTTACATCATCTTATTTAATGAATATTAACAGCAACCTTCTGGTATATCTGCTTAGTACAAAATTTAACAGAGTCACATGTTATGTAAATATATGTTTATTTTTTTTACATGAAAATAGATACATGAATATACAAGGCATAGACAGTTAGTGCAAACTTGGAACTATTTTGGCATGAAGATTGAGAAGACTACTACTCCAGTCTCATTTTCAGTTAATTTATCACCTGATTTACTTAACAAAAGAAACATATAAATAGGTGGTCCAGGTGTTCTCTATTGTTACTACAAGCAAGGGGGGAGGCCGATGACATCAGAGGGCACCATCAGACCAACCCGTCAAATGGCCTACTCCATGAAGTTTGCACTTGTGTCTAAAAAACACTAATTTGCTCAAAACATATTTTTTTGTACCCTTAAGTGTGTGTACATTACTGTATTTATACGTGGGATATTGTTTTTCAACAGGAAAAGTATTTTTTTTTAAATAGCTGGAGTGCGCCTTTAAAAGGGGGAGGGGAACTCAAACTAAACACAATCAATGAGTGCAAATATATGTGAGGTCTGCTTTACTGTATCATAGAAAAATATGCTGCAGACCTTGACCTAGTCAGAAATGTTGCAAATGCAGATAATTGGCTTATATAATAACGGTTTAAGGCATTTATTGAAAAAATTATATTATATTAACAATACAAATAAATGAATGACGTATGCCATTATATAAATACATATATTTACGTAGACAGCGGTAGTATTGCAGTGGCGCATTTTCAATGCTCAAGTCCAGTTATGTTTGTTTTTCCATATTGGTGGCCCATTACTCCGCAGCAGGCCATGTCTTTTGAGGACTAGTGGGGCTTCGAGACTTGGTTGTCCCCTGAAAGAAATATACCAACGTTTTCAGCCTGATAGTAATAAAACAGGGCAAAAATCACAATGAACAGTAATAAACTGGAGGGGAAAAATACATGGTGCTTTATAGAATGTGCTCTATGGGTCACTACTGCTACACATGTCAAGACAGGATCTTTCAACTAGCAGCCAACATACCACACCCAAACTAAACATTGGAGTGTAGCTGAAGCGCTAAAATTACACACTTCAAATAGTAGCAACATTGCGCATGACACAGATATGTTGTGAGTGCAAAATATACTGGATTCATGGTCTAACTGGCTGTTTGTCATATAAAAAAAGGCAGGCCTCCAGACCAGTCTGGGGAACTCACAGCTGTCTGGGCTTTGGCGTAGTTCATGTGGGCGTAAAGCAGCACAGCTGTGTCATTGTGAGAGGCCTCCAGGGCGATGGACAGAGCATTACTGCCGTCCTAGAGAGGGAGGAACACGAAAGGGAGAGCAGGCTTAGCTATAAATCCTCTGAGGATACACATAGCACTCCTGCACATTCATAGCCACAACACACAGTTTAGGAAGATTAATAAGCTATATGCCAGAACGTAATTACAAATCATTTGTAGACGCAAATTGACTTGAAAATCTATGGCAAGACCTGAAAACGGTTGTCTAGCAATAATCAACAACCAATTTGATAGAGCTTGAAGAATTTTGAAAAGAATAATGGGCAAATGTTGCACAATCCATGCATGGAAAGCTCTCAAGAGACATAACCAGAAAGACTCAAAGCTGTAATCGCTGACAAAGATACTTCAACAAAGTATTGAGGTGTGTGAATACTTTGACATTTCTGTATTTAATTTCCCAAAATTTCTAAAAATATGTTTTCACTTTGTAATTATGAGGTATTGTGTGTAGATGGGTGAAATTTATTTTTATTTAATCCATTTTGAATTCAGGCTGTAAAGAAACAAAATGAGGAATAAGTCAAGGGGTATGAATACTTTCTGATTAGAGTATTCAACCCCCTGAGTCAATAGATATTAGAATCACCTTTGGGAGCGATTACAGCGGTGAGTCCTTCTCTAAGAGCTTGGCACACCTTGATTGTACAATATTTGCACATTATTCTATTTTGACATTTTCAAGCTCTGTCAACTTGGTTGTTGATCATTGCTAGACAGCCATTATCAAGTCTTGCCATAGATTTTCAAGCTGATTTAAGTCAAAACTGTAACTAGGCCACTCAGAAACATTCAGTGTTGACTTGGTAAGCAACTCCAGTGTGTATTTGGCCTTGTGTTTTAGGTTATTGTCCTGCTGAAAGGTGACTTTGTCTCCCAGTGTCTGTTGGAAAGCAGACTGAACCAGATTTTCCTCTAGCATTTTGCCTGTGCTTAGCTCTACTCCATTTCTTTTTATCCTAAAAACTTCCTAGTCCTTGCCAATGACAAGCATTATTCATAACATGATGCAGCCACCACCATACTTGAAAATATGAAGAATAGTGCTCAGTGATGTGTTGGATTTGTCCAAACATAACACTTTGTATTCAGGACATAACGTTAATTTCTTTGCCACATTTTTTGCAGTTTTACTTTAGTGCCTAATTGCAAACAGGACGCATGTTTTGGAATATTTTTTATTCTGTACAGGCTTCCTTCTTTTCACTCTCATTTAAATTGGTATTGTGGAGTAACTACAATGTTGTTCATCGTCAGTTTTCTCCTATCACATCCACTCTGTAACTGTTTTAAAATCCCCATTGGCCTCATGCCTGTATCTTTGTAGTGACTGGGTGTATTGATACACCATCCAAAGTGTAATTAATAACTTCACCCTGCTTAAAGGGATATTCAATGTCTGATTTTTTTTTTACCCATCTACCAATAGGTGCCCTTCTTTCCCTGGTCTTGAGGGTTGAATCTGTGTTTGACATTCACTGCTCAAATTAAGGTTTTTACAGATAATTGTATGGGTGGGGTACAGAGATGAGGTAGTCATTCAAAACCTGGTTAAACACTATTAATTGCACACAGAGTGAGTCCATGCAACTTATTATGTTAAGTTATTTGAGCTTACCATTAAAAAGGGGTTAAATACTTAACATTTCTGCTTTTCATTTTATTTTAGTACTTTTACCACTTTCTCTTCCCAATACAAGTCTTGTCCCATCACTGCAAGTCCCCTACGGACTTGGGAGAGGAAAAGGTCGAGAGCCATGCGTCCTCCGAAACACGACCCTGCCAAGCCGCACTGCTTCTTAACACACTGCTCGCTTAGCATGGAAGCCATCCGCACAAATGTGTCTGAGGAAACATCGACCAACAGGCAACCGAGGTCAAGGAGTCACTAGAGCACGATGGGACAAGGAAATCTCGGCCAGCCAAACCCTCACCTAACCTGGACGACGCTGGGCCAATTGTGCGCCACCTCATGGGTCTCCCGGTCACGGCTGGCTGTGACACATATTGGGATCAAACCCGGGTCTGCTGTGACGCTTCAAGCACTACAATGCAGTGCCTTAGACCACTGCGCCACTCGGGAGGCCATCTGCTTTTCATTTGTTATTAATTTGACAACATTTCTAAAAACATGATTCCACTTTGACATTATGGGGTCTGTAATCCAATGACACAAAATCTCAATGTAATCCATTTTAAATTCAGGCTGTAACACCATTTTTGCGGGGGAAAGTCAAGGTGTGTGAATACTTTCTGAAGGCACAGTATATATATATATATATATATATATATATATTATCCTCAGAAAACTTGGGGCACCAAATAAAATCACCTGCGAGCCAAATTTGGCCAATAAAATGACACACCCAAATCTAACTGCCTGTAGCTCAGGAGGTAAGGATATGTATATTCTTGAAACCATTTGAAAGGAAACACGTTGAAGTTTGTGGAGAATATAACACATCACATCTGGTAAAAGATAACACAAAGAAAAAAAACACGTTTTTTAAATATGTTTTTTGTTCCATCATCTTTCAAATGCAAGAGAATGGCCACAATGTATTATTCCAGCCCAGGCGCAATTGAGATTTTGGCCACTAGATGGCAGCAGTGTGTGTAAAGCTTTAGACTGATTAAATGAACCATTGCATTTCTGTTCAAGATTTTGTATCAAGACTGCCCAAATGTGCCTAATTGGCTTATTAATACATTTTCAAGTTCATAACTGCACTCTCCTCAAACAATAGTATGGTATTCTTTCACTATAATAGCTACTGTAAATTGGACAGTGCAGTTAGATTAACACGAATTTAAACTTTCTGCCAATATCAGATGTCCTGGTAAAAAAATGTTTTACATACAACCTCTTGCTAATCGCATTAACCTACGTTAGCTCAACCGTCCCACGGGGGACCCACCGATCCTGTAGAGGTTTTAAACTGCTGGGCCGGTGTGGGTCTTCTAGGCAGCTAAGTAACACACCAACTAAGTGAAGCTGGAACCAGGCTGGAACGAAACCCTGCACCCACACTGGCTCTTTATGTCGTCCCCCCCCCCCTCGCTCTAGGTTACACACAGGCAAAGGGTTAACCCACATCTCTGTCTGTCTCCCAGTCCTCAACAATTAGCTGTCTCCAACTGTCACAGAGTTGGGAAAAAAAGCATGTTCCCAAATACTTTCCCAGCCCCTCTCAGTCCAGCTGTGTCCTACTGAAACCCAATCCATGTGCTACACGGCTAACACATTTTCCCCCAGATATGAGTCTGGACTGGAGGTTCAAAGTAGTCTGAGAAAAATGTATTGTAAAGTCATACTGTAGAAAAACACTTGGTGTATAGATTCTAAAATTATTCTCTCTTATTGTGAAAATAAAAGTGTTCATACAAACAAGAATTTATCAAATAAATAAATTGAGTATGTGTTTTTGTATTCACTTCTTGGGTGCATCTCAATAATATATTGTGGTTTCCTCCTCTGCTCTCCTGTCCTTCATCTGCAGCTCTGATGTTAAGATGGGAAATATGGCTAAAGCCTATCAGAGCACTTGCTTAGTTTTTTCAGTTCATTGTGAAACAGAAATGAAGTAGAGGATGAGGAAAGTGGACAGGAAGAGAAAGCCAGGTAAGCATATCAAGACACACTCTGTGAGTGTACAGGGTAAACAGACAGACAGACAGCAAAGGAACTCACATTGTCCACAATGGAGATGTCACAGCCCGGCTGGTCCAGGAGCAGCGAGACAATCTCGGCGCGGCCATGCTCGCTGGCGCACATGAGCGCCGTGGAGCCCTCGTCATCCTGCACATTCACGTCAGCCCCGCAGTCCAGCAATGCCCGCACCATCTCCTGCCGTCCGTGGCTAACAGCTAGCATCAGCCCCGTCTGGCCAGCCTAAACACAACTTAGCCCAGTTAGCATAGTGTTAGAGAAACACACATAAGCAGTATTGACAGAGGGGATAGAGTGGATGTGAAGTGATTGAGAAGGACTTGCCTGGCTGGCCTTGGCGTTGACGTTGCCCTGACTAAAGAGCTTCCTGACCACCACCATGTCATCCTCCTCTTTCACAGCTGAGAGGGCCGCCAGCATGATCGCAGTGTAGCCTGCCTTGTTCTGCTTATCTACACAACACATGCCTGCACACACACACACACACCTTGTTGAAACCCCAGGGTATGGCATAACTAATGTGAGTTTATGCCTGTAGTTAAACTATAAATAACCAAACTTCTGCATATTCATTATAATAGGCCCTCTTCACTAAGGTCATAAACCTTGACCCTAACACAACTTCCCAAAGATAAGTGAAGACTCCTCACTCCAACTAACCTGTGTCCAGCAGTAGCCCCACCACGGTGAAGTTGGAGTGGGAGACGCTGTAGTGCAAGGCTGTGTTGCCATTGCCATCGGTAATGTTGACGACGTGGGCCAGCAAGGCAGAGGAGACTTCTGTGAAGGCCATCAGGTAGTCTGAGACACGGGGCTGCTGGGCCAGCTTGGCACTGGAGATGCGGAACCATTCCAGCTGCACAGTGTGAGTGCTGGAGATCTATAGGACAAGACAAGGGAGAAGAAGAGAGGATGTGGGATAAGATCAAGGATGGAATACTACTACATAAAGGTTATCATACTAATATCATTATAAACACTTCAAGTCATGGAACTTTAAAATATCACTCTTAATACTGAGAGGGAACACTTGAGAGATTATGTGCATTTTGGAAAAAAACTAACCGGAAATTAAAGATTAAACCGGGAATTTAAGATTTCCAGGATATTATCAAACAGAGAAATTAGAGGCATGCTGAAACTCACCACTTCTTTACTCTTCAGTGTTTTGACATCATCATTCAGATGGTTCTTCAAAATGAGACAAGCTTCACGCATTTTTGCACTCAGCTCAAACCTAGGACAAAGGATTACTGCAATTAGATGTGAAAGTTATCTATGGGTCGTGACAAACGGGGATCTAACACTTGTGCAGTTAGCCAATGGATGAGGCTCCTATAAAAAGTATTCAACTCATTTTTGTAAACATCTTGGCTATAATTGCTCGGCAATATTATACAGATGCATAGCTTCACAGATGATAATGTTGCGAAATAACTTTGAGATATTCTGACCGTTAATTCAGGACTGATTTGCTCCCATTACTTATTTGGCATTTATGCTAACTTTTAAAAATTCAGGCTACCTATAGGCTACAAACCAAAATAAAGGATTCAAGTTTTACTACCAACAGACTTCTTTCAAGGAAAGCAAACTATCAACAAAATATGAAAATTCTGTTAATTATCCCTTTAAAATTATGTTGAATCTCATTTACATTTTTTCAGGAAGTATTCACACGCCTTGACTTTTTCCAGATTTTGTTGTTGTACAGCCTGATTTTTTTTGTCATTGTCCTACACCCAATACCCCGTTAATGTCAAAGTGGAATTATCTTTTTCAAAATTTTAACAAATTAATAAAAACATTTAAAAAAGCTGAAATGTCTTGAGTCAATATGTATTTGTTATGGCAAGCCTAAATAAGTTCAGGAGTAAAAATGTGCTTAACAAGTCACATAAGTTGCATGGACTCACTCTGTGTGCAATAATAGTGTTTATGATTTTTTAAATCTCTGTACCACACATACAATTATCTGAAATGCAGAGCAATGAATTTCAAACAGATTTAACCACAAAGACCAGGGAGGTTTTCTTGCATTAGCAGGAACCCAGGGCCAACCGCACCAGCATATGGTCTCACAAGGGGTCTGAGGATCTCATCTCGATACCTAATGTTAGTCAGGCTACCTCTGGCGAGCACATGGAGGGCTGTGCGGCCCCTCCAAAGAAATGCCACCCCACACCATGACTGACCCACTGCCAAACCGGTCATGCGGTAGGATGTTGCAGTCAGCAGAACGTTCTCCACGGCGTCTCCAGACTCTGTCACGTCTATCACATGTGCTCAGTGTGAACCTGCTTTCATCTGTGAAGAGCACAGGGCGCCAGTGGCGAATTTGCCAATCTTGGTGTTCTCTGGCAAATGCCAAACATCCTGCACGGTGTTGGGCTGTAAGCACAACCCCCACCTGTGGACGTCGGGCCCTCATACCACCCTCATGGAGTCTGTTTCTGACCGTTTGAACAGACACATGCACATTTGTGGCCTGCTGGAGGTAATTTTGCAGGGCTCTGGCAGTGCTCCTCCTGCTCCTCCTTGCACAAAGGTTGAGGTAGCGGTCCTGCTGCTGGGTTGTTGCCCTCCTACGTCCTCCTGATGTACTGGCCTGTCTCCTGGTAGCGCATCCATGCTCTGGACACTACGCTGACAGACACAGCAAACCTTCTTGCCACAGCTCGCATTGATGTGCCATCCTGGATGAGCTGCACCACCTGAGCCACTTGTGTGCGTTGTAGACTCCGTCTCATGCTACCACTAGAGTGAAAGCACCGCCAGCATTCAAAAGTGACCAAAACATCAGCCAGGAAGCATAGGAACTGAGAAGTGGTCTGTAGTCACCATCTGCAGAACCACTCCTTTATTGGGGGTGTCTTGCTAATTGCCTATAATTTCCACCTGTTGTCTATTCCATTTGCACAACAGCATGTGAAATGTATTGTCTATCAGTGTTGCTTCCTAAGTGGACAGTTTGATTTCACAGAAGTGTGATTGACTTGGATTTACATTGTGTTGTTGAAGTGTTCCCTTTATTTTTTTGAGCAGTGTATTTTCAAGCATAGTGGTAGTTGCATCATGATATGGGTATGTTTGTAATAGTTGAGGAAAACCTGGTTCAGTCTGCTTTCCATCAGACACCGGGAGACGAACAGTGCATGGGTAAAATGACCGAGGAAGCCAATCCAGAACAAAAAAAGCCATATTTACAACCTATGTGTTGTGATAATTGCATTGTTTGCTCTATAACCTGTTAGTTCATATGCCTTGACATCGTGATATATAGGCCTAAGAAGACACAGTGGCAGAATAAATTCAACCACACATTAATTCAACCACACAAGCAAGATAATGTTTCCGACATTTCGGACTATTAAACAACTATTGATTTAGAACCATGGAGATTTACCGCAAGTCGCAAAGAAAACAGGAGCTGCCGCCACTATTCCAGCACCATTTCAACTTCAACAACATCTAATCACCTATGCTTAGTCTAATACAGTGACAACTAAAATATACCAAAAAAGATTTAGTCAAATCAACATTAGCTAAATATGACGTGGATATCCATGGTATAGAGTTGTGCTAAAAAAACATGTTGACTCACCCCACTTGTAGAGAAATGCCACCCTCCTCATTCATGTTGCCTAAACGGTGTATGACTCTGTCATACAGTACCCACTTTTAGTTTTGGTTGTCCTAGGCTACCTGGCTAAAATACTTGCTCGCTAGCTTCCTTTCATGGGCAACCAGGCCAACTAGTTAACATTAGCATACTACATCTAGAATTTCCATCTTCTCAGGCCAGGGGCACAATGTATGAATTTATGGTTGGATCATAATCATCGTTCTAATTATTGGCCAGTACGGAAAATGTATTAAAACCACCAGTCCAAATCCCTACCGATGGCTAATTTAGGAAAGGGATGATTTTAGTTAGCTAGCTAGCCACCGGAGGACAACAACACAACGAGACGCAACAATTCAAGTTTTTGTCTGTCAATAATGAAGTTTGGCTTGTGACGGGATTGGCCTCTAGCCAAATCTAAACTGGCTTCCCTTGACACCTTTTTTTGGTATGCCAGGACCATTCACAGCTGAGCTCACTGATTTTATCTCAACGCCGATTGTCTATTTATTTGTTCATTTTTATATCATGGGAGACCAAACACTCGCTGGCTTACCTTGTATTTAATGCTATGGGCGGCAACAATGTCATACTATTTCTGACCAGACAGCATCAGATAGACACGTGACATACTGAGACAGAGGGGCGCTGTTTTGTTCGCTCGGATGCTTTCTCCAGTGAGATACATTCAGCCTCTGCAAATTGAAGGAAATTTATGAAACACAGAGAGACAATTGTTTTTCTTTTTTCTTGGTACATTTTTTGGGATAGCCTGGTTTCTCTTAGCATTCATGATTACATGCCACTGGAGATTAATTCACCTTTCAGCAGGACAATAATCTAAAACACAAGGCCTAAACTACACTGGAGTTGCTTACCAAGAAGACAGTGAATGTTCCTGAGTGGCCAAGTTACAGTTTTGACTTAAATCTGCTTGACAATCTATGGCAAGACCTGAAAATGGTTGTCTAGCCATGATCAACAACCAATTTGTCAGAGCTTTAAGAATTTGCTAAAGAATAATGGGAAAATATTGCACAATCCAGGTGTGGAAAGCTCTAAGAGATTTATCCAGATAGACTCACAGCTGTAATCGCTGCCAAAAGTGATTCTACTGTATTGACTCAGGGAGTTGAATCCTTATCTAATCAAGATATTAGTGTTTTATTTCATTTTTTTTTTTACAAATGTTAGAATTTTTCTTCCACTTTGACATGACAGAGTATTTTGTGTAGATCGTTGAAAAAAGAATAATAAAATGCAATCCCTTTGAATCCCACTTTGTCAAGGGATCAAGGGATGTGAATACTTTCTGAAGGCACTGTATCTGCCACCACTGACTTCTATGAGCTGTAGCCATAATCAAGCATACTTCTCTTTCACTTTATCTGGAATCTCCTCAGTGGCTCCAGTCCCTGCTGCTAAGGCCACATCATCACTATCGGTGTCATCCATATTCATGCTCCTCTCCTCATCGGAGGTCTCCTCCAGAGCGGCCACTGCATCTTCATCATCACTACCGTCTGAGCAATCACCTACTTCACTGCCACCTGAGGAACTCCCCTCTTCCTCATCATCATCCTCCTCCTCTTCACTAGATGTCGACTCATACCTGGACAGAAGCACATGTCTAGTTAGTTATCTTTAAGATTGGTCATAATTTCCTTTGAATATGGCCCGTGTAATGGTAATATTGTCAGTGTAATGTTAATATGTGCTATTTGACACATTCATTGATGGCAAAGCACCACTTACCCCCCGTTGAGAATGCCAACAAACTGCAAGCTTTTCTTGCCGCTGCTGCGTGATTCACTGGAACTACTCCCATCCTTCTTCTTCATGATTGATTTCAACATACCTGTGGCCACAACGGATATGGCGAGTGACCCAACCAGTATGCTAGTACATTGAATTCTATATTACTTTTATACCTGCTTTATTAGTGTGGGGGAATCATTTATCTTCTATATGAAGTACTATTGTATAACAGTTAAATAAATATACTTGGCACTCACTTCCAACCGTTGTTGCAGTTGTTGGAGTGCTGGGCGCCATTTCCTCCTCTTTCACTCCCTTTCCTTTGGGTAAACTGACCGTCTCCTTGCCAGGGTTGACCTTGTACTCCGCAATGGTCGTCTGTCTCCTCTTCAGCGCAGTGACTGGAGCTTTCTGCTCTATGTCCTCCTCCATGTACAGATTCTCCCATTGACTTCCAGTGCTGACCAGTACTACTGGGGTTGATTCCGCTTCTGCAGGGATCTCCACAGAGTCAGTCTGAGTGCTCTGGTCGTAATATCTGGCTCTCAAATCCTCACCTACACATGCGTCAACCACCTCAGGACAACAGGAGACTGCGACATTCTGTGAAGCTGGTGCGGACATTGTAGAGGCTTCAGTCCCCACTTGGGCATGGGCAGAGTCTGGTTTGACAAGGACCCCCTTTTCGGACGTTGCCTTGGACTTCCTTTCATTCTCCTGGGCTTTGAGCACCGCCAGGACCTCGTCAGCCTGGCCAAGTCGCCCCTCCAGAACCGAGATGGACTCCTGCTGGAACTTGATGTTGTCCTGTAGGGTGTCGATCTCTCTCTGGGCATCGCTGCTTAGGCCCAGCTGGGATTCCATCACCCAAACTGAGGCCTCCTCTGTCTCCACTACAGCCTGCACCCCCTCCTCGCGGATGGCCGGCGCCTCCGTGGCCATTCCTTTCTCGCAGACGTCCATCTGCAGCGTGCCCTCTGAGGCGTCCTTGGTGCCCAGGCTGTAGTAGAAGACCCCAGCATCCAGCAACATGTCGTCCCCGATGGCCACAGACTTCTTTTCCGGAACTTTCTCAGAACGTGCTCCATCTTTTTCTGTCTTGCCTTCGAACTTCTCTGTCAGCTTTCTGAGGTCCCCTAATTTACTGGGACTCTTTGGACATCTGGGACTCTTAGGGGATAAAATAGGACGTTCCTGACTCTGTGTGCCTGCGTCCAACGTGGTGGTACTAGTACTGCTGACTACTGTTGTAGCCTGTTGTTGGGCCACCAAGGTCTTCTTCTCCTGCAGTGCCAGTAGGAGCATGTCTTTCTCAGCCTGTAGCTTGGCCACCTCTCTTTCCAGCACTGGGACACCCTTTACTCGCTCCTCCATCTCCTTCAGTTGCTTCAGGGCAGTGGCCATCTGTTCTCTCACCGTCTGCAGTTGGCTGGGGGGCAGAGTAGCCATTCCGGTGCTAGAGGCCGGGGTGCTCTTACCGGAGGTGTGGGGACTGGGTCTGTGCAGGCTACTCTGAGATGGGCTGGGAGAGGCAGAGGACAGGTGCAAGAGCTGTTCATCCACGCTGGCTGCTGCACTAGCTGGGGTGACATGGGTAGGGGCAGTCCTGGGGTTTTGCTTTGGTGGGTCTGAGAGCTGGAAACGGGTGCCATTTTGGTGCTGATGGCTCTGCTCCTGCTGCAGTCTCAGGCTGGTCTCCAGGAGGGTCCTCTCTACTCTGGAGTTACGTAATGGAGGTGGTGGTGGCACTTTGGCGCCAGCAGAGAGAGGAGGGCTGAGGACAGATAGCGAGGACAGGGGTTGCCCCTCACTGGGAGCAGAGCCAATGCGATTCCGTGGGGGCGGGGGAGGGGGCACTCGACCATCTTCGCTGGCGGGCGAGGAGAGGGACTCTGTGGAGGTCCAGCCGCTGGCGCGTCCCCCCACACTCGGGCTCCGCTGGGAGACTTTGACCCCCTGGGATGATCTGCGGGAGTTTACGGGTGCCCGTCGGACGTGGTGGCCGCTTTCTATTTCCTCCACATACTTGAGGAAGTCCAGGTCCAGCTGGAAGCCATACGGTGTCTGGACCGAATAAGAGCCCTGTTGATCCGCCTCTTCCCGACTGGAGTATAGAAACGGTGCGCCCAGATCTGCAAGCCGCAATAAAACATTATAATAACAGGTAGCAATTAGACTATGTCCATAATTTGTTACCACATAATGACTTGGTAAATACCAGCTGGAACTGAACGTCTAATGAAAAGAATAGAGGTGAAATGTGCTTACCAGGCAGCTTTGGGTTGACCTGCACAGACTGAGTCATAGTTGTGGACTGACACCTTTCAGCAGAAGCCCCCAGAGAATCTACTCACAACCTGGGCAGAGAATGGACACAGAGACTCAGATACCTGTGTACTGTATGTGTGTTTCTGAGGATAGTTTTCAGACCCCTTGACTTTTTACACATTTTGTTATGTTACAGCCTTATTCTAAAAAGGAAATATCACATTTACATAAGTATTCAGTTTGGCACACCTGTATTTGGGGAGTTTCTCCCATTCTTCTCTGCAGATCCTCTCAAGTTCTGTACAGGTTGGATGGGGAGCATCGCTACACAGCAATTTTCAGGTCTCTCCAGAGTTGTTCGATCGGGTTCAAGTCCAGGCTCTGGCTGGGCAACTCAAGGACATTCAGAGACTTGTCCCGAAGCCACTCGTGTGTTGTTTTGGCTGTGTGCTTAGGGTCGGAGCAGGTTTTCATCAAGGATCTCTCTGTACTTTGCTCCGTTCGTCTTTCCCTCAATCCTGACTAGTCTCCCTGTCACTGCCGCTGAAAAACATCCCCACAGCATGATGCTGCCACCACCATGCTTCACCTTATGGATGGTGCCAGGTTTGCTCCAGATGTGACGCTTGGCATTCAGGCTCTTTTGGAGAGTTTCTCCCATTCTTCTCTGCAGATCCTCTCAAGTTCTGTACAGTTTGGATAGGGAGCGTCGCTGCACAGCTATTTTCAGGTCTCTCCAGAGATGTTTGATCGGGTTCAAGTCCAGGCTCTGGCTGGGCCACTCAAGGACATTCAGAGACTTGTCCCGAAGCCACTCGTGCATTGTCTTGGCTGTGTGCTTAGGGTCGGAGCAGGTTTTCATCAAGGATCTCTCTATACTTTGTTCCGTTTATCTTTCCCTCCATCCTGACTAGTCTCCCAGTCAATGCCGCTGAAAAACATCCCCACAGCATGACGCTGCCACCACCATGCTTCACCTTAGGGATGGTGCCAGGTTTCCTCCAGACGTGACGCTTGGCATTCAGGCCAAAGATCTCAATCTTAATTTCACCATACCAAAGAATCTTGTTTCTCATGGTCTGAGAGTCTTTAGGATAATCAATGGAAAAATGATGCACCTGAGCTCAATTTCAAGTCTCATAGCAAAGTGTCTCAATACTTATGTAAATAAGGTATTTCTGTTTTGTTTTTTAATTATTTGCAACCATTTCTAAAAAACAGTTTTTGCTTTGTCATTATGGGGTTTTGTATGTAGATTGATGATGAAAATGTTTTATTTCATCAATTTAAGAATAGGGCTGTAATGTAACAAAATGTGGAAAAAGTCAAGGGGTCTGAATACTTTCCGAATGCAATGTACATATGTAGGATCTTAATTTGATCAAGTTTTCTATAGCAGGAAAATAATCCTGAAGCAACAGGAAATGTAAATTATTATGTGGATTATAATTATTTATTTTTTTAGGGGTTGATACATTTTTGGTAAGGGTATATCAAGTCTGAAATTTCAAAGTGGAAATGATACATTTCAGAAGCATTTTTAAACCTCAAATACACTCCTGCAACAGGGTGATCAAATTAAGACCAACATCTCTATGTATTTTTCATGTGTTTCCCAGAGGTAAAGAGAGCATGAAGCTTAAAATTATACTATTCAGACCGTTGCAGCTTGATGCTTTCGAATGATGGTGAAAATTAACTGCAGCAATTCCTTCTCATTCAAGATGAAGCCTTGCCATAAACTGCCTATGAAGCTCTTACTGTAAGGAGACCTGAAGACCTTCATATGTGACTCGTTTCAGGAAACTAGGCGTATGTCGCACGTTACTACTTCACAGGAGAGGCATTTGAAAGCAAACACATTATTTTTTTATAAAAATGCATTTTTGGCAGAAATGCCTTCTGGAACATGTGAACTTTCATGTGACTTAAAAACAAACGTGTACGCTATCTGTAAATATGAACAAACATTTTCATAAACCTAGTTGGTTTGGCTACGAAAAAAAGACAGGAACCTTCCCACTAGATATGATTGCTTCTGTCTATAACAATAGCTGCTCAGTATGTGTAGGTAATCCTTTCTAAAGAGGCTTTTTTGAAAGATATCACAAAGAACTGTGATAATGTTGCTAATGCTCTCCACTCTCCACTTCATGGAGGACCGAGTTTTGAATTCAATGGAATGCCCGGTGGAAGCTGAGTATGATAGCTAAGGAGTTGGAGAAAATTCTGGCATTTGATTGCAAATAACATGGAGGGAGTCTAGAAAAGAACACACTGTTGTATAAAACACCTGTCTCCGGATTACATTGTCAAAATAAGGGCAACCACGGCATCCATGACAGAGAGGGAGAAGCATTCATCCACGTATACGGTAAGAGAGTCTAGCTAGCTACATTTTCAGATATTATACGTTTCTAATGTTGTCAGAAAGCTGTTTACATTCCAAGTTAAAGCGTACTGTTAGCTAGCTAGCTAATGTTACGTGTATGATCTGTGTAGCAATATTATTATTTTTTAGAGCCATTTGCATATCCTACCAATCATTGACTTCAGTGATGTCATTTACAAAATAGCCTCCAACACTCTACTCAGCAAACTGGATGCAGTCTATCACAGTTCCATCCGTTTTGTCACCAAAGCCCCATATACTACCCACCACTGTGACCTGTATGCTCTTGTTGGCTGGTCCTCGCTACAGTCATAGCCAAAAATGTTGAAAATGACACAAATATGAATTTTCACAAAGTCTGCTGCCTCAGTTCGTATGATGGCAATTTGCATATACTCGAGAAAGATATGAAGAGTGATCAGATGAATTGCAATTAATTGCAAAGTCCCGCTTTGTCATGTTAATTAACTGAATCCCCAAAAACATTTCCACTGCATTTCAGCCCTGCCACAAAAGGACCAGCTGACATCATGTCAGTGATTCTCTCGTTAACACAGGTGTGAGTGTTGACGAGGACAAGGCTGGAGATCATTCTGTCATGCTGATTGAGTTTGAATAACAGACTGGAAGCTTCAAAATGAGGATGGTGCTTGGAATAATTGTTCTTCCTCTGTCAACCATAGTTACCTGTAAGGAAACATGTGCCGTCACCATTGCTTTGCAAACAAAGGGCTTCACAGGCAAGGATATTGCTGCCAGTAAGATTGCACCTAAATCAACCATTTATTGGATTATCAAGAACTTCAAGGAGAGCGGTTCAATTGTTGTGAAGAAGGCTTCAGGGAGCCCAGGAAAGTCCAGTAAGCACCAGGACCGTCTCCTGAAGTTGATTCAGCTGTGGGATCGGGGCACCACCAGTACAGAGCTTGCTCAAGAATGGCAGCAGGCAGGTGTGAGTGCATCTGCACGCACAGTGAGGGGAAGACTTTTGGAGGATGGCCTGGTGTCAAGAAGGGCAGCAAAGAAGCCACTTCTCTCCAGGAAAAACATCAGGGACAGACTGATATTCTGCAAACAGTACAGGGATTGGACTGCTGAGGACTGGGGTAAAGTCATTTTCTCTGATGAATCCCCTTTCCGATTGTTTGGGGCATCCAGAAAAAAGCTTGTCCAGAGAAGACAAGGTCATGCCAACAGTAAAGCATCCTGAGACCATTCATGTGTGGGGTTGCTTCTCAATCAAGTGAGTGGGCTCACTCACAATTTTGCCTAAGAACACAGCCATGAATAAAAAATGGTACCAACACATCCTCCGAGAGCAACTTCTCCCAACCATCCAGGAACAATTTTATGACGAACAATGCCTTTTCCAGTATGATGGAGCACCACTCCAAGCATTGCTTATGCAAGAATGGGCTGCCATCAGTCAGGATGTGGCCCAGAAGTTAATTGGCAGCATGCTTAGGTCTTGAAAATGAAGGGTCAACACTGCAAATATTGACTCTTTGAGTCAACTTCATGTAATTGTCAATAAAAGCCTTTGACACTTATGAAATGCTTGTAATTATACTTCAGTATTCCATAGTAACATCTGACAAAAATATCTAAAGACACTGAAGCAGCAAACTTTGTGGAAATTAATATTTGTGTCATTCTCAAAACTTTTGGCCACGACTGTACATATTTGTCGCCAAACCCACTGCCTCCAGGTCATCTATATGTCTTTGCTAGGTAAAGCTCCATCTTATCTCAAGTCACTGGTCACCATAGCAACACCCACCCGTAGCACACGCTCCAGCAGGTATATTTCACTGGTCATCCCCAAAGCCAACACCTACTTTGGCCGCATTTCCTTCCAGTTCTGCTGCCAATGACTGGAACAAATTTTTTTAAATCACTGAAGTTGGAGACTGATATCTCCCTCACTATCTTTAAGCATCAGCTGTCAGAGCAGCTTACCGATCGCTGCAGCTGTACACAGCCCATCTGTAAATAGCCCATCCAACCAACTACCTACCTCATCCCATATTTGTCTTTGTTTTTTCTGCTCTTTTGCACACCAGTACTTCTACTTGCACATCTTCATCTGCACATCTCTCACCAAAGTGTTAATTACTAAATTGTAATTACTTCACCACTATGGCCTATTTATTGCCTTACCTCCTTACTTCATTTGCACACACTATATACAGATTTTTCTATTGTATTATTGACTGTACATTTGTTTATCCCATGTGTAACTCTGTGTTGTTGTTTTTGGCCCACTGCTTTGCTTTATCTTGGCCAGTTCACAGTTGTAAATGAGAACTTGTTCTCAACTGGCCTAGCTGCTTAAATTAAAATATTTTTTTTTTAAAAGATAGTTATAGCCTGGTTGCTAACACCTTCTATATCCTGTGCATGTGACAAATAAACCTGTCTTTTATTTGATATAGTGTGTATTTACCAGAGACAGTAATGTGAAGAACAACATGACCTGCACCAAAGTCAAATTAGGTTATAAACGTTAGGCCAATGAGACCAAGATCTAAAATTCTCCGGTAGAATGCCCAACTTTTATTTCGTCACACTCACAACCATAAGCTATTTTCTGAAATTAGCTCGCCATTAACTTGCAAATAATGATCTTGTTGTGAGTTTATTTTCCTGTAATAATGAATACAAATGAGCTAGTTAAGTTAAGACATTGTCAGCTATATGATATGGTAATTATTTGAACTGGCTAGCCAGCTAACTTAAGCTAACTTAACTTAACTTTAGCTAGCCAGCTAACAAGCTAGAAACGAACCAAAACATTGTTTAGAAAGTTGCTTTTAGTTGCCTGGTTTGCTAGATTGACATATACTAAATTCATTTTTGAACGGATGGGTTTATTGGTGTTAAAATATACCAGTTATGCTATTTTGGACCACCAGGCTGCTGATGTCATGCAGCCTGTCATTTTTGTGTTTACACTTTTTCATAAGAACAACGACAAGTTTGATGTCGAACAACAATAGAATGTTCATGATGTCACTGCGACAACTGTCTACAGACATGTCAATAGACGTAGTATAAACCAGTAATCTTTGGTTGTTTAGCACATGGCCTCAAGTGAATCCATAAAAAGACTGGTGGGGCTAATGCTTAAGGGGGTGTGACAATGCTGAATGAGTGTAGACAAAGAAGAGCTTTCCAGTAGGTGTACCAAAACATTCAAGGAACATTTTCTCAAAAGTGGGGTTACAAGTTTATCAAAGCAGAATTACTTTCCCATTGTTCCTCAACTGTTGTGTTCGATATATACTTTCTAGCTCTGAGTCTTTACTTTTATCCAATGTAAAAAACACAATTTCAAATTTTGCTACAGAAGACCGAATTGAGCCAGTCGGTCACATATGTTCTCACATGGCTTACAAGACAGCCTGCTGGGCAAATTAAAAGTAGAGAGAATCCATTTAGCAATATTTCTGAATTCACCCCTTGTTGAAAAGCAATTTCCTACATTGGTCTGGGGTGGGTTTTTTAAAGCCTTCATAGCTAAAGTAGTATGTTATTTCTCTCACCGACCCAGAATGACAACTCCCGTAGAAAAGCTAACATACACACCAACACATATACAGAGTTCAGAGTTGTGGGTCACATTTCCTTAGACAACTAGACTAAGAAAGAGAGATCGACACAGGGTCAGAGCACCCTAACACACAAACACACAGATTCTGTTTCCCTATAGCCTCTGGCACATTCCACCACACTTCCCTCTCACAACTTGCTAGCATGGACCAGGCTGGGACATGTAGACCTACATGGTAGTTGTGATAACATAGAAGGATAAATTAAAAAACATCTCCAAATACATGGATTTTCTGTAATCTCTCATTGTAATTCAAGGAGAAGCTATGCACAAAATGTTGACACTGTGACAGCAAAGCCCAGCGTATCCTACATTAATATTCCACAAAGCAAGGCATTGGATTAAAATAAAACACAAAAACTGATTGCAGAGGCTAGTCTCTACAGCCCCTTCCCTTCATCTCACCAAGCCAAGCTTATCACAAGAGAATGCCATCCACTGACACTGGCCATTAGCCTGAGACTTCAAGTGGAGATTGGTCTGGGGGACTCTGGTTAGCTTCAGACATGCCTGCTGTCACCGCTTCGTTCTTCCAGCCAGAGGGAAAACCCTCTCCTTCAAACACAGGGTTCTAAGGCCATCTAGCAAAAACATGTTCCTGGCTAGGGAAAACTCTGGGCCTTATTTATAGCCTATAACTTTACTAGGGCCAGGATTTCAATTCCCAGTCTGGTATAACTCCAAGGCCTTCTTCACAACATCCAGTCAAATTAGTCAAGGTGCTGCGCAGATTAACCAATCTCTAAATCATCTCAACTTCCAAACAACTAATTTATTTTATTTAGCCAGGATAGTCCACTCAATAACAATTGCCACTGTTGCACATATCATCATGTTGGAAGGATTAGGTTATCTACACAGCCACAAAATCATAACTAACCTTGTGAAAAAGCCAGGGGTAACGAGGCAGGATCGACAACACTTAGATAAACACAAAGAAACCCTTAGTCAGGTATTAGCAACCGCCAAATTCCAAGTGTCTCAGATTTGCCCCAGATGCCTGTTCCTCAGATCAGAAGAGTGTAACATAGACACGTAGCCTCCATCCCACCTACTCCCTCTCCTCAGATTAGAGGAGTGTAAAATAGACATGTAGCCGAGCCTCTATGCCACCCACTCCTTCCCTCACTCCTCCTTACTTAGTGTCACCAGCTCCCACTCAGCACAAACAGGCCCATTCAAGATGTTTTTCCAGGTCCTGATGACAGGCACCAAATTACAACACACACACAATCAGGGGGAGAAGCCACATCCCTCTGCCTAGTGGTTAAAGCGTTGGGCCAGTAACTGAAAGGTTGGTGGATCAAATCCCTGAGCTGTAAAGGTAAAAATCTGTCGTTCTGCCCCTGAGCAAGGCAGTTAACCCACTGTTCCCCGGGCACCGAGGACGTGGATGTCGATTAATGCAGCCCCCCGCACCTCTCTGATTCAGAGGGGTAGGGTTAAATGTGGAAGACACATTTCAGTTGAAGGCGTTCAGTTGTACAAATGACTAGGTATCCCCCTTTGTTTCATCAACAGCAGTGAGCCACAGCCACATCCATGTCACACACACATACACCCGCATGATGTGACCGCACACACAGACACATGCAAGCGCAACTGCCTGTTACACAATGTTCTATGTTGTTGTTGCAATCTTGTAGATCATGTCATATGATCCCATAAATGACAAAAACAAATGCCTATGGCTGTAAGTCAATGTAAAACTAATAGAAGGTTTAACTTTGTAAAGCCGTCATTGGATTCGGACACACTGGACTACTCTACAAACTGAAGCCAAGCTACTATAAACTAAGCAATTGCACATATTTCCAATAGCTGTTGAGGGTTTCTATAAAGATTTGTTATCCTGTTTAACATAACGACTCTCTACCATTACCGTCATCACTGAGGTGGCTGTTTCCCCGGCATTCACCATAATTCTAACACTGAAGAATACTTTTTCAGCGCTGCTTTTCAACAGGAAGTGTTCTGGCCGAGGGCTGCTGGCTACATGGCAGGAGCCATGTTTTGGAAAAGTGACCTCATCCCGGCCACCACCTCCCTTTTCCCTCAAAGGAGAGGGTCAACAGCAAACCCGGCTGACAATAGAGAAAGCAAGGCTTCTAGCTCCACAGATAGACGATAGTCACTCCAGATCAGCCCACACTTATTAACCCAGATTCGGGTCTTATTGGGCAAGGCTATTCCTTCATCCTTCCAGCCCACCCCACCACAACTACAGGCTCATCTTTACCATCAGACTACTGAACATAACAAAAGCCCCATTCAGAAGAGACACACACTCATAGGGTAGTGCCTCACTCTAATCCTTGTTTGAGTCAGTGTGGCTCAGCTCAGTACAGCTCAGCTGCTGGGATAAATCTGCAGTTTCCTGAAGGGAAGCAGGTCTGAGAACAGCACCCGGCCCACAGGGGAAACCTCCTATTGTCTCGCAGTAGGAACTCAGGGCCGCTCCAATCCTGACAGGAAACCCATCGCTAAGGCCAAAAAGCTGCTTCCTGTGACACCAGAAGAAAAATCCAGGGAGAAGACAATCAAAAACGAGGAGCTGAACAAACACACTACTTGTGTATTGCCATACAGGATTAACCCCTGTTTTACCAAAAAGGCTCACTTTTCTGTTTCCATCTACATGGGCCGGTACCCGTGTCTCACTGAGCCAAAGCCAGGCTACTGTTACTTTTCAGCTGTAATTTACATAACAATGTCTAACTGTGAACTTTAACACCTTCTCACAAAGCAACTATTTTGGTTATGAAGAGGTTGTTAATTCTGCTCTTCACAAGTTCTCACTGTCAGCCCTAGCTTTGGAAACACAATTTCCCTAGTATAAACAAAGGGGATGTACACTAGTGTAACACTGCTTTTACTGTCGAAAAGCAGCCTAAGTTTCTGCAAAACAAGAACACGCAGGCATGCACACATGAACGCAAACTAGAGGTCGACCGATTATGATTTTTCAATACCGATACCGATTATTGGAGGACCAAAAAAGCCGATACCGATCAAATCGGCCGATTTGTGATAATGACAATTACAACAATACTGAATGAACACTTATTTTAACTTCATATAATACATCAATAAAATCAATTTAGCCAAAAGTAAATAATGAAACATGTTCAATTTGGTTTAAATAATGCAAAAACAAAGTGTTGGAGAAGAAAGTAAAAGTGCAATATGTGCTATGTAAGAAAGCTAACGTTTCAGTTCCTTGCTCAGAACATGAGAACATATGTCTTCAATATTCCCAGGTAAGAAGTTTTAGGTTGTAGTTATTATAGGAATTATAGGACTATTTCACTCTATACCATTTGTATTTCAAATCAAATTTTATTTGTCACATACACATGGTTAGCAGATGTTAATGCGAGTGTAGCGAAATGCTTGTGCTTCTAGTTCCGACAATGCAGTAATAACCAACAAGTAATCTAGCTAACAATTCTAAAACTACGACCTTATAGACACAAGTGTAAGGGGATAAAGAATATGTACATAAAGATATATGAATGAGTGATGGTACAGAGCGGCATAGGCAAGATACAGTAGATGGTATTGAGTACAGTATATACATATGAGATGAGTATGTAAACAAAGTGGCATAGTTAAAGTGGCTAGTGATACATGTATTACATAAAGATGCAGTAGATGATATAGAGTACAGTATATACGTATACATATGAAATTAATAATGTAGGGTATGTAAACATTATATTAGGTAGCATTGTTTAATGTGGCTAGTGATATATTTTACATCATTTCCCATCAATTCCCATTATTAAAGTGGCTGGAGTTGAGTCAGTGTGTTGGCAGCAGCCACTCAATGTTAGTGGTGGCTGTTTAACAGTCTGATGGCCTTGAGATAGAAGCTGTTTTTCAGTCTCTCGGTCCCAGCTTTGATGCACCTGTACTGACCTCGCCTTCTGGATGATAGCGGGGTGAACAGGCAGTGGCTCGGGTGGTTGTTGTCCTTGATGATCTTTATGGCCTTCCTGTGACATCGGGTGGTGTAGGTGTCCTGGAGGGCAGGTAGTTTGCCCCCGGTGATGCGTTGTGCGGACCTCACTACCCTCTGGAGAGCCTTACGGTTGTGGGCGGAGCAGTTGCCGTACCAGGCGGTGATACAGCCAGACAGGATGCTCTCGATTGTGCATCTGTAGAAGTTTGTGAGTGCTTTTGGTGACAAGCCGAATTTCTTCAGCCTCCTGAGGTTGAAGAGGCCCTGCTGCGCCTTCTTCACGATGCTGTCTGTGTGGGTGGACCAATTCAGTTTGTCTGTGATGTGTACGCCGAGGAACTTAAAACTTACTACCCTCTCCACTACTGTTCCATCGATGTGGATAGGGGGGTGTTCCCTCTGCTGTTTCCTGAAGTCCACAATCATCTCCTTAGTTTTTTTGACGTTGAGTGTGAGGTTATTTTCCTGACACCACACTCCGAGGGCCCTCACCTCCTCCCTGTAGGCCGTCTCGTCGTTGTTGGTAGTCAAGCCTACCACTGTTGTGTCGTCCGCAAACTTGATGATTGAGTTGAGTTTCATTAACCTTTGACTATTAGATGTTCTTATAGCACTTTAGTATTGCCAGTGTAACAGTATAGCTTCCGTCCCTCTCCTTGCTCCTCCCTGGGCTCAAACCAGCAACACAACGACAACAGCCACCATCGAAGCAGCGTTACCCATGCAGAGCAAGGGGAACAACTACTAGAAGGCTCAGATCGAGTGACGTTTGAAATGCTATTAGCGCCGGCTAACTAGCTAGCCATTTCACTTCGGTTACACCAGCCTCATCTCGGGAGTTGATAGGCTTGAAGTCATAAACAGCGCAATGCTTGACGCACAACGAAGAGCTGCTGGCAAAACGCACAAAAGTGCTGTTTGAATGAATGTTCACGCGCCTGCTTCTGCTTACCACCGCTCAGTCAGATACTTAGATACTTGTATGCTCAGTCAGATTATATGCAACGCAGGACACGCTAGATAATATCTAGTAATATCATCAACCATGTGTAGTTAACTAGTGGTTATGATTGATTGTTTTTTATTAGATAAGTTTAATGCTAGCTAGCAGCTTACCTTGGCTTACTGCATTCGCATAACAGGCACTCCTTGTGGAGTGCAACGAGAGAGAGGCAGGTCGTTATTGCGTTGGACTAGTTAACTGTAAGGTTGCAAAATTGGATCCCTCGAGCTGACAAGGTGTATATCTGTCGTTCTGCCCCTGAACAAGGCAGTTAACCCACCGTTCTTAGGCCGTCATTGAAAATAAGTGTGTGATAAATGTGTTCTTAACCGACTTGCCTAGTTAATTAAAGGTATAAAAAAAAATAATAATAACAATTGGCAAATCGGCGCCCAAAAGTACCGATTTCCGATTGTTATGAAAACTTGAAATCGGCCCTAATTAATCGGCCATTTCGATTAATCGGTCGACCTCTAACGCAAACACACATTAACGCAAATCCACTACAGCTCCTGGTCTTTTCCTGGCGTCCAAGCATCCCATCGCGACACATAATGCAGAAATTAGACATGCAAATGTGTACACAGCATGAACTGCCTTGGAAGTTCACAGAAATAACCCCTTGCCACCAGATGTTTCCCCAGGTATTTAGGGCCACATCCGTATCCGTAATTCTGTCTCGTAAATCATGCATTGATGTCAATTAGGGATTTCGAGATACACAAACACATTGCAGTCCAAAGTTTTGCCCTTACAGCCTTAAATACACTTCTAGACTAAAACCCAATCTTTTAACTATCAACTTGGGTATCAAACATCACATGCATCCCCCCTCCCCCACACACATTCAAGCCCCACAATGAGGCATTATGCCACTTCGGTGGTGAGGCTGTTTGCAAAAGTTTTCTGAGGTCTCCTTGTTCCTTGTTCAATCTCCCATTCCCGTTCCCCCTCACTCTCCCTCCCCAAAGGGTTCAAAATGTCACAAAGTGAATTCAATCAGGCATTGGGGAAGTCCGTGGCTTTGAATGGTGTTTGGAAGGCCAAGTACAAAACCCAGTCTAACAGGACCTTGTCTTCCCACCCAGACACCATGTTGGCTCCAAGCACCACACTCAAAGTGGAGCTATTTGCATGCAGATTTTACAATGGTCTCAATGTACTGCCCAAGCTCTTTCTAAAATGGTCTGACGGTCTAGCTCCTCAGCATGGGTCCTCATATAGGCCTTAGTGGAAAACAGAAATGGTAAGACATTCTGACATGTACTGTCTGTAATGTCACTGGGGAGAAAGTGGATCAAATTAAAATGAGTGCCATGGTTCTGCAACATCTTACTGTTCAACTTCAACCCAAGTTACTGTACTGAGATTGAATTAACTACTTTACTTTTTCAAATGGTTTATGTTCAAACTGTTATATTGTCAACTAAGAAAACTGAGAAAATGACTTGACTGGACTTGGAATGGTCCAATAAATGATGCAATAAAAACATAGCCTAATGTCTAGGTCTCTGGAAACATGATCTTATTGACCCATTTGGCAAGCCTAGGACCTGCATGCAGCATAGAGGCTAAACCATTTGAGACTGAACCATTTTCCTTCTTCACAACAGTAGCAAATGAAGCCTCCAGATGTTTTATTTTCATACCTCCAGTAAAAAGACCAGATGTCAGCTAGCCACAGTTGTCTAAAACCACACTCCAAAACCTGTTTATTAGTCAGTTATTTCCTTTACTGGTGCAAATTACACTTATTCACCAACATCTTTACATCAAGTTTATAGAGGAGGATAGGGACAGCTGATTTCTGGGAAAACCTTCTCCAGATCCAAGACTTAACAAAAACGGCAATGCGTAAGCTCTGCTCACCTCAAAGTAAAGCTGAGAATCATACTGTATATTTACTGTATATTTAACTAGGCAAGTCGATTAAAAACAAATTGTTATTTTACAATGACAGCCTACCCCAGCCAAACCCTCCCCTAACCCAGACGAGACTGGGCCAATTGGGACTCCCGATCACAGGTTGTGATACAGCCCAGGATCGAACCAGGTTCTGTAGTGACACCTCTAGAACTGAGGTGCAGTGCCTTAGACCCCTGCGCCACTCAGGAGCCTTAAAATATAGCCAGGCACAATCCCAAATGATCCCTTTAAGTGTTTCAGAAAGTGGCCTTGGGGAAATTGTTAGAAGCAGCTGATTGCACTTTAAGCGGGAATAAACAGCATCTCAAGGCACTAGATTAAATTAGTAAATAGGCTCTCTCCCCCAGACCTTGTTAGAGTTTACATGGGTATTTTTAGCTAATTTATTCTCACACACTGTATATCGTGTAGTAGTGACTCAATCTAATATCCAAGATAGATTCAATTGAATAATGTTTCAGTGCAATGAAAGCCCATTAAGCAGTATGCTCGAGAGGTCGACCGATTAATAGGAATGGCCAATTAATTAGGGCCGGTATTTTTGGACACCGATTTGGCCGATGTTTTTTTACACCTTTATTTAACTGGCAAGTCAAACCTGTTACGGATTCGGGTTCCCAGTTGGGAACCGACGTTAACTGGGACGTGGCGCATGGAACGCAAAAATATTCTTAGAAATATTTAACCTCCACACATTAACAAGTCCAATAGCTCAAATGAAAGATAAACACCTTGTTCATCTAGCCAGCAAGTCAGATTTCTAAAATGTTTTACGGCGAAAACATAGCACATATTTATGTCAAACCACCACCAAAGACACAGCTAATTTGAATTAGCCACGTTGAACAAAATATGCAATCAACAACCGCAGGATTAAAATAAAAATAATTCACTAACCTTTTGAAAATCTTCATCAGATGACAGTAATAGGACATGTTACACAGTACATTTATGTTTTTTTCAATAATATGCAATTTATATCCATAAATCTCTGTTTACAATGACGCCATGTTCAAAAAATGCTACTCAAATGTCCGGAGAAATGATGATATCTGCCGGAGCTAACATCAGATAACAAGCAATACACATCATAAACTTCGACTAAATATACATGTTCTACATATAGTTAGAAAGATACACTTCTTCTTAATGCAACCGCTGTGTTACATTTATTTTTAACGTTACAGAATTCGTTCACTAGGCTATAATATGAGACGGCGCTCAGAAATTAGCATTATGTCTCCTCTATCTCGGAGTCCACAGAAACCCATAATTAACACATAAATATTCCCTTACCTTTGATGTTCTTCGATCAGAAGACGTGGAAGGAGTTATACTTACCAAAAACTGCGTTTGGTTTTCAAGTCTGTGTCTTTAGGTTATCAAACACGACAAATTCCAGTCGAAATGCAGGCAAAATTCTAGTGGATGCGCATCAAAACTTCAAAATTACATATTATATGTCGACTAAACTGGTCAAACTAAGTGCAGAATCGAGCTTTAGCATGTTCTAAACATAGAAAACAATCCTTAGCGTGAACAGACAAACCTACATCGTTTGGTGAATCTTGGAACAAAGAGAGCTCCGGACCCGACGTGCGCATGAAAGTGCATGTATTTTCGTGTGACCCGGAGGTTTCAGCCCGCCAAAACTCGAGGGAGCGCGCGATTCTCACAATGGCAGGCCCCACTGAAAGAGGACATTGCGCTGAAGAGATAGGAACTGTTCCCAGATCGGTAGCTGGTTGGGAAGGGTGGGGGCGATGACGTCAAAGTTGTCCCAACTTTTCTGTTGCCAAGAGAGAGTTTGGGAGAATGGCTGCCCTGAGAGTTCTGCTTTACATAGAGACATAATTTGTTTGGTTTGGTTTTAGAAGCTTTAGAGTGTTTTCTATTCAATAATAATTATTATATGCATATATTAGCAGTTTTTGACAGATTTTTTTTCTGTTTACTATGGGCACACAATTCCTCCAAAGGGGGCAGTAGTCAGCCCTATCTTTAACAGGTACACATTCTTATGTTCAATGATGGCCTACGAACAGTGGGTTAACTGCCTGTTCAGGGGCAGAACAACAGATTTTTACCTTGTCAACTCCGGGATTCAATCTTGCAACCTTACAGTTAACTAGTCCAACGCTCTAACCACCTGCCTCTCATTGCACTCCACGAGGAGCCTGCCTATTAAGCAAATGCAGTAAGAAGCCAAGGTAAGTTGCTAGCTAGCATTAAACTTATCATAAAAAACAATCAATCAATCAATCATAATCACTAGTTAACTAGCCTAGTGGTTAGAGCGTTGGACTAGTAAATGGAAGGTTGCAAGTTCAAACCCCTGAGCTGACAAGGTACAAATCTGTCGTTCTGCCCCTGAACAGGCAGTTAACCCACTGTTCCTAGGCCGTCATTGAAAATAAGAATTTGTTCTTAACTGACTTGCCTAGTTAAATAAAGGTAAAATAAAATAGAAAAACACATGGTTGATGATATTACTAGTTTATCTAGTGTGTCCTGCGTTGTATATAATTGATGCAATGCAGAGGGATAATTTAACAAAAGCACAATTGTTGCACGACTGTACCTAAACACCCATGTCTTTCTTAAAATCAATACACAGAAGTATATATTTTTAAACCTGCATATTTAGCTAAAAGAAATCCAGGTTAGCAGGCAATATTAACCAGGTAAAATTGAGTCACTTCTCTTGCGTTCATTGCAGGCAGAGTCAGGGTATATGCAACAGTTTGGGCAGCCTGGCTCATTGCGAACTAATTTGCCCGAAGTTTACGTAATTATGACATAACATTGAAGGTTGTGCAATGTAACAGCAATATTTAGACTTATGGATGCCACCCGTTAGATAAAATACCGAACAGTTCCATATTTCACTGAAATAATAAACATTTTGTTTTCGAAATGACAGTTTCCAGATTCTACCATATTAATGACCAAAGGCTCGTATTTCTGTGTTATGTTATAATTAAGTCTATGATTTGATAGAGCAGTCTGACTGAGCGGTGGTAGGCAGCAGCAGGCTCGTAAGCATTCATTCAAACAGCACTATTGTGTGTTTGACAGCAGCTCTTCACAATGCTTCAAGCATTGCGCTGTTTATGACTTCAAGCCTGTCAACTCCCGAGATTAGGCTGGCAATACTATAGTGTGTGGTGTGTTGGTGTAACCGATGTGAAATGGCTAGCTAGTTATTGGGGTGCACGCTAATAGCGTTTCAAACGTCACTCGCTCTGAGACTTGGAGTAGTTGTTCCCCTTGCTCTGCATGGGTACGCTGCTTCGATGGTGGCTGTTGTCGATGTGTTCCTGGTTTGAGGCCAGGAGAGGGACAGAAGCTATACTGTTACACTGGCAATACTAAAGTGCCTATAAGAACATCCAATAGTCAAAGGTATATGAAATACAAATGGTATAGAGAGAAATAGTCCTATAAATACTATAACTACAACCTAAAACCTCTTACCTTGGAATACTGAAGTCTCATCACAAAAGGAACCACCAGCTTTCATATGTTCTCATGTTTTGAGCAAGGAACTTAAAAGGTAGCTTTTTTACATGGCACATATTGCACTTTTACTTTCTTCTCCAACACTTTGTTTTTGCATTATTTAAACCAAATTGAACATGTTTCATTATTTATTTGAGGCTAAATAGATTTTTATTGATGTATTTATTAAGTTAAAATAAGTGTTCATTCAGTATTGTTGTAATTGTCATTATTACAAATATATATTTTTTAAATCAGCCGATTAATCGGTATCAGCTTTTTTGGCCCTCCAATAATCGGTATCGGCGGTGAAAAATCATAATCGGTCGACCTCTAGTATGCTCCTACTCATATCAATAAAATCTTCTCTCTAGGACAACCAGTCCTTTTTTAGGATGGTGTGTCAATCTCCAAGTTGGCCAAATAAGGCCGCATTTATTGTAGCTGGGGATTTTAACAAAGCAAATTTGAAGAAAACGCTACCGAAGTTCTATCAACACATTGACTGTAGTACTCGCACTGGGAAAACACTCGGCCACTGCTATTCTCTCTTCCAGGAGGCCTACAAGGCCCTTACCCGCCCTCCCTTCGGCAAATCAGATCACGACTCCATTTTGCACCTCCCTTCCTATAGGCAGAAACTCAAACAGGAAATACCCGTGCTAAGGTCTATTCAAAGCTGGTTTGAATAATCGTAATCCATTCGTCAAGATTGTTTTGATCATGCAGACTGGGATATGTACCGGGTAGCCTCAGAGAATAACTTTGATGTATACACGGACACGGTGACTGAGTTCATCAGGAAGTGTATAGGGGATGTTGATCTTGTTCCCACTGTGACTATTAAAACATATCTAAATCAGAAACCGTGGACAGATGGCAGCATTTGCGCTAAACTGAAAACGCCGACCACCGCATTTAACCATGGCAAGGTGACTGGGAATATGGTTGAATACAAACAGTGTAGTTATTCCTTCTGTAAGGCAATCAAACAGTACATTCAGTACAGAGACAAAGTGGAGTCGCAATTCAACGGCTCAGACACGAGATGTCCAGTTGTCGGAAGTTTACATACACTTAGGTTAATTATGTGGATATATTAAAGCAACATCTCAAGACATCAGGCAGGAAGTTAAAGCTTAGTCGCAAATGGGTCTTCCAAATGGACAATGACCCCAAGCATACTTCCAAAGTTGTGCAAAATGGCTTAAGGACAACAAAGACAAGGTATTGGAATGGCCATCACAAAGCCCTGACGTCAATCCTATAGAAAATTTGTGGGCAGAACTGAAAAAGCATGTGTCAGCAAAGAGGCCTACAAACCTGACTCAGTTACACCAACTCTGTCAGGAGGAATGTGCCCAAATTCACCCAACTTATTGTGGGAAGCTTGTGGAAGGCTAACCAAAACGTTTGACCCAAGTTAAACAATTTAAAGGCAATGCTCCCAAATACTAATTGAGTGTACAGTGGGGCAAAAAAGTATTTAGTCAGCCACCAATAGTGCAAGTTCTCCCACTTATAAAGATGAGAGAGGCCGGTAATTTTCATCATAGGTACACTTCAACAAATGACAGACAAAATGAGAAAAAAAATCCAGAAAATCACACTGTAGGATTTTAAATGAATTTATTTGCAAATTATGGTGGAAAACAAGTATTTGGTCAATAACAAAAGTTTATCTCAATACTTTGTTATATACCCTTTGTTGGCAATGACAGAGGTCAAATGTTTTCTGTAAGTCTTCACAAGGTTTTCACACACGGTTGCTGGTATTTTGGCCCATTCCTCCATGCAGATCTCCTCTAGAGCAGTGATGTTTTGGGGCTGTTGCTGGGCATCACGGACTTTCAACTCCCTCCAAAGATTTTCTATGGGGTTGAGATCTGGAGACTGGCTAGGCCACTCCAGGACCTTGAAATGCTTCTTACGAAGCCACTCCTTCGTTGTCCGGGTGGTGTGTTTGGGATCATTGTCATGCTGAAAGACCCAGCCACGTTTCATCTTCAATGCACTTGCACTGCACACTGCCCTATCCCATCTGGACAAGATGAATACCTATGTAAGAATACTGTTCATTAACTATAGTACCCTGCAAGCTCATCATCAAGATCGGGCCCTGGATCTGAACCCTGCCCTGTGCAACTGGGTCCTGGACTTCCTGATGGGCCACCCCCAGGTTGTGAAGGTAGGAAACAACACATCCACTTCCCTGATCCTCAACACAGGGGCCCCACAGGGAAGTGTGCTCAGCCCCCTCCTGTACTCCCTGTTCACCCATGACTGCGTGGCCACACACACCTCCAACTCAATCATCAACTTTGCAGACGACACAACCATAGTAGGCCTGATTACTAACAATGATGAGACAGCCCACAGGGAGGAGGTGAGGGGACTGGCAGAGTGTGCCAGGAAAATAACCTCACCCTCAACGTCAACAAAACAAAGGAGATGATCGTGGACTTCAGGAAAAAGCAGAGGGAGCACGACCCTATCCACATTGATGGTACCGCAGTGGAGAAGGCATACACACCACTGACAATCTGAAATGGTCCACCCACACAAACAGTGTGGTGAAGACAACGCCACCACCCGCAACAGCAGGGCTTTCCAGAGGGTTGTGCGGTCTGCCCAATGCATCACCGGGGGCACACTGCCTGCCCTCCAGGACACATACAGCACCTGATGTCACAGGAAGAAAAAAAAGATCATCAAGGACATCAACCACACGAGCCATGGCCTGTTCACCCCACTATCATCCAGAAGGCGAGGTCAGTACAGGTGCATCAAAGCTGGGACCAAGAGACTGATAAACAGCTTCTATCTCAAGGCCATCAGACTGTTAAATAGCCATCACTAGCTGCCTACCATCGGTTACACAACCCTGCACCTTCTTAATTCCATTATTTTCCTTTGAGATGTGTGTGTATTGTTGTGAATTGTTAGATATTACTACACTGTTGAAGCTAGGAAAAGAAGCATTTCGCTACACCCACAATAACATCTGCTAAATACAGTTGAAGTCGGAAGTTTACATACACTTAGGTTGGAGTCATTAAAACTCATTTTTCAACCACTCCACAAATTTCTTGTTAAAAAACTATAGCAAGTTGGTTAGGAAATCTACTTTGTGCATGACACAAGTAATTTTTCCAACAATTGTTTACAGACAGATTATTTCACTTATAATTCACTTCATCACAATTCCAGTGGGTCAGAAGTTTACGTAAATCATTCTTTCTACTATTATTCTGAAATTTCACATCCTTAAAATAAAGTGATGATCCCAATTGACCTAAGACAGGGATTTTTTAATAGGATTAAATGTCAGGAATTGTGAAATACTGAGTTTAAATGTATTTGGCTAACGTGTATGCAAACTTCCGACTTCAACTGTATGTGTTTGTGACCAATAACAATTCATTTTATTTGAATGATAACTCCTCCAATGTCAGAAACAGCCAAGTAGAGGCCTTCTTCGCAGAATATTGGAGCCATTTGCATCATCAACAATAAACAATATGGCTGCTGTAGTGAATGATATCACTCTAGTGGTGTGGGAGCTGTGCTTTGGCAAAGTGGGTGGGGTTATATCCTGCCTGTTTGGCCCTGTCTGGGGGCATCGTCCGACAGGGCCACAGTGTCTCCCGACCGCTCCTGTCTCAGCCTCCAGTATTTATGCTGCAATAGTTTGTGTCGGGGGCTAGGGTCAGTCTGTTAAAACTGGAGTATTTCTCCTGTCTCATCCGGTGTCCTGTGTGAATTTAAGTATGCTCCCTCTAAAATTCTCTCTTTTTTTCCTCTCTCTTTTTCTCTCAGAGGACCTGAGCCCTAGGACCATGCCTCGGGACTACCTGGCCTGATGACTCCTTGCTGTCCCCAGTCCAACTGGTCATGCTTCTGCTCCAGTTACAACTGTTCTACCTGCGGCTATGGAACCCTGACCTGTCACTGGACACGCTACCTTGTCCCGGACCTGCTGTTTTGGACCCTCTCTCTACCACAAATGCTGTCTCTAACGCTGAATGATCAGCTTTGAAAATCCAACTGACATTTACTCCTGAGGTGCTGACTTGTTGCACCCTCTACAACCACTGTGATTATTATTACCTGACCCTGCAGGTCATCTATGAACATTTGAACATCTTGGCCATGTTCTGTTATAATCTCCACCCTGCACAGCCAGAAGAGGACTGGCCACCCCTCAGAGCCTGGTTCCTCTCTAGGTTTCTTCCTAGGGTTCTGGCCTTTCACCGTGCTTCTACATCTGCATTGCTTGCTGTTTGGGGTTTTAGGCTGGGTTTCTGTATAGCACTTTGTGACATCGGCTGATGTAAAAAGGACTTTATAAATACATTTGATTTATTCATTGATGGAGATGCAATAGAAAGACCTCTCTATGGCAGATGGAGCCAACTTAACCATGGGGATGCAGACATCAAATCCACTGAAGGCCTTGATCAAAGGAGATGATTGTACAACTAGTGTTCAGGGAACGGTCAAACCTCAAGTGGCCTTGAATGAATAAGTCAATAATCTAACTCAATCAAACAATGAACAAAACTCTCTGCAGATTGGATATTCAAGGTGAATGAAAGGTAAAGGGAACAGGAAGAGAAAAACGAAACATAGTAAATTTACTATGATGGCATCAAGGTTTTGGAATATAGACCTATATATTACAGAATATAATATATATTTTCTTGTTTTGTTAGACGCTGAGAACGTCCTCAGCATCAGACAGTTTCACTGCCCCCACAACACCCGTCACTACATTTATGGTGGTTCTATTTTTGAAGACAGACACTGTAAGTCATACTCAAGTGTACAGTTGCAGGAACCCGACCATATCCCCCCTGTGAGCTCATCAATGTTGTTGAAAGCTTAACATGTTACCGTCCAACACGCGTAATTGTTGTGATTTGCTACAATGAATCTCAAGACATATATAGCAGAACAAGACATCAGTCACTGCTCCTCGAAGGGGTTGACAACAGGCATGAGCAAGTGCTTTAGCTACTGTCAATCTGAGAAGGGCAATTTCATCTCCTATTAAAGCCTTTAAACCCACTTTTTTGTTTTTTCCCCACATTGCGTTTTGGTTAAACATCTAACTGAATTAATACAAATGTGCCAACTGCCAACTTTTTACCATTAATATTTTCTTGGATAGGAGGATGTTCACATTGTTATGAAGCCGTTTCATATGGATACTTACTTACAACAAGAAAGGTTAAATTTGACGTTTTACTAAAACTTTGGGGTTGTTCAAATAGATCTCAGGAGGAAATATTGTTTTCAATAACAGTTTGAAAAGCATTGAATTGATGGTGTAAAAATGCAGAGGCAGTGAATTCATGCTTAAACATAAATAATCACACTCTAAAACTTAACATAAAACTGTTTGCCTTTTCTAAGAGACAACAGAAAAAAAGCCATTTATTTTTTAACTATGGAGGCTACTGTCTAAGGGCACAACAAGTCAATGCAATTATCCTATGTACAATAGAGGCCTCTTGTTTGGACAGATATTTGCTGCTCAAATATGATTCATTCTGTTTTACATTCAACCTTAGATCATTTTTTCCCCACATATCTAGTGAAATGTTTAATTATGTTTATCTGTATATTGTTGTAGAAATTATCTAGCCTGCATCAATGGTTTATGTTCAATTAAAATATAAACAAACAGATTTAGGAATGTACATCATGAACCAGTATCTTCTTGTAGATGCACAACATTTTGTCATCTTACAATTAACATCTACATTTCAAAGAAAGCCAGATGGTTCACAACATGTGAATTCACGATGAAAGCATATGGAAGTTACAAAACAATGATTTAATGAATTCGTGCTGGCAATAAGACAGTTTACAGCATAGAATCACATGACAGACAACATGGGGATGGTTAGCAGTCAAGTGGATGAATTACAGTCTGGACAAGCCATGTCTGGGGCACAACTCACCCCACAATAGGAGAATCAATTGTGATCACAACAAGCCAATTCCACGAAGCTGTGATTCATTTAGTAATCCCCATATCACAATGTGATTATGTGTGTTATTATGAAGCAAGACACGACATTCTTGTCCTCCACAGAGTGAATACAATTGACAGCACCACAGATTGTAGCCCTAATGGGGGATGTGCAGATGGGGGGCGTTTCACTGACAATGGAGTATTTTCATACCATGTCATGTCTTACTGTTTGTTTGATGATGACGACTTTGTTTAGCTACAACTCCAAATATTTTTTGATTGGGGTTGGGGTAAAAAAAGTTTTTTTGATTTCCTGGGTGGATTATAATCTTAAATGTACTCGTCTAAATCTAATGTCACTAATCAACAGACATCCAGCCTCATGTAACACCTTTATAACGCCATTATAAGCGTTCAGTAGCCTATACATCGATGAAGTACTACTTTAACAGTTATCTTGCATGGGGTGTGTCAATTTCTCTCTCTTCTCAAGACTAAAATCACTCTAAAAATGTTTAATTAATTTGAATTAAATTCAAACAGATGTTCTTGGACTAGCCCAGTTTTGTTCAAATGGGGCTCTTTGTGGACCTGACGATACTGTCTTTATGCACACATAGGATATTAATTGTGGCTTTTTATGTGCTGTCTCTGAACAGTAAACTAAATAAATGCACAACGTTATGAACAATTTATTCGTATTATATAACGTTACTTGATTGGTTATACACAAATATAACCGTACATTTGATGTTTTAAACTATGGCAGATGGTTCGCTACAGACTTTTCAGAATGCAGTTGGTTACGGAACAAATGTATCGTAGGCATATGATGGGCTTCGTACGGGTCGGTAAAATTCACAACTATCTGAGCACTATTTTCAATGCACTAAATAAGAAGCGCACACAATATGTTATGTAGGTCTACGTAAAAAGGAAAAGAGATAGAAATCAATCAAGGCATGGTCCATACAGTTGATAGAGCGGCAACTTTACCTGTTCCCTTTGCTTTTACGCAAATGTTGAGCCCATTTGATAGGCTATCGTTCGAGGAATATGTAGTGCAAGCAATAATGTATCATTGAAATGTGTTTGTCTTACCTTTCAGACTTCCTAAGGCTTTCTTTTAACTTTCACTATAATTTCTCCGAGCATTCTTGGTAATAAAGTTAGGAAGGAAAAACATGCCACCCCTTGCGCTTTCCCACTCTTCAATAGGTTTATGAGTCAATAATAGACAGGCGAATGAACCAATCCGTGCAAGGGGATGTGTGCCCAATAGAAGTAGTAGGGGTCAGAAACCGTGGAAAGTATTTTATACCTCAGTGGAAGTGACTGATGTATGATGTTATAGCCAGAATATAAATACTTTTTAATATGTTTCGAAAATTAAAACCAACTTTGCATATTTATCACAATATCTAAAAATAAGTTTGTGGCCAAAATTCTTGAGTCATGATTGAGCAAAACATTTGTCATGTTGTAGTTGGCCTAGACTAGTGCCATTTGTCAATGGGGAAATTTTGTCGCAGTGTCATGTACACTTTAAACGTGGCAAAACAATAACTTATTTCTCATAACAAAATTTCCCCATGGGGACAATAAAGTCAGTAAGTAATGAGAAATAAGTTATTGTTTTGCCAACAGATCTTCTTTCTACATTTTATAAAAATGGCGAAAGTTTCACTATTGCTCTAATTCATAAATGTAATCTCTGAAGTGTAAAATATACTTTATCTATTTGAACAAATATGTGTTCCTGTTTGCCTTCAAGCTATTTAGTGCATAGTGGAATGTTTTGGAATTAAGTTAGCTTGTGATAACTGTATGAAAATAATAATGAAGAATATACAGTTATCTGGTCAAATACCAATGTAAATCAGAACACATTGGAAAGCCTGCATAGGAAAGGATATTGCCTTGATTTGCCATGAAAAAGATGTCAGTGACGTTTAATATGTTCTGCTCAATAGCATTATCTATTTAGAACGATCATGCCTTCATAATCAAAAATAATACACTGAACAGTAAGGTTTTGTTGCTATGAATTACTTTTGCATGATGTTTTTATTCTATGTGATTCAATTGTGTGAACTTCAAAGCATTCATAGGATGTCTGCTCTATTGCAAGTCATTTTGAGGTGGCTGTAATAGGACATTGAATCAGAATCAGGAAACATTACAGCCATGCAACAAACAATACTAGGAATGTATCTTGGTGTGTTGGCTCAGAACAAAAACATCATCAGATCAACATCAATACAGATATACAATATAACACTGTAGAAACCACCATTTACACAATACATTCACAGGAATGTCCCCAATGTGAGGTAATGTAATGAGGTAAGTGATGCATGTGTATGTGGAAAGCGCATGGACGGCAGGAGTGTTTTGGATCAAAGCAATTGAAATACTTCCCACTTGAGAATGCAAAGATGTTGGATGGGGAAAGTCACCTTAATATTTACCACTCCTACAATGCCTGGACAGCATTGTGTGTGTGTATAGCGGAAGCCAGTAAAATGAGAAACTGATTTGTTTATGAGCATCCTTCTTGTACTTGCAGCTGTTCCTTTCTGCTGACCAGCAGTTTTTTTTTAAATTACAAACAGAAACAGCTACTGCAGATGTTATGTTTTCCAGACAGCAGTTACTATTTTATTGTTCAGTGCTAGTTACAAAAACTCATTAACTGGGAATAAAATTGCAGTCTGCTAGGATATGTTTAAAAAATGTAAACTGAACTATAATCTATAAAGAATTAACCAAGTCTAGGCTTCGCAGAGTAAGAATTAACCAAGTCTATACTTCGCAAAGTGGGAGGGTCATCTTCAATGCCTTCACGCATCATGTCAACACGTCTCACAATTTCTCCTATTGACCTGGCTGCAACCATATGGACTAACAGTAGAGAGCGCTATTGCATTACAGTTACTGTATTTCTCAGATTGCACAAAGCACTACTTACCGACCAGTAAATCCTCTAAGGGTAGGGTTAAGATAAATCTGGTCACTGAATAAAATATTGTTCCATTTTACAAGAGCGTGACAGAGGGAACAGTGCTTGACTAACCACACACATATCTGACCAGAGTTTTGTAATGGCTTCCCTGCTCTGTCATGAACATTGAAAATATCTTTACTTTTATGAATCAGCAGAATGTCTCTTCAAGAGAGACATCAGCCGTGTTTGAGAGTAGTTGCTGATCAATGATTGAGCGGACTGACTGATCTACAAATAATAATGAGCAGTTATTTAGGATGAAAGGTGATTTGTAGATCATTCAGTCTGCCGTCACCGACTGCTGTGAAATCGAATCTCTGACATAGCCACTATTTTATAACAGGGTTTTTACTGCGGAAATAGACTGCAAGGAGAACGCTAAAAGTGGGAAAGGGGATACCAGGGTGAGCACACAGATAACGCTCATTCTCTGTGATTTACCAGAGAAACCGAGCCAGTGACACTTACTTAAAGGAAAATGTCACCATTTTTCAACTTCATATTCATAATCTCCAGCACCACCCCAACATCCATCATATGGGAAAACTGCATGGTTCATTAGTCGTACAACAAAAGGACAGGCAGTGGGGCTGGGGAAAACAAGCACTGATTAATATTGAGATAATTAATAAAACATATTGAAAAATCCCTTGGGATGTCCTGTTGTGTCAACATCCTGAGGAGGAAGAGGAGACGGTTTTTATTGCTCCAATTCTAGGTTAGTGTTGACCCTCCCTTGGTATGGGTTCAGGGGTAAAACTGAGGAGCACAACATGACAGACACAATGTAACAACAACAGACACTGGCAGAGACCTTCAAGATCCATGAGAGAATGGCATAAGTGATCAATCACTTCAGCTACTACCTTCTACAGTTTCCCATATCTCATTTTAAAATGTCCCTTCCATGTTTAATCACTGTTATGTGTGCCAGTTGAGTAATGCAATTAATGTAGGCTAGGTGTCAATGAAGACCACAGACTAGTTTCCCATGGTTTTTTATTTCCAGGGTTCCTTCTGCCAAGCATTTAGATTAGTTGCGTTTCACATTTTCATTTTAAGCCATAGATAAAAGTCCATGTCTGTTTATTCTTATATCTATGCTCAGATTGAAATGTTTTGAGTGCAAAAATACTAACATAATATTTCTCTCCCAGATCCTTAGTTCATTGACCTCTGTGGTGGAGTGGAGGGTGCCAGAGAATGGCGCCAGGATGAGTGTTGTGGGTTTTCCTCCAGGTCAGAAGCTGACCCCCGGTTGATGGCCACAGCAGAATAGAGAACTCCCAGGAGATGAAGAGTCCTGGGGTTCCTGTTAGACATTTAGCGGAGGTCCCTTTCTGACTGATTACCTTTCAGTGAGCCATGATAACATAGTTAGCTTCCACGCTACTGTTCACTGAGGCACTAAATTACAACAATTACTAGTCATAATAATAGTCATCATTGACCTCTCTATTTATTTTTCCATTCCTGGGGGCCTGTCATGCCAAATAGTGTCCCCCTCTACGTCACAATGGGATTCGATGAGTTCTGACGCAGTGGGGGACACTATTTGAATGGGGACATTATTTGGCATGACAGGCCCCCTTGCTCTGAGAGATGTCTGTAGGAGTCTACCATGTCTCAGGGCAAGAAGACCCTCCTCACAGCTGTAGGATCTTAATTTGATCTTTTTTTTTGCTGAGAATTTGCAATACAAACTTGTAGTGTATTCAAGGTTTAAAAGACTTCTAAAGTTTGTAATTTACACTTAAAATGTCAGACTTGATTTACCCATAACGAAAAATGCATCTACCCCAACAAAACATTTCCATTAATTAAAATCCACATAGTAATTCACATTTCCTGTTGCTGCAGGATTATTGTCATGCTGTAGCAAACTCGCTCAAATTACAATCCTGTAGGAGGTTGCATGTTTGTTTCACCAAGCCAATTTCATTAGTTGAATCAGTTGTGTTAGTGCTGGACTAGAACACAAATATGCACCCTCAGGAATGGAATGTGAAACATTGTTCTGTTATGTAAGTCCCTTATTGTCTATACAAGCTGCAGAAGACAGAGATAGGACATTTGAGATAGCCTATCTAAAGGAGATAAAACTTAGTGTGGATGAAGGTTGTATGGGGGCTTGCCATTGTCTCAGACGCACACTCTCTAACCCCACAGGTTAGCACAGTATGTTATTGAACAGTAGTTGACTTGTGTAAGGCACTGCATCTCAGTGCTAGAGGCATCACTACAGACCCTGGTTCGATCCCGGGCTGTATCACAACCGTTGTTTGGGTTGGGGAGGGTTTGGCCAGGGTAGGCCGTCTTTATAAATAAGAATGTGTTATTAACGGACTTGCTTAGTTAAACAAAATAAAAAGTTGTTTCAGCAGTGTAAAGCCTATGTAAACAGCAGGCATGATGTGTCTCTCTTTTTTTAAATGCATTTACGTAACACTTCGATTTCCTCCTAATTGTAATTTACAGACGATATATAGTGGGGCAAAAAAGTATTTAGTCAGCCACCAATTGTGAAAGTTCTCCCACTTAAAAAGATGAGAGGCCTGTAATTTTCATCATAGGTACACTTCAACTATGACAGACAAATGAGGGGGAAAAAATCCAGAAAATCACATTGTAGGATTTTTCATGAATTTATTTGCAAATTCTGGTGGAAAATAAGTATTTGGTCACCTACAAACAAGCAAGATTTCTGACTTTCACAGACCTCTAACTTCTTCTTTAAGATGTTCCTCTGTCCTCCACTTGTTACCTGTATTAATGGCACCTGTTTGAACTTGTTGTCAGAATAAAAGACACCTGTCCACAACCTCAAACAGTCACACTCCAAACTCCACTATGGCCAAGACCAAAGAGCTGTCAAAGGACACCAGAAACAAAATTGTAGACCTGCACCAGGCTGGGAAGACAATCTGCAATAGGTAAGCAGCTTGGTTTGAAGAAATCAACTGTGGGAGCAATTATTAGGAAATGGAAGACATACAAGACCACTGAATCTCCCTCGATCTGGTGCTCCACGCAAGATCTCACCCCGTGGGGTCAAAATGATCACAAGAATCGTGAGCAAAAATCCCAGAACTACACGGGGGGACCTAGTGAATGACCTGCAGAGAGCTGGGACCAAAGTAACAAAGCCTACCATCAGTAACACACTACGCCGCCAGGGACTCAAATCCTGCAGTGCCAGACGTGTCCCCCTGCTTAAGCCAGTACATGTCCAGGCCCGTCTGAAGTTTGCTAGAGAGCATTTGGATGATCCAGAAGAAGATTGGAAGAATGTCATATGGTCAGATGAAACCAAAATATAACTTTTTGGTAAAAACTCAACTCGTCGTGTTTGGAGGACAAAGAATGCTGAGTTGCATCCAAAGAACACCGTACCTACTGTGAAGCATGGGGGTGGAAACATCATGCTTTGGGGCTGTTTTTCTGCGAAGGGACCAGGACGACTGATCCGTGTAAAGGAAAGAATGAATGAGGCCATGTATCGTGAGATTTTGAGTGAAAACCTCCTTCCATCAGCAAGGGCATTGAAGATGATATGTGACTGGGTCTTTCAGCATGACAGGATCCCAAACATACCGCCCGGGCAACGAAGGAGTGGCTTCGTAAAAAGCATTTCAAGGTCCTGGAGTGGCCTAGCCAATCTCCAGCTCTCAACCCCATAGAAAATCTTTGGAGGGAGTTGAAAGTCCGTGTTGCCCAGCAACAGCCCCAAAACATCACTGCTCTAGAGGAGATCTGCATGGAGGAATGGGCCAAAATACCAGCAACCGTGTGTGAAAATCTTGTGAAGACTTACAGAAAAGGTTTGACCTCTGTCATTGCCAACAAAGGGTATATAACAAAGTATTGAGATAAACTTTTGTTATTGACCAAATACTTATTTTCCACCATAATTTGCAAATAAATTAATAAAAAATCCTACAATGTGATTTTTCTGGATTTTTTTAGCACATTTTGTCTGTCATAGTTGAAGTGTACCTATGATGAAAATTACAGGCCTCTCTCATCTTTTTAAGTGGGAGAACTTGCACAATTGGTGGCTGACTAAATACTTTTTGCCCCACTGTATACACATAAATGATGATTATCTAGTTGATTTTGCCAGAAAAAAACAGTAAGAGGATGACCATTGGGAAAAGTTGGCATTGTTGTTTCCTAACTGACTCAGATTTTCCATGAGTGCGCTATCCTCAGCTATGTAATACTGAAACTGCTTGTAAGGAAACCAAATTGAGCAATTACTGGATTATCACACTCTCCCCTGCCATAGGCAGCAACCAAGCTTGCTCTGTCATAAGATTCCAGACTCTAAACTACCATCAACAACTATGGCCCAAACTTCTTCTTCATATTAACATATTTTCCATATGGCCTGTAAATTAGCCAAAGGGATGACAAGGGATATACATATATTACTCTATAAATTCAGGGGAGTCCTTAGTTATAATTTCATCTGCTTAAAGTTGATGCCTAAAGGCATCAATAAGTCATAAAATCCATTGGATATTGTGTACTGGCAAGAGAAATTGTGTCGTATCCTATCTACTGTAAGACAAGAAACCAGTCATTTTTAAAGGACATGCTAAAGTCCAAAATGGAGAGAAAAACATATGTTATATTTGTCGTCCTGGTAAAAAGGACTCAGAGTATTGGATTTGACAGACAGAAAGTTATTTTAAATACCTGAATGAGTTGAACATAGTCATGTTAAAAACCCCTAGAGTCATAACCCCTCTGAAATCTAATTAGCATAATAGAAAAACCCCCATCAAAATCTGTCTGTTTAAGAGATATCTGTTATCTTGCATGGGCTGCGTCTCAATCCACCACATCCACCAATGGTGGCCTTCCGCATCTGCGGTGGAAGGTGGCCGAGCTACAACAGGGTTTGTCAGACCATGAGACATCCCAAAAATCGGTATGCTCACGAAAATGTCTAGCGTCTGAACAGTTTGTCCTACAAAACTAATATGACCCCTCTATGGAAGTGACTTTCACAAAAAAAAAATGTAATTTGTTTTGCTGTAGGATATACCCACAAGCCTCACAAGACTCATCTGAAGGTAGCCCGATACGAGCATATAAAAAAAATGTAAAGGATGAAAGTCAAAATATTAGTTATGTCCAGTCCATTTCACCCTGTGGAAATCTCTTTGAGTTGGGTTTGGAGAAAAGGTGAATGAAAAATCAAATGACTGTTTTACCACAAGTCCTGGCTCATCAGACTGAGGCAGAGCGATGAACCAATGAACTTCACCTGAGAAAAATAGATGTCTGAACTGAGGCGCAGTGAACTAAAGTTGAATGCAACAGGGGTAAGAGTTTAATACATTTCCAGGATACAGTGACTGAAATTGGGCAGAATGTAGGAGAGTATCTTCATGTCACGCCACAGTTGCAACATCATGGGAAAATCTATTTGATTAGCTGAGCAAGGGTTGAACATGTGTGTATAACAAAGTTCTAAGTAATGGTCAATGTTTGCTCCAGCAGGCATTCCACTCATGACACTTATCTTTTAAAAGTAAGAAAATTCCAGTTGAATTCAGTAGACACGAGGTATTTCTTACCACATCTACAATTAACTTGGGGTGTACATTGATTTGTGGACTGTATGGTGTGCATGTATGGTGTATGTTACCAATTGACCATGTAAGGGTTAAGGTCGGGGTAAGGGTAGCGGGTAAGGGTAGTGGTTAAGGTTAGGCATTAGGTTAGGGATGTCCCAATAACCCTGGACAGCACCAACTTGATAGTATTTGGTCACATCACAAAATAGATTTTTCAATTAAAAGAGGCAACAGGTCAATTAACAGTGATATAGAGAAGATAATCTAGGACACAGTTCATATAAGGCCTATAGAAAGACAGACAACATGCAGAACACAGGTACTATACATTTGGAATCTGGGTGATGGGTCAACATGAAGGTGAATGGAATTTCAGTTCCTGCATTGAAAATAACAACTGTGGTTGCTAACATAAAATGTCAATTCCCCCACCACACCCCCTGAAATAAAACAAGTGTAACCATGTGTTTCATGGAAAGGCGTATATACAGTGAGGGAAAAAAGTATTTGATCCCCTGCTGATTTTGTAAGTTTTCCCACTGACAAAGAAATTATCCGTCTATAATTTTAATTGTAGGTTTATTTGAACAGTGAGAGACAGAAAAACTAAGTACTAAGTCATGTTTTGCAGAGGGGTCAAATACTTATTTCCCTTATTAAAATGCAAATCGATTTAGAACATTTTTGACATGCGTTTTTCTGGATTTTTTTGTTGTTATTCTGTCTCTCACTGTTCAAATAAACTTACCTTTAAAATTATAGACTGATCATTTCTTTGTCAGTGGGCAAACGTACAAAATCAGCAGAGGATCAAATACTTTTTCACTCACTGTAGTAATGGTATATCTACTGTCCTCTACTCTTCAGCAAAATAACAATTTGTGCAACTTGATGTTAAGATATTGAATGATCCCATTAAATCAAAACTAACAATGTGAGCGTACATTAAATCAAAAATCATAATCAAGGATTAACACATTTACACTTAGAAGCCTGTTTGTGGGTTTATAGATCTGAACTAATCAGTCATAGAACACTCCAGCTGTGCAGGTCTAATCAGAAACAGCCATGGAAGTAAACTCAGCAACAAAAAAATTAACATCTCTTTTTCAGGACCCTGTCTTTCAAAGATAATTCGTAAAAATCCAAATAACTCCACAGATCTTCATTGTGAAGGGTTTAAACACTGTTTCCCATGCTTGTTCAATGAAGCATAAACAATTAATGAACATTCCCCTGTGAAACGGTCATTAGAGGCCTTTCTACTGACTCAAAAACAGCAAAAGAAAGATGCCTAGGGTTCCTGCTCATCTGTGTGAACGTGCCTTAGGGATGCTGTAAGGACACATGAGGACTGCAGATGTGTCCAGGGCAATAAATTGCAATGTCCGTACTGTGAGATGCCTAAGACAGCGCTAAAGGGAGACAGGACAGACAGCTGTTCGTCCTCGCAGTGGCAGACCACGTGTAACAACACCTGCACAGGATCGGTGCATCCAAACATCACACCTGCGGGACAGGTACAGGATGGCAACAACTGCCAGTGTTACACCAGGAACGCACAATCCCTCCATCAGTGCTGACTGTCTGCAATCGGCTGAGAGAGGCTGGACTGAGGGCTTGTAGGCCTGTTGCAAGGCAGGTCCACACCAGACATCATCGGCAACAATGTTGCCTATGAGCACAAACCCACCGTCGCTGGACCAGACAGGACTGGCAAAAAGTGCTCTTCACTGACGAGTCGCGGTTTTGTCTCACCAGGGGTGATGGTCGGATTCGCGTTTATCGTCGAAGGAATAAAGGTTACACCGAGGCCTGTGCTCTGGAGTGGGATCGATTTGGAGGTGGAGGGTCTGTCATGATCTGGGGCGGTGTGTCACAGCATCATCGGACTGAGCTGGTTGTCATTGCAGGCAATCTCAACGCTGTGCGTTACAGGCAAGACATCCTCCTCCCTCATGTGGTACACTTCCTGCAGGCTCATCCTGACATGACCCTCCAGCATGACAATGCCACCAGCCATACTGCTCATTCTGTGCGTGATTTCCTGCAAGACAGGAATGTCAGTGTTCTGCCATGGCCAGCGAAGAGCCCAGATCTCAATCCCATTGAGCATATCTGGGACCTGTTGGATCGGAGGGTGAGGGCTAGGGCCATTGCCCCCAGAAATGTCCGGGAACTTGCAGGTGCCTTGGTGGAAGAGTGGGGTAACATCTCACAGCAAGAACTGGAAAATCTAGTGCAGTCCATGCGGAGGAGATGCACTGCAGTACTTAATGCAGCTGGTGGCCACACCAGATACTGACTGTTACTTTTGACCCACCCTTTGTTCAGGGACACATTATTCCATTTCTGTGGAACTTGTTCAGTGTGTCTCAGTTGTCGAATCTTGTTATGTTCGTACAAATATTTACACGTTAAGTTTGTTGAAAATAAACGCAGTTGACCGAGAGGACATTTCTTTTTATTTTCTGCCTCAAGATGCTGATACAAGACTCCTGCCGCATGATACCATCTTCACCATTCACACACAAACCTGCAAAGGAAAAACAATAATGAGAGTTATTATTGCTGTGGTAGAAATCTAGTCTTCACAATCCCACACCATACCAGGGCCATATGGTATTTAAATGTACATGGCTTTGCACAATACTTGGGTCGCTCCACCAATTCTGTGCCTTTTGAGAAGTGTAACTTGGTCAAAAGAGACGTTTGATTTCACCTAATTTTAACATTCAGACAAAGAGCACATGTTCAACTTCATAAAAAACAAGTTTGCTCATCAAGAGTTTAAATAAAAAATGCTAGAAAAAGTAACAGATGACAATTTTTTCTTAAACCAGCCATAAATCCCCTTGTGACAGGGGGAATGGAAGCTTGTTATGTACAACAGGAACGCAAGATTTACACACACAAAACAATATACACACACACACACACACACACACACACACACACACACATATATATATATATATATATAAGCTGGTCCATCTATGTGTAACAGAGTTGTAGATGCTGGACCCATCCCATTTTCCACCACAAAACACCAGAAAACATCAAAAGACTAAAACCAGCTCATATTGCATTTTTTTTTCCCAAAAGGAATAGTTTCACCATATTAAAACGAGACTTTAGTTCACTTGTGTTATCCTTAAAATGAGGGACAGACATAAATTAATCACTAATCACATGAAATAACTTAAGCAACTAAATAGGGCCCTACAATGATAGCGAAACTTGGAGACGTGTGTTAAAAAATGCTTAATTTTGCCACTTTAGCAAATGTTTTTTTGGGGGGGAATTCTCTATTGGTTTATTAAAGGGCACTTCATATAAGAACATTGGTGCACAATTTCTACTTAAAATATCTAGAAGGAACTCATTTCGTGGAATGACCCACTTATTCTTTAGAATGCTGTGACATTTAAACCTATGGTTGGGAGCGTTTGCGTCTTGTGAAGGTTTCCTACACTGCTTATGAAATTATTTTGATCATTATTAGCTACATAGGCCTTATACCAGAGTAACGACAGTGGCTCAGTACCGGTACCCCCTGTATATAGCATATTTTATTGCGTAACTTTTTTTAAATGTATTTTTTACTTTAGTTTATTTAGTAAATATTTTCTTAACTCCATTTTTTGAACTGCATTGTTGGTTAAAGGGCTTGTAAGTAAGCATTTCACGGTAAGGTCTACACTTGTAGTCAGAGCTTGTGACAAATAACATTTGATTTGAATAACCAATGCAATGACCTTGAAACAATGTTGCACTGTACATTGTAAGTACCTTTATCTATACTGAACAAAAATATAAATGCAAATGACCCCTTTTTCCTCCCCCAATTTTTGTGATATCCAAATTGGTAGTTACAGTCTTGTCCCATCGAGAGCCATGCGTCCTCTGAAACACTACCCCACCAAGCCGCACTGCTTAACATACAACAATTTCAATGAGTTACAGTTCATACGTATTTAGGAAATCAGTCAGTTGAAATAAACTCAGACCCTTATCTATGGATTTCACATGACAGGTCAGGGGCACAGCACAGTCATGGGTGGGCACAGCACAGCCATGGGTGGGCACAGCACAGCCATGGGTGGGCATAGACTCACCCACTGGAGAACCAGGCCCACCCAAACAGAAATAGTTTGCCCCCACAAAAGGGCTTTATTACAGACAGAAATACTCCTCAGTTTCATCAGCTGTCAGGGTGGCTGGACTCATCCGATCCCGCAGGTGAAGAACCTGGATGTGGGGTTCCTGAGCTGATATGGTTACACATAGTGAGGCCGGTTGGCCGTACTGCTGAATTCTCTAAAACGACGTTGGAGGTAGAAAAAGAACATTACGTTCTCTGGCAACAGCTCTGGTGGACATTCCTGCAGTCGGCATGCCAATTGCACACTCCCTCAAAACATGAGACATCTGTGCAATTTTAGAGTTGCCTTTTATTGTCCCCCAGCACAAGGTGCACCTGTGTAATGATCATGCTGTTTAATCAGCTTCTTGATATGCCACACCTGTCAGGTGGATGGATTATCTTGGCAAAGGAGAAATGCTTAATAACAGGGATTAAAAAACACATTTGTGAACAACATTTGAGAGAAATCTGCTTTGTGTGTGCAGAAAAATTCTGGGATCTTTTATTTCAGCTCATGAAACATAAGACCAACACTTTACATGTGCGTTTATATTTTTGTCCAGTATAGTTTGGATGACTTGACTTAAAATCACTTTGCAAACTAGTATGCAAAACATACAATTTGCAAACATGTTCAGATTTACATAATAGTTTGTGTGATGTTTTTTTTTTTACTATGAGAAATTACTCAAACTTGCAGGAAGCAATTGTTATTACTGGGTCAGGAAAAGTGTAGGTTCATCTAATTACAATTAAGTTGCATCACAAAATTGATCATTGTGTTCTGGTGTGCATAAAAAAACACTTCCTGGACACTAGTGGATTAGAGGTCAACAACCACAGTATCTTGACCTACAGTATCCTAGCAGTACAAGGTGACATGCAGGATGGCAGTCCAGGATATGCGTCTTTAAAACACCATTCCCCAATTTCGGGCTACAGGTAATTTTATATATATATATTTTGTTCTTGGACATAAATGACTGTAAAATCACCAGGAAACGAACTCAAAGTGATTTTAATTAAAAATATTTGTTCCCAAGTATTCCCCCACAGAGGCATGTGATCATATCACAATGTAATCAAGGTTTTAAATTACTCTGTTTTTCTCAAATATGTTCATCTGTTTAGAATCCTTTCGGTGAATTTTCAGCGCACAAATGATTTATAACTATGTTCCGGCCCCGACCACCCATTCAAGGGGCGGAAAAAATGGCTGAATGGAATAGGGGACCCCTGCTTTAATGTTTCCCTCAGTTTTGGAAACACACTTAGGATGCTTATTACGTTGCATAAACAGAAGTGCTTTTTTATTCCCCACAGGAACTTTTCTGGTTTCAATACAGCACTATGTTCTCTTCAGTCTCTTGTTCCACACAATGGTTTCTAGTCAATATAACCTCTTGAGAAAAAGGTCATGCAACTTGTCTGCAACCGAAGACGGTGTCAAAATGCTACAATTCACTGACATATGGAACTTAAGCATCATATTAATTTTAAATAGCCAACTACACAAATACACAGTAATATGTATAAAACCATTTCATAAAAGTACTTAAAGTAAAATTCTTAGTCAAAAGTACCATTGATGGAACAGAAAAACAATAGTATTAATTAAATAAATATCCTCACAAAATGTTTGGCATAATAGATCTATCAAAACAAACGTGTGTCTAATGCAAATCAAAAGCTGTCACCACTTGCTTCGTCAAATTGATATTCCCCAAAATACCACTATTCTCTGAGCCTGAACTTCCCCTACTTCACACACGGCCTCTGTTTGAAATCAGCTTTCCAAAACACATAATGATGATCATGACTGTCCTGCTAGCTTGAGTGCACCAGAATAACAGGATCTAATAGGATAGGCTGTATCTGTTGTGCAACACTGCTAAACAAACAATAATGAATGTGAAACATAATTTAGTTTAACAGCAACTTCCTTCAGAGATGAGGTGAAAACTAACTTCCTTAAAAGGAAAATCAAGATAGATAAACACATCTCATATCTTCTTTCCCAAAATACTTTCAGCAATAAACATTTTTGTTGAATATGGCCCAAAGATTGGGAAAATGGGACCTGATGAGTCTCTGCTTGGCACTCAGCATTGAGATAGAACAGCGTCCTATCCAGGGGGTGTACTTGTACATCAAGCTGCCTCAGGCTACTGAAACTCATTTGAGACGTTCTGGATCACACAAGCCAAAGCTACTCACTTAATTTTTTTATAACGTCACACAATGCATACTGGTCCTGTCAATAATGTACTATGAGGGTGTATTAGACCGCTTATTGCTCATCAAGGTCCATGTTCCCTAAAAGAATGTGACTAGAGGGACAATGGAAAGTTAGACTTTGCTTGCTACACCCCTACTACCCGGGGAGCATTCAATCAGAACTGCCTAGTATCAGCAGCATGTGACCAACAGGATATATAAACCTCTGAGGCTATGTAACAGAAGAAAGAACAAGACTTTTCCAGCTGAGCTGAACCAAGATCAGCATTGTTGCTTCGACCAAAGACACTAGTGAAAACAAAGATGAAGCCAACAATGGCATTCCTACTGCTGTTAGCGGCCGTCTTGGTGCATATGGGGACCAGTTTCTCATTTGGGAGAGACAGGGCTCAGTACGCCTCCTGGATGACGTGAACGTGGTGGCCCACTAGCTTCTCCAGCTGGGCCAGGCCCTCAAAGAACACATCGAGAAAACCAAGAGGAGAGGCACTGAAGACCAGAGCCCAGGAGATGGTGGTGAACATGTCTGCTGAGGTGCATGCGAGTGCTGAGGAGCTGAGGGCAGAGCGCCAGAGAATCCACACCAGGATGGACAGGCTAGAAGAGCGGGTGGATGGAATGCAGCAAGGATGGGGGCTGAAGCTGAACAACAGCAGTAACAACCGCATTGATGATGCCAACTTCATCCAGGTAAGAGAACAATCTGCCACTTTTTCACAATACACTGTGGGTGAGATCTAAAATATTATCGGGGAATAAATCTTCCATTACTTAATTAAATATGATTAATAACATGCTAAATGGAATAAAACAAAAATGTTAGAGGTCCAAAATATAAAGTTAGCTGCTGACTCACATCATAGGGTTCCAATACTTGTGTATTTAAATATTTTCAAATAATGTGGCCCGAATCAACTACTTCTATGGAAGAATTTTAAAGTAATTTCAAATACTTTCCTATAAATAGTAGGCTATTTGAAAGTATTTTCAAAAAACATAATTCAAATACAGTACCAAACAGACCTGGTTCACATGCATGACTATTTTTATATTTCTATAAATACTGTGTATTTGAGTAATTTCAAAGTGTATTTCCAACTACATTCTAGTTGTTTAAAAAAAAGATTGAAATACTTCCAAATGTCTTTAGAAGTCATTGAAGTACCCTAAATAGTATTTGAACACAGGTTTCACTAACATTGACAGTTTGATCTTGTGATGGACAGTGAAGTTATACAAGTCAAGCTTCAATATACTGCGATTACGGAAGGTACATCTGTGGCCCACATTATCAATATAGTCGGAAGAAGAGATTGGGAATAACGAAAAACAGAAAACAGATCTCATTTATGTCACCTCTTTCCTCAGAGGTTACTGGAGGCACAGAATAAACGGATAAATTACTTGGACAGAATAAGGCAACAGCAGGACAAACTGGGGAAACAGAACATGCACCTACAGGCACTCCAGGGCGAGGTATGTACTGTACAATAACCCCTATTGCGTGTAGGTGTGTGTACAATATCTGATGGAACATGTTTGTCTTTTCCCTCAGGTTAAACAGAGGAGAGTGAAGTCCGTTGTCAGGCGGAAACATCAGGAAATGGCAAAGAAGGATTACACTAAAGGAGTCGCTTCTCTAACTGGTAAGCCTAATACATCATAATAGAATATGGACATCAAGACCTCTGCAGGCTTTTATTGACAATTACATGAAGTTGGTGCAAAGAGTCAATATTTGCAGTGTTGACCCTTTTCAAGACCTCTGCGATCTGCTCTGGCATGCTGTCAATTCACTTCTGGGTCACATCCTGACTAATGGCAGCCCATACTTGCATAATCAATGCTTGGAGTTTGTTAGAATGTGTGGGTTTTTGTTTGTCCACCCGTCTCTTGAGGATTGACCACAAGTTCTCAATGGGATTAAGGTCTGGGGATTTTCCTGGCCATGGACACAAAATGTCGATGTTTTGTTCCCCGAGCCACTTAGTTATCACTTTTGCCTTATGGCAAGGTGCGCCATCATGCTGGAAAATACATTGTTCGTTACCAAACTGTTCCTGGGTGGTTGGGAGAAGTTGCTCTCGGAGGATGTGTTGGTACCATTCTTTATTTATGGCTGTGTTCTTAGGCAAAATTGTGAGTGAGCCCACTCCCTTGGCTTAGAGGCAACCCCACACATGAATGGTCTCAGGATGCTTTACTGTTGGTAGCGCTCACCTTGTCTTCTCCGGACAAGCTTTTTTCCGGATGCCCCAAACAATCGGAATGGCGATTCAGAGAAAATGACTTTACCCCAAGTCCTCAGCAGTCCAATCCCTGTACCGTTTGCAGAATATCAGTCTGTCCCTGATGTTTTTCCTGGAGAGAAGTGGCTTCTTTGCTGCCCTTCTTGACACCAGGCCATCCTCCAAAAGTCTTTGCATCACAGTGCGTGCAGATGCAGTCACACCTGCCTGCTGCCATTCCTGAGCAAGCTCTGTACTGGTGGTGCCCCAGTCCCGCAGTTGAATCAACTTCAGGAGACGGTCCTGGCGCTTGCTGGATTTCCTCGGGCGCCCTGAAGCCTTCTTCACAATAATTGAACCGCTCTCCGTTGAAGTTCTTGAAAATCCAATAAATTGTTGATTTAGGTGCAATCTTACTGGCAGCAATATCCATTTCTGTGAAGCCCTTTTAGTGCAAAGCAATGATGACGGCACGTATTTCCTTGCAGGTAACCATGGTTGACAGAGGAAGAACAACGATTCCAAGCACCACCCTCCTTTTGAAGCTTCCAGTTTGTTATTCGAACTCAATCAGCATGACAGAGTGATCTCCAGCCTTGTCCTCGTCAACACTCACACCTGTGTTAACGAGAGAATCACTGACATGATGTCCGCTGGTCCTTTTGTAGCAGTGCTGAAATGCAGTGGGATAGTCTTTGGGGGGATTCAGTTCATTTGCATGGCAGAGAGGGATTTTGCAATGAATTGCAATTCATCTGATCACTATTCATAACATTCTGGAGTATATGCAAATTGCCATCATACAAACTGAGGTAGACTTTGTGAAAATTAATATTTGTGTCATTCTCAAAACTGTTGGCCATGACAGTAGACATTTATCTTTCAGTCCTTTGTATATAGTCATTGATAAACATGTGCATTGCCATAGACCAGGTATACCCAAAGTGGGGTACGTGCAATGCCATTTGGGCTAAGCAAAATATACACTGCTCAAAAAAATAAAGGGAACACTTAAACAACACAATGTAACTCCAAGTCGGTCAAACTGTCCACTTAGGAAGCAACACTGATTAACAATAAATTTCACATGCTGTTGTGCAAATGGAATATACAACAGGTGGTACTTATAGGCATTTAGCAAGACACCCCCAATAAAGGAGTGGTTCTGCAGGTGGGGACCACAGACCACTTCTCAGTTCCTATGCTTCCTGGCTGATGTTTTGTTCACTTTTGAATGCCGGCGGTGCTTTCAATCTAGTGGTAGCATGAGACGGAGTCTACAATCCACACAAGTGGCTCAGGTAGTGCAGCAGCTCATCCAGGATGGCACATCAATGCGAGATGTGGCAAGAAGGTTTGCTGTTTCTGTCAGTGTAGTGTCCAGAGCATGGAGGCGCTACCAGGAGACAGGCCAGTACATCAGGAGACGTGGAGGAGGCCGTAGGAGGGCAACAACCCAGCAGCAGGACCGCTACCGCCACCTTTGTGCAGGGAGGAGCACTGCCAGAGCCCTGCAAAATGACCTCCAGCAGGCCACAAATGTGCATGTGTCTGCTCAAACGGTCAGAAACAGACTCCATGAGGGTGGTATGAGGGCCCGATGTCCACAGGTGGGGGTTGTGCTTTACAGCCCATCACCGTGCAGGATGTTTGGCATTTGCCAGAGAACACCAAGATTGGCAAATTCGCCACTGGCGCCCTGTGCTCTTCACAGATGAAAGCAGGTTCACACTGAGCACATGTGACAGACGTGACAGAGTCTGGAGACGCCGTGGAAAACGTTCTGCTGCCTGCAACATCCTCCAGCATGACCGGTTTGGCGGTGGGTCAGTCATGGTGTGGGGTGGCCTTTCTTTGGAGGGCCACACAACCCTCCATGTGCTCGCCAGAGGTAGCCTGACTGCCATTTGGTACCGAGATGAGATCCTCAGACCCTTTGTGAGACCATATGTTGGCCTTGGGTTCCTCCTAATGCAAGACAATGCTAGACCTCATGTGGCTGGACTGTGTCAGCAGTTCCTGCAAGAGGAAGGCATTGATGCTATGGACTGGCCCGCCCGTTCCCCAGACTTGAATCCAATTGAGCACATCTGGGACATCATGTCTCGTTCCATCCTCCAACGCCACGTTGCACCACAGACTGTCCAGGAGTTGGCGGATGCTTTAGTCCAGGTCTGGGAGGAGATCCCTCAGGAGACCATCCGCCACCTCATCAGGAGCATGCCCAGGAGTTGTAGGGAGGTCATACAGGCACGTGGAGGCCACACATACTACTGAGCCTCATTTTGATTTGCTTTAAGGACATTACATAAAATTTGGATCAGCCTGTAGTGTGGGTTTCCACTTTAAATTTTGAGTGACTCCAAATCCAGACCTCCATGGGTTGATAAATTTGATTTCCATTGATAATTTTTGTGTTATTTTGTTGTCAGCACATTCAACTATGTAAAGAAAAAAAGTATTTCATAAAAATATTTCATTCATTCAGATCTAGGATGTGTTATTTTAGTGTTCCTTTTTTTTTTAAAGCAGTGTATATTTTTTTCCATTTCTTCACCCCCCTCGCAGAGTAGCCTTGGTTTAATGTTATTTTTGGCAGTGACACATCTAGTATTCAACGAAATAACAACAATAAAAAGGGTAGCCTAGTCAAATAACTAACGTCCAATCACATTAACCGTTACTCTCTCGCGGGAATTCCACTAACGGTCCGTAAGTAGCTGCTACCCATTCCGTTTGCTCGAAAATGGATAAACGGTTAAAAAAATAATAATAAGTAGCTCCTGCGTTCATAAGAGACAAATACCAGATCTACTGGTAGTACTGCTACTACCAGCAGTACTACACCTGCACCTGTCGACATCAAGTTGTTCTGCTTCCACGAGCACATCCAAATGCTAGCATCAGTAATTCACCTTTTGTTGTTAGCCCAGCTAGCATGGACACTGGCAGTTGTGAATCTGATGCAGCCGAAGTGCTACTGCCCCCTTACCTGGGAAAGCACCGAGCAACAGACAGGGAAGTTGGACCATCAAAGAAGCTCAAATATGAGGAGAACTACATTGATTTGGGGTTCACTTATATTGGGAGTAGTGTCTTTCCTCAGCCCCAGTGTGTTATATGTGCAAAAGTACTCTCGCACAACTCGATGAAACCTTCACTTTTGTGCAATTTGAAAAATAAGCCACAGGAGTTTGAGCGAGAATTAAGACTACGTTTGAGTAGTAAGACATGTAAAAAAGCAACAGATACCATTAATAAGAAGGGGCTAGAAGCGTCTTATATGGTGAGCTACCGAGTGGCTAGGACAGGCAACCCCCATGCTATTGTGGAGGACTAAATTCTTCCTGCTGCCGCAGATATGGCTGGGACAATGCTGGAGGAAAAGGCAAAAAAAAACTATACAGACAATGACTTCATCAAACAACACTGCTTCACGACGCATAAGTGCCATGATAGGCGATGTTTTGAAACAATTACTGCTTCGCATACAAGCCAGTGAATTTTATGCGTTACACTAAATACAGGCACAGACTGTGTGGGAAATTATTTAAGACTGAGACTCCAATACAAACCAACAGAGTTATGAGCATACTTTCAAGCACACCCTTCTCATTAACCTGTGGTGAGTTCACAATTCTTGATGACCAAATAAGGTTGTGTGTGCAAGATGTTTAAATAAAGAGCAAAATTATTGATTATTATTTGTGCCCTGGTCCTAACTTTGTCACTTCCCACGAGCCGGGTTGTGACAAAAACTCACTCATTCTTATGTTTAATAAATGTATCATACAGTGTGTGTGTGGCAGGCTTGCAATGATGGTAAAAAAAAAAAAAAAAACATTTCAGAGTGCTCTGACCCTGGTGCTAGAGGGAGTACGCAGCTGGAGGTTGAATGTTTGGAGGGGTACGGGACTAAAGTTTGGGAACCACTGCCCTAGACCCATTATACAAGTAGCCACCGAATAAGTTTAATGAATGGTTACTGATCAACATGTTTCGTTTTTGCTGTTTCAGAGTTGGCCACGGACTGCCATGAGTGAAAGGGGAGAGAAATAATGGAGTGTACACCATGCAGCCTCGCAACTCTCAGCCCTTTGACATCTTCTGTGAAATTACTGCTGAGTGAAAGGAAAACGAACTTGGTTGCTCTAAACTTCGATATCGCCAATGACTGGAATTTGTCCTGGCGGATACAGGCTTCTCCGAGAAAAGTTACTTTGCACTTAGAAAACCCTGTCGGCTGTGGAACAATTGGAACATTACTTGGCTAATTCCTTCTCTTCTCTTCCCGTCTTTTCTTTTACACAAGGTGGATGGACAGTCATCCAAAGACGGCAAGATGGATCCCAAAATTTCAATCAATTATGGGAGGCCTATCAAAAAGGCTTTGGCAGCCTGAAAGGTGTTATTTCATTAGAGCAAAAGTATATGGAAACCCTTTCAATACAGCCAATATTCATGTTTAAATAATGCACACGTTCATGTGAATAATCTGGATTCTAATTCTCTTTTAGGCGAGTTTTGGCTGGGACTGGACAACATCCACAATCTGACCAAACAGGAAGAGCTCACATTGCTGGTGGAGCTGTCTGATTGGATGGGAGAGGCTCAGTCTGTGCAGTATACATTCCAATTGGATGGAGAAGAGAGTAACTACACCCTCTACCTCCGAGAGTTCATGTGATAGACTGGAAAGTGGCTTAACCACCGGGCCCTCAGGTCTGTCCTTCTCCATTATTGACAGAGACAACGATCTGAACACAGACGTCAACTGTGCCAAGCAACTCTCAGGTATTTTAGTGTTTCTTGAACATTTTACTCTAAAAATGTCCCTTTGTTTTACCTCACTGAACTTATCTAAAAGTATGTTTTCTAACAAGTGTTTTGTTTCCTCATAGGTGGCTGGTGGTTCAGCAACTGCGGCCAATCCAACCTGAATGGCAAGTACTGTAGAAAACCCAACATAATTCAAAGACGACAGCAAAGGAAGGAACTGATATTTTGGAAGACCAACCATGCCCTGGGGACCACTGTATTGAAGATTGCCCCAGCTACAGTGGATCACGGTTATTATTAGTCCTTCAGTATAAAAATAGTATACAAAAAGTGTACAATATTGAGCCTGTGAGTTTAAGAACTTAATTTCCCACCGTCAACAAGATGTCAGCAGAATTACCATGAATTTTGTTGTTCATAACATCTGCTTTTGTGTAGCAATCTTGCAAGAACATCTCATTCACTTTGGATCAATGTCTCAGTGGACACTATTTCAGTCACATCGCCTGATACATTGTAGCACTTTACACCCTTTGGAAGGGTCCTACTGTTTATTTTAGTTGTTATACTTTGTCAGTCGAATGTGAGAAACTCAACGTCATATTGTCACTTCTATACTTCCAATAGTAATATATTGTACATTAATATCCATTTTCAAAATTCTTTGAATGAAACTACTTCAAACAAAATATCTTAAAGAAATGTAAAAGTGACAGTTATATTTGCAATGGTTGATTGCTTGGGTGAAATGAGTCCTTAAATCTATGACTTATTTTGTCTGGATCCTTAAGGTTTATAGTTGTACTCAAGATGGCACAAAGAATCATAAAACATACCGCTCCCCTAGTGAAATAAAAAATGATACAACCGCTTCACTTAAAATTACAGATACAAGCACAACCAAGCTTAGTATTCCCCAAGTTATAAATGAAGGGTTATCATGTCTAATTTGCATAAATGGCCAACACCCCATAGAAACAGAACACAGTGCATAGAACATAAATTACAGACACCCTTACAATAAAGGCATAAGAATTCCAGGGGTTGTTTTTGTACCATATGACTGATAACGGAGTTACAGTGCATTCGGAAAGTATTCAGACCCCTTGACTTTTTCCACATTTTGTTTTACGATACAGCCTTATTCTTACCCCCTTTTCATAATATCCAATTGCCATCTTGTCTCATCTCTGCAACTCCTCAACAGGCTCAGGAGAGGCGAAGGTCAAGTCACGCGTCCCCCAAACATGAACTGCCAAGCCGCGCTTCTTAACACCCGCTTGCTTAACTTGGATGTTAGCCACACAAAAAAAGTGTGAAACAAATCTAAATATATTTTGTATTTGAGATTCTTTCTTGGGGCGGCAGGGTAGCCTAGTGGTTAGAGCGTTGGACTAGTAACCGGAAGGTTGCGAGTTAAAACCCCCGAGCTGACAAGGTACAAATCTGTCGTTCTGCCCCTGAACAGGCAGTTAACCCACTGTTCCCAGGCCGTCATTGAAAATAAGAATGTGTTCTTAACTGACTTGCCTGGTTAAATAAAAGGTTTAAAAAAAAGTAGCCACCCTTTGCCTTGATGACAGCTTTGCACACTCTTGGCATTCTCTCAAACAGCTTCATGAGGTAGTCACCCGGAATGCATTTCAATTAAGCTCAAGGATCGGACACTTTTTTTCAATTTTCGCCTAAAATAACACCCAAATCTAACTGCTTGTAGCTCAGGACCTGAAGCAAAGATATGCATATTCTTGATACCATTTGAAAGGAAACACTAAAGTTTGTGGAAATGTGAAATTAATGTAAGAGAATATAACATTAGATCTGGTAAAAGATAATACAAAGAAAAGAACATGCTTGTGTCATCTTTGAAAATGCAAGAGAAAAAGGTCGCTATGCATTAGTCCAGGTTAGGCACAATTCTGGCCACTAGATGGCAGCAGTGTATGTGCAACATTTTAGAGTGATCCAATGAACCATTGTATTTCTGTTCAAATTGATGTATCAAGACTGCCCAAATGTGCCTAACTGGTTTATTGATACATTTTCAAGTTCATAACTGCTAATCGCATAAGCCTATGTTAGCTCAACCATCCTGCGTTGTGTGGGGGGGAGGCACCGATCCTGTAACAGGTGTGCCTTGTAAAAAGTTAATTTGTGGGATTTATTTCCTTAATGCATTTGAGCCAATTTGTTTTGTGACAAGGTAGGGGTGGTATACAGAAGATAGCCCTATTTGGTAAAAGACCAAATTCATATTATGGCAAGAACAGCTTGAAAGTTTCTTCAAGTGCATTTGCAAAAACCATCAAGCGCTATGATGAAACTGGCTCTCATGAGGACCGCCAATGGAAAGGAAGACGAAGAGTTACCTCTGCTGCAGAGGAAAAGTTCATTAGGAGTTACCAGCCTCAGATATTGCAGCCCAAATAAATGCTTCAGAGTTCAAGTGACAGACACATCTTGACATCAACTGTTCAGAGGAGACTGCATGAAATCAGGGCTTCATGGTTGAATTGAACTACTAAAAAGGACACCAATAAGAAGTGACTTGATAGGGCCAAGAAACACGAGCAATGGACATTAGACTGGTGAAAATCTGTCCTTTGATGTGATGAGTCCAACTGAGATTTTTGATTCCACCTGCCGTGTCTTTGAGACACACAAGAGTAGGTGAACGGATGATCTCTGCATGTGTCTCACCGTGATGGTGTTTTGCTGCAATTTGACCAAGGAGAGGGATGGAGTGCTGCATCAGATGACCTGGCCTTCACAATCACCCGACCTCAATCCAATTGAGATGGTTTGGGATGAGTTGGACTGCAGAGTGAAGGAAAAGCAGCCAACAAGTGCTCAGCATATGTGGGAACCCCTTCAAGACTGTTGAAAAAGCATTCCAGGTGACTACCTCATGAAGCTGGTTGAGCGAATACCAAGTGTGTGTCCAAAGCTGTCATCAAGGCAAAGGGTGGCTCCTTTGAAGAGTATCAAATATATTTAGATTTTTTTAACACTTTAGGTTACTACATGATTCCATGTGTTATTTCATAGTTTTGATGACTTCACTAATATTCTCCAATGCAGAAAATAGTAAAAAAAATACATTTTAAAATCCTTGAATGATTGACTGGTACTGTCACTATTCAGACCCTTTATTCAGTACTTTGTTGAAGCAACTTTGGCCGCGATTACAGCATCAAGTCTTCTTGGGTATGATGCTACAAGCTTGGCACACCTGTATTTGGGCAGTTTCTCCCATTCTCTGCAGATCCTTTCAAGCTCTGTCAGGTTGAATGGGTGGGGAGCGTCGCTTCACAGCTATTTTCAGGTCTCTCCAGAGATGTTTGATCGGGTTAAGTCCGGGCCACTCAGACTTGTCCCAAAGCCACTCCTGCACTGTCTTGGCTGTGTGCCTAGGGTCGTTCTCCTGTTGGAAGGTGAACATTCGCACGTGTCTGATTTCCTGAGCGCTCTGGAGCAGGTTTTCTCCATTCATGTTTCCCTCGATCCCGACTAGTCTCCCAGTCCCTGCTGCTGAAAAGCATCCCCACAGCATGATGCTGCCACCACCACCATGCTACACTGTAGGGATGGTGCCAGGTTTCCTCCAGATGTGACACATGGCATTCAGGCCAAAGAGTTCAATCTTTGTTTCATCAGACCAGAGAATCTTGTTTCTCATGGTTTGAGAGTCCTTTAGGTGCCTTTTGGCAAACTCCAAGCGGGCTGTCATGTGCCTATTACTGAGGACTGGCTTCTGTCTGGCCACTACCATTAAGGCCTCATTGTTGGAGTGCTGCAGAGATGGTTGTCCTTCTGGAAGGTTCTACCATCTCCACAGAAGAACTCTGGAGCTCTGTCAGTGACCATTGGGTTATTGGTCACCTACCTGACCAAGGCCCTTCGCCCCCGATTGCTCAGTTTGGCCAGGTGGCCAGGTCTAGGAAGAGTCTTGGTGGTTACAAACTTCTTCCATTTAAAAACGATGGAGGCCACTGTGTTCTTGGGGACTTTCAAATGCTGCAGAAATGTTGTTTTTTTACCATTCCCCAGATCTTGGCCTTGACACAATCCTGTCTTATAGCTCTACGGACAATTCCTTCGACATCATGGCTTGGCTTTTGCTCTGACATGCACTGTCAACTGTGGGACCTTATATAGACAGGTGTGTGCCTTTCCAAATCATGTCCAATCAATTAAATTGACCACAAGTGGACTCCAATCAAGTTGTAGAACCATCTCAAGGATGATCAATGGAAACAGGGATGCACCTGAGCTCAATTTTGTGTCTCATAGCAAAGGGTCTGAATAGTAATGTAAATAAGGTAACTGCTGTTTATTTTAAATAAATTAACAAAAATGTTTTAAAAAATGTTTGTTTTTTTACCTTTGTCATTATGGGGTATTGTGTGTTGACTGATGAGGGAAAAAAATAAAATAATCAATTTTAGAATAAGGCTGTAACGTTAAAAATGTGAAGGGGTCTGAATACTTTCCGAATGCATTGTACATGTGACCCTATTGATTGTAAGTCAGTAAAAGTTATCAAAAGCTAAAGAAGCCTGCTTCTGAGGCGACAAGCTCAGCAAAGACTTGATCACTAGAGTGAAATGGCATTGGAGATAGTCTTAATGACTTACTACATTTAGACACTCGTTATAAAAGAAGAATTCCTAAAAATACTTTTTTTATTTTAATACACACTTAAAATACCAGTTGCAGGTAGTGTGTGGTTTCCGTCCTCAGCGGCCACACCATTTGGCTCACCACACAACACTGTAATCCACCATGATTTACAACAGCACAGTCCAAAGTATGAACAAAAAAATCATTTACATTTGAGTCATTTTCAGATGCTCTTATCCAGAGCGATCAAAAGTAGTCCATATACTTTCATACTGATCCCCCTTGCTAACAGGGTGTGGCACAAATATCCCAAATAAAAACAGAAAATCACTCCATGATGCTAACGAGCTCTTTTTCTCAAAATGCTCATGTTTGCTCTATATTTTCTACTTCTCTCCTTCTTTGCAGTCATTGTCCAGTTAAAAACTGACAGGTGACGACCCTCTGCTCTCGGCATGGGAAGGGGTTGGTAGCATGGGAGGGCTTCTCCAGGCTGTTATAAAAAATCTTGGTTTTTAGGATGCAAATCGCAGATGGGGCACAGTGTGTTTATCACAGGTGGCACCTTAATTGGGGAGGACCAGCTCATTGTAATGGATGGAATGGAATAAATGGAATGGTTTAAAATACATCAGACATGTTCGATACCAATCCATTCACTCCATTCCAGCTATTATGACCAGTCCTCCACTCACCAGCCTCCTGTGGTATATGTGAAGGGGCATGGTAACATTGGGCAGTGGTTCTGTTCATTCAACTGCAGCCCTCAGAGGTACTGCTGGAGGAAGTGCAGCAGCATAATCTCATAGTGCTCTCCAGACTCTGGGCAGCGGATGCTGTGTCTCTCATTGGGGTAGATCTGAAGAGATGGAGACAAAGGAACAGATGGAGGAAAGAGAAAGCCCCCGGAAAGGAAGCACCTGTCTTCCTCATTTATAAAATGTTTATTTTAATGTGCTCTGAAAAGAGGCCTTGAAAAATAAATGAGTCCCACACTTCTTCTTTGCAGCGAATGCGTTTGTTTGTTTTCAACAACGTGTCAGCCTGGGAAAAGGTTCCACTCCACATATTCAATTCTCTCATCATCGCGCGCCATTTTATACAATGAAGTTGAATGAACACTGTTGTCTGTCTGTGTACACAACTAAACCCACTGCCCTCCTACCTGTAGCTGATACGGTTTCCCCGCACGGATCAGTTGAGACACCAGGAAGTTGGTGTGGAAAAAGTGCACATTCTCGTCAAGGAATCCATGTAATATAAGTAACCGGTTAGGCCTGGGTAGGAAAACAAAATATAAAAGATTATCCCTAGAATTTTTTATTTTTTTTAAACACATTTTAATTTCCCCTCGCATCAGAACTTATCCTGGTCCCAGATCTGTTCGTTATGTATAGCCAACTCCTATGGTCATTGTCATAAGAGTTGCCTATACAGCACAAACAGAGCTGGGATCAGGCTAATTGAGACATACATTCCAAGCAAGTCTGTCCCATCAGGACCATATCAAAAACAAGTGATGAACAGTGTTGCAGGACAGCCGCACTTTGGAGTCTCTACTGCTGCCTTTACGTATTGCCTGTGAAGCACCCTGAGATTGACAGTAAACGGTAATGAATGGTGATGACTCACTCGCTGGGCAGCTTGTCTACGTGCAAGGCGACAGAACCGGCTTCGTATCCCTGCTGGTTGTTCTCAGGTAGGTCCATGTAGCGCTCCGTGTAACCGGTGTCATAGGCCATCCACACCGTCACAGGGGCACCCGCTATGGCCATCTAGACCATACAAGGACACCTCAAATCAACCAGGCTTTTAAATTAATGCTAAAATGACTTAATTTTAACTGATTGAGTGAACAGTAACCATATGTACAGTACAACCAGTCAAGATTTTGGAGCGTTAAATTCAGTTTTAGAGTCAATATTTTGAGCTTGTTGATTTAAACCAGGGCTGGGCCACATTACTACCCCTTCATGGTTCAAAGCCATAGAACTACACAGCCTGCAGTCACAATTAATTTCTTACACAGAATGCATGTGAGGTGAAGTTGTGACATAGTCCAAAGAATAATCCCCTAAAGTTCTTCAGCGGCGACTTCGAACTTTCCTCTCACCTTGAAGACGTTGGGCCTGTGGACGAGGCCCATGAGGGAGAGGAAGCCGCCATAAGACCAGCCGTGGATGGCCACGCGACTCAGGTCCACAAAAGTATAGTTTTCAGCCACGTACTGCAGCCCCTCCACCTGGTCCTCGATCTCCACCTGGCCCTGAGAACCACAGGTGAACCTAGGTGAAAGACTGACACCTACAACACTGGTGTATGGTTAGTAGAGATGTGAAGTCGTGTTACTGTTTACCATTTTGTTTTTTAGAGCCCCCTCGAACTTGAGGCCTCTCTGACAGGAGCCTCTCCCGTCAATGACCACGACGGCGTAGCCTAGTGACGCTAGCGTATTCAGTCTCAGGTACTTCACTCCTTTGTATGTGTTATTTACTAACTGCACCTGGAGCACACAACCCCCCTCAACATTAAAAACATACGAGATAAAACCTTTAACATTAATATTTTTTTTATATAACTAGCCTTGAAATCCAAACTGTCACAAACAAGACTATATTACAGAATACAAATATTTTTATTGAACAAACCTGCGGGCCTCCATACACAAAGAGGATTGTAGGGTGCTTCCTGCCAGGTACCAAGTTGTGTGGTTTGTACAACATGCCGTAGAGGTGGAACCCTGAATTCCCTGGGAAAGTAAAGATCTCTGGTGGGATGTAATCTCCTGGGCGCCCTGAGAAATAACATTAACACCAATATGAAGTCAAATGCATATCACTATCGAGGTTAACTGTAGATACTATAGATGTTCATTCCATTGGGGGAGTTATTATTGCAAGGGCAGATTCTATTGATGTGACTGCCCTGGGAAAGTGACTCATTCAACTATAAATAAGCAACATTGAATTTGCAGGGCCATTCTGTAGTCTCAACATGTGAGTTAAGTGTGATGCCGACAGCGTGCTTATGGTAACACAGTTCATTGATACATTCATGTTTTGTAGTCAGAGGTGAAAAGCCAACAGAAGATTTCAATGCATTGACCCTAGTGATTAGGGGGATACTTAGATATTACAATATTATTTTGGACGATATTATAAAATCGATACTTCACACAGAAAATATTTAGACCCCTTGACCTTTTCCACATTGTTAACTTAGCCTTATTCTAAAATGGATAAAATACCCCCCTCTCAATCTACACACAATACTCCATAAAGACAAAACCAAAGCAAAAACAGGTTGACATTTTTGCAAATGTAATAAAAATAAATAAAACCCCAGAAATACCACATTTACATAAGAATTCAGACCCTTTACTGAGTAGTTTGTGAAAGCACCTTTGGCAGCGATTACAGCATAGAGTCTTCTTAGCCCCTTCTCTCTCAATTTCTGACTGAATGACATGCCCAATGTAAACTGTCTGTTGCTCAGGCCCTGAAGCCAGGATATGCATATAATTGGTACCATTGGAAAGAAATCACTTTGAAGTTTGTAGAAATGTTAAAATAATGTCGGAGAATGTAAAACACTAGATATGGTAGGAGAAAATCCAAAGAAAAACCAAACATTTTTGAGAGAGAGACCATCCTCTTACAATGGCAAGTATAAGGTCACACTGAAAATTTGACTGCTGACACCCTGTGGAAGCTATGTTCAAGGTTTCCGGCTTGTAACTTCAAAAACAAATAAGAAATAACTGTTTTATTGGAAGGACAGTCTTGGAAATTCATGTTTGCGCAAGCCATGAAGACATTACACACCTGCTAAAATTAACTTCCGATTGAACATACTTCTTTCCATAAGAAATATTAAAGTTTGATTACATTTTAGGGTATCTGAGGAGTAAATAGAAACGTATTTTGACTTGTTGAAACAAAGTTTAGGGGTAGATTTTCGGATTCCTTTCTCTGCAAGTTGAATGGGTGGACTACTCAAATCGATGGCGCCCACTAAACTGACTTTTTGGGATATAAAGAAGGATTTTACCTAACAAAACGACACTACATGTTATAGATGGGACCCATTGGATGACATATCAGATGAAGATTTTCAAAAAGTAAGTGAATATTTAAATCGCAATTTATGAATTTAGGAAACCTGTGTCGGTTAGAAAATATTTTGATGTGGGGCGCCACCCTCAAACAATCGCATGGCATGTTTTGCTGTAATAGCTACTGTAAATCGGACAGTGCAGTTAGATTAACAAGAATTTAATCTTTCAACCGATATGACACGTATGTACCTAAATATCCATAATATTTATGATTATTAATTTGAATTGCACGCACTCCAGTTTCACTGGAAGTTGTCCCGCTAGCAGGAAGCATAGCCCTAAAAGGTTAGCCTTATTCTAAAATGGATTCCATTTTTTCCCCCCTCATCAATCTACACACAATACCCCATAATGACAAAGCAAAGCAAAAACAGGTTTATAGACATTTTTGCAAATGTATTCAAAAAATATAGATATATTTAAAAAAAATCACATTTACATTAGCATTCAGACCCTTTACTAAATGTTTGTTGAAGCACCTTTGGCAGCGATTACAGCATCGAGTCTTCTTGGGTATGACGCTACAAGCTTGGCCCACCTGTATTTGGGGAGTTTCGCCCATTCTTCTCTGCAGATCCTCTCCATCTCTGTCAGGTTGGATGGGGAGCACTGCTGCACAGCTATTTTCAGGTCTCTCCAGAGATGTTAGATCGGATTCAAGTCCAGGCTCTGGCCAGGCCACTCAAGAACATTCAGAGACATGTCCCTGAAGCCACTTCTGTGTCGTCTTGGCCGTGTGCTCAGGGTCATTGTCCTGTTGGAAGGTGAACCTTCGCCCCAGTCTGAGGTCCCGAGCACTGTGGAGCAGGTTTTCATCAAGAATCTCTGTATTTGCTCCGCTCATCATTCCCTCAATCTTGACTAGTCTCCCAGTCCCTGCTGCTCACGAACATCCCCACAGCATGATGCTGCCACCACCATGCTTATTTGCTTGACAATCACCGGTTGACTAAATTTTGTGACCACCACAGACCTAGCCACCACCATGCTTCACCATAGGCATGGTGCCAGGTGGCTTCAGTCTAGCCACTCTACCATAAAGGTATTGGTAGGGTGCTGCAGAGATGGTTGTCCTTCTGGAAGATTATCCCATCTCCACAGAGGAACTCTGGAGCTCTGTCAGCATGACCATCGGGCTCTTGGTCACCTCCCTGACCAAGACTCCTCTCCCCCAATTGCTCAGTTTGGGCGGGGCGTTCAGCACTAGCAAGAGTCTTGGTGGTTCCAAACTTCTTCCACTTAAGAAGTGAGGCCACTGTGTTCTTGGGGACCTTCAATGCTGCAGAAATGTTTTGGTACCCTTCAGCAGATCTGTGCAGACACAATCCGGTCTCGAAGCTCTACAGACAATTCCTTTGACCTCATTGCTTGGTTTTCACTCTGAAATAAAAGGTGGGACCTTATATAGAAAGGTGTGTTAGGACACCTACTCATTCAAGGGTTTTTCTTTTTACTATTTTAGAATAATTTTGAGGACATCAAAACTATGAAATAACACATGGAATCATGTAGTAAGCAAAAAAGTGTTAACAAATCAAAATATATCCTATATTTGAGATTCTTCAAAGTAGCCACACTTTGCCTTGATAACCGCTTTGCACACTCCTGGCATTCTCTCAACTAGCTTCACCTGGAATACTTTTACAATAGTCTTGAAGGAGTTCCCACATACGCAGAGCACTTGTTGGCTGCTTTCCTTCACTCTGTGGGGTCCAACTCCTCCCAAACTATCTCAATTGGGTTCAGGTAGGGTGACTGGATGCCAGGTTCACTGATGCAGCACTCCATCACTCTCCTTATTGGGCAATTAGCCCTTACACAGCCTGGAGGTGTGTTGGGTTATTATCATGTTGAAAAACAAATGATAGTCCCACTAAGCGCAAACCAGATGGGATGGTGTATTGCTGCAGACTGTAGTAGCCATGCTGGTTAAGTGTGCCTTGAATTTTAAATAAATCACCAACAATGTCACCAGCACCCCCACAACACCACCTCCATGCTTCACGGTGGGAACCACACATGCAGAGATCATCTGTTCACCTACTCTGCGTCTCACAAAGACAGTAGTTGGAATCAAAAAATCTCAAATTTGGACTAATCAGACCAAAGGACATATTTCCACCGGTCTAATGTCCATTGCTCGTGTTTCTTGGCCCAAGCAAGTCTCTTCTTCTTATTATTGGTGTCCTTTAGTAGTGGTTTCTTTGCAGCAATTCAACCATGAAGGCCTGATTCACGCAGTCTCCTCTGGACAGTTGATGAATCAGACGCGTCTGCTACTTAACTCTGTAAAGCATTTATTTGGGCTGCAATTACTGAGGCTGGTAACTCCACTGAACTTATCCTCTGGGTCTTCCTTTCCTGTGTCAGTCCTGTCATGACGTTGGCCTCTTTGGGTATAGCAAGCCCCATCCCCCTCTCCCTGCCTCCCCCTTTCCTCCTTCAACTAGGTTGCTGTGGTCAGAGAGACGTCGTAAATTCCTGAGGATCTCCTCATGGACACACAGTACAGAGAGTACATTTTCATAGAGGACAAAGGAAATCCTTCCACCTCACAGAACTTGAGGTACGAACAAATTTCATGTTCCGGAGAAAGTATAAAAGATTGAAGAATCCAGCTACGAACTGGTCCATTTGTCACAACTTGGGGAAGCTCATGGGAGAAGGTGACCACATTACCATAATGTTGTTTATATAATAGCCTCATATGAGGTTTACATCTAATTGTTGTATAAGATGAATGAATGAGTATGATACTGTTTGTATAATTGTGTAATACGATTTTGGACTGTTTAATGAAGAAAAATACAATTACCTTTTGATTTGAACTAAATCAGAGGACTGCCCCTGAGCCCAGTTAGGGTCAGGCCTCCTGGAACAGCCCTTTTTAAGCCCTTACGAATAAAACCACCCCCTCGGGTTTTCGATCAGCAGACCGAGCTTACCTCAATTACGAGATGGCTAAAGGTTGCAGACCATGTTTTTCTCCATTAGGGGAGACAAAGGTTGTAGACCATTGCTGAATCGTTTAACCATACCATGTGGTTAAACTCTTAGACTATCGATACCGACAGAATAAGAACAAGTCTTTGATATTAATTACTAGTCTGCAGCTAGGAATTCGATATCATTGAATGTGAAGGACAACCGCCGAAACATCCATTCTATAAGGTAATGAATGAATGTCACTCTGAACTATCCACTATAACCACGGCAGAGAGACAAGGAGAGAGACGGACAAGTCTACAAAAGAAACAAACTTTTCACCAGGGATCAAGACGACACCCTGAGCGTAAATATATATATTGATTGCAATTGTTCTCGAATGAGTGAGCGTTCATGTGTAAAGGATTAGCATTTCAATTGCTATAATTATCACTCTGTAGTGAGTTCTTAGGTCGACCCCCACTTCCCCTTTTGTCTAACAAGCCGACATGCCGGTTTAGCCCACTAGGGCACATTCTCCTATCATTTCATGTAACCACATTTACCTTGTTTGTTTGTTTATACATTTCTGTGAATTACTTAGTAATAAATAAATTATTTAAGACAAATTATGTATGGATGACTCATAGTGAAGACTGGGTTCGTGCAGATAACCAACGTTTGGAATGAGACTAACGTGAGGTAAAGTAAATAATTCATTAATTCGAAGACTAATTGATCAGATAAAATATCTGAAAAGTTATATTAGGAAATTATAAATTTGTAATCTGAGTATTCTTCCTTGGTGCCCCGACTTCCTAGTAATTACAGTTACATGATTAATCAGTCTAATCGCGTAATAACTAATTACAGAGAATCTTTGATAAAAACTATCAGTCTTCAGTTAATGATAGTAAAGACACGACAGTCCTCATGAGAGCCAGTTTCAACATTGCGCTTGATGGTTTTTGTGACTGCACTTGAAGAAACTTTCAAAGTGCTTGAAATTTTCCAGATTGACTGACTTTCACGTCTTAGAGTAATGAAGGACTGTCGTTTCTCTTTGATTATTTGAGCTGTTCTTGCCGTAATATGGACTTGGGTCTGTTACCAACACTACTGATTGGCTCAAACAAATAAACTTAACAAGCATTCCAGGTGACTACCTCAAAGCTGGTTGAGAGAAAGCCAAGAGTGTGCAAAGCTGTCATCAAGGCAAAGGTTGGCTACTTTGTAGAATCTCAAAATATAAAATATATTTATATTCGTTTAGCACTTTTTTGGTTACTACATGATTCCATATGTGTTATTTCATAGTTGATGTCTTCACTATTATTCTACAATGTAGAAAATAGTAAAAATAAAGAAAATATGTGTGTGTGTGTGTGTGTGTGTGTGTATATGCATGTCTGTATGTATGTATATAACACACATACGCCAAAACTCTGGTATTTTTCATCCTATAGCTTGTACTCCATATTTTTAAATAGTGAGCCAACATGTTTTCAGCACTTTCATTTCCATAACTGATCAAACTAATTTTCTCATGCTCTCTCGTCTCTCTGAGGCAGACATATAGTAAGCAATATGTTTGCAGCACTAAAATCGCAATAAAATTGCAGCATTGAATCGCAATACATATAGAATCGTGAGAACCGCAATACATATCGTATCGGCACCCAAGTATCGTTATAATATCGTACCGTGAGGTCCCTGGCAATTCCCAGCCCTAACTGACCCCCTTTTCTTACTTACCTGTGGCCTCCATCATGCTAGCCCAGAACTCAGGCTCTTTGTGCAGTGGATCACTCTCTGGGCCCATCAGCTTGTAGATGTGGACGCAGGGAGGTGTGCTGACATTACTGTAATGGCTGACAAACATGTCAAAATTCTACAGAAAGATAGAGCAGAAACATAAGAACAGGTGCGGTCAACTAAATCTTCAAAAAGCTAAAATGCCAAAACCTCCAAGCTTAATTTCAAGGAAAAAAGAAGATGACAGAGCTTGTCGCCAAGGTAATGTACCTACCTGGCTTACAGAGCAGCTGTGGGAGAAGCCTGGCTTGGTCAGCCTGACCATATCCCCCGGGGAGTCGTAGCTCACAGTGTATAGGTGATGCTCCAGGGGCGTGTCCCGCGTGCCTTGGAAGTACACCAGCTGGGTAGCCTCGTTCACCCAGATCTGAGTTGGTAGGGAGGGGAGACAATGACTGGGATGTTTTGCTTATGCACATCACCTTTCTACTGTGATAGCTGATGAGCGGTGACAAAGGGCTGTGGCACAAAAGAAATGGGGTGATTTCCATGCTCGCCACCTTAAAATGCTAAAACCCTTTAGATAAGAGGTGTGTCTAGGGCTTACCTTGGAGCCATGTCTGGCCAACACCTCCCACTCTCCACTGGTTAACGTCACCTCTTCCTTGATCGGGCACTTAAAGTCCTCTGAAAGGAACAACCAGTAGACTAAATGAGTTGACCACAGGTGGCTGGAGGCACCTTAACTGCAGAGGATGTGCTCATAGTAATGGCTGGAATGGAATAAATGGAATGGTATCAAACAAACCAAACACGTGGTGTCCATGCATTTGATACCCATTCCATTCCATACATTATCATCAGCCGTCCTCCCCTCAGCAGCCTCCTATGGAGTTGACCTCCCAAAATATTATCAGAAATAGATTTGGGAAGGTGCACCTCTATTCACATCTTTACCATTAATCCATAAATCAGAGTATAAACAGTGTATTCTGCTACCCTCTGTCTGCATGTAGTCTCTGGTCCACTGGTAGCAGCCCTGTTGTAACAGCGTGGTGACTTTGTACAAATGGCAGAAGCCAGTTTTGGACTCGTTTGCCCAGAGGAAGGTGATCTCATCATCATTTGTTTGAATGAAAGGATAAAATATGTCATGGACCTGAAACAAAGAAAAGTCCTTGCCATAACATGAGTCCTAGAAGAAAGAGCATTTTCTGGTTTCAAAAGGTTAAGACTAAATCTTTTCATTTCAAAATGTATAATTAGAAGAGAATTTTAACTTAACATTCATGTGACTACAAATTAACCAATAAAAACTACAGTACAAGTAACAGCAATATCAACCAAAGGCATGTAACTACAACTTCGTGAAAATCAGGGCACTGCAAGCAGTAAGGATGATTTCTATTACATATTGAGTTCCATGCTTAGATCTCAAGTCAAAATCTAGGCCTTAGAGCCAAAGCCAGAGTTATTTTAACGCACGTTGATCCAGATGTCGGTGATCTCCTCGTAGATGATGAAGGGGTGAACCCCCTCTGGCACAGCCTCCACACTCTCCTCCCGTTGGGCCTGGTCCTGGGTTACAGGGATGAACAGGGCCGGGGGCAGCAGGACCAACTGGAGCCTCTGTTGGCTCCTGTCCAGCAGTACCGCCCATGCACTGCACAGAGGAGCAGTGGGTTCAGGGTCAAATAATTAGCTGGCTAACGTTGCTAAATAGCCTCATGAATTCCATATTTCCTAGTTGATGTAGAGAAAGACAGCCTTGAAATTGAAAGGGTATATACACTATTTTAAATGAAAAATCATTTGTTACAGTATACAGTGGGGCAAAAAAGTATTTAGTCAGCCACCAATTGTGCAAGTTCTCCCACTTAAAAAGATGAGAGGCCTGTAATTTTCATCATAGGTACGCTTCAACTATGACAGACAAAATGAGAAAAGAAAATCCAGAAAAATCACATTGTAGGATTTTTAATGAATTTATTTGCGTATTATGGTGGAAAATAAGTATTTGGTCACCTACAAACAAGCAAGATTTCTGGCTCTCACAGACCTGTAACAACTTCTTTAAGAGGCTCCTCTGTCCTCCACTTGTTACCTGTATTAATGGCACCTGTTTGAATGTAGTATCAGTATAAAAGACACCTGTCCACAACCTCACAGTCACACTCCAAACTCCACTATGGCCAAGACCAAAGACACCAGAAACAAAATTGTAGACCTGCACCAGGCTGGGAAGACTGAATCTGCAATAGGTAAGCAGCTTGGTTTAAAGAAATCAACTGTGGGAGCAATTATTAGGAAATGGAAGACATACAAGACCACTGATAATCTCCCTCGATCTGGGGCTCCACGCAAGATCTCACCCCGCGGGGTCAAAATGGTCACAAGAACGGTGAGCAAAAATCCCAGAACCACACAGGGGGACCTAGGGAATGACCTGCAGAGAGCTGGGACCAAAGTAACAAAGCCTACCATCAGTAACACACTACACCGCCAGGGACTCAAATCTTGTAGTGCCAGACGTGTCCCCCTGCTTAAACTAGTACATGTCCAGGCCCGTCTGAAGTTTGCTAGAGAGCATTTGGATGATCCAGAAGAAGATTGGAAGAATGTCATATGGTCAGATGAAACCAAAATATAACTTTTTGGTAAAAACTCAACGTGTTTGGAGGACAAAGAATGCTGAGTTGCATCCAAATAACACCATACCTACTGTGAAGCATGGGGATGGAAACATCATGCTTTGGGGCTGTTTTTCTGCGAAGGGACCAGGACGACTGATCCGTGTAAAGGAAAGAATGAATGAGGCCATGTATCGTGAGATTTTGAGTGAAAACCTCTTTCCATCAGCAAGGGCATTGAAGATGAAACGTGGCTGGGTCTTTCAACATGACAATGATCCCAAACACACCGCCCGGGCAACGAAGGAGTGGCTTCGTAAGAAGCATTTAAAGGACCTGGAGTGGCCTAGCCAGTCTCCAGATCTCAACCCCATAGAAAATCTTTGGAGGGAGTTGAAAGTCCGTGTTGCCCAGCAACAGCCCCAAAACATCACTGCTCTAGAGGAGATCTGCATGGAGGAATGGGCCAAAATACCAGCAACAGTGTGTGAAAACCTTGTGAAGACTTACAGAAAATGTTTGACCTCTGTCATTGCCAACAAAGGGTATATAACAAAGTATTGAGAAACTTTTGTTATTGACCAAATACTTCTTTTCCACCATAATTTGCAAATAAATTCATTAAAAATCCTACAAATGTGATTTTCTGGATTTTTTTTCTCATTTTGTCTGTCATAGTTGAAGTGTACCTATGATGAAAATTACAGGCCTCATCTTTTTAAGTGGGAGAACTTGCACAATTGGTGGCTGACTAAATACTTTTTTTGCCCCACTGTATATGAATATCAAATCATAGTTACTGTAGCTGGCTAACTTTTTGGTCATGCTCTGTGATATACCCCTCTGGAGAGAAGAGATAAGTGCTGTTCAAAAGATAACCAGCCCGCATTAAGATTGATTGGCTATTGGTTTCTTGATGCGGTGACGTTTGCCTTAGCGGAGACCTCAAGACAACTGTCATCCACCAGGAGTGGTTAACTTGCCATTTCAGCCCAGCCGGTAGCACAATGGTGTGTGAACTAGTCCAGATTGCTGGTGAGTGTGGGATGGAATAGAACTTTATGTGGTGTTGACCTACGTAACACGATCGGGCTGTCATTGTAAATATACATTTGCTCTTAACTGACTCGCCTGGTTAAATAAAGGCTAAATAAAAAAATATCTGAGATGAAACCACAAGGCTTGGTGAGGTTTTCATATTTACAAGGACTTTACTCAATGACAGGAACAATTACACCTTTATTTACATCACAGATATAATCCACTCCATGGCACAGATAGCTTTGCTTAGTTGTGTTTGTTCCAGTCTTTTGAACTCACTATTTGCCGTCTTTTGTCCAGCCGGCACGGGCGATGTACTCAACCCCAGGGAACAGGGTGGTAAAAGGCAGGACCAACTCCTTGTCCTGAGTGCTTACAATCTAATGATAACAAGGACTCATAAGAATAGGCAGAAAGGCATTGAATGACATACAGAAACATATGGAACACATAAAAGACCACAAAAAGGGAACAGAAGGCAACATACAAGATGACATGCAGAATACGAAGACAGACCAATACAGTTCAAAACCATGAGAACTTTTTGAGCTGTTCTTACTCTGCCAAGGTGGTCGGTTCTGATTTCTACCAGTTTGAAAGTAATTTGAGGATTCTTACTCCCTGAAAAGAAAAATGGAGAGGAGGGCAATACAAGTTACCCGTCTTAGATATCACGTCTTGTCTGGCACTCCTGTCTAATAGCTCAAGTTACTCAAATGTACAGTACCAGAAACACCTACTCATTCAAGGGTTTTGATTTATTTTTACTCTTTTCTACATTCTAGAATAATAGTGAAGACATCAACACTATGAAATAACACATATGGAATCATGAAGTAACCAAAAAACTATTAAATATATATATATATATTTGAGATTTTTCAAAGTAGCCACCCTTTGCCAAGAGTGTGCAAAGCTGTCAAGGCATTCTCTCAAACAGCTTCATGAGGTAGTCACCTGGAATGCATTTCAATTAACAGGTGTGCCTAGTTAAAAGTTAATTTGTGGAATTGTTTTCCTTCTTAATGCGTTTGAGCCAATCAATTGTGTTGTGACAAGGTAGGGTTGGTATACAGAAGATATCCCTATTTGGTAAAAGACCAAGTTCATATTACATCAAGAACAGCTCAAATAAGCAAAGAGAAGCGACAGTCCATCATTACTTTAAGACATGAAGGTCAGTCGATACATAACATTTCAATCACTTTGAAAGTGTCTTCAAGTGCAGTTGCAAAAACCATCAAGCGCTATGTTGAAACTGGCTCTCATGAGGACCGACACAGGAATGGAAGACCCCAGAGTTACCTCTGCTGCAGAGGATAAGTTCATTAGAGTTACCAGCCACAGAAATTGCAGCCCAAATAAATGCTTCAGAGTTCAAGTAACAGACCCATCTCAACATCAACTTTTCAGAGGAGACTGCGTGAAATCAGGCCTTCATGGTTGAATTGCTGCAAAGAAACAACTACTAAAGGACACCAAAAATAAGTCTTTCTTGTGCCAAGAAACACGAGTAATGGACATTAGACCGGTGGAAATCTGTCCTTTGCTCTGATGAGTCCAAATTTGAGAATTTAGGTCCAACCGCCTTTTCTTTGCGAAACGCAGAGTAGGTGAATGGATGATCTCTGCATGTGTGGTTCCCACCGTGAGGCATGGAGGTGGTGGTGTGATGGTACTTTGCAGGTGACAGGTCATGATTTATTTAGAATTCAAGGCACACTTAACCAACATGGCTACCACAGCATTCTGCAGTGATTTGGTTTGTTAAATGTGATATGCCATGTGTAATATCAATTTGTATAGTTTACTTAGCTACTTGAGTCCTCTCTCTCCGTGCCACTTTCCACAGACTTAGCCACGCCCCCTTTCACTCAAGGAGCGCATTTGATGTTCCTCAACCACGACACACTTGCGCTCAGTCTGCATGGTCAATGCAGCACATACAACAATGCTGATGATGACAAGAATGCCGTTTTCACTTTGCAGCTTAATATAAATCCACTAGCATTCTATAATGACACTATTAGTTTGTTTCTTACATCAACAAACAGCTAGTTTGTCTTCACTTAGCAAGTTGCCCTTCAATCTTGTGAGATATTAAATGTTAGACGCTAATACTAATAGCTAGCTAGTGAGATGTACTGAGTAAGAGCAAATGTAGCTAGCTAATACGGCCTGATAATACCAGTGATGGTGTAGACCTAAATCAGCATGTTGTTTGTGCAACAGTATCTTCCAAATCAAAGAGGAATATGCAAAGCAGGAATTGTTAGCTACATGAAGTAGCTAAGAGAAAACATGCAATGTATTTAAAGCTTGTAGGATCCCCTAGGAAACACTTATAAACACTTTGGTTCCTACTCTGTCCCAATAACACCTCCCTGGCATTTTAATTTGCCGTCATCTCAAACCCTATTCAAAGTGCACACTATTGTAGTCTAACTATAGAATTAGAATAGACATTATATTTCCATGATTCCAACAGTTTTGCTCTACTTCAAGTCAAATCGCAATTGGTAAAAAATAAGTCCTAGATTATTTGCCCATATCGTGCAGCGTGAAATTGTCAATTGAGCAGTGGTGTAAAGTACTTAAGTAAAAATACTTTCAAGTACTACTTAAATATTTTTTTTTGGCATCTGTACTTTACCATTTTTGACAACTTGTACTTCACTACATTCCTAAAGAATATACTGTACTTTTTACTCCATACATTTTCCCTGACATCTAAAAGTACTAGTTACATTTTGAATGCTTAGCAGGACAGGAAAATGGTCCAATTCACGCACTTGTCAAGAGAACATCCCTGGTCATCTCCTGCCTCTGATCTGGAGGACTCACTAAACACAAATGCTTTGTTTGTAAATGATGTCTGAGTGTTGGTATGCCCCTGGCTATCTGTAAATATTTTAAAAAACAAGAAAATGGTGCCATCTGGTTTGCTTAATATAAGGAATTTTAAATGATTTTTACTTTTACTTAAGTACATTTTATCAATTACATGTACTTTTGATACTTAAGTATATTTCAAATCAAATACTTTTACTCAAGTAGTATTTTACTGGGTGACTCACTTTTACTTGTGTCATTTTCTATTAAGGTACCTTTACTTTTACTCAAGTATGACAATTGGGTACTTTTTCCACCACTGCAATTGAGTGCAGGAAACGCAGAAATGATAAAAGTGCTGAAATTTGTTTTGGTTGAAGTTGAATTGAACAGTAGAAAACAAGAATGGAATGGAGAAAGACTCACTTGGAATGTATGTGCTGCCACCCTAGGATCATGTAGAACTTTTACTTTTAAAAAACAAAAAAATACCATGATATAATATTTTGGCCATATCGCCCAGCTTAGCATATATGGGAACTCCTTCAAGACTGTTGGAAAAGCATTCCATGTGAAGCTGGTTAAGAGAATACCAAAAGTGTGCAAGGCCGTCATCAAGGCAAAGGGTGGCTACTTTGAAGAATCTAAAATATATTTTGATTTGTTTAACACTTTTTAGCTTACTACATGATTCCATATGTCATTTCAGTTAATGTCTTTGCCATTATTGTACAATGTAGGAAATAATACAAATTTTAAAAAACATTGAAAGACTAGGTGTTTGCAAACTTGACTGGTACTGTATATTTAAGTATAAAATCCAACTCTGCCTAGCCACAATAGTCACATGAAAATGTAGATAGTAGCCAATACAGTTCAATAAAAAGTTATGAATCAGTACTACTAATAGTTAAAAAAGGCGATTTGGGGTGGGGATGAGGGTGAGAGCGGACCTGTGCGGGGGTATCTGTAAACATCAGCCTTGCGCTCCTCCAGGGCTGGGGAGGGAACGTGAATTAACTCCACCTCTGACTCATCCACCTCCTCATACAGTAACTGGAGGGTCTTCCCCCCATCTGGGTCTGAAAGAGAAACTTATTGAGTTGACCATTTTATTCAAAAGCAAGTATGTGCTAAAGTTTTTGTTGGGTATCTGTATTTTACTATTTATATTTTTGCAACTTTTACTTCACTACATTCCTAGAGAAAATAATGTACTTTTTACTCCTTACATATTCCCTGACACCCAAAAGTACTCGTAACATGTTAAATGCTTAGCAAAACAGGAAAATGGTCTAATTCACACACTTAAAAAAGAGAACATCCCTGGTCATCACTACTGCTTCTGATCTGGCGGACTCACTAAACACATGCTTCAGTTGTAAATTATGTCTGAGTTTTGGAATGTGCCCCTAGCTATTTGTTTAATACAAGACATTTGAAATGTTTTGTACTTTTGATACTTAAGTATGTTTTACCAATTCCATTTATTTTTGATACTTAACTATATTTAATACCAAATACTTTTACTCAAGTAGTATTTTACTGGGTGACTAACTTTTACTTGAGTCATTTTCCATTAAGGCATCTTTACTTCTACCCAAGTATGACACCTGGGTACTTTTTCCACCACTATGTGCTTTGTGTTTGAGTAGCCTAACCTGGTTTAATTTGTCTTCAACAATGCAGTAAGATTTAACTAACCTTTTTTAAATTATTAAACTTACAGTAGTAATGAAAAACAAAATGCATTTTATTGATAAGATAAAGAGAAATCAGGAGTCCCTGTTCAGTCAAAAGCTACATCTCTGGTAGAGGGAAAGGAAACATAAGGACAAGCATCACAAAAACCATCCAGAAAAGACTAACCTTCAGGAGCAGCTGGCGACCACCAGTAGCCCGTGAAGCGGTCAAACTCCTCCTGGATTACAAAGGTGGCAATGCCTGCAGACTTGGGGTCCTCCTTCACATTATTCATCCCTAAGAAAAGGTAGAGAAGGATGCACTGTCAGGAGAATGCTCTCTGCTTTCCATTTTACGTTAAAAGATGCCCTTTCATTAACAACCTTAATTTAAAAGATTAAAATAATAACAAAATTGGTCATCAACACTACAGGATACTATTTTAAAGAAAACTCTTGCTAGTATATTTGCACATCATATATATCGTAGCACGCGCTCCAGCAGATATATCTCACTGGTCACCCCCAAAGCCAATTCCTCCTTTGGTCTTCTTTCCTTCCAGTTCTCTGCTGCCCATGACTGGAACGAATTGCAAAAATCTCTGAAGCTGGAGACTCACATCTCCCTCACTAGCTTTAAGCAACAGCTGTCAGAGCAGCTTACAGATCACTGCAGGTGTACATAGCCCATCTATCTACCTACCTCATCCCCATACTGGTATTTATTTATTTTGCTCCTTTGCACCCCAGTTTCTCCATCTGCACATTCATCTTCTGTCAATCTACCATTCCAGTGTTTAATTGCTATATTGTAATTACTTCACCACCATGGCCTATTTATTTCCTTAACTTACCTCATTTGCACTCACTGTATATAGACTTGGTTTTCTTTTGTTCTACTGTATTATTGACTGTATGTTTTGTTTATTCCATGTGTAACTCTGTTGTTGTATGTGTCGAATTGCAACGCTTTATCTTGGCCAGGTCGCAGTTGCAAATGGGAACTTGTTCTCAACTAGCCTACCTGGTTAAATAAAGGTGAAATAAAATTAAAAATAAATATTTTTTTTACCTTTATTTAACTAGGCAAGTCAGTTAAGAACAAATTCTTATTTTCAATGACGGCCTAGGAACAGTGGGTTAACTGCCTTGTTCAGGAACAGAACAACAGCTCAGGGATTTGACCTTGCAACTTTTCAGTTACGAGTCCAACGCTCTAACCACTAGGCTACCTGCCTAGTGATGGAAATGTCATGCAAATGAAATCCAGGCCTGTATGCATCTTTAGTATTACCCCAAAAGAGCACCATTTCTGATACATTGAAGAGCGTGCATTCAACATAAATCTATTCAATTGAGAAATACCACAACTCTGAAAGCTGACAAGCATCAGTCTCAAAATAGTTTGCTTGTTTAGTAGCATGCCAACCTTCATGGCTGTAGGAAAGTCTATCCTCCTAATTTTTGAAAGTTCTAATGTTACTGGCCCCACTACAACAAAAATAGATGTAATTTTGTTCTTGAAACAGTTCATTGAAATACTGTAGAATCCCATTCATTCCTAAGGAGTACTGCTTCTTCTGGGGAGTGCCAATACGGAGGACCGGTATACTGTGGTCACCAACCAGTCGATCTCCAAGGCATTCCTCGTAAATTCACTCTGGGGTGCCAGAGTGTGCGTCCGTAAATTCAGAGCGCTCCGCTCTGGGAGTGTTCAGAGCGCACACTTGGAGGCTCTGGCCGAGGAGTAGAGTTGATCCGAGCGTTCTGACCACACAATGGCAGTCAATCATCCAAGCTAACGGGCTAACGTTGGCTAGCTACTTCCAGACACAAATGAGAGAACAGCGCACTGACCATTTTTCACACCCTAGCAGAGCTGGTTAGGCTGTTATCATGTTATCCAGAGCGTTGGTGACTAACTGTGCTGCTGGCAACAATTTAAATACGTTTTTTTTTGCCACCGTTTACCGACACCGGTCATTTTCAACGGGTGCTGAGCGTTCGTAAATTAATCCGTTATTCTGCGCTCTGGTGCACTCAGAGGAGAGTGCGCTGAAATCGAAGTAGATAGCCAGAGCGAATTTACGTACGCGCCCCTAGTCAATCACCAAACATTTCTGTAAAGAAAACAGCGATGAAGCCTTGCGTTCCTATTTGTTTTATTTATTCGTTTCGCGCTGTTGATAGTATATATGCCTACTGTTTGGCCAATCAGATAGCTCGGATCACCGTGCCGGCACAGTTTCCTCGAGCCAAAGACTGTAAAAAAAAAACTAAAAGTAAAGCAAAGTTGATACTGTGAGCAGGGCCGAATTAACGTTGTGGCTTACCGTGGCTGAAGCCGCTGGGCCCAAGAGGCAGCAAAACAAAATAAGTAAAACATGTAATATAGCATATATATATATATATATATATTTTTTTTTACTGCACAACACAAAGGGCAACCAAACGCCTGCAATTAAGCATAGGAGAGATCAACCCATGCTGCAACCTGCAGTTGAAGTCGGAAGTTACCATTCACCTTAGCGAAATACATTTAAACTCAATTTCAGGAATTGTAAAAAAAAAAAAACTTTTTAATGCTAGTAAAAATTCCCTGTCTTAGGATCACCACTTTCTTTTAAGAATGTGAAATGTGAGAATAATAGTAGAGAGAATTATTTATTTCAGCTTTTATTTCTTTCATCACATTCCCAGTGGGTCAGAAGTTAACATACACTCAATTAATATTTGGTAGCATTGCCTTCAAAATGTTTAACTTGGGTCAAATGTTTTGGGTAGCCTTCCACAAGCTTCCCACAATAAATTGGGTGAATTCTGTCCCAAAAGTACAATCTTTGTCCCCATGTGCAGTTGCAAACAGTAGTCTGGCTTCTTCCTTGCTGAGCGGCCTTTCGGGTTATGTCGATATAGGACTCATTTTTCTGTGGATATAGATACTTTTGTACTTGTTTCCTCCAGCATCTTCACAAGGTCCTTTGTTGTTGTTCTAGGATTGATTTGCGATTTTCGCACCAAAGTACATTCATCTCCCGGAGACAGAATACGTCTCCTTCCTGAGTGGTATGACGGCTGCGTGGTCCCATGGTGTTTATACCTGCGTACTATTGTTTGTACAGATGAACGTGGTACCTTCAGGCGTTTGGAAATTGCTCCCAAGGATGAACCAGACTTGTGCAGGTCTACAATTTTTTTCTCTAAACAATTGTTGCAAAAATGACTTGTCATGCAAAGTAGATGTCCTAACCGACTTGCTAAAACTATCATTTGTTAACGAATTTTAATGACTCCAACCTAAGTGTATGTAAACTTTCGACTTCAACTGTACTCTGCATTTGGTTGGGGTAAATACTGTGAACTGCTGCCTTGAGACAGATTCGTGTTTAACGTTTGTGCAGTCAATATATTTTTTTATTTTATTACCTTTACCCCTTTTTTGTGATATTCAAATTGGTAGTTACAGTCTCGTCCCATCGCTGCAACTACCCTACGGACTCGGGTGAGGCGAAGGTCGAGAGCCATGCGTCCTCTGAAACACGACGCTGCCAAGCCGAACTGCTTCTTGAAACACTGCTCGCTTAACCCGGAAACCAGCCGCACCAATGTGTCGGAGGAAACAGTCTTGCTGGTGACCGAAGTCAGCACGCCACAAGGAGTCGCTACAGCGCGATGGGACAAGGAAATCCCAGCCGGCCAAACCCCTAAGCCAGACGATTGCTGGGCCAATTGTGCACCGCCTCATGGGTCTCCCAGTCACGGCCGGCTATGACACAGCCTGGGATCGAACCCTGGGCTGTAGTGACGCCTCAAGCCTAGACCGCTGCACCACTTGGGAGGCCCTGTGCAGTCAATATTTAACTTTTGCTCCAAATCTACCTGGCGTGGCAGACTGCAATATCATGTTTAGAACCAAATTAAAACAGTCTAATTTACTTTTATCTCCCTCACCAACTTCAAACATCAGCTATCTGAGCAGCTAACCGATCGCTGCAGCTGTACATAGTCTATTGGTAAATAGCCCACCCATTTTCACCTACCTCATCCCCATACTGTTTTTATTTATTTACTTTTCTGCTCTTTTGCACACCAATATCTCTACCTGTACATGACCATCTGATCATTTATCACTCCAGTGTTAATCTGCAAAATTGTAACTATTCGTCTACCTCCTCATGCCTTTTGCACACATTGTATATAGACTCCCCCTTTGTTTTCTACTGTGTTATTGACTTGTTAATTGTTTATTCCATGTGTAACTCTGTGTTGTCTGCTCACACTGCTATGCTTTATCTTGGCCAGGTCGCAGTTGTAAATGAGAACTTGTTCTCAACTAGCCTACCTGGTTAAATAAAGGTGAAATAAAATAAAAAATCCTTTTCCGGTATGAGGTGGCCTGCCCATGCACAATCAACAAAAGCATTATGCCTCAATTATGCCAATGTTAGTCAGTCTCTTCTAGAAGTATCTGAGGATGAAAATCTAACATGGCTCTACCACTCTACACCCAAATGGATAAACTTGAAATAGCTTTCTCTTTAACTTGTGAAACACAATACTCCAACGTTTTCAGAATACAAGCACTGCACTTAAGGTAGTCCAACTGGACCTGTCTAAGGGTGTTTGTTTGGTGGTCTCCTTCAGAGATTGTGGCCTCCTTTAGAGAATGTGGCTGTGCTCCGGGATCAGTTTGATAGCTTTGAGGCAAAAGGAAAGGACATGTCACCAAGCGTTCTAACGCTTTACAGACCTAACACAACTGAGAAGATGACAAAAACACGCTGATGAGTCGAAAGAGGCAGAGCCTGACTGTTGTTAATCAATGACAGTTTAGCAGAAATTTGCTGTTTGTGTTCACCGTTGTGATTGACACACTTATTGATGAGTTGGATAGGAGGTATGAGTCATACAAAGAGCTAAACAACTGCTTTGGATTTAATATACCTTCACTTTCCACATAAGACCTACATGGATCTGCACTCAACCTTCAAAGTAAATATCAATCTGACTTGCAACATGATTTTCCAGATGAAATTGTCCAGTTTAAAGAATGTATTAAAAGTAGGGGGGAAAATTGCTTCACATGTTCTAACAGAGCAATCTACAAGAAGTCTTTCACAATATTGACATTGCCTTGCGAATATTCTTGACTTTACCCGTTACCTATGCATCAGGCCAGTGGTGCTTTTCAAAGCTTGCTCGTCAAAAACAGACAAATCAACAATGGGACAAGAAAAGACAAACATTTTAATCTTACGGCTCTTGGGAATGATCTACTCAGAGCACTTGATTTCAAGGACATATTTGCAGATTTCACTGCTTGGAAAATTAGGAACAAAACCATTAAGATAAGCCATGATGACACTTTTTGTAACAGCATAAGGCCTAAAGCTCGTCCGCTGGAGAGGCTGTCCAGGCAGCTGGTAGTGCTGAAATGGCGGAGGCCGCGCTCTTGTTGTCTGGATGGTATCTGTCCATGGTCCTCCTGAATCAATATTGTGACCATGCTGTGTAGCCTAGGTTATGCAACTGTAATAATATGCTTTGTGGACTTTAATGTTGCTCTCCGATTTTAACTGTGATAATTATGAAACAAACATAAAATGTTATGCTTACTGTGTTGTATTGTAGCCTAGGCTCAATTTATTTAGTTTATTTCGAGAAGACACACACGTATATAATCCCATGCATAAATAAGGGGCTCATTCATCAAGCTAGGGGAAGCGAAGCTCTCTAAATAAATTGAATTAAATTTGCCCAAATTATATAGCTCATGAGTAACCTACTCCTGTCTATTATACAGAAATAAAATCATTCAAAATAGGCTACGAAAGCATGATTTGGCCACAGAGGATCATTAGACTTACATCGCATTGCCTACAGTCAGAAGGAAAGGCTGCATGCACAATATGGGCAGATGATTGTAGTGTTGCGACTGTCAGTGAAAAGTAGAGGCCCAGCCAGGCATATTTAAAAATACAATCACAGGAAAACATAGTTTGGAAAGCAAATGGTTATTGATGTAATGAGAAAGCAATGAAAAGACTAAATCTGTCTGAGTTATCCAAATTCTCAAATTAATTGGTGAGGGTGCACTACGCTTATTCACTCTTTATCATTGTTGGGTCAGTGCAAAGTTTGTTTTTGGACAATTTCCACCTCCAATTTAGATGGACGTTATATTCTGTTTGTGTCTCCTTCTTGTAGGCCTATTTATATGGACATCATTTTTATTGATATATTTGTCAGTAAAGTAGGCTATTGGTAATTTGTTGTACTAAAAAAGATTCTGCCAATGCCTCTAGTCATGTAAAGTGTAGTAGAATTACAGGAAATGTGTTTATAAAAAGCCCCAAAATAAATTCTGTCCAAAGAAAGGTAGGTAGGCTATCTGATATAGCCTAGGCCTACTCTACGCTATACGTGCTCAGCCATGCATTGAACGGTCTTTTTCGCAAACAGTGATTATTAGCCTTTTTTTTTTTTTATCGTAAAAAAAAAACTATTTTTTGGCAGGCCATCTAACGATTTATCCAGGTAAAAATGTACTTGAACATGCATTTCACAATCTGACATAATGGTCTCCTACCTTTTGGGCTTTACATTGCAGATAGTACATTTGTTCATGGTTCTAGGTCGTTTTTTAAGCATTTTGAACAAAGAGCAGTTTGGGAGCCAAATAAGCAGTCTCTTTTACGTGAATGGAGCCAAATGAGACAGCTCACCGAAAAGACTAAGAACGCCCATCACTACCATCCCTCCCGTCACACTGACCATCAGATGCAGGCCTTCAGTCCAGTAAAAAAAAAGATTATGCTCACTCAGCTGTGCCTCACAAGTAATACAACAAATGATCCATTACGTGTGATCACATATCTAAAATGTTGAATAATATTGTATTGGGCCTATAGCACAAACCTCATTGCTATATAACTGTTTTTATATGGTTAATGTTGCAAAAACGTACGTTGTTTTTTTATCTGAGAGGTAGATCACGGCTTGAATTTTGAATCAGAAAGTGATCTTGATTCAGTAAAGTTTGGTGACGACTGCTATACATCATTTGTGCCAACCTTTATGGCAGTAGGTGAGTCTCCTCTCCTCCCCAGTCTCGATGCTGGCCACCCACAGGTCGTTGCTATTGATGAAGGCCATGAAGGTGGGGTCGCCTGGGGAGATCTTGGGGTCCATTCGAGTGCCGGAGCATTGGGTCTTAATCTCTACAGGCTTCATGGGGGACGCCTGCTAAACATCACACAGACTTTCAGGTATAGAAGTTACCATGCAACAGACAGGTTGGTTACCAGAGTGCCTACATGTCAAAGTCTTTTCTATCACAAACACTTGTAGGTGACCACTTGGTACACTTCTTTATTTTAGAAGTGTATAAGGCACTTTGTATACTTCACTTTAGCAATGTACAGTCGTGGCCAAAAGTTTTGAGAATGACACAAATATGAATTTCCAAAGTTAGTTGCTTCAGTGTCTTTAGATATTTTTGTCAGATGTTACTATGGAATATTGAGGTATAATTAAAAGCCTTTGGCACTTATGAAATGCTTGTATTGACAATTACATGAAGTTGATGTGTTGACCCTTCTTTTTCAAGACCTCTGCAATCTCCTGTCAATTAACTTCTCGGCCACATCCTGACTGATGGAAACTTATTCTTGCATAATCAATGCTTGGAATTTGTCAGAATTTGTGGGTTTTTGTTTGTCCACCCGCCTCTTGAGGATTGACCACACGTTCTCAATGGGATTAAGGTCTGGGGAGTTTCCTGGTCATGGACGCCCTTGGCTGAGAAGCAACTGCACACATGAATGGTCTCAGGATGCTTCACTGTTGGCATGACACAGGACTGATGGTAGCGCTCACCTTGTCTTCTCCGGTCAAGCTTTTTTCCAGATGCCCCAAACAATCAGAATGGGGATTCATCAGAGAAAATGACTTTACCCCAGTCCTCAGCAGTCCAATCCCTGTACCGTTTGCAGAATATCAGTCTGTCCCTGATGTTGTCCTGGAGAGAAGTGGCTTCTTTGCTGCCCTTCTTGACACCAGGCCATCCTCCAAAAGACTTCGCCTCACTGTGCATGCAGATGCACTCACACCTGCCTGCTGCCATTCCTGAGCAAGCTCTGTACTGGTGGTGCCCCGATCCTGCAGCTGAACAACAATTGAACCGCTCTCCTTGAAGTTCTTGATGATCAGATAAATGGTTGATTTAGGTGCAATCTTACTGCCAGCAATATCCTTGCCTGTGAAGTCCTTTTTGTGCAAAGCAATGATGACGGCACGTGTTTCTTTGCAGGTAACCATGTTTCACAACGGAAGACCAATGATTCCAAGCACCACCCTCCTTTTGAAGTATCCAGTCTGTTATTTGAACTCAATCAGGATGACAGAGTGATCTCCAGCCTTGTCCTCGTCAACACTCACACCTGTGTTAACGAGAGAATCACTAACATGACAGCTGGTCCTTTTGTGGCAGGGTTGAAATGCAGTGGAAATGTTTTTGGGGGATTCAGTTCATTTGCATGGCAAAGAGGGATATTGCAATTCATCTGATCACTCTTCATAACATTCTAGAGTATATGCAAATTGCCATCATACAAACTGAGGCAGCAGACTTTGTGAAAATGAATATTTGTGTCATTCTCAAAACTTTTGGCCACGACTGTACAGAGCACTTTGCACAATTCTTCATTTTCACAATGTACAAGTTCGGACTACCGTACATATATTTGAAGGACTTTGCTTTCATGACCACCTAAATAACCAAGATGCCAAGATAACAGTATGATCCAAACTTTAACAGGAAGGTATGAGCTGTGTCGTGTAAATAATACTCACAATGAAGCCATTATGGCCTCCGTCCCGACAGTAGAACAGGCTGTTGCTGGCCTGGAACAGGAAAAGGCCGATCTCGGCGTGATAATCATACGATGTGATCCCAAAGACCCCCAGACGCTTTCTCTCCCTCAGCAGCTCCTCCTCCCGGGAGTACACCCCATGATGAGGGGTGGCCTGATGGTCAGGGAAGATACGTAGCAGACAGTGAGACAGCGATGCAATGTTAGCTTAGCATGAACACCAGCGTGTTTTGGCTTTAACCAAAGTGCGGTTTTCTGGGCAACAATAGTGGTACCTTCATTTTGCCACTCGTGTTTACAGGGGAAATGAATGATAGTGTTTTTTGGGGGGCATAGTATTGATGGCTGTGTCATAAACATAGAGCATAAACAAACACAGGCACTCCCAAAGGTCGGAAGTACAGTAGTATTCCATTAGGTGCCAACTGAACTGACCCGTGTATGTCCTCCTCTACATAGTTCACATCAGTGCTGTGGGTGAGGACATGCATGCAGAAATGCCTTGTGAATGTGTGACGAACTTCTTGAGGTAAACAACATTTATGTTTAGATTTCCCAGAAATCCGACGAGTGGCAAAAGGGAGCCCAGCGGAAGGGGCTGAGGGTTCATTACCTGAAAGTGATCTAGCATCTGTTTCCACGACAACACCAGAAGGGCCTCTTTCCGAATCTTCTTGGGAATCTCTGAGTAAAGTAATGAGTTTTCCCTACTTCCATAGGGCATTCCTAAATGACCATGGAGCGGAAGAAACGGGTTGAGTTAAAGAATATATTTGCATCGCTAAGTCTGTTTATCTTGTCTGTGTAACCGCAAAGTTCAAGGATATTGTCACTGATATTGGTTGTTGAGGTTGTTCCTAAAGAGTTTCTTCCCATTGTAATGTTCCCTATAGCCTACCGTCTAACATTAATGGTGCAGAGGGAATCAAACACAAGTATAGAGATCAAATATACACATGAGATTCCTCCATTTCCCACCCCTATTCACATTAGTTAATTATGATACACCGTACTGTCACCATTGCGGTGCTGTTTGTTGACAGAAATTATGACGACTCCTCAAAATCCATAATGGGATTTCCAGTGAGGGTGTGGGGGTGTGACCTCACCAAGGTAGTAGAGTCGATGGGAGTATGGGCCTGACTCGTCCTGCCTCTGGACAAACTGGAAGTCGTGCGGGGCCTTGTTGATGACCATGCCCGTGTACTTGCGGCTACTATGGATGATGTTCCGCAGGCCGTCCCACGAGTGCTTCTCCACAAAGAACTGGGAGGGCAAGTCCTCCATCTCCACTACCTCCGAGCTGTCCGAGAGCTCATCTACAGCAGTCATTCTGAAAGCTGAATAACTGGCCCATAACAATAGAAGTCACCAACAACATGATACAAAGCTGAATATAAGTCCATACATGTAACTGAGTATTGAATACAAGTAAACGATGAGAACAGACGGACCAGCTAGTTGTATAGGTTAAAAAGGTCCAACATGTCACATTAAGCCACATTTGACCAAATGAGCACTGTAGAATGCAAGATTAGTTACGCACCTTTTCCAACTACCTTCTGTTTCGTCTTCAAGTTTCACCCTCTTAACTCTATGCATTAACCGGCCAACAAGCCTGAACCAGATTTGGAAACCTAAAACAGAGACATTGGATTTCTTTGATACAGTCACTATAATACATGCCCATCATCTTAAGGAACATTACAGTGTGAAACAAAAGCTAAAACCCTACCGTGACATACTGAAGAACATTTTTTTAGAATACGTAGGAGACTGACACCAGACTGAAAATTCCCTGCATAAAAGAGGATTATCGTACAAGGACAAGCCAGAGAAACAGCACAGAATCTGCCATAAACATCCCGGATGAACAAGACTTCACATAACAATTCCCTAAAAACTGCTATACCGAAGAAATCTCCACACCATTGTTCTTTGACCTGCTTCATTAAGGCACAGCTCAGCGACTCACTTGGGAAAAACCTTTCTCCTGCGATGGTCTAACTATGTGTGACTCAGGACAATGCTAGAGAATGCTACATGCCTCTAATGTCTCAACATGAATATATCACCAGAGTGAGGAATGTTTGGGTATTACTCTACAATTCAGAGGTTAGTCAGGCTTGTTGATCTGCCTTCATTTTTTAGGCCTAAATGAGGTCATTCACATAGCCTACAGTACATTAACATAACCATCCAATTAATATTGAAAGGAAGTAGGGTTGCAAAGGGTCAGAAATTTTCCCGGAAATTTTCCATGGGAAGTTAAGCCTGGGAATCTTGCTTAAATTCATCAACAAACAAAAAGTTAGCTTAAAACAGTGAACCTTTTTTTGTGGGATACACAAGGCAATTCTAGGTCTTCTGGCATATTTTGGTTGAACAATCCCCAATTCAATGGAATTGCAACCCTCTGCATGCACAGTGTATTCTTCTATCACATGTGTTGTGCACTCTTCCATCACATGTACAGCTGATTCTCAAGATCTTGCACACTAATGAGATGCTATTGAGCCCACACTACTACACTGTCTTAGCCAAGGACTAAGACAGCTTTCTGGTAAGTTTTGATTACAATACTGGGTGGTTGAATATAGTTTTTTGTTAACTACTAAATAGTAGCCTGCAGCAAAGTGTGTTTAAATCATTTCGAAGTTGTTACCCATTTCTGCTAGTTCGTTTTTGCTACCATGTGGGTTTTAGCTTGCTTGAGCATGCCAACTGGGTGTTAATTCATTTTAAAACATTTATCTTACAAAGGATTTGTTTAATCTAACTGCTTAACTACTTATCTGTACATGGAATTGTATTTGGGTTTTTTTTTAACAATTTTTTTTTTTTTACAATCGTTACAGGAAAATGCCACGGGCACTATCTGATGTGTGGAGACATTTCACTGCAGCTAATGTAGAAGGAAAATCTGTGTACATTTGCAAATACTGTGCCAAATCATGTGACAAATACAACAAAGATGCAGAATCATCTGGCCAAGTGCATCAAGTTCCCTCACCACTCACAAGAAGCAACCTCTGACAAAAGTCCCTCTATTTCTATTCGAGGTGAAAATGATGAATCAGACACCTTATCAATAGCAACAGCTCATGGTCCTCCTGGAATCAGAAGTGTTTTTGACTCAATGGAGGAATGTCTTGCTCAAGCTGTGTATGCAACTGGTTCACCTCTGATGCGCACAGGCAATGTGTATTGGAAGAGATTTCTGAATGTTCTTTGCCCAACATACACCCCTCCAACCAGACACACTTTATCTACTCATTTGCTGGATGCAGAGTTCAACAGAGTTCAAGTGAAGGTCAAGCAAATCATAGAGAAAGCAGACTGTATTGCAATAATCTCTGATGGGTGGTCGAATGTTCGTGGGCAAGGAATAATTGACTAAATCATCTCCACCCCTCAACCAGTATTTTACAAGAGCACAGACACAAGGGACAACAGACACACCGGTCTCTACATTGCAGATGAGCTGAAGGCAGTTATCAATGACCCTGGCCCACAGAAGGTATTTGCACTGGTTACAGACAATGCTGCGAACATGAAGGCTGCTTGGTCTAAAGTGGAGTCCTACCCTCGCATAACACCCATTGGCTGTGCTGCTCATGCATTGAATCTGCTCCTCAAGGACATCATGGCACTGAAAACAATGGACACACCCTACAAGAGAGCCAAGAAAATGGTTAGGTACGTGAAGGGTCATCAAGTTATAGCAGCAATCTACCTCACCAGGAAAAGTGAGAAGAGGGGGTTGTCGAGGACTCCGGCCACCCTGGTTGTGGACTGTTCTCTCTGCTGCTGCACAACAAGCCAGTCTGGGTCCAGGAGGCTTCTGGACAGCTTCTACCGCCAAGCCATAAGACTCCAGGACATCTAGTCAGGTGGCTGCCCCACTGCCACTCTGTTGTCATCTATGCATGGTCACTTTAATTGGCTCTACCTACATGTACATACTTCCTCGGCTGGCCAGTGGCCCCACGCATTGACTCTGTAAAGGCGCATGTGACTAATAAAATTTGATTTGAATAAGAGCACCACATTGAAGCTGCCCACCAACACCCGTTGGGGTGGTGTTGTCATCATGTTTGACAGTCACCTGGAGGGGAAGGAGTCTCTCCAAGAAATGGCCATATCACAGTCTGCCCTGCCCACTTCACTGTTGCTCTAAGCAGAGGAAACTGCAGTTCTGAAATACATCAAAAAGTGTGAAGACTTCTGCCTGAAGCCCATACACACCGCAGTGTACATGTTGGACCCCAAGCATGCTGGCAAGAGCATCATGTCTGGTGCAGAGATCAACAAGGCCTATGGTGTCATCACTACCGTGTCTTGCCACCTAGGCCTGGATGAGGGCAAGGTTCTTGGCAGTCTGGCGAAGTACACTTCCAAGCAAGGGCTTTGGGGTGGAGATGCAATATGACAGTCGTGCCAACATATCTCATCAGCCACCTGGTGGAAGGGACTTTGTGGATCTGAGGCTCTTTCCCCTGTTGCCTCCATCATCCTCCAAATCCCACCAACATCAGCCGCCTCAGAGCGCAACTGGTCCTTGTTTGGGAACACACACACCAAAGCATGCAACAGGCTGACCAATACAAGGGTTGAAAAATTGATGGCCATCCGGGCAAATTTTTGGCGTTTTGAGCCTGACAACAAGCCATCGTCAACATGGATGGAAAGTGACCGTGAAGATGAGACCTCAGAGTCTGATGTTCAAGAGGTGGACATTGAGGAGGTCCAGGGAGAAGACAGAAGCCTGAGAGGAAGATAGTCTAGAAACTAAAAGCTTTGGTTATCTTTTACAGATGTATGTTGAAACCGTTTTTGAGAGATGTGATGGATCATTGGGGATCATTCAATATTCCCTTTCGTTGTTCAGTGAAATCATCCCATGTGAAGAGTCAACTAACTTAAAGTTAAATTCGTAACTAAATAGTTGTTTTTATTTATATTGGAAGGATTTAATCATTTGCAATTATGTCTATTTATGATAAGGTAAAAGGTTAATGTCTCTGTCTCCATATGATATGGTAAATATATCCAATGCAAAAAACAAACATTTAAACAGTATTAATATGAATTTGCATACATTTCCATTAATTTCCTTATATTCCCATGGAAAGTTTCCACCTCTGAATATTCCCCAAAATGTGCAACCCTAAAAAGAAGAATATGTATGCTTTTATCCTCAATGAGCTACACAATCCCCTTTGAAAGCTGAACATGTAAGCATATCCAACACTGAAAAGGCAACAGGTTAGTGGGTTAACAGCTTAGTATGCAGCTCAGCCTAAACCCCTCATGGTGGTGTTTTCGAAGGTGACCGTGGCGAGAACTAAACTATTCTCATTCAAATATCTCCATAGAGAAACTGAAACAGCCAGAAGGAAGAACCCCAACTCATAAAAACCCAGAAGAGCTTCAATGACTAAGTAAACAATGATGGGTTTGTGGTGGTATTATGGGATTTTAGCAAGGCGGGTAGATTTACACTAGCGTTGCTTTCAATTATATTTGATTTATTTTACCTTTATTTAACTAGGAAAGAGTTCATGGGAAGCCAGAATTTAAATACATTTCAACTGAATTTTTATCAACACATCGCCTGCGCTACTCGCTCATCATTCTTCTCCTCCGTCCTATTGGCAGAAACTTAAACAGGAAGTACCCGTGAAAAGGACTGTTCAACGTTGGTCTGACCAATCAGAATCTATACTTCAAGAATGTTTTGATCATGACGGCAGGAATATGTTCTGGGTTACCTCAGTAACATTGACGCTATACACTGACTCGTTCCCCCACCCACTGTGACGATTAGAATTTATCCAAACCAAACACCATGGATAGATGGAAGCATTTGCACAAAACTGTAAACAGGAACCACCGCATTTAACCACAGTAAGGTGACTGGGAACATGGACGAGTACAAACAGTCCAACTATGCCCTCTAAGGCAATCAAGCAGCCAAAACGTCAGTACAGAGACAAAGTCGAGGTGCAATTCAACTGCTCAGACACGACATGTATTTGGCAGGGAGTTCCGACAATCATGGATTATAAAAGGAAAAACCAGCCACGTCGAGGACACCGACACCTTGCTCCAGGACCAGCTAAACACCTTCTTTGCCTGCTTTGAGGAAAACACATTGCTACTGATGGGGGCCACCGCCCCTCAAGAAGTCTGTGAGCTCGCGTTATCCATAGCCGACGTGAGTAAGACATTTAAGCGCATTAACCCTTGCAAGGCTGCCGGCCCAGACGGCATCCCTAGCCGCGTCCTCAGAGCATGTGCAGACCAGCTGGCTGAAGTGTTTGCGGACACATTCAATCGCTCCCCATCCAGGTCGGTTGTCCCCCACTTCCTCCAAACACATAAGAGTCATTGGACGAAGGCATCTACTGTAAAGGGGAGTTTTGTTAAGAGCTGCGACGCTCGGTCGGAACATCAACAAGCATCGCTTGCAGTGTGGTTTTGGTAGCATAAGAACCTTATCAAAAAACAAAAAGGTTCAATTGATACACATCTTTATAGGGTTAGTGTTCCCAAACGGCCATATATCCATGTCACAGTGCGTGTTTACGGAAAACAGAGGTGCTAATTAGCATGCTCCGAACAAATCCAAATGTATTTGTCACATGCGCTGAATACAACAAGTGTAGACCTTACAGTGAAATGCTTACTTACAAGCCCCTAACCAACAATGCAGTTTTAAGAAAAAGAAAAAAAATAGAAAATATTATAAATAATAATTAAAGAGCAGCAGTAAAATAACAATAGCGAGGCTATTTACAGAGGGTACCCGTACACCGGTGTTTTAACGGAAGAAGGCCGCCAGAAACGTGTTTTCACTGAAAAATACTGTCCGCTGCAAATCTGATAAAGCCGGTAAAGCTAGCAACTCTACATTGTTATTTGTATTATTTAAAACTCCTAATGTTAGGGGTTGGTGGCATTGGGACGTGTCAACACAGCCCATACATTCACTTACATTAAACATGCCCAAGTGTGGATTGTAATCTATCCAGGTCCATAAAAACTATTTAATTAACTAGCTAGTAAAAGTTAAATAGATTCATCCTCGGATACTGACAATGACGATTGGAGCTAGGGAACGTTAGTTGGTTCTATGGCTAGCTAGCTAGATAACGTGAACTAGTACGTTATCGTTATATGTCACGCCATTAGCAATCCAACAAACTCTAAACGTAACGCAAAAAAAAAGTTAACAAGGACCCGTTTTCAGTAATTCATTTCAAGATAAATTTAAGCAATTGTCGGAGCTTTACTAGCTACACTGCTATGTTGACAGCAGGGGGCTGTTCTGGCTAGCGAGTTAGCCTCGGCGGCTAGCAAGCTAACGGTTAGAAACGGATCTAGAACTGTCGGTTTACGGAAATAACATCAAGTTTGGTACTTACAGGTTCAGCCCTAGATTTTCTCTCACACGTTTCTAACTTCTGCTTTAATGGTGCGATTAGATGTTAACCAGTTATAACTGCGTCCATGGCCTGTAGCTCATCAGACAAAACAATCACGGAAACGAATTTGGGAAGCCTTAACGAAAGCGACCCTTCAACCGGAAATCATACATATTTCAGAATCAACCAATGCTAATATCAGAGACGGAAGAGGAAGCGAGACACCCCACAGACTGCGTTTTTTCCCCCCTAACATTTGTTTGTTTTTTAAACACAGGCTGCGTTTTCGTCTTATGGTTCAATCAAAGTCAATTGACTAAGTAGGCCAGACCCAGCTGATATTGCGTTGATTGGTTGGTTGTTTAGAAACAAAACTTTAGGTTACGACCGTAACCCCGTTCTCTGACAGTATGAGTGAGGTATGTAATTCGTCAGAAGCCTATAAGAAGAGGCCTTTAAGCCAGCCATGATTGGCTGGACGTCGAGACCTGTGTGTCGGGGGAAAAGTGTCTATCCTACCCTAAAAGGTCCAAGTGAGCGTCTCTGAGTCTTTCAAAAATAAGCAACACCTAGTCCTCGCACATGCAAAGAGGGTGGTCCAGTGACCTAAAGTTATTTTTCAAGTATTTGTTTCGGTATTTCACTTATGGGAAAACGGACTCCTGTATTGCCAGACAAGCTTATCCTGACGACCGACTGCCCTGTGCGATATATCACACAAATGGGCTTTGCCACCAGAAGACCCAACACGTAAAACAGTATGCGCCAGGGTCGGTGCAGTGACATCGAGTCTATAAAACTTCTCAAATGTATGAGGTGAAGTCCAACTCGCTGCTGAGCAAATATCTTGGATAGATATGCCCAAAAATAAATCGCAGAACGTAGCCATTCCTCTAGTGCAGTGGTTCCCAAACTCTTTGCAGTCGTGGCCAAAAGTTGAGAAGGACACAAATGTTAATTTCCACAAAGTTTGCTGCTTCAGTGTCTTTAGATATTTTTGTCAGATGTAACTATGGAATACTGAAGTATAATTACAAGCATTTCAAAAGTGTCACAGGCTTTTATTGACAATTACATGAAGTTGATGCAAAGAGTCAATAGTTGTAGTGTTGACCCTTCTTTTTCAAGACCTCTGCAATCTGCCCTGGCATGCTGTCAGCCCATTCTTGCATAATCAATGCTTTGAATTTGTCAGAATTTGTGGGGTTTTGTTTGTCCACCCGCCTCTTGAGGATTGACCACACGTTCTCAATGGGATTAAGGTCTGGGGAGTTTCCTGGCCATGGACACAAAATATTGATGTTTTGTTCCACGAGCCACTTAGTTATCACTTTTGCCTTATGTCAAGGTGCTCCATCGTGCTGGAAAAGGCATTGTTCGTCACCAAACTGTTCCTGGGTGGTTGGGAGAAGTTGCTCTCGGAGGATGTGTTGGTACCATTCTTTATTCATGGCTGTGTTCTTAGGCAAAATTGTGAGTGAGCCCACTCCCTTGGCCAAGAGGCAACCCCACACATGAATGGTCTCAGGATGCTTTACTGTTGGCATGACACAGGACTGATGGTAGTGCTCACCTTGTCTTCTCCGTACAAGCTTTTTTCCGGATGCCCCAAACAATCGGAAAGGGGATTCATCAGAGAAAATGACTTTACCGCAGTCCTCAGCAGTCCAATCCCTGTACCTTTTTCCTGGAGAGAATTGCAATTCATCTGATCACTCTTCATAACATTCTGGAGTATATGCAAATTGTCATCATACAAACTGAGGCAGCAGACTTTGTGAACATTTATTTGTGTCATTCTCAAAACTTTTGGCCACGACTGTATTGTCCCATACCCCTTCAAACATTCAACCTCCAGCTGCGTACCCCCTCCAGCACCAGGGTCAGCGCATTCTAAAATGTGTTTTTTTGCCATCATTGTAAGCCTGCCACACACTAAACAACACATTTATTAAACATAAGAATGAGAGAGTTTGTCACAACCCAGCTTGTGGAATGTGACAAAGAGCTCATATAGGACCAGGGCACAAATAATATAATAAATAATTTTGTTCTTTATTTAACCATCTTACATATAAAACCTTATTTGTTAATCAAAAAATGTGAATAACTCACCACAGGTTAATGAGAAGGGTGTGCTTGAAGGGATGCTCATAACTCTGCAATGTTGGGTTGTATTGGAAAGATTCTCAGTCTTAAATCATTTCCCACACACAGTCTGTGCCTGTATTTCATTTTCATGCTAGAGAGTGCCGAGAATCCACTCTCACATATAGTGCCTTGCAAAAGTATTCACCCCCCTTGGCATTTTCCCTATTTTGTTGCATTACAACCTGTAATTTAAATGGATTTTTATTTGGATTTCATGTCTTGGACATACACAAAATAGTCAAAATTGGTTAAGTGAAATGAACAAAATTACTTGTTTAAAAAAAGAAACAACAGAAAAGTGGTGCATGCGTCTGTATTCACCCCCTTTGCTATGACGTCCCTAAACAATATCTGGTGCAACCAATTACCTTCAGAAGTCACATAATTAGTTAAATAAAGTCCACCTGTGTGCAATCTAAGGCGTCACATGATCTGTCACATGATCTCAGTAGATATACACCTGTTCTGAAAGGCCCCAGAGTCTGCAACACCACTAAGCAAGTGGCACCACCAAGCAAGTGGCACCATGAAGACCAAGGACCTCTCCAAACAGGTCAGGGACAAAGTTGTGTACACCAGCGGAACCCATCCAACTTGAAAAAGATGCTGGAGCAGTTTTGCCTTGAAGATTGGGCAAAACTCCCAGTGGCTAGGTGTGCCAAGTTTATAGAGACAAACCCCAAGAGACTTGCAGCTGTTATTGCTGCAAACGGTATCTCTACAAATGATTGAATTTGGGGGGTGAATAATTAAGCACATTCAAGTCTTCTTGTTTGTTTCACCACCAAAACATATTTTGCATCTTCAAAGTGGTAGACATGATGTGTAAATCAAATGATACAAACCCCACAAAACTCTATTTTAATTCCAGGTTGTAAGGCAACAGAATAGAAAAAAATGCCATTGGGGGTGAATACTTTCGCAAGCCACTGTAGGTACATGGTTGTAAAGGGCATCAGTGTCTTAACAGCACGATTTGCCAAGGCAGGATACTCTGAGCGCAGCCCAATCCAGAAATCTGGCTGTGGCTTCTGATTAAATTAAATTTCCCCAGAACCGCATGTTGCAATTGCGATGAGGCTCTCTTGTTGAGATATCGGTAAGTGGACTGGAGGCAGGGCATGAAAGGGATAACAAATCAGGTCTCCCGGTTGGCGCAGTGGTTAAGGGCCACCAGAGACTCTGGGTTCGCGCCCGGGCTCTGTCGTAACCGGCCGCGTCCGGGAGGTCCGTGGGGTGACGCACAATTGGCCTAGCGTCGTCCGGGTTAGGGAGGGTTTGGATATCCTTGTCTCATTGCGCACCAGTGACTCCTGTGGCGGGCCGGGCGCAGTGTGCGCTAACCAAGGTTGCACGGTGTTTCCTCCGTTTCCTTCCGGGTTGGATACGCGCTGTGTTAAGAAGCAGTACGGCTTGGTTGGGTTGTGTATCGGAGGACGCATGACTTTCGACCTTCGTCTCTCCTGAGCCTGTACGGGAGTTGTAGATATGAGACAAGATAGTAGCTACTAACAATTGGATACCATGAAATTGGGGAGAAAAAGGGGGTCAAATTTTAAAAGAAAGGGATAACAAATCCAGTTGTTTGTGTCATCTGTTTCGGGAAAGTACCTGCGTAATTGCGCACCCAACTCACTCAGGTGCTTCGCTATATCTCATTTGACATTGTTGAGTTAATTTACACACAAAAAAATCATACAATGATGGAAAGACCTGTGTGTTGTCCTTGTTAATGCAGACAAAGAAGTGCTCCAAATTATAGCCTCAATTTTATCCCGCACATTGAATATAGTTGCGGAGAGTCCCTGTAATCCTAGATTCAGATCAATAAGGTGAGAAAAAACATCACCCAGATAGGCCAATCGTGTGAGAAACTCTTCATCATGTAAGCGTTCAGACAAGTGAAATTTATGATCAGTAAAGAAAACTTTAAGCTTGTCTCTCAAAAAACAAAAAACCTGTCAATACTTTTCCCCTTGATAACCAAGGGGGAAAGTATGTTGTAAAAGTGTTACATGGTTGCTGCCCTTAGTGCAGAAAATACACAAGAGTTCAGGGGCCTTGCTTTAAGAAAGTTAACAATTTTCACTGTTGTGTCCAAAACGTCTTTCAAGCTGTCAGGCATTCCCTTGGCAGCAAGAGCAACTCAGTGGATCCTGCAGTGTACCCAAGTGGCGTCAGGAGCAACTGCTTGCATGTGCATTACCACTCCACTATGTCTCCCTGTCATGGCTTTTGCGCCATCAGTACAGATACCAACATGAGCAGCAGCAGCTATGTTTGGCTACATACAGACCGTTAGTGGAATTCCCACGAGAGAGTAATGGTTCATGTGATTGGATGTTAATTATTTGACTAGGCTACCTGTGTCTTCCTATATGGGGTGGCAGGGTAGCCTAGTAGTTAGAGCGTTGGACTAGTAGCCGAAAGGTTGCAAGTTCAAATCCCCCAGCTGTACAAGTCTGTCGTTCTGCCCCTGAACTATTCCTAGGCCATCATTGAAAGTAAGAATTTGTTCTTAACTGATTTGCCTAGTTAAATAAAGGTAATTTTTAAAAAATCTGACATTGTGTTGCTATTTTGCTGAAAACTAGATGGTTTCATTTTCTTTTTGGCAGTGAAATGACGCTACTCGGCGAGAGAAAAAAACTCACCCAAATGTATAGCCCCGTTGGAAAATATACATGGACTGTTTGAAAATGTGAAGACATTTTTTAAAAAACATTTTTTTGTTAAAAATGTTAATCACATTTTTATTTGGCGTACCCCCACGGCATTGCGCGTACCCCAGTTTGGGAATACTTTCTCTTGTGGAATGAGCCTATAGGCCAGCAGGAGACTGAAGACCCTTACTTGTGTAGGCCAAAGCAATAGCCCCCACTATCCAGTAGGATAGTTGTTTAGTGAACGCTTTACCTGTTCACATTTTCTGAATTCCTTAGGTCTGTCCATGGATATTGGCAGAGTGTGTACTGGGCACAGCATATGCAATTGTTGATGTTCCGGAGAGGAAAACGGTGGGGGATAAAAAGCTACCAGCCGCAATGATATCCTATTGTTACTGGGTGCAAATTGTGCACATGACGAGTGCACTGAGAGTGCGTGAATGTCACTTACATGCTTGGCGGAGGCCAGTGTTAGTAATAGCAAGGTCTTAAATGAAAGCATCTTCAGTTCCACCTGATCCAGGGACTCAAAAAGATGTTGGCATAGAACATCCAAAACAATTGATAAATCCCATGATGGGCAAGCTGTTTGGACACTGGACGCAAACGACAGGCACCCTTCATGAAACGGGCGACAAGGGGGTGTTGTCACACTGCCGTGCTCCCAAAACCCACACTACAAGCCAAAAAAGATGCTAGATATACTTTAATAGTAGAAAAAGCATGTCCTTTTTCTAATAATTCCTGTACAAATGACAGGATTACCGGGACAGAGCACTGGAATGACACTGCCTGTGTTTTAATGCACCATTCCTCAAATACAAGCCATTTACAATTATAAAGGGACCTGGTGGATGAGGCTCTAGCACTCTGAATTGTCAAATTACATTTTAGGGAAGCCCGACATTGTTCAAGTTGAACCATTCACGGGCCAGGCCCAGAGCGCCAACCGTTCTGGTTGAGGATGGAAAATCTACCCTCGCGCCTGGCACAGTAGGTCCCGACGCAGGGGGGCACGAATGAACGCATAGTAGTTGAGTGATCTCCACTAACCAGTATTTCTCTGGCCAATGTGGGGCTATTATTATGAGAGATAGACCCTTCTCCTGCATCCTGGCTAGGGTGGGGGAAATCAGGGCTAGTGGGGGGAATGCATACAGGAGGATGCGTGACCACCCATGTGCCAATGCGTCCACACCCATCGGTGCATCCCGATCCCTCACGGAAAAGAACAGTGAACACGGAGTATTCTCCATTGATGCATAAAGATCTGCTGGCATGCCAAAGTGCATCCAAGCCTGATTGGCTACCTCTGGGGGGAGCTTCCACTCTCCGTATAGAGGGTTCCCCCTGGAAAGTAAATCTGCAACCAGATTCAGTACTCCAGGTACATGAGTAGCTCTCAGTGACTGGAGATGCACACTGCTCCACATAATCAGTCTGTGTGTAAGTGAGGGGATCGCACTCCCCCTTGTCTGTTTATGTAAGCCACAACAGTGGTATTGTCTGTTCTGACTAGAACATGACGACCCTCCAGAAATGGGAGGAATTACTTTAATGCTAGGGACACTGCACGGAGTTCCAGGCCGTTTATGTGAGTAGATCGGAGATGGGGTCCCCACACCCTATTGACTGTTCTGCCCTCGTGGGTCACACCCCAACCCAAGAGATGAGTCTGTTGTGACTACGTTTCTGGATAAAACAGTGGCTATCTGGGCACCCTGTGACAGAAACGTACGGTGTCTCCAGGAGGGCAGTGCTACCATGCAGTCTATAAGATCTGTACACGGTGATGTTTGTGACATATTGGGGTCAGACCTAGAGAAGAGACCCAGCCTTGAAACCCTCTCATATGCAACCGTCCTAATGGGATGACTACTGATGCATCAACCAGCGGCTTTCAGGAGACGCAGGTTGAGGTCTGTGGCAATATAAATCTCATCCCACAGACCTGGCTCCGGTGACCGCTAGCTGTAGCTCAGCTTGGTATGCCAAGAGCATGGAGGCGGTGCTGAGAGCCCTTACCAATGTGGCGACCGATCTGTAGACCTTCTCTGTCGCAAAGGACTGGAAGCACTCGTACTTGTACTTGTAAGGTGGGGCCAGTCAAGGTCATGGAGGACTTCTGGCTAGGGTGTAGATGGGAAGCCACAAAGGGGTTCGATGGGGGGTATGTAGGCAAGCTCAATCCCCACCATGTCAACACAGTCCATCACCGACCCATCTTGGACAGGGTACTTGGAGGAGAAAGGTGTACTCCAGCTACGGGTAACCTCTTCCAGGCATTCTGGGAAGACTGGTAGTAATTGCCTGTTTTCCCATTTTATTTTTGGGTAGCCGCTTACCTCGTAGCGGGACGTGGTTGTCTCTGCTAATACATTTGGCCAGGGAATCACTAGTTTATTTGCAGAGCGCTTGCACACGTCCTGCAGGTTCACACCAGGAACTGGTGGGGATGGCGCCCCGCCTGCTTGACCGGTTTCAGATTCCCCGGCAGGAGGCTTGATGGCCTGGCCTGACGGGGATGAATGAGTCTTTGTCTCCCTCTGATGATTCTGAAAGGAGGCTGTCGCAAAACCCTGTGGAGTCGTTATCATCTCCAATCAGGAAGCCTGGCAGGGATGCCTCAAGGTCATTGCTGGAGTCCTCCAACAGGGGGGCAATGGCATTGAGCTGGTCGCCCCAACTAGCATTAGCCGTCGATCCACAATTCCACGTGGGGATATCCATAGTCTCTGGTGAGCCATCGGGGACGCCGGCCTCCATGTTAGGGCCCTGTTGACTCTGCGATAGAGGCTCTTCACATTGAAGAGGGCACAGCGTTGACAGTAGCCAGGGGAGTCTAAGGCTTCCTGGGCATGTTGCAGCCCAAGGCAAGCGGAGCACACCGAGTGGGTGTCTTTGGGCGATATCTTGTTTCCACAAGAGCAGATTTGTGCCAGGAGCTTCTCCTTGTTTGGGGTTGGAGATGCTTTTGTTGTCATAGCTTGGATGCTATGTTTTTAGCTGTCAGAAAAAAACTAGAGTTGTAGGCTAGTCCGATAGCTAGCGATTAGTGGGTTATGTGCGACGGTGGCACTCGGTGTGATGGCCGCATACCGTTTTCAAAATAACAGGTTAGAAAAGATAGCTTGGTGTAGCTATCAAAAAGGTTTCTTGTCGAAGTAAAACAACAAAAGCTAGCTAGCGTGGTGGCTTGCTTGCTAACGACTTGTTGCTGTTTGGATACAGCTAACTTGGTTGTGAACAGGTTAGCCGTGTCACAGCTGTACCCGTTCCTCCCTCAAATCATTTCCTCTAACTATGGTGAAGGAAAAGGAAAATTGTGACCACCACACAGTCCTGAGAATAGCGCCCGGTGAGCGAGTTCTGGAAAATGCAGTCGTGTCAAGGTAAGTTTTATGATGAAAAGCAAGAAGAGGTGTTTGAATGAATCAGAGATGCTGCATTGGACCTTTTATAGGGTAGGAGGGACACTCTTCCCCGATGCACATTTCTCGACGTCCATCCAATCAAGGCAGGCGAAGTGTAATAAAGGCTTCTGATGAATACGCTGGGGGCATATCCCATTAGTGAAATACTTGAAAGAAAGTTGCGCACGCATCAGTTATGTGGCAAAACAGACAGGGTTGGCTTGGATTGCTGACAACATATAAACTATATTTTGTCTCCAATGTTTGTTGAAAACAAATACATTTGCACAATGAGCACTTGTTGTCTCTCAAATACATAGTTACAGTTATTGGTTGGTTAGCTAGCTAGCACAATTTTTTTCCATTTTCCATATTAGCATAGATGTGACGAAAGTCAAAACACCTCAAAACAAGATATGCTATCAAGAACAAGATCAAAATTACAGCTGCAAGCAGAGTAGCCAGGGTTCAAGCTGTGGGCCCACCATTCCACCATCAGGACAATTGGTCACATCGTCCTAGGATGAGCTACTTCTTTACACCTTACTATGCTTGAATAATGAATGGCGCCGGTGGAGATGGCTGCCATTTTACAGACTCCTAACCAATTGTGCTATTTGGTGTGTTCTCGCGTTGTTTGTAACTTATTTTGTACATAATGTTTCTGCCACCGGCTCTTATGACCGACAAGAGCTTCTGGGTATCAGAACAGCAATTACTCAGTTCGAACTGGACAAAGATTTTTCTTTAATGAGTCAGACGCAAAGGATTTACTCCAGATACCTGACAAGGCCCAAATCCCCGTTATTCGCATGAAGAGAATCCGCCGATACAGGGCACACAGGTCCGGGTGCCTTGTGAGAATTAGTTTGCGAGTGGGTAACCCGCCTCTACCATCTGTCCTATTGGCCAACGTGCAATCATTGGAGAATAAACTGGATGAGTACCGTTCAAGACTATCCTACCAACAGGACATTAAAAACAGAAATATCTTATGTTTCACCGAGTCGTGGCTGAACGACAACATGGATAATATACATTTGGCTGTTTTCTCCGTGCATCGACAAGACAGAACAGCTGCCTCTGGTAAGACAATGGGTGGCGGTCTCAAGGTTTTGCTCAGCTGAGGAAGGGTATCTCATGATAAGCTGTAGACCACACTATTTACCAAGAGAGATTTCGAAGCTGTGTATTTACCACCACAAACCAATGCTGGTACTAAGACCACACCCAAGAAGCTGTATAAAGCCAGGCGGCACTCCTAGTGGCCGGGGACCTTAATACAGGGAAACTTAAATCCGTTTGACCTCATTTCTACCAGCATGTTACATGTGCAAAAAGAGGGAAAAAACACTCTAGACCACCTTTATTCGACGCACAGAGAAGCATACAAAGCTCTACCTCGCCCTCCATTTGGCAAATCTGACCATAATTCTATCCTCCTGATTCCTGCTTACAAGCAAAAACTAAAGCAGGAAGTACCGGCAACGATGATACAGCCTATGGGATGAGGTCAGAGACCTGGAAGTGTGGTGCCAGGACAACAACCTCTCCCTCGACATGAGCAAGACAAAGGAGATGATTGTGGACCACAGGAAAAGGAGGACCGAGCACACCCCCATTCTCATCAACAGTGCTGTAGTGGAGCAGGTTGAAAGCTTCAAATTCCTTGGTGTCCACATCATCAATAAACTATCATGGTCCAAACACACAAAGACAGTCGTGAAGAGGGCACGACAATGCCTATACCCCCTGAGGAGAATGAAAAGGTTTGACATGGATCTTCAGATCCTCAAAAAGTTATACAGCTGCACCATCGAGAGCATCCTGAATGGTATGGAAACTGCTTGGCCTCCAACCGCAAGGTACTACAGAGGGTAGTCTGTACGGCCCAGTACATATCTGGGGCCAAGCTTCCTGCCATCCAGGCGGTATCAGAGGAAGGCCCTAAAAATTGCCAAAGACTCCAACCACCCTAGTAATAGACTGTTCTCTCTGCTACCATATGGCAAGCGGTGCCGGAGCACCAAGTCTAGGTCCATAAGGCTTTCTAGCCCCAGCCATAAGACTGCTGAACAGCTAATCAAATGGCTACCCGGACTATTTGCATTGACACCACCCCCTTTTTTACGATGCTGCTACTCACTGTTTATTATCTATTATCTATGCATAGTCACTTTACCCCTACCTATACGTACTGTAAATATTACCTCAATTCCCTCGACTAACCTGTGCCCCCGCACCTTGACTCGGTACCGGTACCCCCTGTATATAGCCTTGTTATTGTTATTTTATTGTTGCTCTTTTATTTTTTACTTTAGTTTATTTAATAAATATTTTTCTTAATTCTTATTTTTCTAAAAACTGCATTGTTGGTTAAGGGCTTGTATGTAAGCATTTCACGGTGCATTTGACAAATAACATTATTTGAGTTGATTTGACAATTATCAGCAGTTGAAATCATGACGTTGATTACTTTAAACGTCTTCTCCAGAACCGCTTGACCGATTGCCACCAAATTTGGTCTATAGTATCTATGGATGAACACCTTCAAACACATTTTCCAAGAATCTAGCTAAAACAATGTGGTCGCTATGAGCCAATGAGTTTGTATGAATGGTTTTCCCATTCGACAGCGCCACAATGTGGCCAAACTCAGCCACACTTTACAGGTTAGATAGAGTCATATAATTGAGTCAAACAGATCAAGACATCTAAATATGTGCCCGTTATAGCACCACCGTGTGGTCGATCTAAAGGTGCTTGCATATGTTGAGTGTTGACACTGTTTGCAACATGTGTACCAAACGTGAGTGATTTATAGGCATTTATGTGTGAGACCACACCCACATTAATGTTTATTGGTCAATAACGGCCATTTTGTTTTTGGTATAAGTCTGGAAAATATTGCGTTGAGAGATCTTGGTCCATAGATGCCATGTATCAAGTTTTGTGCAGATCGGTCATTCGATGCCAGAGGAGTGCCATTTTAAGTGGCAGAAAATCCATCATGGTCGACTTAATGGGTCCTTCAGACAAATCTGTTCCTTGTGAGAATGACCTATGTACTGATTTTCATGATTCTAGCTCAAACAGGGTAAAATTAGACATATTGCCTTCGGATGAGCTACTTCTGTACTGTTTACCACACTTGCCAAATTTCAGAACTCAACATACAAACGATACATCAGAACTCAAAATCAAACTGACCCTGCAAAATAATATGCCTTTGATGTATTTTGGATTATTTTCAATGCTGTTAACTACTTTAAACGTTTTCACCTCCAGAATTGCTCGACTGAATGGCAACACATTTGATACATAGCATCTATGGATGAACATCTTTAAACACACTATTGTCTAAGATTCTAGCTGAAACAATATGGCTGCTATGAGGCAAGCTTGAGTGAATGTTTTTTCCTGTCCAACAGCGCCACAATGTGACCAAACTCAACCCTATTTTACAGGTTAGCTAGACTCACACCCTTGAGCATTTGTGCCAAATTTCATCAGATCAAGAGATATAAAAATGTGCCCAACGTGTGGTAGATATGAATGTGCTTGCATATGTACCACATTTCATTAAACATACGAATATCTGTGGCTGATTTACAGTATATGCATTTATGTGACAGACCGCACCCACGTGAATGTTTATTGGTCATGTTGTTTGACATACTATCCGGGATGTGTTTAGACCTTGGTCCATAGATACCATATATCAAGTTTCGTGAAGATCGGTCATTTGGTGGAAGAGGAGTAGCATTTGAACTGTTTTTCTGAAAATTCTAAATGGTGGAAAATCCTTCATGGTGAACCTTGTGGGTTCTTGAGGCAAATTTGTTCCTTGTGAGGAGATGGACCCACAGTATGTACCACATTTTATGACTTGGTCACACAGGGTTAGGGGCATGGCCTTTCAAAGTTTGCATTTTCAATCGCTTTTTTTTGGCCTACCATGTTGTCAATTGTCATGGCATTGCATGGGAGGGTGTGGCTTTTGGCCCTTTACCATCATGCCAGGTTGCACCCTCCTGGGACTTACCTTCTCACGAAAATGTGCATGTGAATTTCGGCTTTACAGAAGAAGATTAAAAAGAAGAATGAACCGGAACAAAAACAATAGGGTTTCACCAGCTTCACTGCTTGAACCCCTAACTAGCTGAAACGATCCACCAATGATACCCTATATGGCATCTTCTTGTCATTAACCACGTTTCCACTCAATTGTTATGCAAGAAAAGTCATACCGGGCTTCCGAGTGGCGAAGCGGTCTAAGGCACTGCATCTCCGTGCTAGAGGTGTCACTACAGTCTCTGGTTCGATTCCAGCCTGTATCACAACCGGCCATGATTGGGAGTCCAATAGGGTGGCACACAATTGGTCCAGCGTTAGGGTTTGGCCTGTGTAGGCCGTCGTTGTAAATAAGAATTTGTTCTTAACTGACTTGCCTAGTTAAATAACACTGTCATGACAGCTGTGATGGAAATAGGAAGTTTCGGTAAAATTGTATAAATGCCGACACATAATTTGTTCGTTTGACATGGTGGGATCTTTTTGTGTCGGTAATTAATTATATGAGAATTCTGCCTTTATGCGCAAATATTGACATAATAACCATCATATTGAAGTAAACTTGCAGTCACGTAATGGTATGGCGTGTGGCCTCCCACTGCGACTCTTGAAACCATGCCGTTTATTAGGCTGCAGATTAAATACATTGGGGTGGTGAATGTGCACGATGATTTGACAAATAAAAATATTCTCGCTCTTATCCATAATAGTGTCATCATGTAAACTAGCCTCCCCGCACCGTATCTGTGAGCCGTTGGCTAGAGCGAACGTAAAACCAGAGTAGGCACATTTGCTATTTAACGCAAACGTTTTTGTGGCAAAACTATCCGTAGAGGTGAAAATCAGATGCAAACAATTAACTTTAGATTTTTATTCGGTACATGAACACGAAAAAGTACATTTTGGTTCCACTATGTCATCAAGCAATAATTTCTAAAAGCAACATATCCGTTTGTTGGAAACCCCACTGGTGGGAAAATTCACATTTTTCCACCAGCAGATTTTTGAATATTCGCATGAAAATCTTTTGCCAATTGGATGGAAACCTAGCTATTCTTACGAACTATCTGGCCACACAGAATCACAAGACCCAGACTTTTGACCCCTTGAAGCGTGCGCATCTTAATTTATCCACCATCTTTGATAATAGTCAATGAACAAAAATGTAAACACAACACGTAAAGTGTTGGTCCCATGTCTCATGACCTGAAATAAAAGATCCCAGAAATTTTCCACATGAACAAAAAGCATATTCTTATCTCAAATTATGTGCACAAATTTGTTTACATCCCTGTTTGTGAGCATTACTCCTTTGCCAAGATAATCCATCCACCTGACAGCTGTGGCATAATGAGAAGCTGATTAAACAGCATAATCGTTACAGGTGCACCTTGTGCTGGAGATAATAAAAGGCCACAGCTTTGTCACACAATGCCACAGATGTCTCAAGTTTTGAGGGACTGCAATTGGCATGCTGACTGCAGGAAATGTTTGTTCATTTCTCAACCATAAGCTGCCTCCAAAGTCATTTTAGAGAATTTGGCAGTAAGTACAACTGGCAAGTTGCAAGTTCAAATCCCGAGCTGACAAGGTACAAAATCTGTCGTTCTGCCCCTGAACAGGCAGTTAACCCACTGTTCCTAGGCCGTCATTGAGAATTTGTTCTTAACTGACTTGCCTAGTAAAATAAAGGTTAAAAAAAAATATATAATAATGCACGTCACAAGGATCTGTACACAATTCCTAGAAGCTAAAACTGTCCCAGTTCTTCCATGGCCTGCATACTCACAAGACATGCCATCAATTGAGCATGTTTGGTATGCGCTGGATCGATGTGTACAACAGCATGTTCCAGTTCCCGCCAATATCCAGCAACTTCACACAGCCATTGAAGAGTGCGAAAACATTCCACAGGCCACAATCAACACCCTGATTAACTATATGTGAAGATGTACCGCTGCATGAGGCAAATGGTGGTCACACCAGATACTCACTGGTTTTCTGATCCACACCCCTACTTTTTTTTTTTTAAGGAAGCTGTGACCAACAGATGCATATTTGTATCCCCAGTCATGTGAAATCCATAGATTAGGGCCTAATGAATTTATTAAAATGTACTGATTTCCTTACTGTATGAACAGTAACTCAGTAGAATCTTTGAAATTGTTGCATGTATATTTTTCAGTATAGATTTTACAACCAAACCAAAAATTACAAAGCTGGAACTAGAGCACCCGTGGGAAAACTGCCCTTTGAATTTCTTAAGAGAAAAAAAGTCACCCAAAGGTTCTGTGCAATGATAATGTAGTTAGGTAAAATAATATTTCATGATGGCTATTCCATGGTCTATGCATGAGACCAACTGGGTTTGAAAATGTGTCATCTGCACAACGCAGAATTGTTAGCCCGCTGAGCTAAAGCCTATTGGCATTACCTTGGGAGAGAAAACCATTGACATATATTTTTGATAAACTAGGGGGGCCAACCTGATTGGGTGTGACAGAACATTCAGGTTTTAGTTGATATAGTAAGTGAAACCAGGTACATTATAATTCCACTGTATTTAACCCTTGAACATTTCCATGGATGTTTTTTGCCCAGAATGTGGCCCTGTCCAGAAACAACACAGCTCCTACCCCTTCATGATTCATGTAAATACAAAATAATTTGATACATGTAAGCAACTTGGTATTCAATCCAAGCTGATACTAAACATACAGTACATGGTGATACTAGATCATTATTTTTAGCACCAGTATGCCATCTACTGATGATTGTCTATCCAAATCATTCACTTCCACAGAGGACTCAGCAGTTTAAATGCATCATATTGTCAGGTTTTGGGGAAATTAGGCTATTATCTGGCCTAGTAAGTAATTTGTACAACTTAAAGACCACAGTGTGGTGTTAATCTAATTTTTAAAAAATGGTTTTAGTCATTTTAGTGTAGTACAGGTACGGTAGTGCATGAGTAAGTAACCTTGTACGAGCCTTGGCTTGTCCAAGCCGGAACAGCTCATAGGGCAAGAGGCTAAGTGCCAAGCAGAGACGCATCAGGTCCCATTTTTACAGTCTTCGGTATGACTTGGCCGGGGATCAAATTCACAAACTTCCAATCTCAGGGTGGCAACACTAACCACAAGGCCACTGAGTTGATGGAAGAATCCAGTAGTCTTAACCAATCCCTAGTAGTTATACTCAAACATATTTAGTGACATTTAAGTTGAAGTATTGATGGCCAAGATGCAGGACAGCAACCAGAGGCAGGATATCTTTTATTTGAAATAAGTTCCTTTCTTTTTGCATAAGTCAAAAATGCACTCAAACAGCCACCTGAGGGAAGTCTACATCTTTAAATAAAAAACAAGCAAAGTGTACATTTTTAGTACAAAATTGTCTTAAAAAATTGCACAGATTGTGTATAATATATATATATATTCATATTTTCCATTTTAAACAAACTTTAAAATAAAGGCTCAGAAAGTAAACAAAATCCACCAAATGAAAAATAAAAACATTTTCCCTAGAATTTAAAGCTGAGGAAACTTGAGACCCTGTTTTCATTTCTGTATCCAGCATAAATATACATATCCTTATATATATATATATAATTTTTCCAATCTCTGTGCTATTGTTTGACCAGAAAATCAAAACCTATTGCAAAGTAGTTAAGTCCTACTATAAAACATGGGGGGAGAAACAAAGGTTATTTCATTTCAACAGGTTATGCAAAAGTCTTACATCAACTTTTACATCAAGTGACATTGTAACAGAAGTAATTGGAATCCCTGGTTTTATGAGTTCACTTTTTCTCAAATTGTGTGTATTTGTGTTCCAAAAAACATCAATCCAGAAATCCAGTTTTGCTTATCACCAGAACACATTTCCCTGACTTTAGAACTGAGCGCTGTGGCGGTTGGAGGCGCTCAGCGCCGGTATGGATGGAAGCCCGTTACGTTGTGATTCTGTACACGAGCAAAAACGGCTGCGGCAGCCTGGGGTCCCACTGCCGGTTGTGCTGTTGGTGCCCCGTAAGAGGCAGTCTGCTGGCTGGGGTCTGCGAAAGTATGCCCAAACCCACTCAGGTCCTGACCATAACCTGTGAAGGTGGGTAGGTGGAGAACAGGGAAGAGAGGTTCATTATCAGGATCGTAAATGGTATTAAGTGAAAGTCCCTTATTTGACCTATAATATATACATTGATCATAGTTTCAGGGCCTTCTAATGTTCATGTTAAATATTGTATTCCTTCCATCATGAGCCTCCATGAACCTACATTCAGAGTTTGGTTAGCTAATTAGGAATGAGCGCTTCCAGTGTAAATCAATTTACTTTTAATTGAGGATTCAAAGATGTAATCTGAACTCTTGTGAAAGGCATAAACAAAAGGAAAACAGTATAACAAATACTTAATCAGTTTTCAGTCACACAAGCACACACGTTCTTTTTCCAGACACTGGATGGCACCATCTCCCTGCAATCCACTGTAGTCAGAGAAGCAGGGAACTGCATAGACATTCAGTGAAGACAGGTCTGAACAGTTCCAACTCATGTCGGACAGTACAGAATAACAAAAACATTTATGAAATGAAACAATAGAAATGGTATAATACAAGGCTGGAAGAAATAATTAAGAAGAGCTAATAGCAGAGGGGCTAATATGACCAAAGAAATCAAATATAAATTGGGTATTCGTTCACCAGCCAGAAGTTATTTTTTCTTCATACAAAAGTCCCTTAGATTATCATCATTCTTTTAGCTGTCATAAGGAGATGGCATATGAAAAACAACAAGTGAATTGACTGCCATCACATTGAATAACAGAGCAAAATAACAGAGAGCAAGAGAAAAAGTAAACAATGTTGAACATAGTACACCACGAACGCATTTTGCCAATTAGATCATCCCCTTTTTAACAGCAAAGCTATGCAGAGAGAGTGGACAAAGTGAGGACGCAGGTGTTGTTAGTATAACAAACTACAGCTACTACAGGAAATGAGATGTGTAACACTGTTAGATGGAATATTCATACCTTGAGATATGGACAAAAATAACTCAACCTCAAGTCAATGAATACTGTAGCTGTATTTTAGTATACTCTAGAACAGTGGTATTCGAAGTCGGGGTCGTGGGGGAACAAAAGGTCAGGTGTAGAGATTATTGTGTGGGACAATATACAAATGTTTTAGAGAAGGAATTAGAAAATGTATTTATTGGTTTATTTTCATTTTGATAAGATATGAAAACGAATGTAAGATTATTTGTTGATGTAAAATTTTAACGTTAACCATTTTAAGGCTGTGCCGTTATTTGGGGTGGGGTTGTGCGAAATTCTTGGGGAAAACATTGGGTCCCCAGAAATTCTGGTGGAAAAGAATGAGGTGCCCGCTGAAAAAGTGTGACTACCACTGGTCTAGGAGTATGTACTTTGTATGCACAAACATACCAAAGTACATGCAGGGGAAAAGTATGCAAGGGAACATTAAAGTTGCAGTTATATGTCTATGTACCGAACTGTACTTTTGGTGGTTGGAAAAGACGATGCTCACACCTACCTGCACTACTTCCTCCCTGCACATCCTGACCATTACTGTGAGAAGGACGCGTTGGTCCGTAGGAAGAGGGCTCCTGAGGGTAGTTACCCAGGCCTATCAGGGAGACGAGGAGACTACGTTGACTGAACCCAGATAGAGAGTCTACTTTACTTTAAAATGGTCCCCTTCTTAGACCTGCCACCTGGGGCTTGGCTTAAATTAACACTTTTACACTCTCTCTGACTGCTGTGAGACTCCTGCTAAAATCAGTGCACACATCCTTATTACACTCTCTCTGACTGCTGTGAGACTCCTGCTAAAAATCAGTGCACACATCCTTATTACACTCTCTCTGACTGCTGTGAGACTTCTGCTAAATCACATACACCTTGAATTAGAAACACATGGGGTAGATGGGCTACTTGCTAATGCCCTTTGCTGCCTGTGGCTATGGTTACTGTACTAAATTATTCTAAAATCAGGCGGCTGACGCTAATGGTTAAGAGCAGGATGGGTATGCAAAGCACAAGCATGAAACACCGAACAAGATGGGAATCTCACACCTGACAGTTACAGGGAAATATACAATTTATATAGTCAAATATAAATTATGGTAGAATATAGATATACACACAGTGACCAGTTTATTAGGTACACCACCCTGTTCACAAAAATGGTTAGCTCCTACAGACAGTGAGTCATGTGGCTGTGGCTTGCTATATAAAGCAGGCAGACAGGCATCGAGGCATTCAGTTACTGTTCGATTGAACGTTAGAATGAGCAAAATGAGTGACCTAAGCGACTTTGGGCGTGGCATGATCATTGGTGCCAGAATTTCAGAAGCCCCCTATGGCTTTTCACGCACCACAGTGTCTAAGGTTTACCGATAATAGTGCGACAAACAAGAAAACATACAGTCAGCGTCAGTCCTGTGGACAAAACAGCTCCTTGATAAGAGAGGTCGAAGGAGAATGGCAAGAATCATGCAAGCTAACAGGTGGGCCACAAACAGACAAATAATGGAACATTACAACAGTGGTGTGCAGAAGAGCATCTCGCAACACAACTTGTCAGTCCTTGTCATGGATGGGCTGTTGCAGCAGACGACCACACCGGGTTCCAATCCTATCAGCTAAAAACAAGAAGAAGCGGCTCGTGATCACCAACATCGGACAATTGAGGAGTGGAAAAACGTTGCCTGGTCCGACGAATCCCGGTTCCTGTTGCGCCATGCTGATGGCGGTCAGGATTTGGAGTAAGCAGCATGAGTCCATGGCCCCATAATGCCTTGTGTCAACGGTACAGCTGGTGGTGGTGTAATGTTGTGGGGAATGTTTCCTGACACACGTTAGGTCCCTTGTTACCAATTGAGCCACATTTGAACGCCACACCTTGTAGAATCCATGCCCCAAAGAATATGGCTGTTCTGGAGGCAAAGAAGGGACAGACCCAGTACTAGATGGATGTACCTAATAAACTGGCCACTGAGTGTATACAGTCTTGAAGAGCTATACACTAAGAGATATTAACAAAGCAATATATCCAAGTCTGTGTCTCCCCATTGTATTTTGTTTACGAAGGATAAATGCCAGTAGGAAATGAGGGGGAACACAGAATGAACTAACTAGGCTACATAAATTAACCTTCCAAACAGCAAGGATTTACCAATGCATTTTGTTTAAAGAGGGAGAGACCTTGTGCAAAAGCCCCGCAATTGATGACAATGCTGGATTTATTGGTACAATAAGTATAATTGGAGAGTAACTGAAAAAATCCTGATACATTTCATAATGATGTATTGCATTGAGTCTTCTCATAACAGCTGTAATCTGTTAGTAGGAAAATATTGGTTTCAGGCCAATTACGCTCAAGAGAAAAATAACATGCAGGATCCATCGACACCAGAGCTCATGCCAGGAGAGAAAAGCCAACCAAGTCAGTGACAAAAAGGGAACAGTTGGCCAAACTCACTTTTGCCAGTAAAATATCTACCTGGTTTATCTGCAGTTTGGTGGGCATTCAAACTCCTCTCAAAAACATTGAGAGGCAGGATGATCTAATTCAAACCTACCATGGGTTACCCATCCCCATTATTCCCCAGCCCCACCTGGAAAAATGCTGAAACGGGTGGCACTGAAGAGTCCTGGGTATGGTGGGACTTCTATAGGATCTCCATGGCCTGGAGGGTATGTATGCAAGCGTGTGTATGCATGCGATGCCATTAAAGCTAAATTGTACCAAAAGGCAAGCTCCTGCTTGTTTGAGGGTTGCAGTAATGAGCTTTGGCAAGGGAGTGGTTGTTGACCCAATAAAGCATCCAACATAATGGATCCATCCAGTACAGGCCATAATAACAGTAGGGTTGAGGGCGGGGCTGAGGACTTCATGGAGGCTCTACTTACCATACTGGCTGTAAGGGAAGTCCGGCTGTCCCGTGGGTGCTTTGCTCATGTCCTGAGTAGGTGTGGTGGCTGGAGCAAACCCTAGCGGCCCTGTTCCTGGAGTCGTGGGCGGGGGCGGCACTCCTTGTGGTGCATACTGGTCACCATGAGGCGTGCCAAAACTGTACCCTAAACCAGTGCCAGATGGAAGAATCATTATAATGTTGTACATTCTGAACTATCAATGATAAAATGTTAATGTCTCATACAGGTTATCATAATCAAAAGAAACATAACATGATTATTGTAGTAGGAGCTGCAACCCTAGGCATTAGGGTTGGGCGATATTAGGATATTATCATATATTGGCAATATAAAATAATATATTGTGAAGACTATATTAACGTTCTTGTGAAGACGACATTAAAATATATTTCAGAACCATAAACGTGTGTGTTACTGTTGGTGTTGCAGCACTGCTAGTGCTGCTATCAATTTATTCAAGACAAAGCTGGCAGTGAAAGTACAATGATTTTCCTCCTTCATTTTCTGATTTAGCTGACTTTCATCAATGCCTGCATATGAAACTCGCACTGACCTTTCAGAGTTACTTAAGAGGTATTTGTAAATGTGTGTAGACGTTTTTAACAAAGCAAAACACTGCAATCATATTTTGGCCCATAATATTGTTAATCACAATATTTACGATATGAAAACAAAATAATGTACATAGATGGAAACACTTTAAAAAAAAAAGACAATACAGCACAGCTACTGACCAAACTGAGGTGGTGTACTGTATCCCTGTTGAGCGTAGGCCTGAGGTGCCCCAAACCCCCCCGCCGGGGCCGCTGTGACGAGGAATGCGTTGAATGGCGAGGGGGGCTGTGCGGGAGCTCCACGACTCGCAGATAAAGGGGGCCCGTACCCACCTGAGACAGAACACAACGTATAGTTACGTATATACATACACACATGATGACAGGTGTCTATTGCTACATGTTCAGTCCCAGATATACCCTAGATGAAACCCACTGTCAGCAGACACTGCATATTAGACAATATTTTCAACATGGGGAGAACAGTGTCAAAAATAACAAAAATGCAACTTGTATATGAATGTGGTGCATTCTAGAACTCGAGCATTAAAGCTACAATAGCACTTGCTTGACCTAAGATACAGGAACACCGCTGGGATTGTTTGGGGGTAAGAATCATTAAGCCCATTATCTGTCTTGAGAGGGAAATGAGCAGAGTGACCTCAGCCATTACAGCTGACACCGTGATAACACTGGTGCTTAACGGACAATAACTAATTGGTCAATATGGAAAATACAAAGTGCAAGGCAATGTATATGTCACAATACTTTCTAGATAAGTTAACTGTCACACAAGACTATTTACTATTTAAAAAAGCAAGTTAGTGAGATATCTGAAATGTTCAAGTGATTCAAGGACAAAACATACCCAATGGCTGGCCTGTAGACACCCAAACTCCTTCAAAGAGAAAATAGTTGACAGTTTATTTATGCTGGCACAAAACACCAATCTCGCAATATGTAATTGGTAACTGTGGTACTATTGTCAGTAAGTTGACCATTCCTAAAAGTTACATTTCTGTGCTGACCCAGAAATACAATGTTATTGTTATAACATAAGGCATCAGACATTGTAACAGTTTCCAATGCTATCTTTCTTCTAGTTATAAAATAATGTCATGTTCCTGGTCTGAGAGATCGAGCTGTGCCTGGCTGGTCTCCCACTCACCCGGAGGCCCATAACTCTGCTGCCAGCCCTGGGCAGGCTGTGCCGACCAACCATTGGCTGCACTCAGGATGCCTCTGGGTCCCCATTGGTTAGGTCCAAGCTGGCCAGGAGCGTTGCTGTCCCGAGGTTCAGCCTTTTTCACTTCCACCTGGACAAAGGACAAGGAGGGCACACATTGCAAGACCAGTAATTTATCTTCAAAATCCCTTCCTTATCTAAACTCACCCATTACTAATATTTATCTTAAACATATCAGCTTGAGAGGGTTTCAGTTTTACATCTTATCTGAGCCAACACTACTGCCTAATACAGATAAAAAGTTGCTTAACAATATGTTTCTCAGGTATTTCAGTCACAATAAAGGTTTTGATACATTATTTTTATGCAATTCATTTAAAATGGTGCTAAAAACATAATGAAAACTACAGTACAACTGGTCTACCTGAGAAACATAGAATTCCTATTTACTGTTTTTTTATGCCCTTTAATTTTTATAAAAACATCTAATTGAAGGTCAAGACTTACCTTTCCCGGGCTAACGCTTAAATAATCTCAATTATGTTTAACTTGGAGTAGAATTTCAGAGGGAAATGGATGTAGAAAGAAATGTGTATCATATCTATCAGAATAAGAGGTACAACATGCAGACAATAGAAATGGATAGTCATAAGTCAATATAGAAATGAATCTTCATACTGTGTCAGATAATGGAGAAAATTGCAATGTTGCTTAATTGACTAATACCCATCTGATTTGCTCATCTCAGACAGAATAGAAGTACCTGGTATTGGACTGGTCTAACGTTCAATGAGGTTGAAAAGCCTGTTCTTTTAACATGCCAGATGGCTTGTGAGGCTACCAGCCATTATCTGCCCTAAAAAAAATAATTGTAGCGTCACTTGCTGTAGCTAGCCAGCAACAGAGATACCAGCAGTTTACCAGAGCGAAAAATGGGTTTAAAACTAGGGGGGAGACTAGATAGAAATAGACTAGGCTCTATAGAGGTTGAGTTATTGAGGTCACCTTGCATGAGGAAAACGAATCGCAATTCTTCCCCTGCTTTAAGGTGGTGCTACTTTCTTTGGCTCCCCTTTCTTCTCTGTCAACCTAATTACAGGCACGTTTCCATGAGTGCCCCCCGCCTAGCCTATAGCGCAGATACCTGGGTCCTCTCCCTCGGGCATCGCGGCTGGAGTGATGGATACCACGACTTCGGTACACTCCCCAACAGCAGACCTGGGATTTGTGCCACAGTTTGATGTGCTCCACTTTCTAATTTTATCACTTTTATTCCCTTAAGTCCCAGCCTAAGGTAATGTCAACTCAAGAAAAATATCTCAACGCGAGCCCCAATTCCTGCTGGAAATCAGGACAAAGTCAAGGAGAGTCAGTATGAGTACAGCACAATGTAGGTAGGGTCTCATACATCAATCATGAACAGACATGGCTTTAGTTTGTACATTTAACGAGGTCAGAATGGGTTAAACTATGAAACATTTGTAAATAATTAAAAAATGTCCGCGTGGACATTTAATGTTCTCTTTCAATAAAAGACGTTACGTATCCTCGTTTGGGGGGTGGGGGGGGTCGGAGTGCTGAACTCAATTTTTTCCAAATGTTTCAAATGTATTTTGTCAAGATAATTACTTCTGTAAGAGAGGATGTCTCAGAAGTAGCTAAGTTTTGTTAAAACTATAAATGATGAATGACTGGGCATAAATAAATACACATTTAAAAACTCTGCTGGTATCACAGAACTGTGGCTTTAGGCACCCAATTAGCTAAGAAATCTCCATTGGGAGAAAGTAGTGAATGAATAGGGGCTTCAACTAGCCCTTGAAAAAGACCCACCCATTTTGGTTGTCAGAATTGATCAACACAGTATGGAGATTCTTAAACTGAGGTCACTTAATTGAGGTTGTTTCACTTTTTAACAAGTTGAATAGGAAATATATCAAATAGCTCAAAAAGTAAGTGACCTGCCAACAAAATAAGAAAAAAAATAACTGAACAAGACCAATCCTTTAGGTGATTTCTTTGTGGTAAAATACACACTTATCTCCAGGGGTGAAAGTAAGCCAGTACGTCTTCCCGGCAAAAGAAAGTGGACTTACACCGTACCGGTAAAACATGAGCCCATCACAATAATTAAAACAAAATGTCAAGAAAACTGTAGGCTTTTACAACATGTATCATAACTGCATGTCAGCCGAATGAAAAATTAGCTAACAGACTTGAAAATGGGTGGTATACAGGCCTACGATGTAAATGCGGTGGTTCAACGAGAACACTGACATTTTTATAAGGCAGATGACTGGCTGAGACTGACACGCGCAGAAAGCAGTAGACATCAATTCAGGCTACAAGTGTAGGCATAATGATAGCTTAATGTCATTACATTTTTGGTGTTTTAAAGGGATAGTTTGGCAATGTGGCCCTTTATCATCCTTCCTTTTGGCTATGTGGCCCTTTATCATTTTCTTCCCGATCTGATGAACTTGTGGATATAATTTTTTATGTACGGTGGGGTTCGATTTGATTGACACCCTTGATACAGATTAGCAATTATAATACTGAGCTATATTGTATGAAAAAAAACATTTGTTTATACTAATACAATTGCCAGAGAAATAGATATAGTTGAACAAGTCATAATTTTTTTCCTCACAAAAAGGTAGCGGTCAAAATATATGACACCCCTTTTTTCTCAATACCTCACCTTGTGAGGATAACAGCACAGAGCCAATTAACAATTTCTTCATGTGTGCTTGGGGTTAATGTCTTGCCAGAAGATCCACTTGCGGACAAGTTTCAGTCTCCTGGAAGAGGCAACCAAGTTTTTGGATAAAATGTCCTGGTAGTGGGTAAAGTTCATGAAGCCGTTGACCTTAACAAGGGCCCCAGGACCAGTGGAAGTAAAATTATCAGGTGAATTATTGAAAGGTATTGAAAACAGGGCTGCCAATTTTTACACTTAATTTTTTTTAAATGATTGTCAAACAAAATCTTTCTCTGAGCAACAATTAGCATAAAATAATATAATTTCCCAATTTTTTTCTATACAATAACTCAGTATTTTATTTATTTATTTTATAGTCATTTTTACTCATCTTTATCAAGGGAAACAATCATTTCAGACTCCACTCTATCCGCGTCCAGTATGACGGTAGAGGTAGTTTCGCGAGCCAACACTAACTAGCATTAGCACAATGACTGGAAGTCTACAGGAAAAGCTAGCATATGTTTGACAATCAGATTGAAAACATCATGACTGGTTGTGTTTATGCTACATGAAAAGGTAATACATATTAATTTAGTAAAATTAGAGATCCTATTAAATGAATAGGGATTCTATACATAATTCTATGATCAGGCCCTCGTAATCGGATGCAAACACATGAGATCCCGTACCGGGAAGAAATAAAATCTACTTTCACCCCTGCTCATCTACCATTATATGCTCCAAAACTGGCAACTTGAATCTCAAATGCCAGAGTAAGTATTGTATTTGAAGTAAGATATGGAATATCTTTAACAACCTAAAGGAGAGGTCAAAATAAACAAAGCCTTGGGCGACTACAGGAGTTGTACATAATATTTCAGAGGGGAGACCAAGTCTTTTTTGCAACAAGTACAAGGCCAACCAGGCCATTGAAAGGTTGCAGCCAAGAAAAAAAAAATTGTGCCCTGATCTTTATGAAAATATTTGGAGTACCACATTTCCGTAATCTTCAGCCGTGTCATTATCACATGAAGTTTACAGGAGCTTTAGACCTTCATGAAAGAGTAACCAACCTCATTGGTGGCCCCTGGAAATAAGAGCTGTAACTCCAAAGGTAACAGCGCCAAACAATGCTTCCCGTCGCCCAAGCCTCTGTTTGATCTTGAGGGTAAAATAAAACTACAACTACACACTTTTTTGCCCATGATGTCGTGAAAATGCATGTTGACAGCCTGGTCCACTGATTGTTCGGCCTCGAAAGTAATAAATCCAAAACCTAGCCAACGACCAAGAGTGAATCAAGGTAGCAGGGTGTTGTGACAACACAAGATGAAGAACAGTATTGGGGTCAGCAAGACAGGGATCCATCAAGATTGAGCTGGAGGCTCCTGGGGCTTGGATGATGTCGCTGACTTGCAGCAATACACAAGTTGAAGTTTGGGGGCTGAGGCACTTTTATCATCCAATAAACTTTGCACCAATCCTCTCCATGCTAACCCTTAAAAATATTTTTTAAATACTTCTAACATAGCAAAGTAAATTTAAGTAAAATTTGCTTGTACTGCATTCATGCATTATATAGGGGATTGAAAATGTAATTTATATACAACTTTAATATATTTACATGCAGTGCAGTCAGTGGAACTACCGAGGAATATAACAACTATAGATTTTATGACACATTTGAGTGGTCTCAAAGCATTCATTTCTATATTGGAATCCAATTTGACCTGTGCTATTGATGTGACTTCATGCAGTTTCATCCAAACCCCACCTTGATCTGCCCCTTGGTATATTTCTGTGCAGCACAAACTGGCAGCATCCAATGTTAATGCATAACAAAAAATGGAGAAACAGAAACTGTACAATGTCTAAAGATTTCTCCAAGCTTTCCCAAATTTGGTTTTATGTTTTGAGTCAGCCAGGATAAGCCTAAATGGAAAATTACAATATTACTTACAACAGCAACACAAAGATATAGGCCATTTTGTCTTCCGAATGTGTAAGTAACAACTATTGATGCTGTCAAGAGTTTACATGGGGGATAAACAAAGTTCCCTTCAAAACAAGGAGAAAAACCCCACTGTGTGAGGATTCAACACTTACTATATAAAACAAAAACAGTGAAATTAAGTAGCAAACCAACAAAGACTTGATAAAGGATTGATGGTGAATCCTCTGGTAGCTTTACATTGAAATAGACAAAGTCTAACATAGACCCTAGGTTTTCTCACACCCTTTAAGCACAATGACTACAGTCTCTTCATGATATGAAAAAGAGCTCTAGCTGAACTTATGGATATACAGCACTGTAATTTAGCATAGCCATACCATCTTTGATTCAACTGTACATTTAGAAGGCAAACATTGGCAAATGTCCTGGTTGTGATAAGGTCTAAGGGGATTACACATCTAAGGCTCTAAAAAACTTTTCAGAGTTTGCAGTAGCAAAAGCACACAACACTGAACCAGTTTCATTTTGATAAATGTATACCAGTGGCAGAATTGGGTTGTGAGAACATCTCCACTGAGGGAGCCTAACCTGATTCCAATTCAATGTCCTTTGAGACAAAATAGATTTGGAAACCTCTAATTACATGTCAAGCCTTCCCAAGCCGCCTGATCTACAACTAAAAATACCATCCATCGATGACCTGTCCTTAATCTAGATTCAAAACATAGTTTAAGCATTTAGAGACATATTGGTAACATTCAAGTCGAACATTTGCTGCAAACTGAAAGCCGCAAACATTCCTAGAATTTTTTTTTTTTTTTTTAAATAATACAAGTGTCAAAACATCCTAGGTCCTTCTTAGCGCAACAAAACTCAGTTCATATGATGAATCTAAACTTTGTATACACCCCAAATTGACAGCCTGCACATTCCATTTGGGGATTTTACATCTGGCCTGTACCTCTGTGATACCACTCAGTACACAATAACCTAAAGGAGAAAAGACAAATCTTAAGAGACACCATTAATCACATTCAAACCATTCACAAGAAGGAGAAGAGAGAAAGAAAAATAGAAAGGGCTTACTTACAAAAATACTTAACTTTCTATATATGGGAAAACACGTAATATATATATATATATTTTTAGATATATCAGACATGTCTAAATTAAACAAAAGAAAACTTAGTTCAATGCCGGACTTTAAAAGTATTTTATTGAAAGAAAAGTCTGGATATTATCCTTGATTATCTTTAAGGTTATTGCTGTGTATCATCGTGTAAATTCAGATGACAAACTATTCTGTTGGTCTCCCCAAAGAGATCAATGGATTCTGAAGGAGAAGAGGGGGAATAAATTATGGAAGTCATTCATGACCACTGCATCATTGCTATGTAGGACAAGTGCAAAAGAAACAGCTCTGAGCAAACAGACCAAACTAATGTATATGTATTTAAACTGTTCTGAGAAAACTGACCAGACTAAACAACATCAACCCATGCTTGTCTTGTCATTCTAACTGTCAACTAATTTAAACAGACTGAGTAAGGACTTCCACTTAAAGCACGTGTCAAACTCATTGTTCCACGGGCGGCTGAGTGGCTGTGGGTTTTCACAATACCCTTGTACTCAATTCATCAATCAAGGTCACTAATTAGTAAAGAACCCCCCTCACCTGGTTGTCTGTCTTATTTGACAGGAAAAACTAAAACCCTGTAGACACTCGGCCCACTGAGGAATGAGTTGAACACCCCTGACTTAAAGGGATACTTTGGGATTTTGGCAATGCGCCCTTTTATCTACTTCCCAGAGTCAGATTAACTTGTGGATACCATTTGTATGTCTCTGTGTCCGGTAAGAAGGACGTTAGAGGTAGATTTGCAGAATCATCTGCATAATTGTGCTTGTTTACTATCAATACACTGGTGAAGCTCTGCTATTTCAACATTTAAGTCAAACTAAACGAGGAATGTTAGCACTTACAGTGGGGCAAAAAAGTATTTAGTCAGCCACCAATTGTGCAAGTTCTCCCACTTAAAAAGATGAGAGGCTTGTAAATTTTCATCATAGGTACACTTCTAATATGACAGACAAAATGAAAAAAAAAAAATCCAGAAAATCACATTGTAGGCTTTTTAATGAATTTATTTGCAAATTATGGTGGAAAATAAGTATTTGGTCACCTACAAACAAGCAAGATTTCTGTCTCTCACAGACCTGTAACTTATTCTTTAAGAGGCCCCTCTGTCCTCCACTCGTTACTTGTATTAATGGCATCTGTTTGAATTTGTTATCAGTATAAAAGACACCTGTCCACAACCTCAAACAGTCAACACTCCAAACTCCACTATGGCCAAGACCAAAGTGCTGTCAAAGGACACCAGAAACAAAATTGTAGACCTGCACCAGGCTGGGAAGACAATCTGCAATAGGTAAGCAGCTTGGTTTGAAGAAATCAACTGTGGGAGCAATCATTAGGAAATGGAAGACATACAAGACCACTGATAATCTCCCTCGATCTGGGGCTCCACTCAAGATCTCACCCCGTGGGGGAAAATGATCACAAGAACGGTGAGCAAAAATCCCAGAGCCACACGGGGGGACCTAGTGAATGACCTGCAGAGAGCTGGGACCAAAGTAACAAAGCCTACCATCAGCAAGGGCATTGAAGATGAAACGTGGCTGGGTCTTTCAGCATGGCAATGATCCCAAACTCACCGCCCGGGCAACGATGGAGTGGCTTCGTAAGAAGCATTTCAAGGTCCTGGAGTGGCCTAGCCAGTCTCCAGATCTCAACCCCATAAAAAATCTTTGGAGGGAGTTGAAAGTCCATGTTGCCCCAAAACATCACTGCTCTAGAGGAGATCTGCATGGAGGAATGGGCCAAAATACCAGCAACAGTGTGTGAAAACCTTGTGAAGACTTACAGAAAATGTTTGACCTATGTCATTGCCAACAAAGGGTATATAACAAAGTATTGATAACCTTTTGTTATTGACCAAATACTTATTTTCCACCATAATTTGCAAATAAATTCATTAAAAATCCTACAATGTGATTTTCTGGATTTTTTTTCTCATTTTGTCTGTCATAGTTGAAGTGTACCTATGATGAAAATTACAGGCCTCATATTTTTAAGTGGGAGAACTTGCACAATTGGTGGCTGACTAAATACTTTTTTGCCCCACTGTATGTCAAAGAATATTAAAGTTTGAAATGAGACCCAAAATCTATTCACACATCCTGAATAACAAAAAACCTTCATCTCAATAAGCTTATTTCAAACTACATGTATTACTATAGCATGTTAACATGTTCCTAATAGAACTAAAACGTCTACACAGGCAGCCCAATTTTGATATTCTTTCCACCAAATTGGTCTTTTGACCAATCAGATGGGCTCTTTAGCCAATAATAGGGCAAAAGATCAGAATTAGGCTACCTGTGTAAATGCAGTCTATATGCATCAGAAGCTGATTCTGTCACACAAAGTCAAGGGAAGATGTCTTAAATGAATGCCAACGTCATTCAACTTTCTCACCATGTAAACAGGTCTGCATGGGGAAAGTTCAATGGTTAAGGATGAAAAAAATGTTCCACCACAAGACACAGGGGGTATAGTTATAATTGAGGGTGGGTGGGGGGAAATGAATGCGCT